>NC_082683.1:2482093-3114593 GCF_949987515.2 Delphinus delphis
GGTAACATACGGTTCTCCTGGCGCTGATTTTGAGGTCAGGGCTTCAGGCCTGGATCAGCTGGTGCTGCTGTTTCAGGGTCTCTCACCGGCCGGGATCAAGATGTTGTTCAGGGCTGGGGTTTGACCTGAAGGCCTGCCTGGGGAGGGGTCTGCTTCCAGGCTCACTCGGTATTCAGTCCCCGAGACTTGGACGGACGGCCCAAGTTCCTCACTGGCTGTTGGCCAGAAGCTCCCTCATGGCCTGGCCACTGGGCCTCTCCGTGGTCCACAGCACAGCAGCGTCATCAGAGCAAAGCAGACACAAGGCAGAGAGGGAGGGCCAGCCAGCCAGAAGCAAGAGTCTTCTGCGAGCCAGAGTGATAACCCATTGCCTTGTCATTCTATTCATCAGGACAAAGCCACCAGCAGCCCACACTCCAGGGGAGGGACCGGGAGAGGGTGTGGACACCAGGAGGCGGACCGCTGTGGCCACATCAGAGCTACCTGTCCAGGTGAGCTCACAGCTCAGTTTCCTCACCTGCGAGGTGAGGGGATGGTGACACCATCCTGTAGGGTTGTTTGGAGAGGAAGTGTGTTCTTAAATACTGAGCCCGGAGATCTCTGTATTGGAAGCCCTCAAAAATGGTGTCCTCTTTTCTGGTGACATTGTTCCTGAACTAGGATCGTTTGACCAAAACGCAGCAAGCTAAACACTGAGACACCGAAGTTTGCAGCAGAGAAATGGCTTGTTCACAAGGCAGCCAAGCGAGGAGACAGGAGAACCAGCCTCAGACCAGCCACCCCACCGCCCCCCGCCCCCACCCCCCGCCAAAGGCCGGGGGCTTCAGATATCTATGAGATAAAGAACAGGGTGGTCCTAGGCATGGGGAAAGGTGATTGGAGGTCGGAAAAAGGTGAGGTAACCAGCGTTCTGTGCAGGTGTATCTGAGTTACATGCTTCCTCATGGGATGTGTGTTCAAAAATGTCAGCACTTAGCATGATCTAAGGTGGGGTTTGGGGCCCTTTGACATCAAAATGTCCTTTGTAGGACATCTGCACGGGCCCAGTTTTTTTTTTTTTTTTGTGGTACGTGGGCCTCTCACTTTTGTGGCCTCGCCCATTGCGGAGCACAGGGTCCGGACGCACAGGCTCAGCGGCCATGGCACATGGGCCCAGCCGCCCCGCGGCATGTGGGATCTTCCTGGACCGGGGCACGAACCTGTGTCCCCTGCATCGGCAGGTGGACTCCCAACCACTGCGCCACCAGGGAAGCCCTGGGCCCAGTTTTATGGTCAGTGGTCCCAACCAGTCTTAGCCGGCCTGAACTCAAACTAGACACAGCTGACTCCAAGCTCCTGGCAAACAACTCAGGCAAACATCTTATAATGTGGGCTACGTGAAGCTTGGAGAGTGCAATTTGCAGCAGAATAATTGAGGCAAGTTTGCTCAGTGAAGGCTACAAGCAAGGGGTTTTTAACAAGCTGCAGGATGGGCTCAAGAATTTCTTAGTCACCAGTTCCTGTTAACACAGTTCCAACGCCACATTCTAGGAACCATTTTGCAAAGCTGTGAAGTGAGGGCATTTATATTTGGGCCCTGAGGCTTCCCTGTAGGGGCTGTGGTGGCTAACTTTATGCGTCCCCAGATTAAACACTGTTTCTGGGCGTGTCTGTGAGGGTATTTCAGATGAGATCAGCATGTGAATTGGTGCACTCGGGAAGGCTCGCCCTCCTCGGGGGGTGGGCAGCAGCTAACCCGGGAGGGTCTGAAGGAAGCACAGGAGGAGGGAGGAGGAACGCACCCACTTTGCCTGCCTCACTGTTGGCAGGGGACCTCTCATCTGTTCTGTGCTTGGCTAACACGGTTCTCAGACCTCCAGACCTGGACCGAATTACGACACCACCTTTCCTGGGTGTCCAGCTTGCAGACAGCAGATCATGGGACTTCTGCCCATCTGTAATCACATGAGCCAATCCCTCATACAGATCTCTCTGTGTCTCTCTCTGTTGCTGTATCTCTATCTATCTCCTATCTGTCTATCTATCTATCTATTATCTATCTATCTATCTCTCTATCTATCTATCTATCTATCTATCTATCTCCTACTGGCTCTGTTTCTCTGGAGAACCCTGACTAATACAAGGACGCTTTTTCCCTTCTTCAACCCCTTTGCCTGTGGTTCAGCCAGAACCATGCTCCCTGGAAGGGCTCTGCCATGAACAACTCCTGATGGGAACCTTTCTCCCTGCGCTGGACTCTCTCTCTCACTGGGGTCTCTTGCTGGGCTTTTTGTGAAAAATGAAGGAGCAGGAGAGGATCCTTCTAGAGACCCCAACCCCAGACCCCAACCCCAGGGAGGCGCCGCTCTGCCTGTTTACACTGACACTCTGACCTCAGGGCATGGTGGCCACATGGAGACACTGTGTGTTTGGACTGAACCAAGGATGTGATCCTACAGAGTTTTCAGAGAAAGGTTTAATGGCTCAAACCACTACCCTTAGGAGTGAATCAAGTGGGAGTGTCTAGAAATAACAACTGAGGGCGTGGCCATAACGTCTTGTCAATAAATGCCCCTGGGGAGCGAGCAGTGGGTGTTCAGGGTGGACACCTCTGAGCCCCGGGCTTTGGGAGCCTTTGCACTCACTCTGCCCTCCTGAGTCTGTTGGCCCCCAAGTCTTTCCTTTCTTCCTTGGCATCATTGACAGGTTTTAGGGGGCTTTCAAAAGGTGGGCTCCTGGCTTCACCAGGAGGTGGTCCTGGCCATCTCTGCTCTCCCAGTACATGGCACAGAGGAGGCAGGGAAAACGGCTCAAGGAGTGACTCTGTCCGGGTATGAGGAGTGGGAGGGGCACCGTGTGGTCCTGCTGGACCTTCTGGTGCCACCTTAGGAACATCACTCTGCCCCTCTGTGCCTCGGTTTCCGCACTATGATGGGAAGGGTGTGACTAGACCTGAGCCTTGGCCAGCTCTGGGACTGTGCTGGGTTGAACTGTGTTCCCCCAACGACACATTGAAGCCCTAACCCCTGGTATCGTGAATGTGACCTCATTTGGAAATAGAGCTTTGTAGATGGCATCAAATTAATATGAGCTTGTACCAGATCAGGATGGGCCTTAATCCAGTACGTCTGGTGTCCTTACAAGGAGAGAGAAATTTGTCCACAGATGCAGAGGAGAACACCATGTGAAGACACAGGCACACGAGGAAGCAGATCATGTGACGATGGGGGGCAGAGATTGGAATGACGCAGCCACAGCCGGGGAGCACCAAGGATGCTGGAAACCACCAGAAGCTGGAAGAGGCAAGAAAGGATTCTCCCCTGGAGTCTTCAGAGAGCACTGCCGACACCTTGATTTCACACTTCTGGTCTCCAGACTGTGAGAGAGTAGATTTATGTTGTTTTAAGCCCCGCAGTCTATGGGACACTATTCTGTGATCGTCAGTGGTGGCAGCAGGAGATATGCCCTGGGGGAGAGGGAGAGCTCTGCGTAGCTGGGGTGACAAGGTGGCACAGAGGTGGAGGGGCTCAGGGTCCCACCATTCACAAGACTTGCAGTCCAGCCCTCCTCTGACCGTCACGCTGTCAGTGGAAGCCGGGCCAGGGAAGGTGCTGTGTGTCCGGCCTAGGATGGGATCCATCAGCTCCTCAGCCTGGTTCAGAAGGACAGACTGGGCTGCTGAGAAACGCTCCAGCCCCTGCAGAGAAACCAGGTGGGGCTGGCTCAACTTAGCCTCAGGTCCCCATCTCTGGTCTCTCGGTCTTGGTTTCCTTGCGTGTGATGTGAGGGCGTTTGTCACCCTCCCACATCTCGAGGGGGATCACGCTGCAGAAGAGCCAGCAGAGAGCCTGCCCGAGCAGCCCGGGGTCCTTGTGGGCCAGGCAGCAGATGGAACTCCCCTGCATGTCTGGACCTGTCAGGTTGCTTTGTTCAGGCTCTGTTTTTCCATCTCTAAAATGGGAGCAGCCATCTCTTCCCCTGGAGGGGCAAATTAAGAGTTGGGAGGTGGCTCAGACGCTGTAACAAAGTACCACAGACTGGGCAGCTTCATAACAGACATCTATTTCTCATGTCTACTTCTCCCTGGTGGTGGCTGGGAGTCTGAGATCAGGGCGCCCACATGGTTGGGTCCTGGGGAGAACCCGCTTCCTGGTTTGTAGATGGTGTCCTTCTTGTTGTGTCCTCACGTGGCGGAGATAGACATCTCTCCTGTCTCTTCTTATAAGGGCACTAATCCCACTCATGAGGGCTTGTGGTGGTTAATTTTATGTGTCAGAGTATCTGGGCTGAAGGGTGCCCAAGAGCAGATAAAACTTTATTTCTGGGTGTGTCTGTGAGGATGTCTCCAGAAGAGATCAGCATCTTAATTGATAGAAGATCCACCTCATCAGTGGGGTGGGCCTTGTCTGGTCCACTAGGGCCTCAGCAAAACAAGAGAGCAGAGGGAAGGTGAATTTGATCTCTTCCCAAGCTGGGGCATCCACCTTCTCCTGTTGTTGGACATGGGCCCCTTGGTCCTTGGGCCTCCCGCTTGGACTGGGACTTACACCGCCAATCCTCCTGCCTCCCAGACATTTGGTTTTGGGCCAGAGCTGCACCACTGGCTTTCCTGGGGCTCCAGCTTGTGAATGGCACATTGTGGGACGTGTCAGCCTCCATAATCATGTGAGCCAGTACTTCCTAGTAAATCTCTGTCTATCTGCCATCTATCTATCTATGTACCTATCTATATCCTGTTGGTTCTGTTTCTCTGGAGATAATGACACAGGACCCTCTCTTATGACCTAGTCACCACCCAAAGGCCCCACCTCCAAATGCCATCACATTGGGGGTTAGGGCTTCAGCATGAGAATTTGGTGGGGGGGACATAAACATTCATTTCATAGCAGGAGGATGGTGTGTTTTAAATCACAAAGTGCTGTGATCCTTTGAGGAAACCATTCAGATGCTTGGCCCTGTCCCTGTGGGGATGGAGAGACGAGGGGGTAGCCTGGGTATGGGGCATCGGGAAAGGTGCCAGGATGATGTCCTGTCTCAGGAGGGAGCCTACAGTCTCTGGGCCAGAGAAGGTGGGGACTACAGGGCTGTAGCCACAACCGTCACTGCTGGGGCCTGTCCTGGTATCTCACGGTATTACCGGAATTTTCTTTGGGATCTTGATGACAGGTGAAAGAGGTCGCTGGCCGTGGAGTCAGATGGACCCAGCTCTGCCCTTGGTGTTGATTCCTCTGAGCTTGGGTCGCCTCACGGGCAAGGTCACCTCCCATCAGGGTGGCTGTGAGGGTTGAATGCAATGTTGCATTGTTCCCAAGGTGGTGTGATCGAGGTGGGGCTCGTTTCCTTCCTTGGGGAACAGTGCCTTGAGGGCTCCCTTGGGGAGGGGCTGGCTTCCCAGGTCCCGAGGAGCAGCTGGTCTCCGCCAGCTCTCTCCTTACGCCTCTGCCTTACATGTGATTAAGTTATTACCCATTTAGTTTAAAGACTTGTCTTATCACCTGTTTACAAGACTTATGGATTTCTCATTACTTCCTTTGATGCAACTCAAGCCAAAGTGATTTCCACACACTTTGTCCAAGCTCTGCCTATAAAACATGGCAGTAGTAATGGGAGAGGGAGTGGGCCACGGGGCATCAAGGCTGAGCGACACGCCTGTCCATGCACCCCAGGAATTTATCGCAGCTGTGTGCGCAGATGCTGGTGACCTCCCAATAGTCGTCAGCAGACACTCAGCCCAGGTGCCCCCTGCACCAGGTCCTGGAATGGATGAGAATCTGCCTGTGAGGTCAGGGAGCAGAGTTCACGGGTCCCCAGGACCAGGCTAAATTTTAATAATTTGCTACAAGAAGTCATAGAACTCACTGAAACCTGATATACTCACAGCTGTGGTTTTATTTTTTTAAGCAGTGAGAAGACACAGATTAAAATCAGCCAAAGGGAGAGACTCAGGGGACAGAGTTCAGGAAAATTCCATGGGCCAGACTTTCAGCCATCTTTCCCCACAGAGTCATGGACAGTGTCACCTCCTCCCAGCAATTATGTGTGACAACCTGCACAGGGTATTGCCACCAGAACCTTGGTGTTCGGAGTCTTTACTGGAGCCCTTTCATCTACACAAGGCACATGGCTGACCTCAGCCTCCAGTCCTTTCGAGGGTGAGCCGACACCATGTGCCCCAAGACCTCCCCCACCATAAATAACATTGTTAAGCTCTCCAGCATGGCCCAAGGCTCCCAGGTAAACAAGGATACTCCTATCAGGTAGGACATCAGAGGACTTAGAGATCACCTCCCAGAGCTGAGGGCAAAGGCCAGACCTCTCTCTTGGCAAGGTTAAATTCTTTACTACACACGTCTCTTCCTCTTGGCCAAGAGGGCTGGGGCATAAACAAACTCAAAGGGGCTCTTTACATTTTCAAAGAGACACATGTTTCCGGGAAGTGGGTGAGCCCTGAATCAGGATGAAATTCCCACTTGACAGCATTCTCCAGAAGAACTGTCCTCCTCCAGAGCCTCCAGGAATGCCCATCCTTCCCCAAGGCACGTCAGCCTTTCTCACCCTAGTCACAGACCACTGGTCAAGGGTTGACTTCCTGACAGTGAAATATGAGTTTGAATGAATGGTTTAGAGTGTCCGGGGTGGTGGGAATGGGCCTGTCCACCTCTAGGCCCAAATGACCAAAGGAAGGTTGGAGATGCCCAAAGGGCCAGAACCATGACTCTTGGAGTGATGGGCCACTGACTGAAACTTGACATAGACTCTGGTTTTGCACAAATGTTTGTGACCTAATGTGATGTGAAGCTCATGTGCTGGGAGACAAGAATGGAGGCAAGGTCTTGTGGGCAGATACTCTGTGGACACTGTTCTGTGAGTGGACAATGATGGATGGTTCATTGTTTGGAAGGATGAATGGTTGGCATGAAAGAAGAATGGATGAATGGATGGATGGATGGATGGATGGATGACGGGTGGATGGATGGATGATGGATGGATGATGGATGGATGGGTGGGTGGATGGATGGATGGATGAATGGATGGGTGATGGATGGATGGATGGATGGATGATGGATGGATGGATGGATGAATGATGGATGGATGGATGATGGATGGATGGATGGATGGATGATGGATGATGGATGGATGGATGATGGATGGATGGATGGATGGATGATGGATGGATGGATGATGGATGGATGGATGGATAGATGATGGATGGATGGATGGATGGATGGATGGATGATGGATGGATGGATGGATGGATGGATGGATGATGGATGGATGGATGATGGATGGATGGATGATGGATGGATGGATGGATGGATGGATGATGGATGGATGGATAGAGGATGGATGGATGGTTAGATGATGGATGGATGGATAGATGATGGATGATGGATGGATGATGGATGGGTGGGTGGATGGATGTATGGTGGGAAGAAAGAAAAGAAGGTGGTTTAGATGGATGGCGGGTGGATGGATATAAGGATAGACGGGAGGATGGAAGGTTGAGTGATGCGGGTATGGAGGAAGCATGGTGTGTGGGACACAAACTGTGCATAAGAAGCCTAGTGCTGTGAGGCCTTGGGGAAGGTAGCTCCACAGCTCTGGCTGGCCAGTTTGCATGAGGATCAAAAGAAATAACGCAGGTGAAGTGGCAAGCACAGCATCTGGCACAAACTAGACTCTCAGTAAGAAGTGTTTCCCTGTCTCCTAGTTTCCCTGTTGGTACACAGTGCCCACGTGCCCCGGGTCTGCATCCTCAGTTTCCAAGAGTCCCACTGAGTTCCGTTCTGTCCCATGGTATGACCCATGTCCAATAGATATGTCCCATCAGGGACAGAGTGTGGGGAGTGAGTGGTCCAGGTAAACACAGGTCCCTGTGAGGCAGTGAGTCCCCTCCACAAACACTGTGTCTGGGAGCAGCAGTGTTTTGACTTCCCAGGAGATGCTGCATCTTTGTCAGACTCGAGACACCCATTCGTTTGATTCTATCCCCTCCTGCAAACATCCAAAATGACTCTGTGTGGCCGTGCATCAGACACAGCTATCCTCAGGATGATTTCCCAGCTCTTCAGCTTGGCACAGATGTCCTTTATTCTCAGATCTTCATTGCTTGTATTTTGAGGAAGTAATGGACACGGTCCTGAGGCTGGGTGCGAGGTTCTGGGGGCACTGCTGTACCTGCTCTGGGGGATTTGTTCTTCCTGGAGGGAGAAACGCCCCTACCCCAACCTTGGCCCTTTCAGACCCTGCATCCAAACCCTGTCCAATGGTCCTTTGTGGGGCCGGGATGCTCGCCGGACTCCCCCTTGCCTTGGAACCCCAGCTGCCTCCCAGGGTCAATGTCAGAGCTACTGGGTCAGGGGGTGCAAAGGCTGGTGAAGGCCCTGCTCCCTGACTGTTTTCACAGCAGGTTTCCTGAGCAGTCACACGATCGTCTCTCACTGCCCGTGCCTGGGACTCTCCCAGGGAGCCCTGTCTGAGCGTGGGGCACCCGCGATCACTAATCAATGATTCTTTAGTATGTGTTTCTCCATCATTAGTCACTTCTTTGCCGCCTCATTGTTCCCCTCTCAGGTTTCAGTGGATTTCAGGCATCATTGAGTACGAGATAATTTATTTTATTAGGCAATTTATTTTCTGGGTACATTTTTAAAGGTCAATTAATCAATTTAAATGGAGAGGGGTAAGGAGGGGATCCAAACACTCCTGAGACAAAAGTTACACTTTGGGGGGAGAGAGGTTTGCTTTCCTCTTCTGACTTGGGAAGGATACATGGGGGTCAGAAGACACAAGCATGGGGGCGACTGGACAGTGAGTGGAGGATCCTTCTGTGGAAGGTGGCAGCTGCAGCAGAAAGTAAAGAGAAGGGACGTGCTGGGGCGGGAGGGGGACGGGCTGGGGTCTGGGGTCTGAGGCTGCTCATTTGTCGTTGGAGCTGAGCGGAAGCCGGGTTCATGGAGTGAAAGGAAAGCTCCAGGCAGCTGATCCCTCCACGAAGCCAAAGTCAGACTCAGGGTGTCCCTGGCGTCTCGTAAATAATAAATAAAAACCCACAGTAAATCTTTAACGAGGAAGACACATGCTCCCAGCCCAAAGTGAACAGTCAGGGAACGGTTTCACCTCATGAGGCAGACTGCCTTGTCAACCAGGTTTCCAAGCACTAGAGGGAGAGGATGGTTGGTGGATGTGACCCCAGCTCCACTCTCTGGCTTCCAGCTTGTGCTTAGCTGGCTCATCAGAGCAAAATATTGGGGGTACTTCAGCATCTGGGACTTTTTCCAGGAAGATATTTTCCTCCCACAATGAGTTTCTTAGTGATGCATATCATTTCTCGTTGATTATTATACAGTCAGCGTTAGCAGCAGCCGGGAAAGAATGCTTACTCTGTGCAAGGAAATTTGTAGTGTGATCTTATTCCATCCTTTTGAGTGTAGGGCAGGTATCGTTCCTGTTTTTCATCCGAGGCGGCGGGAGCCCAAGAGTGGCTGCCCAACTGGCTCACTCTCAGGGGCAAGGGCTCGAACCCAAGGCTCCGGCTCTGCTGCTTCGCAGTTCCCCTGCTGTGGGTCATACTGGTGCTTTTGCAAATACCGCATGGCCCAGGCTCTGAAGCCGCCCACGGTCTCGGGGAAGATGGACGTTTCTCCAAGCGTGGCCTGCTGACCTCTGGCCGACCCTGGCAACCACAGTGGGTCCACAGAAACTTGGTTGTTTCGGAGTAAAACAAGACAGCAGAAGAATCTTGTTTACATGAGTTTCACAGAAATCGCGTTATGCTTTTAATAATCACTCTGCTCTTAAAGCTTGGACCACGAGCACAAGTCTGGGCTGGTTCCCTTGAGCAGCAATTAACAGGATGCTGTCATTCTTGGGTTATCACGTTTTCAAATAATTGGCATGTTATTATGTCTGTAAACGTCTGTGCTTTTCCTTACTTTTTCGGGATGGCGTAATCTCTTCCCAGTTCCCGAAAAGGGATCAACGGTTCAAAAGTACTTCATTAAAGTATAAAAGTGGTGATACAAATGGAAACATAAATAGCACAGCTTAGAAACATCGAAACAATGTGAATAGCATGTGATGGACCCCAGGGCAAATACAGCAGCAAACCTGTGCGTGCCAGGGCGAGTGAGGCTGGGTGTGAAGTTTCTGCACGTGCAGCAGAATAGAAGTGTTTAAAAAAAGACAGCGGAAAATATCTGAGAGCTGGAACTTACCGGAAGCCCACGGTCTCCAGGATATGGTCTCTTACCTGACTTTCAAATAGTGTCATGACATCGTGGGAGATTGCAGTTCATTTTTGGAAGAGTGAAGTGACTGCTCTGGTCAACCAAATGAGTTAATCTTGACAAATGCTAAATTATGTTTCCCAGCACAAAACTGATAAGTGATACATTTTGTCACTGTGGACAGAGTGGGAACAGGAATGATAAAGATG
Organism: Delphinus delphis; assembly: GCF_949987515.2. Classification (NCBI taxonomy): domain Eukaryota; kingdom Metazoa; phylum Chordata; class Mammalia; order Artiodactyla; family Delphinidae; genus Delphinus; species Delphinus delphis. The sequence continues at coordinate 2,492,511 of NC_082683.1, forward strand.
TCATTCAAAACGGCACACCCTAGAGCAGCGAGAGATGCAGTTGCTGGGAAGTTTGAAAAACTAGATGCAAAGGTAAAGGGCCTGGTGTTTGGAGAGGACAGGATGACGATTTGGCAATGTCTGTCTATCTCACGGTACTCTTGGGCATGTAGCGTGTGTTGATGCCGTTCCTGTGTGTGCACATGGGCTCACCTCTTGCAGTGTGGCTGGATGAGACCACCGGTGGGTCGAGTGTGAACAGCTCTTAGTGTGTGAGCATTTCATGTGGAGAGAGAAGACAGTGGGGACTCCTGGGCCCGAGTCACAGGTGGAGAGTGTTTCTGAGTTGCCCGCGATGCTCTCAAGAGAGCTGTGATGACTTGGAAGGCCATGTCATGGTCTGTACTGAGGGCGCGCCACCTGTGTATGTGGGCATCGGATGGGGACCCAGGGGACCCTGGGTGCCAGCAGGCTCTGTGTGTGGGGTTGGAGGGCAACGTATGCTGAAGATAGCAGGATGGAACCCAGCGTGCTTACCCAGCCAGGCTGATGGGCAGAAAGTGCAATATTTCACTTTCATTCATGGAAGCTGAGGGGCTGGTGCTCGTACGAGCATTTGAAAGTAGAGGAGGGTTGAAAATACCTCTTCACCATCCTCATTATCCCAGGGAGGGGCTGTCACTCCATGGCCAACAGCGTGGCTTGAAAGCCTAGAATAAGACAGCAGAGTCATCTCAGAAGACTCTTCCTTGGTGGGAAGAAGGCTCCATGCCCAAGATTTCATTCTTGTCCAGCATGTGATGATTTTCTTCGCTGGCCGGCAGGACATTGTGGATGCATATTGGAAATACTGAAAACTCCATCCAACGTTGCCTTGGGTTAGGAAGGGATATTCCCAGTGTGCATTGTAACACACAACTCGCTCTCTTCCCCGTTGAGACATCTCAGTTCCCAGCTCTGAATCAACATGTCACCTCAGAGAGCTTGGAAGGCCGTCTTCAATGCTGGTCTTTGTGGCCCGTGGCCCTCAATCTGCGGCCCCTGCTCTGATGCAGCCTGTGGTCTGGTGCGGAGATAGAGGCCGCCGGGCAAACCCAGATATGGATGCCGGGTGGACAGAGGCCAGGCCTGGGTAGCCCAGGTTCTCTCTTGGATTTCTCTGCCCTCCTCACCCTGCTCTAGCCCAACGCCCACCACCCTGGGAGCTGCCCTCAACACAGCAGAGTGTGTGGAGTCCCGCTGCCTGGGGTACAGTGCCCCCCCACACCCCGCCAGCTCCGGCAGCCAGCCCTGGGCTCCTGCACCTGGGGAGGGGCCCCGGCCCTCTGCTCAGACGCTGGCTCGCTTTTTCTTGAAAAGATCTGGAGAACATGTGCTGAGCACCTCCCTGGGCTCACGGCTCACTTCAAACCTGATCTGATAAATATATGATCATGGGGTTTTGCCGAGGTGAAGACTCAGAATTGCAAAGTGGGTTCAGTGCCGCCACGGCAGGTGGTGGGTTCGGGCCCTCGGCTCTCGAGCGCGACTCTTCCGCCACAAGACTCTAGGACGTTTACGTTCAGTGGACCACCGACCTGCACTCTGACATACCCTGCGCAGCCAGAAGGAAAAGGACCCTCGGACAGCCTGTTCCAAGGAGAACCAAGGCTGCATGAACCGGAGTCAGCGAGCGTCCCGCAGGAGCCCCGGGCCCTTCCCACAGAGGAGTCTTCCAGAGCCTTCCAGAAGGCCCCGGCCACACGGAAGTTGGGTGGGATTGCCAGAAGTGATTGAGTAATTAGCCCCCACTTATACGAATGGTATTTTAGATCAGCCACAGCTGAGCCAGTCTTCCGTCCTGTACATCGGAGAACCGGAGGGGGAGGGGAGATGCAAAACTATAAATAAAAAAGTGAAAAAGACAAAATAGTGGTGCCAGTGTGTACAAGGGAAGCAGCGGGAAGAGGCAGAGATGGGGAAAAGGAGGCCGAGGGCGTCTGGCCCTCCTGGGCCGTCTCAGCTCCCGAGGGCCTCCCTCCTGGTCACGGGCCCTCCCCTCTCACCCAGGGGGGCCCCTGCAGCCATGTTCACTGACCTGGCCCCCATCCCCTGGTCACTGGCAATTGGTGTAGGAGCCAGGCCTCTCCCCTCTGAGTCTGGATGGGGGTCGAAAGGGCCCCTGGCAGGTAGCTGGGTCTGTGCCTCGCAGTGGTGACAAACGCAGGCTCTGCGTCCCACCGGGCACGTCTGAGCCCCGACCCCACTGCCCAGCAGCTCCGTGACCTTGGGCTGTTTCCCTACAGCTCCTGCCTTGGGCTCCTCCCTTGAAATGGAGCTGACGGTGGAGCTGGCCTGGGGGTGGGAGCTGCGGGGGGTCAGCCTGTCGGACGCCCAGCTCTGGGCCCACAGCCCAGGAAGCAGCTCTGCCAGTGCGCACACGAGGCACCTCCGGGTTCGAGCCCCTCAGGGCCTGGCCTGGGGTCTCCTTCACAGGATCTGGGAGAAGTGAGTTCATGAAGGAATGAGTCACGTAATCAAGCAGCTTCTGGATGAATGAATCTGGCTAGTTCGCCTACAGCTCACAACTAGTTGATTATTTAGGACATTTTAGTCTCGGGAAAATGAATGAAGACAAGCTCTCCCCTCCCTCCAAGTCCTCCTGAGTCAGTCGAGAATCTGCTTGTCCAGCTCGTCGGAAACGGCAGCATTCCCCAGACACAGCAGCTGCTGGAAATGGGTTCGAGCCTGGGGCTCTCAGAGGCTGTCCACGTGCATTTGCCGTTTGTTCTGCATTTGACAGAGCTGAGAGTGGGACGTGTCGGAGGAGGTGTGTGAGGGCGAGTTAGGGGCCGGGGACGGGTAACGTCCATGGCAGCGTCCACGGGTGCCCACGTCCCGCTGGCCTCTGCGGTGGGCACCGGTGCCGGGTGGGGAACGGAACAGGGGAGGACCCTGCTCGGAGTTACAACGGAGAGGGGCTGAGAGCGAGGGGCTGCCCCGGCACCTGCAGAGTCTCTTGTAGGAGGTGCGGCGGGGTGGCTGGCCGGCCGTGGAGGGGTGGGAGGGAGGGTGGGGACTAGGGTGCAGCGGGTGTGCGGAGGCGCCCCGTGTCTGAGGTGGGCGGGAATTAGGGGCTTGAGAATGGAGAGCCAGCACGGGTATGAGACCCACTTCTCAGACAGGACAGTGGAGGCCTGGGGGGTGTAAGTAACGTGCCCAGTGTCACTCAGCCTGTCCGGACCCTCCGATTCCACAGCCCAGCCTCCTGAAGGCATGTGATAGTGTGCGTGGGCTGCATGGGGTGGCCGGGGGACAGCCGAGTCCAGGTGCGGCCTTGGGGAGGGGTGCTCTGAGGCCGCCAGGCCTCTCAGGGGTCCCTCCTTCTCCCCCAAAGCTCCTGCTCTCTGGTTCCTCCCCAGAGCGTGCAGAGGCCACCATCCGGGGTGCTCGGGGCGGCTCTGGTTTCCCGAGCATCTGCTGAGCTTCGTGTCCTCAATGCCACCCGTTGTCCCCACTCCCACCAGCACAGTGGGTATGACGGTCCCCGTTTCACAGGAGGTCCAGCAGTGGGCACGGCCCCACAGCTCAGGAGGGACCAAGTGTCTTTCCTCTCACGTTTCTCTGATTCCACCGACTCCAAAGCTGGGCCACGCACAGGCTTGGAGTCCTGGTCACGTCCCACACAGCCTCTCTGGCCTCAGTCTATCATCTGCGAAGTGGGCGTGATGCCCTGTGTGGCTGAGGGAGGGCCCGTGAGAGTCTGTCCTGCAGCAGCTGCTTTGGGGCAGACGGGCACAGTCCGGCGGCCCAGCCTCTGCCGGCCTGCGAGGCTGAGGGTGTCCACAGCCTTCAGGAGGTGGGAGAAACAGCCTCCTGGCTGCCCCTGGTCCACCTGCCTCTACCGCAGGGCCAGCTGCTCCGAGGGCCTGGACCACTGCGTGCGCCGTCTTCCTGCTGTAGTGACAGGCAGGCATTCCCTCCTCCACTCCTTCCAGAGTCTCTTTAGCATTCTTAAAAAACAACAACAACAACAATGTAACTTTGAAGGATTCTCTTCTTAGCAGGGAAAACACATCCATAAATCTATATTAAGAAACAGAACACGATAGACTCTCATGGCTGAAAGAAGTTGGCCTTTTGACAGGTGATGCCGGACACCTCCAACCTCCGGGGCCGGGATGGGAGCTCAGAAGGCATCATTCGCTGCTAAATGGCCCTCTGTTGCCTCCAAGGACGTTCTGCCCGTTTGCCCCTGGCAGGCCGTCTAGAGGAAATGGCTAACGACCAGGGAAGCCCATGAACCTGAGATTGGTCTAGAATCGCGGACTTAGAAAAGCAAAACAAAACAGAACGCCGCCTCCCAGCCCCCCTTCCCTTTTGCTCCCTCTCTGTCTGTCTCTGTCCTTTGCCTCTCTCTCTCTCTCTCTCTCACTCTCTCTCATTCTCTCTGTCTCTCAAGCTTCTCATTTGCTCCTCATGCGGGAGAGCCTGAGGGCTGTGGGGAACTCACCTTCACCCCTTCCTCGGGCTGCAGGCACCCCCCAGCCGGGGGAGGCCCCCCTCACTCCCCAGGCGTCACCGAGGCTCAGATCCCACTCACAGGTCTCCCCCAGTCCCTTGGGCCCCCGCCGCATCTGTCCCAAGAGTGCAGCAGGAAGAGGACCCATAGGAAAGAGGGGAGGGAGGGGGGAAACACAGTGGGAGCCCTCGGAGGTGAGTCTCGGCCTGGCGCCCCTCACTGTCACCCCCATCCTCCCCCGAGTGGACGCGCTGGCTGGGTGGGCACTGGGGGAGTGTTTTCCTGGGATGCGGTTCTGTTTCTTGGAAACTGTGATCCCTTTGGTCTCGCCCCTAAGCTCTGGGGCTCTGGTCCAGACCAGTGTTTGCTGCAGGACTAACGGCGCCCGCCCCGCCCCCCGCCGCTGTGAGGATTTCCAGGCCAGTGCTGGAGCAGGCACCGTCCTGGCCTGCTTTGTCCCCCTCAGTCCCTTAGCTGGGCGTTCCCTGGCCTCAGGCAGTTCCTGACTCGTGTACACCGGTCAGTGCTCAGCCGGAGACTTGACAGTCCACTCACATCACTGACTTTCTCTCCAGGAAACTCTCTTGCCTCTGGGGCTCCTGCACAACTGCCCGGTCTCTCTGGAGTTTTAGCTGTGTCTCTTCACCCAGGGAGCTACAGGCTCTGCCTGGACCCCTCCCCCTGCTCCCCTGGGAACCGTCCAGCATGGAGCTTGGGTCACTGTGGGGCTCACCATCCCCGTCCTTTTCCATCCCTCAGGGGTCACTGTCCTTCATGGCCTGATGCTCAATGTCTTGAAAACCATTATTCCATATACTTGTCCCGTTGTTTCTGCCAGGGCACAGGTTGGTGTCTGTCACTCCGTCTTGGCTGGGAGCAGACCTGCCGCTTGCATCTCACCCCCACTGGAGAGCGTCCTCCACCATGAACCAGATGCTACGACTCTGAGTCCCCCGTGCCCCCCGCCACCACCATGTGCGTGGCTGGCGTTCTCTACTGAGCTAAATCCTCATGGATTTTTTTCCCCTGAAGGCCGATGGCATCTCAGAAGTGTGGGAGCTGACGTCCGTTTTCTGTAAGCACCCGATTCACCCTCCTCCCGTGCACCCCAGCAACGTTTCATGGTGTCTTGCACTTTTTCCTGGAGTGTGGTGTTCTCCCTCCAGAATCTGATGGCCGCGTGGCAGCTGCGGAATTCAGTGTCCTGTCCCCGTGGCTTTGCAAACAGGAGGCTGCAACGCGGGGGATTTTCCTATACGCTGGGCACCCAAGCTCCCGTCAGCCTGTCTGCACTTTTGGTGTACGGAGGAGAAGCAGGTTTCTGAGGATCTGACTGAAGTTCTGGCAGTGTCAAAGGTCAGAAGCAGGAACAAACGATGAAAGGAGACCAAGCAAGCTGGAATGTCCATCGTCGGTGACCCAGCGCGAGGTCGGCTGAGGCAGGAATGAGCTTCTCTCTCCAGCGAGCCCACTGCTCGCAGCAGAGATGCTGATACCCTCACCTTTCCCTTCACAGTGAATTCATGGGAGAGGGAGGGAAGGTCACCAGGAATCACAGAGCCCCCTCCTATGGGGACGTCTGCTGCAAGCACCCCCAAGCCACTCTTGCCCACCTGGAAGTGCAGGGGGTGTCCGCCGCTCTGGGGTCTTGGAGGATACGCAGAGTAAACCGTTCAGAAGCCCAGCGCTGTGAACCGACCACAGATGCACATACAGTCATACCTCGACCATGAGGGCTCGGGGCCCCACCTCCCTGGGGGTTGTGCAGAGGCCACTTGGGGTGGCAGCGAGGATGCAGCACAGGGTGGGCGGCACCAGGCCCTTCCTGTGTAGCAGGCACTGGGCTTCTTCCTAGTGTTGACTGAAAATAGTATGGCGGTTCCTTAAAAAAATAAAAATCGAGCTACCACTCCTGGGCATATACCTGGAGAAATCCATAACTCGAAAAGATACATGCACCCCAATGTTCATTGCAGAACAATTTATAATAGCCAAGACATGGAAGCAACCTAAATGTCCATTGACAGCAGAATGGATAAAGAAGATGTGGTACATATATACAATGGAATATTACTTGGCCATAAAAAAGAATGAAATAATGCCATTTGCAGTAACATGGATGGACCTAGAGATCGTTATACTGAGTGAAGTAAGTCAGACAAAGTCAAATATCATATGATATCGCTTATGTGGAATCTAAAAAAATGTGTACAAACGAACTTATCTACAACACAGAAATAGAGTCACAGACATAGAAAACAGGAAAGCACGGGGAAGGGATAAATTGGGAGATTGGGATTGACATACACACACTACTATATATAAAATAGATGACTAATAAGGACCTACTGTGTAGCACAGGGAACTCTTCTCAGTACTCTGTAATGACCGATATGGGAAAAGAATCTAAAAAAGAGTGGATATGTGCATATGGATAACTGATTCACTTTGCTGTACACCTGAAACTAACACAACGTTGTAAATCAACTATAATCCAATAAAATTTTTTAAAAATGCATGACAACGTTAGAGCTGTGAGTTAGGTTTTATCTGGAGCAAAATGAGGACTATAGCCCGGGAGACAGCCTCTCAGTAGCTCTGAGAAATCGCTCCAAAGAGGGAGGGGCAGGTCAGTGTTCTATATGATTGTAGTGAAGGGGGCACATGCGTCAAGCACACATTTTGGCAGAGGCTGGCTGCTAGTCGTGAGGAGCAGACGTCACCGTTAATGACTTTAGTGCTTTTCTAGATACGAGGAGATGCAAGCGTTGGGCTCATAAAATCTTCTCCTGAAAATATCTAACTATCTGAAGGCTGGTTCTGCCAGTTTTCCTGGAGCACGGAGCACCCCATTCCTGACCTCCACCCTGAACTCCTTTCAGGGTGTGGAAGGGCAGCGGCTGCAGTGGCCAGTGGCTTAGTCCTTTTAGAGTCAGGTAGCAAGTACCAGGTTTTAGTTGGCTCTAGTTTAGGAAGAGCACGGCAACTGGAAACTCAGAGAGGGATGTCGTAAGTACCTCCCATCCCTCTGGACCATCCTTCCCCTCCCCAGAGCCCTTGAATGGAGCCGGCCAGTGTCCTTCCCATGGCCCTTCCCCCATGGCATTTCCCACAGGCCCTGATGACCAGGAGCTGATGGGAGAGGCGGAGGGCAGAGCGGGCAGCGTCCACACCGCCAGCCCTCGACCCACGATGCTGGTGGGTGGGCATCAGCTCTGTGTTCAGGCTGAAGTGGGTTCTCTCCAGACTCTGAGTGCAATCAGAGAGCCCCTCAGGCGGGCTCAGGGGAAACGGAGTGAAAATAAGCTGAGCGTTGGTGCAGCAGATCCTGCAAGGGATAGCGGGGACTTTAAATATTGCAGACCAGGGGGGCTGATGTTGAGGCAGGTCCTGCTGGTCCCCTCCTGGGTGCCCGTACTCCAGCCCAGTGAGCCCAGCTCATCCTCAGGGCCTCTCATCTCCTCTTGCCCTGTCCCCACTCCTCCCAGATGGCTCCCCTTTACTCTCTGGTACTTCCCTCTACTTGCCTACATTGAGGACTTGCTGTTTACAGACACCCAGAGGGCAGGGATACCACTGAAGCGGCCACAGCCAGGCTGTGGAGCAGGCCCTGGACATGCAATCAGAGCAACAGAACCCAGACTTTTCATGAACTGGCTGGGCAGCCTTGAGCAAGCAGGTAAACCTCTCTGGGCCACAGTTTCCTCAGCTGGCAAGTGGGGCTGATGGTCCTCTGAGTTGAACGGTTGTCAAGAGTCAAATAACAGTTTATAAAAGTGAGAGGATGTTCATTAAAGCTCCTAGCATGTGACTAGACACACAATACCAACGACAACCAAAAATCCACTTATTAGTTGAGCTGCAACTAATTTTGAGGAGCTGACAGAATGTGCACAGCCCTTACTTGAGGGAAAAATGATTCCAAATTTCTCAGCCAGAGGCAGAATGGAGTCCTGGTCCAACCTGAAAATAGCTACTTTCATTTATTGGGAGCTTACTATGTGTTGGACACTGTGCATATGGCTTATATAATAGGATAAAGTTTAGTTTTATGTACAATAAAACCAAAAACAGCACGGCTGAGTACATAAGAGCTTAAAGGATATAAAATGAAGGGCTTCCTCAGAGTTTCTGCTGTCCCCAGGGATCCAGGATCCCTCTGTATTTCCTCTATGTCACACAAGACTTCCAGTCTCAAAGGTACCTCATGGGACAATATGGCTGCTGGAGCTCCAACCATCACATTCTTACTCTAGCCAGAGAAAAAGGAAGGGAGGGAGGACAAAAGAGAAGGACCTTCTACCTGATTCAGCTCCCTATAAGGGGCTTTCCCAGAAGTCTTACTGACAATCCTCCCATTATAGCTGCAGATAATGAAGGGAAGGGAGAAGGGGCAGATGGAGGGCACACCAATGTCCTTTAAGGGTCACTACCCAGAGTGGCGCACTGTGCTCCTGCTCGCGTTTCATTGGCCAGAATGTAGCCAGATAGGAAATGTCTTCTTTGGGGGGTGCATTGCTGCTCCACATACAACTGGGATTCTGTTTCTGAGAGGAAGATGAGAGGGAATATTGGGAAACTCCCAGGAGCCTCTGCCACATGGAGACTCTCATTCAAATCTCACATGGACGTGAACATGTGCATCGGGCTTGTTACAGGTGAGGAAGCTGAGGGTCTGAGAGGCAGAGTGCTTTGCCTCAGGCTCCCTCACTCTCCAATCCTGACCCAAGCCGTCTGCTGTCGGCTCGGGCTGGGTGCATGGTCAGGTCCAAGGTCAGATGAAGGGCTTTAGGTCAGTGCCCTTTCTCCTTGGAACACCCGAGAAGAAGCGGTGATTTCCTCTGCAGAGCTGTGGCCAGGAGGAAATTCTCAGTCTCCCCTGAACTCTGCAAAGCAGGGGAGGGAAGGGCTGTGTGCTGGAAGCCAGGACTGCAGGGGAGGGGGCATCGTCCACAGGAAAGGTGAGATTGAAGAGGCTCTAAGTACCCATCAGTGAGGCAGTGATTTCAATCTCACCAGCAGCCCTCGGGCATCTCCTATTGCAGCAGGAGCTGGGGTGGGGGGCTCACGTCCCCTCTGTGCCTTGCCTGGAGCACCAAGCTGGATGGTCCCACAGGTTTCCCTGCTCTGTGTGGGCTCAGGTCCTGGGTAATATTCCCACTCCTTGGGAGGCAGATGTGTGTCTCTGATTCTGAGCCACATCCACATCTGTCTGGTCTCCTGTGGCCGCAGGGAGGGCAGCTCCACAAATGCCACCGGGAGGAGTGGCTGCCTGGAAATGAGAAGTGGCCTGTGGCCTGGAAAGTGCCTTCTGGTAAATCAGCGCCAGGACCCGGCAGCATCTGCTGAAATGGCTTTGGGAACAGGGACATCACGTTCCCGGCATGCCATTAAATCTCCCTTCAGAGGGTGCGGATCACAAGGCGGACACGATCGGAGGAGGAAGTGGGCAGAGGCTCATGGCTCGTGAGTTACTTGGGCTCTCCCTGCTTATCCTACCAATTCCTCCTTGAATTCTGTGAGGTTCCCCTGGGTACTTTCAACAAACTCCCTCTTAGCTTCAGTGGATTGGAGCTGGGTTTCTTTCACCTACCAATTCGTAAGGAAAGAAAAGCTGGGGGAATGGAAACCTTTGTGGCACACAACTCCCCAGCTGACTCACAATCTCCACCTTCCTGCGCAAGAAGGTGCTTTTCTGGCTCCATGTCCAATTCCTCTTTGGTTTTCAAACATAGTCAATTGCCAGGCACAGGTATCCCACAAAGCCTGTGTTGCAGGAAGCCAAGTGCTAATAGCCACTTGGTTTCAGAGCAAGATCTATAGTCCCTCTGCTTTTGTTTTCTGGTCCCTGGATAGGTTCCCTTCTGCCACAGACAAATCCAAGTGTGCCTCAGATTCTCAGGGGACCCACAGGAAAGATTTCAAATGACAGATGAACTGTGGAGAAGAGGACGTTTAGAATTCCAGCTGGACAGAGGCAGGTAAGGAGACGACTGCAAACACCAACTGCCTGGGAGGAAGCATTTTCAAGGCTGGGCAGAGAATCTTAAACACACTTGCAAGAGGCAGGAGTCTGGAGAGAAAATGGATTAACCTGAAAAGCTCCCCCCCGAGCATGAAATATGCTCCCAGAGTCAGCATTCAGTGGAGCTCGAGAAGAAAGTTGGGAGGAAGCCCCAGGGAAGGACACTGCTGGGAAAAATTACCAGCTCCCACGGCTCACCTGTCTCTCCTTCAGCACCCAGGACAGCGCCACGCCCTTTGGTGAACAGAGAAAGAGTCTAAGATGTACTCACACAACAGTTGGATGTCACTGGAGGAAGATGATTGAAATCCTTAACTGTCAGAGTTGGCAATGGCCTTAAAGATAATGTAACTAACTTTTCATTTTCCAGCTGAGGAAGCTGAGCTGACACGGAGGAAGTATTTTCCCCTGGTTCATGCTATTCGTTTGTGGTGAAATGACCCAGAATTCAGGCTCCTAGATTTTCCATAAAGCTCCCATCTCATTCTGAAGAGTCCATTTCTCTGCAAACACTAGCACAACTATCATTGAAAGGAACAGGATAGCTCTCAAGAATAGGAGTACGGGCTCTGGAGTCGGTCTGTCAAGTTATAAGCCCATCACGGACACTAAGTTGAGCTTTTTAACACCTTCAGCCTCAGTTTTCTTGTTTGTAAGATGAAGGTGCTGTTACCTATGCTTGCACCAGATGGTTGTCATGAGGATTTAATGAGATGATGTAGGTTGACACTTAGTAAAAAGAGAAAAAGTTTCTCCTTACTTTAGAGGTGAGGAAACTGAGGCTCCGAACTTTTCCAGGGACACTCAGCTCTTAAAGGTCAGAGCTTGGTTTGGTATCGCTCCACAGACCACCGAGTCCTTGTTATTTATTTACTTTTTTTTCGGTTTTTCTTTTCTCTCTTCTGTTCAAATTGGATAGTTGAGATATCTTCATGTTCACTGTTTCTTTCCTCTGTCATTATTGTTACACTATTAAGCCCATTCAATGAGTTTTTAAAATTACAGTGATTGTAATTTTCAGTTTTTATTTTTCTTTGCTGAAACATTTTAGATGGTTGTTAATTTCAAGAGTGCTCCCCTTACTTGTTGGAGAATTTTTATAGCAGATGCTTTAAAGTCTGTTGGATAATTCCAACATCTGTATCACCTTGGCATTATCATCTATTAATTGTCTTTTCTCATGAGTTTGAGGTTTACTTGCTTCTTTGTATGCTTAGTAATTTTAGATTGCATCCTGGACATTTTAAATATTATGTTATGAGTCTCTGGGTCTTAATTAAATCCTATGTAGAATGTTGATATTTTTGTTGATTTGTCAGACCATCAACCTAGTTATGTTCTGGCCACAAGTTATGACCAGCCCACTGAGGGTTGTGGTTTCATGCCAGTTTCATTTTCAGTCTTTGCATTGCTGCTGCTTGGATCTGTCCTGCTTATCTTCCATTCATTGTCTAGCCTGGTGCCTAGGAAGTAGTCTATCGCTTAGTGCAGTTCTCAACATCTTTTTTCATGCTCTTCACAATCAGATCCACACATGCACAGTTTGGGAATAAGCCCAGAAGTTTCCCAAGCTTTTTTCTCTGTGTAATCTCTCTGGTTCTTCCTTTTTCTTTAAGACTCCCATTTATGGTTCTGTGGCCAGAAAGTTAGGGCTTTATTTATCCTGCTCTGCCATGTACTTCCTACAATGAATCCTGCCTGGGGCCAAATAGTAGTGGACAAAGAGAGGATAAAAGCAATTGAGGGGGGATCTACCCCACTCTTTTAGGAGAAGAAGAGTCTCTTCCCACAGGATTTTCACTCCTGTGAGTTCTCACCAAGGCCGCTGTTGCTGCTGCCATGGTGGGATTGCTTGGGGGTTGGGGTATGAGAATGGAGGAAAGAAAAAATGGGAGACTCCTCTATTCTATATGAGTGTTAGAGACCTGCTCCTCAAATCAGAACTAGAGGACTTCTCCCAGAGCTCTCTCTGTCCTCAGCAATGTCCACTTCTGGGTTTTGAGTCTGAGTTGAGCCTAGACTATGAAATCCTAGAGGAAGATAAAATGGCTGACTCATCAACGTTCACTGATACTTTGAATTCTGGTCTTCTTCTTCCATCAGTCTGCTGTTTGCTTTGCAGAGTCTCACAGAACTGCTCCATGCGTTCTGCTCAGGGTTTAGAGCTGCATTCCACGGGAGAGGAAGGGTGGAGAGAACCTTTTCCATCTTCCCCTCAGAGCGTGGCTTAGATGCAGATCTGTGTGACTTCAAAGTCTACTTGGTCATCTGGGACTCTGCCTCTCGGATGTTCCCAGTGCATCCCTGGGACATAGCATCTCCACAGCAGAGGTCCAGAGGAATTCCCAATGGAATTGTCTTAGACTGCCAAGGGCAATCATCAAGACAACTGCAATACCAAAAAGCTGGAGTCACCACCAGCCAGTAGTAACACTAGATTGAAAATATAGCTCCTGCCCCCAAAGGTCACTGGTAGAGGTCAGAAGCTGTTAGGTAAAGTCATATAAACTTAAACTCTTAGGGAGCAAAAATGCAGGACAAGTCACACCCCCTATGCTCACGTGGCATTTTAGGTCCAGCACTGGTGGCATAGAAGGTAGATCTTCCCCTGTCTCAAGCTTTCTCCTGGCTGCTCAACAGTGGTCCATACTATTATTTTCTCACAGTTACTCATTCCTTCCTGGGAATGAATTAGTTTCCTGGGGCTGCCATGACAAAGAACCACAGACTGGGTGTCTTAGGCAACAGTAATTTATTTTCCCACAGTTCTAGAAGGTGCAAGTCCGAGATCAAGGGATCAGCAGAAATGGTTCATTCTGAGGACTCTGGGAGTATCAGTTCCATGTCTCTCCTCTAGATTCTGGTGTTTTTTTGGCAAAAGTTGTCCATCGTTGGCTTGTAGATGCATCAACCCATCTCTGCTTTCATCTCTACATGGCATTCTCCCTGTATGTGTCCTGTGTGTGTCCAAATTTCCCCTTTGTATTAGGACACAAGTCATATTGGTGTCCTACTCCATTATGGCCTCATTTTAGCTCAGCTAATTATATTTGCAGTGACCCTATTTCCAAATTAGTTCGCATTCAGAGGTTCTAGGGGTTAGCATTTCAACATGAGTTTTGGGGGACACAGTTCATCCCGTGACACCTCCTCCTCCTTGCCATGCTCATCTGTAGGCACGTTCTTGCCAAGTCTGACTCTGGGCCTGGCCTTGGGGTTTGCTTTGGCAAAGGAATGTGAATGGATGTGATAGAGCCTATTCCAGGCAGAAGATTAAATGTGCACCTGTGGTTTGGCTCTGTGGTTCTTGCTTCTACTCCTCACCATGAGGATAGCAGGTCCGGATTTGGGGTGTTTCTTGAGCCTGGGTTCTAAATAAAGAGACACATGGAGCTCTGCATAACCCAGCAGAACATAGCAGAGCCCAGCAGGACCCAGCAGAGCCCAGAAGAGCCACAGCCAATCTACAGCCCTTGGGTAAAATGAGAAAGAAATAATTGCTTTTGTTGTAAGCCCCTGAGATATCGGGATGTGTGTTACTGCAACAGAAGCTGACCATTACGCTAATTCTCAGCATAATTAATGGCTGGAGGGAACCACAGATGCCAGCTGACATGACATAAGTACTTAAGAACTCCATCACACACCATGAAAACATTCTATTATTTTAAAATACTATTATTGCTAATAAGAGCTTAACGGCATCAACTTCACCATCATTTGATTTGAGGCACACATGGATGGAAGCATATGAGACCTGACTTAACTGTTGTCTATGAATTATTCAGAGACGTTTCTGCCGTGAGATGCAACAGGATGGGGACATCATGCTCCTGAAGGCTCTGGATCCCGGGATCCGCAAGAACAAATGAGGTGTTCCTGATATAAGCAGACCAATGCCCTCTGTCTTGTCCAGGATCCTGAACTATGACATGGTCCCTTACACCCTCTCTTGTGACTGCCAGCTCTTTGGAAATCCACTCATCCTTCCCAAGTGCCAAGGCAGTTTAGTTCTGGGGTGATTCAAATCTACAGAGGATTCATCTTCCAGCTCTTTGCCTCCAGGATTGCACCGGGAAGCCAGACCTTTGACTTCCAGTGCAGAGACCACACACAGGGTCTTTATTTGGACAGCAGTGATGGATGGGGGGCTTCCCCTGCTGGGTTCAGGTCTTGCCTGGTATACCCCCAGGCACTCCATAAAGGTCTGGTCAATGAATAAAAGCGCCTCTTATATCTGTGTTGTGCTCTTAGGTTTACAAACACAGATGACAGCGCTTGGTAGGTTCCAAAGCCCCGCACTTGTGAGGGAGGCCTGAGGATCCCAGTTTCATAGTGCAGGCAGCTGAGAAAATAAATAGGGTCATGTGGCCACTTAGTTGGGACACTAGGATTTGAACTCGGGTCTGTCTGACCCGATGAGCAGGTGGTGGGATTTGGGGGTGACCAAAAGCCCTCCTGCCTATACAGCCTCCCCCTTGGCTCGGTGGCTCCTGAAATTCCCACAGAGCTCTTGCATTAAGGCATTGAATGGAAACCCCTATTCCACCTTTGCTGCCCATTTACATTTTAGGACGGTGTGTTGACCGGACTATGTGGTTACCACCCTGAGAGATTAGGGTGGAAGGCAGGGGTTTGCCGGGTGAGGGGACGGGAGGGGAGAGAAGGTCAGTGGTGGAGGCTTCCCTCCCAGAAGTACTGAACTCTGCCCTGGGGGTTCTGTGTAAGCAGAGGACAGAGGAGGATGTAAAGGCTCATGAGGGGGTTGGGGGAGGGGGAGGGAGGCCAGAGCAGCCCTATGGAGGAAGGAGGCTGAGTGGGGCTGAGTAGGTGGAAAGTGTTAGGACATGAAGAGCCAGGGAGGGAAGGAGTAAGTCAGAGGTTGGCTGGAAACCACTGGCCTGTTAGGTGTCAGGAAGCTCCTGTATCCAAGGAAGGTGGTCGGGGGAGGTGAGCAGCTCTGGGCAGGGGCTAAACCCTTGGCCCTTCCCCCATGAGGGAGGCTGACACTTGGCTGCATACAAACCTGGCTATCACGGCCCCGCTACCTCATTCCCTGAGCCCCACCTGGCATCTGGTTGGGAGGCTCTGGCGTCGGCTGTGCTCACCAGTGAACGGAGCTGGGCTGAGTCATCTCAGGAGTTGGCAGGAGTTTCCAGTGTCTCAAGAATCAGACGGTCTTGAAATTGCTGATCAGAACTGTCAGATTAGGCCCAGGCTTTGGCGGGGGACAGTTAATTAAGTGGAAGGACCAGACCTTCCAGGTTCACTTTACCTGATGGAGCGAGGCTGCTGAGCCAGGGGTTTAAGAGGAAGGCCTCTCACTGTGCCAATTTATCAGGCGATTTGGGCTCTCAAAATTAGGGCCGTTCCCTCGCGTTTGCCCTTGATCTTAACATTGCAGTTCTCAGGGTGAATTGAGGAAAGTGAGTTTCCTCACTGTGATTCTAGGGGAGGTGACAGTCGAGGGCTGGTGGGAATGGTGTCTGTGTCCTCTGGCCCAGCCCCACTTCCTGTCCTCAAGCTCTCCATCCACCGGGAAGTACGACGGGAATAGGAACGATGCTCCACCCCTCGTGACAGGCAGATGAGCTGGGGGACCCCGGCTGGGGGATCACAAGGGGCCTTGGAATTGACTCCTAAAGGAGGATGGAGGGGGACTCATCTCAAGGAACAAAGACGTGCAAACCCCTCCCCCTGGAGAAAAGCTAAGCAGGGAATGAACCCCACAGAGTGGAGTTGGGCCACTGCATCGCAGTGACACAGGCTGGAACCCTTTGCTGCAGAGCTTGCACCTGAACAAAGGTCTCCTTGAGCAACAAAATACAAAGAAGCCATAAGGGACTAAAAATAACTGCGTACATGTGCAGTTGGGGCAAATTCTGGACAACAAGATAAGACCAAAAACCCAACGGCCACTTCTGAAGAGCCAGGAGCAAAAGCCCGGTGTCGGGAGCAAAAGCAGGATACAGCACATGACCCCCACACACAACACCATCAAAGGGGTGGGCAGACCTTTAAGCCACCCCTCTGGCCCAACCCCTGGACACACCCCTACGCTCACCCCGTATAAGGAATCAGCTTGCCCTTCCTTGGGGAAAGAGGAAGGGAAGCTGTTGTTTGTTCTTGCTACCCCCCTGCTGCAGCAGGAGTCCCCATAAAGCCTTGCCTGAATTTCTTGTCTGGCCTCTCATCAATTTCTATTGATTAAGGAGGCCAAGAACCCTGGTCAGTAACAGTAGGAGAGCAGTGAGCTGGACGCTGTGTCCTCCTGGGTCTCGTCCGCCAAGAAGAGTAGTGCAGGACGGACCCTCTTCAGAGACAGATGTGTCCTTCACAGTGGCCTCCCCACACTTACGAGGATGCAACCTACCAGGGGTGTGGAACACGTGGGTCTTGAATACTGTTTGAATGAAAAAGAAAAAGACCAGATGACCTTCACGGTGCTCCCTGGCTGTAATAGTGCTGTGGCTCCAAGGTTATAAGGCAGAGAGGCACAGCAGAGGGGCCGTCAGTGTCGAGGGAGTCCAGGGGCAGCCTGGAGGAATATGGAGAGATGGCAGGGGTCTTGCTGAGCTCTGGGTCGGAGGCACAGGAGAGTCTTGGAAATTTGGGAGGTGCATGGATTTCCTGGGGCTGCCAGTACCCTGCTTTTGCTCCTGGCTTTTCAGAAGTGGCAGTTGGGTTTTTGGTCTTTTTGTATCTTTTGTCCAGAATTTGCCCCAACTGTGCATGCATGCAGTTAATTTTAGTCCCTCATTGCTCGAGGAGATGTTTATCCAGGTGCAAGCACTGCAGCAAAGGGTCCCCGGTCCCAGGTCCCAGCCTCTCTCACTATGATGCAGTGGCCCAACTCCACTCTGTGGGTTTTATTCTCTGATTAGCTTTTCTCCATTAGCATTGCAAACTGGGGGGCTTAAGACAACAGAAATCTGTTCTCTCTCAGCTCTGGAGGTCCGGAGTCTGGGATCGAGGTGTGGGCAGGGCTGGTCTCTTCTGGGGAGAGATCCCAGACCTCCCTCCCAGCTCCTGGTGCTAACGTTTATTTTGTTATTGATGATAAGGATGAAGATGGTGGTTCTTACCAGATGTCAGTCAGCCACCCTAAGGAGCCACCAGATGCTACTGAATGATCCAGATGAAAAGAGACTAGAAATTTTCTTTTTTGAGGTTTGTGATGGGCGGTCTGTGGGGACCCTGGAATTGTTGATACCACCATTGTCACATGGCCTCCTTCTCTGGAACTGTGTGTCAGCTCCAAGTCTCCCCTTCTTATGAGGACACCAGTCACTGGACCAGGGCCCACCCAATTCCAACATGACCTCAATGTCAACTTGATTATATCTGCAAAGGTCTAATTTCCCAAATAAAGCCACATTCTGAGGCTCTGGGTGGACATGATTTGAGGGGAACATTGCTCAAGCCAGTACAGGGAGCAAGAAACGGGTTCGGAAAGTCGTCGCTGAATACAGTCTCTGCTACTTGACGCGTCCCTGGGCCCGTGCATGGGGCCTGGAGTCCGTAACTTCCTTGGGGGCCTCTCCCCCATCTCTCTATGACACAGGCTGTCCCCAAAGCCACAGCTAAGTATGTGGGCCTGGGGGTGGCCCAGGCGGGCCTGGATGGAACCCTCTTTGTTCCACTGCGGAGGGCGCCAGCCTGAGCCCAGCCTTCCCACATCAGAGCGAGTTTGGACCATCTCAGTGGCTCCTCTCTGAAGCGTCTCAGGGAAGATCAACGGCTAATTCTCCAAACAGAGAGGCCCTCGTCGGAAAACCCCTCTCAGGGGTCACAGCTGCCCCTCCGGCTTTTAGGCTTCAGATTAGCTGTCTTGACTGTGGAATAGAAATCCATACATTTCAGAGAAGCGTGGAGATCCCCGGAGCGGATCCTCAGCTGGGCAGCCTCTCTAGCGGCGCTCACTATTTCAGACACTTAACAAGGCATCGGTGGAAGGAGGGCCCTGGGGGAGGCAGGAGTCAGGCTGACCGTGGCCCGATAGCGGACCCGGCGGGAGGAGGTGCCTCTACTCTTCATTAGGATGGTGTCCAGACCCACGAGCCTCGTGCGGATAGCTGCCTTTCCATCCCACCGGCGTGTGCGTTTCTTCAGGAGGTATGGGCCCACCATCCCGGAAGCTACTCTGTAGAACGAAGAGGTCTGAAGTCATACATCAGGTCTGTGAGATGAAAACATCACTCTGCTCTCTAATGGACGGCAAGGCAGCCGCTGATCCTGCCTTGGGGCCGCGAGCTTGGCGAAGTCGGGGAGGCCGGGGAGCTGGGCGCGAGGAGGAGCCTTCGCAAGGCTGTTAGCGCATCGCGGACGCCCCTCAGGGCTGTTTGCCCTTGGTGATGTCTCAGGGGCATGGAACGAGCTGGAAAAGTGGATAGGAGCAGGTGTGAGTGTAAAAGGGCTCCCCGACCCATGCCTGC
Organism: Delphinus delphis; assembly: GCF_949987515.2. Lineage (NCBI taxonomy): Eukaryota > Metazoa > Chordata > Mammalia > Artiodactyla > Delphinidae > Delphinus > Delphinus delphis. Next base: position 2,511,451 of record NC_082683.1, read on the forward strand.
AATGTGTGTGTGCCTATGTGTGTGCACGTGTGTATATGTATGTGTGTGTGTGTGTCTGTGCGTGTGTCTGTGTGTATGTGTGTGCATGTAGGCACGTGTGCGTGTGTGTGTAGGCTTCCCCACACCAAAAAGCAATTCTCAGATGCCAGCAGGGTGCCCCAGAATTTGATTCAATTCTGACACTATTCACCCCAAGAGAGAATCAGAGCCCACAAGTTAAGGGCTCAGTCCCACAAGACCACCCTCCACTTCAGACACCAGTCCTAGACCCAGGACTGTGTCACCTGTGCTTCTGACCAACCTGCTATAAAGCACAGATTCCCATACCCCACCCTCAGGTTTAATTAATTTGCCGGAATGGAAAACCCGTTTACTCACTAGATTACTGATTTATCATATAGGGTATTAAAGGATACAAACCAACAGCCAGATGAAGAGATACACAGGGCGAGTTCCCAAACAAAGAAGGTTCTGTCCTGGTGAGTTTGGGACCCGGCACCATGGCACGGAGAAGCCTTCTGCTTCCGCAACCTGGAAACTCTCCAAAAAAGGGGCAAAAAGCTGTCCTTCTGGGTTGTTATGGAGGCTTCATTATATGGTCATGATTGACTAAATCATTGGCCAATGGGATTGATTCAACGGCCAGCCCTGCAAGAGATCAGGGGAGGGACGAAAGTTCCAACCCTCCAATCACAGGGCAGGTTCTCCTGGTGACTAGCCCCACCCTCGGGTGGGATTCAGAGGTCACCTTCCTTGAAGGGTTTTCAGGAACTGAGGACAAGAGACGAAATTTTATCCCACTGCTCCAATCGCTCAGGAAGTTTTAAGAGTTCTGAGAGCTGTGAGCCAGGAAGTGTGGATAAACACCAAATATATATGAGAACTATGTATTTGGCCATCTGAATGACAGAATATATATATTTTCCTATAAATCACAGTGAGCTGGACAGAGCAGCTGTCCCCAGTCCCTGATTTGGAGAAGCACATTTTGAACAGCCCTTGCTATCCCTCGTGGGATGTGTATGTGGCCCTTACACACCATTTCGAGTCTGATGCAGTAAATTATTATTTTCCCAGAGCAGGTGCCTCCCCCGGAAATGTTTCGGAAGGGAATGCCAGCTTCTCATACTGAGAATGACCCAGAGAACCTCAGATCAGTCTCCCAGGTGGAAGCAGCTCTTAAGAGCTCTGGATAGAAAGGACCCAAGTGAAAGGACCTGGCTAGGGAAGACAACTCTGACCTCCCTAATTAGCTGGGTGACCTTGGGCAAATCACTTAACCTTTCTGAGTCCCAGCTCCATCATCTGTAAAATGTAGGCAGAGACACCAGCTGCTCTGCTGGCCCTGGGTCTCGAGGCTCACATGAGACAGCCAGCAAAACAGCTGGTAAACTGCAAGGTCCGGAGAAGCGTGCCCTGTGATTTCTGCATCTCCTTCATGACAAACGGTCCACATATTGGAGGGAACATTGGTTCTTCTGTGATGATAGGGGATAAGGCATCTAAGCCTCCACTGCGAACCAGGACGGGAGACCAGACCAAAGCAACGTTGCAACGTCAGAGAAAAGCTGGATAGTCACAGCTTGGATCTCAGTTTGCTGAAATTCCCAGAAGTAGTTCCCTGAATTTCCTTTAGCAAACATTTATGGAAGGCCACCTCTGTGCCAGCCTCAGGGCTTCAGCGATCGAAAGACAGGCACCCAGTGTGACCTCATGGGTCTTGCCCATGGATAAAGCACCTACTGTGTGCTGAGCAGAGGTGGCCCCATTCCACTGTCACAGGTCTCTCTTAAGTAGATGCTGCTGAGCTGTCCTCATTTTAGTAATTGGGGAAAGCGTCATATATCTCTGGTCAAACAAAGATGTTGAAGAATCAGATTTCCAGAGGGGCTTGGAAGGAGGGCTGCCCTCCACAAGGAGGGAGGAGGGCGAGGTGGAGGTCAGCCTGGGGCAGCTTTCCCGCAGCCCTTCCTGGGCCTGAGGAAACTCTCCCCAGCCTAGGACCTCCACCGGCTCCCTCTGAGCCCGGAAGCTTCCAGGCTGGGGTAGAGTATGGCTGTTTTCTCCAGTTCTCTGTCTGGTGAGGGGTGGAGAGCAGCGGGAAGCTGAAGGCAGCTGGCTGCTGCTCCTGGGGTGGCCAAGGGCACCACGCAAGCCCCGGGCACTGTCACCGCGGGCTGTGTGGGCTGGATCAGCGATCCTGGCAGCTGGAGGGAACGGCGTGGGGCAGCTTCTGTTTAGGTCCTTTGCCCTCACCCTCAAAGCAGGCTCTGAGATACCACTGCCCAGCTTGTTCCCAGGTCCTGTGAACTGCCGTGACCTTGGGTGCCCGGAAGTTCTGATACCTGGTCCTGGCTGGGACGCTGCTGACCACGAGCTGTGCCAAGAACCTTGTGAAGGTGACTTGGGAGGAAGAAACGGAGACCACTTGTCTGCCTGTCCCTGCTTGCCCCCGTGTGGTTTGGGGGTCCCCGGGCTGCAGATGCAGGCTCCCAGGGGCTGGGACGGCCCCTCCATGTGCGGGGAAGGCCAGGGGGTGGGGGCAGGAACCCTCTGTGCGCCCCACTCGGAATCCACATGAAATTGAAAACAGTGATCCTACATCATAACGGGAAGAGAATGGGCTTCCTGGGTCCCAGCTTCCGCCTGGAGCTGTGACGTCCAGCGGGGCAGGGCCAGGTCTGATGTTTCAGAAATTTCTTCCCCAGGGTCTGGCACTTAGGAGGCTGCTCTGGGTGAAAGGTCCTCGGTGTGCTAGGTAGGCACAGTGCAAGATATGGAAACTGTGATGTGGTCAAGTGGTTTGAAACACTGGATAATACAGAGCTGAGTAGTTTTCTTTCTCATAGTCTTTCCCAGAGTTTTATTACTGAAAGCATGTGGCGTTTCTCTTACCTGTGTGACTGAAGAATCGACTTTTTTTTTTAATTGAGGTAAACTATAGATAACATAAAATTTTCTATTTTTAACATTTTTAAGTGGCACTAAGTGCACTCACCATGTTGTGCAATCATCACCACCATCCATTTCCAAAGCTTTTTCATCTTCCCAAACACACAGTCTGTCCCATTGAATAATAACACCTCCCCAGCCCCTGGCCCACACCCCTCCCCCCACTCTCTGTCTCTATGAAATTGCCTACTCTGGGGAATTCATATAAGTGAAATCCCACAATATTTGGCCTTTTGTGTCTGGCTTATTTCATTTAACCTGTTTTCGGGGTTCATCCATGTTGTAGCAGGTTTCAGAATCTCATTGCTTTTTGAGGCTAATATTCATTGTATGGACGGACCACATCTTGTTTATCCATCTTATTCATTGGCTGATAGACTGGGGTTGCTTCCACATTTAGCTACTGAGACTAATGCTGCTGTAAACATGGGTGTACATATATTTCTTTGAGTCCCTGCTTTCACGTCTGTGGGGCGCATACAGAGAAGTGGGATTGTCCAGTTATGTGGCGATTCTCTGCATAACTTTTTGAGGAACAGCCGTACTGTTTTCCACAGCGGCTGCACCATTTTACATTCCCACCAACCGTGGGTAAGGGTTCCAATTTCTATGCATTCTCACCAACACTCGCTGTTTTCTGTTGTTTTGATAGGAGTCATCCTGATGGGTATGAGGTGATGTCTCATTGTGGCTTTGATTTGCGTTTCCCTGATGATCGGCGACGTGGACTGTCTTTTCATATGCTTTTTGGCCATCTGTACGTCTTCTATGGAAAAATGTCTCTTGGTGTCCTTTGTCCATTTTTGAATTGGGTTGTTTGCCTTTTTGTTGTTGAGTTTTAGGAGTTTTTTTTTTTTTAACATCTTCATTGGGGTATAATTGCTTTACAATGGTGTGTTAGTTTCTGCTTTATAACAAAGTGAATCAGTTATACATATACATATATTCCCATATCTCTTCCCTCTTGCATCTCCCTCCCTCCCACGAGTTTTAGGAGTTTTTAGAAAATATATATGCTGGATATTAGTCCTTTATCAGATACATGATTTGCAAATATTTTCTCCCATTCTGTGGATTGTGTTTTCATTCTCTTAATAGTGTGCTTTGACGTACAAAATTCGTAATTTTTGAGGAGTCAACTTTTAGAATATGTTAATACACTCAACAGATTGAGAAAGTGGTCTAGTGAGGCCCCCTTTTGGTTTTCATTTATTCACTCAGCAAACATTTGCTGAGTTCCTGCTGAGTGTCAGGTGTGTTCTAGGAACACAGTTGTGACACATATGGACGTGGTTCCTGCCATCCTTCATGGAGGGGACAGGAGACCAGCAATGCACACACAACACAGTGTCGGGTTGTGATAATTGCTGTACAGGAAACAGATTCAGGAAAGGGGTGCAGCATGTGGGGAAGGGGAGGATTGTGCCAGAGATGTCCCCTCAAAGATTAGACACTTGAGTGGGACCCTAAATAATGAGAAGGAACATGGAGAATCTGGGGGAGGGTGTTCCTGGGTGGGGGGAGAAGGTGAGTATGAAGACTCGGAGGTGGGAAGGTGAAGGTGGCCGTGAGTGAGGGGGAGCCAGGTCGATGATAGACTGGGGACATGTTTAGAGTCTCTCACGCCTGGGGAGGGGCTGGGATTTTATCTTGGGTGTGTCAGGGGGAAGCCACTGGAGGCTTTGGAACAGGGGATCATGTGATCTGATTCCTGGTTTAAAGCCCCTCTTGTCTGCTCATCCCCCCACCCCCATTTCTGAACGGGGTTGACTTGACCCTGCTCCCCCATTGGATCTCAGGTAAGAGTTGGAGAGGGGTTAGAAGGCTCCTTTTTGTTCGTAGGTCACCATCCGACCTGCTGGCGGAGACCCCGAGCCTCCCAGGAGAGCCTGTGTTTGTGCTACATGCTGTGACCTGCGGGGCTCTGCGGCTTCTCTGTGTGGGAGGAACGAACACTGGGACCAGAGGCTGGTTGTGGCAGAGACCGTGGCCACTTCCATGGAAGACTCCACCTCCCAGCCTCCCTCAAAGTAAGTCAGGGACCATGTGATGGAGTCTGCCTGATGGGACGTAGCTGTGGATGGAAGAGGGGATCCTGAGACAGGCACAGGTACACAAGTCACCAGGGAAAGCCACCAGGATCACTGTCTATTCTGAATTATGCTCTGGTTTTCAAGAAAAACATTTCACTGTGCTAAGCCACAGACGTCTAGGCGTCGTTTGTTACAGCAGCTGCTGAGTCTTACCCAGACTAATACATCTCCCATACCTGGCCCGGCAGAGATGGCAAAGGGAATCAAGGAAAATGAAGGCATTCATCTCAACATCCCTGGATGCAGAAAAGGGACCTGATTCTATGATGCCTGTGGCCAGTGGGGGTGAGGGGAACTTGGGGTTGGCTTTGGCTTTTCCGTTTCTTACACAAGTCACATCTTCTCTTGAGTTAAGTCTAAAAGAACTTAATAAAATAATGTTAAGAGGAAAGTAAAAAGATTCCCGCCAATCCTTCTGGGGTAAACAGCAGGTAATAGACAGCTAACTAGGAATGCCACATGAAGCCACAGTCCTTTTGTTTTCATGGTCATAATCATTCTTTTCCCACTGCCAGATGGACTGTCAACTCCTGAAACTCCAGGCCTGGGGACAAGACACAGCACCCAGTCAACAAGGACCCTCGAGGACTTTCTCTGTAGCAGCTCAGGCTGGGAAATCTTTAATCGTCTACTTACTGCTCTGTCAGTCACACCTAACTGTGATTATTCGAGATCAATGAAATGCCGCTTACCCTACAATGTAGCTGGTTAGTCCAATATTCTTAATTATTTTTCAAAAATTTAAAAAGCACACTGCTTGTTTCTGATTGGTTTCAGTGAAATCTCAATTAGCAGCTCATATATTGGGAGGTGGATGGCCAATGGGTGGTCTGTCTCTGATGGACTGTGTGCCTCTGGGAGACCCTTGGGGGTCTGGGGGGCTGCAGTTCTTTCTCCCACTGGGGTCCAGAAGACTCCCACTCATCTCATTGGAGGTTGTTATTTGAGGCGTGTCCCACCCAAGGGGAGACGGTCATCTGTTCACTTGTGTAGCACCCACCATGGTCATGACAGTAGACCCCACGCAGACACCAGGGTGAAGCAAGGTCCTGCCCCTCGTGAGGTCCTTGGGCTGGTCGGAGCTGGATGTAGGGACCCACGTGGGAAGTTAACCAAAGAAACCCGTTGCACTGTTAAAAGTTATGGAGGCTCTCAAAGAGCTTCTGATGATGTGGTTCTATCTATCTGATATTTACCTTCTTAAGGATGAAAGGGAAGGAATTTAAAAATTACACAGTTATCATTTAGAAAATAACAATAATAAACTCCTTAACTTGTTAACATAAATAACATATTTTCAGAAAGCTAATCATATATTCCTTCTCCCCTCCCTTGGTGGGAAGTGTGGTCTTGTTTTACCTTTTAGCAAATCTCTTTCATGTTTGATTTAATACAAGACAGCTGAATTCTCAGAACAACTTCTGCGTTCAATCTGTCTCAATATGTTGTTTTGTTGGAAATATAGGCATACCAGGGAGATATGCATGTTCCGCTCCAGCTCACAGCAACAAAGCAAATATCTCAGTAAAGCAAGTCACACGAATTTTTTGGTTTCCTAGGGCATGTAAAAGTTCTGTTTATGCTATACTGTAGTTTATTAAGTGTGCAATAGTAGTATGTCTATTAAAAACAGTGAACACACCTCAATTACTTTATTGCTAAAAAGTGCTAACCATCACCTGAGCCTTCAGTGAACTGTAATCTTCACTGGGGGGGGGGGGTGGGGGGGGGCGGGTCTTGCCCAGATGTCGATAGCCAATGACTGATCAGGATGGTGGTTGCTGAAGGCTGGGTGGCCATGACGATTTCTTAAAATAAAGCAAAAATGAAGTTTGCTGCATCAAATAACTTTTCCTTTTATAAACAATTTGTCTGAAGCACCAATGCTGTTTGATAGCATTTTAGCCACAGGAGAATTTCTTTCAAACTTGGAGTCAATCTTCTCAAACCCTGCCACTGCAGGGTGTATGTCATATTCTAAATACTTTCTAGTCAGTTCAACAGTCTTTACAGCCTGTTCACCAGGAGTAGCTTTTCCATCTATGAGCAAAAACCACTGTCTTTGCTCATCCATAAGAAGCAGCTCCTTACCTATTAAAGTTTTATTCTGAGATTGCGGCAATTCAGTCACATCTTCAGGCCCCACTTCAAATTCTATTGATAGTTCTCTTGCTGTTTCCACCACATCTGAAGTTCTTTCCTCCACTGAGGTCTTGAACCCCTCAAAGTCATTCATGAGGGTTGGAACCAACTTCTTCCAAACTCGTGTTAATGTTGATATTTTGTTGATAGTCCCATGAATCACAAATGTCCTTAATGGCATCTAGAATAGTGAATCCTTTCCAGGAGGTTTTCAATTGACTTTGCCCAGATCCATCAGAGGAATTGCCGTCTATGGCAGCTGTAGCCTTGCAAAATGTATTTCTCAAATAATAAAACTTGAAAGTCAGAAAGACTCCTTGATCCATGGGCTGCAGAATGGAAGTTGTGTTAGCAGGCATGAAAACAACATTAATCTCGTGTACATCTCCATCAGAGCTCTTGGGTGACAAGGCCCATTGTCCATGAGCAGTCATATTTTTAAAGAAATCTGTTTTTCTGAGCAATAGGTCTCAACAGTGGGCTTAAAATATTTAGTAAGCCATGTTGTAAACAGACGTGCTGTCATCTAGGCCTTCTTGTTCCATTTACAGAGCACAGGCAGATTAGCATAATTCTTAAGGGCCCTAGGACTTTTGGAATGGTAAATGAGCATTGGCTTCAACTTGAAGTCACCAGCTGCATTAGCCCCTAACAAGTGAGTCAGCCTGTCCTCTGAAGCTTTGAGACCAGGCACTGACTTCTCCTCTCCTGCTATGTAAGTCCTGGACGGCATCTTCTTCCAATAGAAGGCGGTTCCGTCTACACTGAAAATCTGTTGTGTAGTGTAGCCACCTCCACGAATGGTCTGAGCTGGATCTCTTGGATAACTTGCTGCAGCTTCTCCATCAGCACTTGCTGCTTCCTCCCCTTGCACTTTGCTGTTGTTAGGGAGACACAGCTTCTTTCCTTAAACCTCATGAACCAGCCTCTGCTGGCTTCAAACTTCTCTTCTGCAGCTTCCTCCCCTCTCTCAGCCTTCATAGAATTGAAGAGGGTTAGGACCTTGCTGTGGATTGGGCTTTTGCTTAAGGGAATGGTGTGGCTGGTTTGATCTTCTATCCAGACCACTCAAACTTTCTCTATATCAGCAATAAGGCTGGTTTGCTTTCTTACCATTCGTGTGTTCACTGGAGTCGCACTTTTAATTTCCTTCAAGAACTTTTCCTTTGCATTTACAACTTGGCTAACTGGTGCAAGAGGCCTAGCTTTCATCCTATCTCAGCTTCTGACATGCTTTCCTCACTAAGTTTAATCACTTCTAGCTTTTGATGTAAAGTGAGAGACGTGTGACTTTTCCCTACACTTGAACAGTTAGAGGCCATTGTAGGGTTATTAACTGGCCTGATTTCAATACTGTGTGTCTCACGGAATAAGGGGGACCGAGGAGAGGGAGAGAGATGGGGGAACAGCTGGTCAGCGGAGCAGGCAGAACACACACATCGTCATATATGGACGTGGCTCGTGGTGCCCCAAACAGTTACAATAGTAACATCAAAGATTACCGCTCACAGATCACCTTAACAGGTAAATAATAATGAAACAGTGAAATACAGCGAAAATTACCAAAATGTGACACAGAGAAATGAAGTGAGCAAATAAATGCCTTGGAAACATGGTATCGATAGACACAGAGTTGCCGGGAACCTTCAATTTGCAAAGACCTGCAAAGTGCAATAAAACGAGGTCTGCCTGTGTATGAAGGCAATGTGACCTCACACAAGTATGGAGCTGGAAAACCGAGCAGTCTTTTAAATGTTTTTCTAGATAATCTGCAGATAGTTTACTAATAATTGTAGCTATTCTGCTTTGATATTAAACCAAATGTCAACAAGTGGAATTTTTTTTAAAGCTCATTTGCAGTGTGCAATCAGAAACCATATTGACAACTTTTCCTTTCCTGTGGCATCAAAACCCATTCTTGCCCCGTGTGCGATTTTGTAATGCTGCACACTGGTCACCTGGAAAATACTGTTTTGCTGTGTTTTGCACATATCAACACAGTTCATTATTCGAGAAATCACATTGGTTGGTATCACTACGTACCTTATCACAAGGACCTTTAAGTCTTGGAAAGCTGTCGAGCTCCTGGCGGTGGAGACAAATTTTCCAGAATTCGAATTCCTGCTCGAAAGCCTGAATTCTACTCCTGGCAGCACATCCTCTCTGCTGCTTCCCTTAGAGCGACAGGCTCCTTTTACGTATTTTGAAGACTGTCTACCGACCACCCGAGTCTGAATGATGGTAGTTCGTTTCTTAGCTGTTCTTTTTAGGTAAACATGGTTCCATGAAAAAGTGGCTGGTTCAGCTCAGGACTCAAGTGCTTTTCCTGAGACAAACAGTCCACTCTGGTTTGAGGCAGGGTGTTCCAGGCATGGTTCCCATTTAATCGCAGAGAATATTAAAACTCGGGCTCGAGACAATAACATAGACCATTGTTTTTCCTGCTCCGTCGAGGCCAGGCAGTGCTGCGGCAGCTGAGCCCGCTGTCCTTGGTGGGCTGGGGGGCCTGTTCCACATGGCCACTTGGGGATCCAGGCTGGGGCTTCACCACCTGGGACACACGGGTAGTTCTTGGTGGAGGGCTTCACATGGGACATTAGACACCCCGCATCTCTTCTGCTCGTGACCCATCGGCCTGCCAACCTGTGGGGACTGGAGAGGTGCCTGGAAGGAGAGGAGATCCCAGGGTGGAGAGCCCCGCTGCCTGGACCACTGTGTCTGCCTGAAATGCTGCCCCTCGACCTCCCAGTCTTTCCAGCTGGGAGCCTACGCTTGGTCATCACAGCCCAGTGGCCGGGCTTCCTCTGAGTTCCTGCTCCCCCGCTGAATCCTGCTCTCTCAGCAGCTGCTCACTGTTCAATTGTCCATCCTCATGTGAAAAGCTTCCCCAGCTCACCAATATGCTGCAGGAACGATGGCTGGATTTAGGCCTCGATGCCCTGTACCCATCACCATGTGGCTTCTGCCGCTGTGGTTGGGGTCCGCCTGGCCGAGCCTACACTGGGCGTGGATGAGGGGACGATGGCAAGTCTGCAGCCACAGCTCTGCCTCTGAGAAGGTGGGCTTGAGGAGCACCTCTTCCCCTCTGGACCTCAGTGACCCCTCTTTGTAAGGGCGGGGTCTCCTGGGTTCCTCCCGTTCCTGTCACGCCACAGATCGGCCCTCTCAGCCATGCAGAGGAGAGTCTGTTTGCAGTGAATGAATGAATTTCCATGGAAACACATTTTCTCACTGGGATCCTCTCGTGACCGATGGCTCTGGATGCCACCTGCAGCCTCGTGTATGTAGCTTCCTCTCTCTGTTTCTCTGTCTCTCAGGCTCTATGTCTCTCTCATCCCCCCATGGTCTCTGTGTGTATATATATTTATGGTTACGTCCCATGAATGCTCCCTCCACCTGGGAGATCGGGGACAGGGGGCATCTGTGTTGTGATGTCTATAATTAGGACAAGGCCCCTGAACTGCTGAAGCTAAACCTTTCAGAGAGTGATGCTCTATAAGGGATGGAGGGATCACGTGCTGGGTCCTGCTGTGCCAGCCTCAGCCGGTCCCTCCCCTGTGCACCCTCAGAGTCGGCACTGTGGACAGGTGCCAGCCTCGCCGCCCTGCTGAGCAGATCCTGGGAACAGCCTTGGGCAGGCTGCCTGTGTCTTCCTCCAGGGCAGAGGAGATGCCCGGAGCACATGGCATCTCCAGGGTCTCAGAACATTTGTGTTTGTGCAGGCATGGACCCTAAGGAAGCTGCAGGACTGAGAGGCAGGATTCTTAAGCCCGAGTTTGCAGATGACTCATCTGGGAGCCTTGACATGAAAGCTTCTAGGATGCACGCCCAGAGGTCCTGAGCCTGCAGGGCTAGGTTGGGTCTGGGGAATTTTCACTTTTGACAGGTGGTCCAGATGGTCCAGGGGCAAGGGTGGCTTGCTGTGCTGGGAGAAGCCGGCCTGGAGCAATGGCATTTCCTGTATCCTTGGCTGCAGGCATCATGGATGGAGTCCTGGCCGTATCCACACAGGGCTCTCCTAGTTTCCAGCACCTTCTGACTTCCCGTGGCCTCTGGAGACCCAGCAGCTTTGCGGTAAGGCTTAGAGAAAAAGTCTTCTGTGCACACACTAGCCTGTTTTGATTTGGGAGGTTTTGTTTTTCCTGAAGAGCTGGAGAAAGACAGAAGTGGAGGGGAGGTGCTGTCTAGAATGTGAGTGTCTATATCTCAATTTCTGATGCTCAGCTAAGAGTCATCGGTGAAAATGGGATTGTGGGCACATTCTGATTTTCTGGGGCGCCTCTCAGTACCTGCATCTCCAGTAACTCCTTGCTCTCTCCCTCTCCCCACCTCTTACTCAGATGAGCGGGTGGTAACCACGTGTAAGTGTCTGTTAGTGACGGAGAAAGAGCCTCAGACTTTCAAGTTAGCTTGTTGCTATACCAGCTGCAAATGTCAACAGGCCTGGGCACTGATGACGGGAACGAGAGGCTCTGTTCCCATCGATGGGGGAACACATGCTGGGGGCTCTTATCACGAACTTCTGCTTTATCTTGATTTTGTACACATTTGTCACTGTCTTTCTCTCTGAGCAGTGTCAGCTGGGCATAACACTTTCCTGTTACCTAGAAAGACCAAGAGCAGCATTCCAGTGGAGACCCAAGACCTGAATTAATTTCCAAAAGGGTGGAATTATTTTTCTTTCTGAGCCTAAGTCATGATCTATTACTCTTGGAATTCTCATTTCTTGTTCCTGTTTCTGAAATAGACCATGGACTGGCAAAGGCTAAGTAGGTGCCTGGAAACCAATGTGTTTGTGTCCATGGACCGCCCAGAAGGGGATGGCCTCCTGGAGCCCTTGGTGTCCACTGACACCTCTGGGGCTTCTGGAGCATTCCAGACTGGCCACGTCTCAGCTGACCTTGTTCTCTGGGAAAGAGGGGCCTCTGCACCCCCTTGTCCAGGCCACACTCAGGATGTGGGATGTTATTAGCAAAGATAAGAGTTTCAGCCAAAAAACTGACAGTTCTTTTGGAACTGGTTGGCCAAGAAGATATTTTTTTCAGGTTCTTTGGGGCACAGGGCAGGATGAAGAAGAATAGTGAAGAAGATGGTTGACTTATTCACTGTTCAGGGCTCTATATGAGATTATTTACAGTAGCCAAAATAAGAAAGCAACCTGTGTCCATCGACAGATGAATGGATAGAGAAGATGCAGTACATATGCACTATGAAATACTACTCAGCCATGAAAAAGAATGAAAATTTGCCATTTGTAGCAACCTGGATGGACTTGGAGGGCACTATGCTTAGTGAAGTAAGTCAGACAGAGAAAGACAAACACTGTGTGATATCACTTATATGTGAAATCTAAGAAATACAACAAACTAGTGAATATAATAAAAAAAGAAGCAGACTCACAGATATAGAGAACAAACTAGTGGTTACCAGTGGGGAGAAGGAAGGGGGAAGGGGCAATATAGGGGGTTAAGAGGTACAAGCTATAAAGTAAGTTACAAGGATATATTGTGCAGCACAGGAAGTATAGCCAATATTTTATAATAACTACAAATGGAGTATAAAGTTTAAAAATTGTGAATCACTATATTGTATACCTATAACTTATATGATATTGTATATCAATTATACTTCAATAAAAAATTTAAAAAAAGAATCTACAAGAGAGAGGACGTATTCTGTTCCAGGTCTCTGGACCCAGTTGGAGCCATATTTTCACTTAATGGGGAAATTTGCACACGGGGGAAACGTTTTCTCTGCTGTTCATGTAAGTCATGTGACTCTTTCCCACTTCCTCTGTCCTTGACAACTCATCTGTTAATCCAAGACACTTAACTTGTATTTAATTTCTCTTTGTCTTTAAAAAATGTTCCCCTCCCTCATCTCCCAAGCTAGAGGCCTCTATTCCAGCTGAGGGAGTGAGTCTTCACATGTTTTCTCAGGGATGGAGTTGGATGTCTTTTCCAGATCTCAGGAAAGTAGCATAGCCAAGACGCCCACCAGTCTCCAGAATGAGCCTTCCACTCATTGTGAGTGGTGCTGACCATTGAGTGGGGACCATGTCTCCTTAGTTACGCCTCCCCTCCTTCCCTCTCCCCCTCCCCCCCTTCCCCTCCCACTCTCTGCAGGATAATAGTCCTTCATGGGTCCTGCTCTCCTGATGGCATTCCTACCTCTGATGGGCAGGAGGGTGGTGGGATTGGCTAGCCCTCTGCGCCTACTCGAGTGTGTGGACCACATTCTAAGGCACTGTCTCCTCTTGCGTCGCCGGTGGCTTGGCTACCCAGTGGCCTGCTCTGCCCGGTTCCATCCAAATGTGGCCTTCAGGGTTCCTGGAGTTGGACCAGAGCCTTATGAATTAACTAACAGTGACCCAGCTCACCTGAGTCCTCCACTCGGCCGAGCCTGGCCTCCAAGCTGCTGAAGGGGCATTCATCCTCATTTCATGCAGGGAAAACAGCAAAGGAGAAAAGGCACGCTCGCAATTTAATGTAAGGAAATGTCATTCCACGGTCCCTGTATTGCTCCTCAATTGAAAGCAACGGGGATCCGGGCCGAGGGGAGGAAAGTGGTCACGTAACCTGAATCATAACCCTCAGCCCCTGTTTATCATAAAATCATTTACGGCTCCATAAATTGTGTTGATTTGGGCGGCCGGGGATGTACGTCTTTGACTCAGGAGCTGACACTTCTGTCCAGTGGCGGCTCAGTGTGGGCCGGGAGGAGGTGATCATGCTGGCCGGGCGGCTCGTGTTCGGGGGCACGTGTTGGGGGAAGCCTGCGGCCAGAGGAGGTGCCAGGAGGTCCGTCTGTGGGTGCTGGGTGCTTGGTGCACGGTCGGGGGAGTTGATGCAGATGTGGGATGATGGGGAATGCCGGCCAACCGGCCCTTCCGGTCCTGGAATTCTGCACTTGATTTCAAATTCTGAGTGTGATTTCCCTAAAAGGGAGCTGGCTTCCTCCTGGGTGTCCATTATACCTGACACAGTATTTATTGAGCACCTGCTGTGTGCTCAGACTGCACGATGTCCTGGGAGAAGTCGTGTGCAAGACAGACAGGGCTCCTGCCTGCAGATTCCTCCCCCGGCCTTGGGATGGGCCTTAGCATCCCTAGATGAGCAGCATACGGGGACCCCGGCAGCACCCAATCCCTCTGCCTTGCAGTGCCCGTGGGGAGCCGGCATCCTCCGCCCTAAGTGGGGACGATGCCACACAGACAACCACGGTGACAGACTTGTTCATGGGTGCATAGCCTGGAAGGAGGGCATGGAACCAGGTGAGGCTTTCAGGATGCAAGGAGGCCCCAGCTGGGGCCATCCCGATGCCAGCCCCATGGTGCCTCCACATCTGCCCCCTCTCTCTGATCCATTCCCTCGCCCACTCCTTCTCGGGCTCTCTTTCTTCACCCTGAGCTTCTTTTTTTTATTAAATTGAAAGGTAAAAAGCCAACGCTCTGTGGAACTTCATCTTCCTGTCCCCTGTCCCACCCCCACAAGGTTTATTAAAAACCGAGACACCAAGCAAATCATTTTTATGAGCAATTAAGGGCCCCTCTCGCGGGTACACGGAGGGCTCAGCTGGCAAATGGATTTGCACCCAGGGTTGAAGGCTGAGCTTGTTCCCGTGGTTCCACCCTTCCCCCCCCCCCGATTCCCCCATCGCTGTACACCTTGGTGGACCAGGAAAATGTTTTTATTTGTCGGTCTCAGGAGGAATGATGGTTTATATTCTGGGCACCGAGCAAATTTATTTGCCAATATTTTCTCCTCTCCATACGAACTGTCGGTTCATAAGTTTTGTTATTACAGAATATTATTTACAGATCTCAACAGAAGGGCAAAACAGCTGGGGGAATATTGGTTTGCACTCCCTCCCCCAAATCCCTTCCAAGTCTCTAAATAAACTTTTCTCTTGATTCTGAAGGGAACATCCATCAGGCTTTGCCCGTGAGTGCGAGGTGGAGAAGCCTAATTTTTTCTTGTTTTTGGAACATTTACTCTTTATTTTGTTGCCCTTAAGATGGAACTTATCCAGGAGTTAGCGACAGGGAGGGCAGGGGCCCTGGGCTTAGTTTTGGGGGAGGAGGTGGCCATTTTAGGGTCTCGGGGACAGGTGGGGGAGATGGCAGAGTTAGATGGGACTGGGGGTTGGGGGGTGCCAGGAGAAGGAAGGTTGAAGGGGAGACTAGAAGGTTGAAGGGGAGACTAGTTCCCCCAGTTGGGGGAACTGTGCTGGGAGGAGCTGCGTCGGAAGTGTCCACAGTAACCCGGGGGGAGGACAACACCCCAGGCCTGGCTGTCGCAGCTTCTTGCTGGAGAAGGGGAGCCTGACCTCTAGGAGGGCGCCGCTCCTGTACAGGGGGTTGTGAACCCGCCTGGGGATGAGGCCTGGTGTTGTGGAAACTGAACTTAGCTTCGCGGGGCTGACAGTCCTGGCCCAGGGCGGAGGCAGTGCACCCCTTTGGACTTTTCCTCTAGGTTCCACGCTTACCTCTTCTGTGACCTCACTAAAACGTTGCTCCTGGTAATCTGGTAAGCCGGGAAAGTTGCTGGAGTCCCTGCCGGAGTCGGTATTGTCGGTAATCCTGAAGGAGGAGAGGCGTCCCCAGTGGAGACTCTGGGTGGGCGGGTTGGTCTTGCTTGCCGGTGGAGAGGGTGGGGATAGAAGGTGCACCCTTGGGTGGGCCCACAGCGATGGTACCAGCTGAAAGCTACAAAAATGCTTCATAGACCGTGGTCTGTTACTGTAGCGTTCATCATGGCAAGCCGGTGGCACCAGGAGAAATGGAGCCCCTGGCCAGTGTGGGTCGTAGCCGTGCAGGAGGGGAGACCCTGGAGGAGGAGAGAGCCCGCCTAAATTGATGTCTACAGATTGAATTTCCAGAGGCTTAGGAGGAGGAGTTCTCCAATGTCCTGTTTCCAGGCCTTGCTCAGGAAGCCCTGTATTCATTCAGGAGCCCACCCTGTAAGGTTTTCAGATGAGCTTACGAGGGCGCAATCTTTAAAAGTCCAAAGCAGATGCATCCGGGGCCTTCAGCAGATGCGTTGCTTTGAGTGTGTAATCCGGGAGCAGCGATCTCTGGGCACGTGAAGCCAGCAGGCACCTGTCCTGTTCCGGGGTGGAGGTTGTCAGATGCTGCATCTTCTCAATTCAGCCTCCTGTTGTACTAGTTCTGTGCCACGCACCTTGCTCCCGGAGGACTCGTCAGCTGTAGAACATTTTGACGCGATGCCACAACACAGAGCGCTGCCTTGTAGACGGAGCTCGCAGATGCGTCCCCGTGCCCCTCTCATCTACCCGCCCGCCTTCCTGCGCATTGGCCGGAGGAATTCTTAGTGTCATGATATAATCTGTGTGTTGGGAAAGTGTTCAAGATTGAATGCCTTAGGCAAATACTTAAATGAGCCAACTGGCAAATTGAGAGGGTCATTGTACTGTGCTGGAGGTGCGGGTTGGTCATGCCCCAATTGTGATAGGAATGGCAGCTCTAGCTTGGGCATTCCTACTAAGAAGGGAGTGGTCGGGGTACCGATAGTGATCTTTGATTCATCTTACTCTATGTGTGTCTTTTTTTTTTTTATTTTTGCGGTACGCGGGCATCTCACTGTTGTGGCCTCTCCCGTTGCAGAGCACAGGCTCCGGATGCGCAGGCTCAGCGGCCATGGCTCACGGGTCCAGCCGCTCCGCGGCATGTGGGATCTTCCCGGACCGGGGCACAAACCCGTGTCCCCTGCATTGGCAGGCGGACTCTCAACCACTGCGCCACCAGGGAAGCCCTCTCTATGTGTTTTTTAACTTCAATTTTGCTTGATCAGATTTCAGAGCAATCTTAGTGTTCAAATGGGAAGACCCTGAGGTGAGGGGTGGTGGAGAGGGAAAAGCCTGCCGCAGGTGCTGGGAGGGGTGGGCGTGAAGAAAGGGAGAAGGGGGGAGGGTTGTGGTTAGGTGTGGGTTGTAGAGGGTGGGAGTGGTAGGGAATGTGGGTTGAAGGGAATTCTCTGGAGAAAAGATCAGTAAGCAGAGCTCTGGGGAATTATATAGAGCTCATGGGCAAAGAAAATACTAGTTGATAGTAAATTGTTAATGCTAGTTAAATTATCACTTGGAAGCACAAAAAAAAGTTGCTTGGAAACTTTCTAAAATGCTTAGAACTCTGCTAAGTGCAGGGGGAAAAGCAAAATTGCTTTGCTGCAAGATGGGGAAGACTGAAAAGGTAACTGAAGACATGGTTATTGGTGGCTTGAAAGATTGGTGTCAGAAACTTGCATCAGCAGGTTAGCACCCTTCACTGCTTTCAAGCTTCTTACGTGGTTCATCTGGAGATGTGTGGTATTTGGGAGAGGTCTTCGAAAAGACTTTAAATACCCATATTGCGGGCTTTTAAAGCAAGCTTGAGGTTCTGGAGTGACTTAAGATGGTGAGATGTACTCTTCCGGGTTTGCAACATTTTTTTCCACAGAGGTTTTGCAGTCGAAAACTTGAGCAAAGTGAAAATGCAATGATTTCTAAAGGAATTTTGTGTTACTTCCTGCCTTATAAGCACATCTCTTCTTTGTGATGAGTATTAATTAGAAACAGCAAGAGTTTTACTTTTCGTCGTCATTGTAACAAGGAGAACCTAATGACTCTGTGATCACTGTGAAATTACTGTCATGTTTGGTAGCAGGCAATCCATGTAGGCTTGCTAAGGTTACAGTCAGTAATCCACTGCATCTTTAGTTTGAATGTTTGTGTTTTTTAAGTGATAACCGTATTAGAGGGGAAACTATCAGGCAACATCAGTTTGGGAAATAAGCAAAACGGGGTGGGGAGGTGCTTTATTACTAGATTATGGTGTGTTTGTGAAAGTTCAGGGAAAGATCTGAATCCTTTGTGATAAAGGAATACCAGTGGCTTTAAAAAAAAAAAAAAAGATGAAGCTTATCACCCGTCACTGGCACCCAAACACTTCAGGCAGGACCCATCCGAGTTTGCCAAGCAGCTCACTCTCCAGAGAGATGACTCCTGAATCTAATTTTCTGCTACTCCATTGGGTCCCCAGTTATGTCCAGAGATCATGAAATTCTCCAAACAACGTTTATTTAACAGACGCCTCCTTTGGAAGGCGACGTCCATCAATGTAACACAGAGATCATCTTTTTTAAACCAAATGGTAAAGCCTGCGTTCTGACAGCATTTCCCTTGGTGTTTAAATTTATTTATACACACAGCTGTTCAAGGGTCCTAATTTAAGTCATCCGTGTGAGAAATGAAATTTATTTGAAAGAATAAGGAGATGGGAGCTGGGGACTCGGTCCCTGAACACCCCAAAAGATCTGTAACTCCTGGAATCATAGAACAAGTCTGTTGCTTGAAATCAGTACCCAGTAGGGAATTGCGGCTCCAAAACCCGCTAATAAATGTTTCTTCCTTAAATCTAAAATACTCCCTTCTGGCAACCACAGATAATCACTGGAACGGCAGATTATCTTTCTTGACTTTGTGTCCTCAGTGTGGAGAAGAGGGAGCTTGGAACCTGTTGAAATCTGGCCACTTGATTTCCCTGCTCTCCTCCTGCCTCCCCGACTTCCTCCGCTAAGAAGGATGCTGCAGCCACGTAGCCCCAGAGCACAAAGCCTTGTGGTCCCGACCGGTCAGCTCCTACCTTGATTCTGCTCCAGAAGCAGAGTGAGGATGTAGAAGAGGTCACAGCCTGTCTCGACCAACTGAGCAGCTGTCGGAAATTTCCAGCAGACACTCACTCAGAACCTACTCAGTCTCAGCATCACTGGACAGCAAGCATCTCGCCTGTTGTGCACGGTCCTTCCACAAACACTTGTTGAAGGGATGGGGAAGTGAGCAAACGGGCTCCTTTGCTTCCCAAAGTATCAAGGATGCTTACTGCCCTCTTGCGTCTCCTTCCTAAGGACAGAGAGTCTCCAGGGGCTCAGCGTCCCTTGTGGGGGCTTGGATGTGGGTCTGTGGACATTTATGTGCAACCAGCTCTCCCCCCATACACCCAAGTAGGTGGGACGCCATCACTTATCCCAACTCAAGAGGTTCCGATCATTAGACTTTCGTCAAGGGCCTACAGCAACGTGGGTGTGGGTGTATGGTGGACGTGATGCTTATTCATTGCAACCCAGCCCGTTTCGGTTATGAAGCCACTTTCTGCTCTGTTCACCCAGCGTGGGGTTAATTGTAGCTTGTGTTCCAGGCCTTCCGCCTGACCCTGTTTAACAGGAACGCCTCCGTCTGGATTTTGTGTCCCAGGAAGCAACCTATGTCGCTTCTACCTCAGGAAATCTCTATTATTATTATTGTGGTGATCGTAGGTGATGCAGGGGTCACTGAGCGAACAGTGGCCTAAGCCTCGTCCCTACATGGCCTTGAGTCAGAGGCGGGTGTAGACCAGCACAGGCTGTGTTCCAGGGCTGACACGGGGGTGCCCCATGTCAACCTCTCAACGGTGCTGTGGAGAGACGGGTGTCAAACAGCTTCCCATCTGCAGAAGGGCAGTGGTAAGGCCGCCCACCCCCTCTCCCTCCCCACTCCTGCCATAGCTGGTTGACTCATTCACACTCGCCCCTTCACCTCCACCCTCAGCCCTCCCTTCTCCTCCTGACACCCTGGCTGGCTGCCAGCACCTCCCCCACACCTCCTACGCACACCCGCTGCACCTGACTCTGCTACCCTTCTTTCCAGGAACCGTCCTCACACTGGGCCCCTCCTACTGATCACTGTTCCCCTTGGGCCATCTCCTCTCTGGGTCCTGAGATCCTGCCATGACCCACTCCCTCCCTCCTCTCCCCCTGATGCTCCTGCCATGGCCCTCCCTGCCCTAACTATACCTGCTGTCCTCCTATGACTGGCTGCTTCCTTCCCCCCAGAATTTCCTGCAGCCTGGTCCCAGAGTGACGGGGTCTCTTGGGCTGGGGCTGGCCTGGCCGCCATGAGCTCTCCTGTTTGCCACAGTCGCAGAGGCACTGGGCTCAGAAACAAGTGAAGGGAGCAGATCTCCACGGGAATCAGAAGACTGAAGGAGTTTGTTTCTGGGAGCTGGGAAGGCAGGAGTCTTCACTCGACTTACACACTAGGGCGGGCAAGGTTTCATGGAGATCTTCGCTCTGACGGGACATGACCCACGACTGGCTGGGCTGCATCTGCATCAGAGCCGCCAGAGGCCATTCGGCCCCCACCCACCTGCTGCCAGGCCCTGCACACCTGGAGCTCCAGGTGGGGCATAGATACACTTACCTGGGCTCCCACCCGGGGAGGGTTAGAGGGCTTTGCATCAGGGGGAGGTGCTGCTGCAGGAGCCTCTGCGAGGCTGGGGGCCCAGCCCCTCCCTGGCCGTCTGGGCCCTGTCTCCAAGCACAGACTCTACCTAGCTGGATGCTGGGATGAGGTGAGCCAGGTCCCCTTCTCCCCACAGCCTGCCATCCTGGAGCCATAGACATCCTGTCGGCAGGACACACGAGCTCCAAGGGGAGTTCACACATCCCACCAGAGCCCAGAGCTGCCTGTTGGAGGCCGGGCTGAGAAGAGGTCGCAGGAGGTTGTGGGGCCCATGCCGCCGTCCCACAAGAGGGACACAATGGCGACTGCCGGCCCCCCGTCTGGACACTCCAGGCTCCGGGACAGAAGCCATCCAGGTGCTGATCCCGCTGCCTTTCCCCTGGTTTTCCCGCTGTTCACAGCCCTGACCCTTAGTCTGAGCTGTGGCCTGGAGGCCCTGAGAGGGTGGGCTCTGGAGTCTTTCTCCTCAGCAGACTCCTGGGTCTCCAGATGGGGCCCCTCAGAGCACAGCAAGATCCCTCAGCTGAGGGGCCTCCGGGGTCTCCCTCTCTGCCCCCCACCCTGGCTCCTGAGGTGCCTGAGCTGGGGATGAGGCAGGGACCCAGGCCTCTGGTTCTTCCTGAGCCAGCTCTTCGTGGCCCGGGATCAGGAGGGAGGATGCAGGAACTGTATGATGAGTTCACAAGGCTTGGGCGGCCTCCCTCCTCCTGTGCTTCCCGCTCAGCCTGCCACACGGCAGGGCCCAAGGCAGGAAGTGTGCGGGGCAGGGGCAGGGGCAGGGGCTCCCTTCTCATGGCCCCCAGCCACCCTGATAAGGTGTGGTCTTGGGCTGGGTTCTCCCTGGGGTCTTAGAGTCACGGGTGGTCCAAATCCCAGGCTCCCCGGCTGTGCCTTCTGAACTGAACTTGGTCGTGCTCCGTCCTTTCCAGGGAGCACTTCCCCTCCCCCACTGCCACCTGGAGGTCCCCAAGACCTCCAGCTGCCTCTTTATAGATTTATTTTTGGGAAGAGGGAGAGGGCTGTAGGGTTTCTTATTGTGAGTGGGACCTCTGGGGTTCAAGCTGGGAGGACAGGATTAGTCTGGGGAGGAGGGGCCCTGGGTGGAGTGCGCATCCCCCTGCCCAGGCTCCGGGGTCCCATTCCCTGCCCCAGCCCACTCTCCATCTGCACGGCCAGGCCACTCTACACCCAACTCCATCAGGCCTGCTGTGTAGACACTCTTAAGACCAGTGCGGTAGAAGGAATAATGCCCTCCCAAAGATGTCCACATCCTGATCCCTGAAAACTGTAAATATGTTATTTACTTGGCAAAAGGGACTTTGCAGATGTGATTAAATTAAGGATCTTGAGATGGGGAGACTAGCCTGGGTGATTCAGGTGAGTCTAATGTCATCCCAGGGCAGGAGAGGAGGTCAGTGATGCCCTGTGAGAAGGACTCAACCCACTTTCACTGCCTTTGAAGTGGAGGAGTGGCCACGAGCCAAGGGATGTGGGCGCCATTAGGAGCTGGAAAAGGCCAGGAAACCGGTTCTCTGGAGCCCCCGAAAAGTAAAGCTGACACCTTGGTTTTATCCCCGTAAAAGTCCTATCAGGCCTCCAGAGCATGAGACCGTGCATGTGTGTGGTTTTACGCCACTGGGTTTGTGCTGATTTGTTATGGCAGACACAGGAAACCAACACAGCTGGGACCGGAAACTCTCAAGGAAGCTCCATCACTTTCCTCTGAAGGCCCCTTCGTCCTCGCTCCAGGCTGGGCCCGGGGGAAGCAAGGTTGGCCACAGGGACGGCAGCGACTGCGGCACTGCCCTACCGGGGCCACCTGTCCTCGGGGAGGGAGCCAGCCGCAGAAGCATCGGGTTTGCCCTGGTTCCTCGTGGCCATTCTCAGGGGCAGTCAGAAGTCACCACCTTCTCCGTAGCCCTGCAGCTCTGCCCACATCATCCTTCCCATTTCCTTCTTGCTGCTGGGAGAGGTGGAGCTTAGAGACCCCACGGCCCCCCTGATGTCCCCATTCCATTTCTGAGATGCACGGATGCAGAAGCAGAAGTCAGCACGGATGTTTCTTCATGAAAAATATACCCCCCCCCCCCGTTTCCAGATTGTTCTTCCCACTAGATCTGACTCCCGAGGCCTTCAAGGGAGAATAAAGCTGCTGGCAGAGCTCTCTAATGGGGCAACCCCAGCCTCCTGCTGCCGAAGGATGGTGCAGACAAACAGCAAGACAGCCATGCACGTGTGCACGCATGTGTGTGAATAAAGCATGTGTGCATGTGTGCATATGCACACGAGGGCCCACGTGTACACATGGCTGTGAAGGTGGTCATGTACGTGTGCTCGCCTATTTGTATGTGTGCAAGCGCGTGTACCTCTGAGGTTTTCAGGGATGGGGGTGGGAACACTTCTCTCACTGGCTCCTGACCTTCCGAAGTTACAGTGCAGACCTAGTTCTTAAGTGGAATCCTGCCTTCTGGGGGTTGAGACTTCCTGGCTTATCATCTGAGCCCGGCTTCCATCTGCTGGAAGGAGCCTGGTGGGAGCTGCCATCGTTAGTCTATTTCACAGAGCCTTCACCTCCAGCACAAGAGTCTCTAGGGTCACACACTTAATGTGATTATTCTGAAAAACTGAGTGGAGTGACTTGTCTTATGAAACCCCTGCTACCCACATGTTACTGGACAAACCAGCCAGATCCATCTTTCGTTCTGCATTAGACCCAAGACGCAATGATGTTGTTTTCATGGTTCATAGTTCAGGGAAATTTACATTCGGTTCCTTTTAGAGAATATGAAGGTGGTTGTTACATAACAGGGAGTAGACTAGGAGAAATGTCGGTATCATTTCAGCATTTGAAACTATAATTTAAAGACTTAAACTGAGTGTTCTGGACCTGCAACTTCCACCCACTGACTCACGGGTCAGTGAGCGGGTTTGGACAGAAGTGCTGGGAACAGCACAGCAGGACGTCTCAGCAGAAGGACCCGCTGGTGACTTGATGCTTCTCACTCCACAAACAGGTGATGGGTCAGCCCATTTCTTTGCTCAAATATCTGTGGGTACACGAGAGGAGGCATCATCCACTCAGGATTTGGTATCAACCATAGAACATAACCCATCTTTTACATGAGCATTTCCTTCTCAGAATAAACCTTTCTCTACAGAGCACGGGTTGGGAAATGGCCGTTGGCTTTGCTGTTCTATTTTGTAACTCAGTGTGCTGCGTGACAGCATTGGCAGTCAGGCTGTCCTTGGATCTGGTCTCCTCTCCTTGAGATGCCAGGAGGAGGCTCCCCATCAGCTCTCAGGCTGCTGCCCTCAGGCACTCAGGGAAGAGGGCGCCAGAGGGTGTGATTGCTGGATTCGTGGAAAGCTGATCAATGGGGCGTTGCGTCCGACTGGCCACCAGCCAGGTGGGTGGACTCGGGCTGGTTATTAACACATGTAAACTCCAGTTTTCTCATTTGTAATAATTATCCCTACCTCACAAGATTGTTGTGGGGATGACAATGAATGAAGGTATGAAAGCTCTTAGAACAGTGTGGGCACTTAGCGAGTGCTCAGTGAACGTCGGTTTGCTGTAATCACCACCACCACCACCATCGCCACCACCACCACCACCACCATCACCATCACCATCATTATCACCATCATCATAATTACCACCACCACCACCACCACCATCACCACCACCATCACCATCACCATCATAATTATCACCACCATCACCTTCACCATCATTATCACCATCATCATCATAACTATCACCACCATCACCACCACCACCACTATTATTATGATTTCCATGGTGTATCCCCTGGCTTGGTAGTAGGCACAGAGAGGTTTAATCAACCATGACTATCGTCAATTAAAGAAAGAATGGTTGCCTGAGTCCATAATGAAAGAAGTATCAGTACTATTATGAGGTGCTATTATCATTCCTCTTTCACAGGCAAGGAAGCTGAAGCCCAGAGAGGAACCTGCCCGGCATCACCAAGAGGAGTCAGGGTTCAAAGTCAGTCAATGTCCATCAAGCTCTTAACCCTGGAAAGACTTGAGCCCTGGACGGAGGATGGCTTGTAGGACGGCTGCACGGGGAGACTCAAGCCCCAGTTAGATGCTTCAAGTCAGTGACTCAGTCATTTCAACCACTGAAGGTCTATGATTTTACGGAAACTGTTTATTCAGGTAGCCAACTGCGAAATAGAGAGTGAATGGGGTCAAATATTTTGAAACGTGTTCCTAGATTAGTAAACAGAGACTGGGATGCCCCGGGGAGAGATATTTGACTATTAAAAAATCGTCAGTGGGATTCAGTTTTCAACATGGAAGCGGCGTGGGAGGCTCGGCCAAGGCCCCTCCCATCTGAGCTGCTCATCACGCAGCTCCCAGGACACACACAAGACTGACTGCTGGCAGCTGCATTCCTAATGCTTGTCTACATGTTTCTCATTTGATTCTTCTCTTATTGGAGCCTTGAGAGATGTGACGAGCTGAAGCGTCCTTTAGGGCAGCAAACCCCAGGAAAAAGATAAAGCAATTCTCAGCTGTGATTCAAGATGAACCTTCTTCCCCTTCATTATAAAATACTTATCTCTCTTTATCTCCAAGTGAGCAGCGTTATTTCAATTTAACGGCGTGTGAGAAATGTACCACAATATAATAAAAGGACCAAGGATGCACTACTTAATGTCAGAATGACAGATGCTTCAATTAGGCAGACAGGACTATTTCTCCCCAAAATAGATAAAGATGAAATTTTTATAAGATTGCGCTGCTTGTGTTTATATATGTTATAAGCTTTATATACTGTTTATATACTGTTACAAGCTTTCATTACAAGGTAAATTAAAATAAAAACTCCTCTTTCAACGGAAGCTGACCATCTTGCTAATAATTTTGTGACTCATAATCACAGTTCATCAAAGTTTCTGGTCTGCTCACGTGGAAGGAGCAGTCTTTGAGGATGGGAGATGTCCTCCAGGTAAGAAATCTCACCCTGACATTTATAGATCTTTTCCCAAGAACACTAGGAAGGTGTGATTTGAAGTTACCATTTGGCTAAAGCTTGCGGAGATATTTTTTGACGTGTGAAATTTTCTTTTCTGCTTGGTCTGGGTTTAAAGTCGTTGGACAGTTAATGGCCAGGGTGGGGTCTGCTTCAGGATTTTGCTGCTCGTCTTTCTCTCTCCCTTGGCAGGTGTAATCAGCAGCAGATCTGCTCATCACCATGCCTGGGACCTGGAGACTATTAGGTAGGGCAGTGGAGGGTCACACTGTGGCTTCTGACCCATTGTTGCCATTTCCTTAATTGTCATCATTACAAATGAAACAGTATTACCAGTAGCAGCCACGCTTTCAGTTTCTAAAGCTTTCTTTCCAATGACTCCTCTGTTCTTCACTTTAGGGTTTTCCATTCCCCAAACATTATGAGAGCACATTATTTTATATAATTGGAAAAATACATCAGCTGTGTGAATACATTCAGAATTCTACAAACAAAATGCCGGGTTCCAGGGAAACGGTGGCCTGAGATAACGTAGAGCTCCTCCTAAAACATAAATGAGCATCAGATGAAATGTGAACACTTGATAAAATATACAGAGGGGTTCACCAGAATAAAAACGAAGGTCTTGGGCCAGAAGATAACGTGAGACAGGAAGCACGTGAGCTGTAGTTGTCTTCCGCAGAGCTGTGAGTCTGGAAAGAGAGCTGAACGCCAGAGTCTTTGGCTGTAATGTTTGTGCAGGGAAGGGTGTGAGGTCTCAAGCCCAGCTGGCTGGGTGATTGGGGCTTTGACCTTTGCCCAGAGCAAGAACCACTGGGACAGGTGGCCTAATTGGCCACAGGAGGAAGTGGAACTCAGCCCAGGTAGACTGGGGTGGGGCTGATTAGAAAATTGAAACTCCAAGCCTGTTCCTCTGAGGAATTTGGCGTCCAAATTTTTATTGCTAACATGATCTTTCATAGTTTTTAAAATATAAATTTATTTACAGCAGAGATTATATATTCCATGGGAAACGTATGAGCCCTGGATTCTGGAAGTTTCCCTTTAGAGTTTTGTTTTGGGGCATTTGTTTCTGTCATGACCAGAAGGGCAGCCCCATGTGGGACAACTGCCTCAGCTTGGGTCATGCCGGCTTCCTCTGGGTCCTCCCCTGGACTCTGGTCCTCTGGAACACGGTCCCCTGGAGTCTGGTGTAAACTCAGCTTCCTGGAAGGGCAAGGGCCACCCCGGGTGCTGGTGCCCAGCCCAGCACCTGACACTCAATACCTGTCACAGGTGTTGGACGAATGCTGTTGAGCGAGAGGATGAAGGGGTCACCGGGGTTCTACTTCTGGGACTCTGTTTCAAGGTTTAAACAGAAATTCGCTTTTGCTGGGGGAAAATGACTTGAAGAAAGAAACAAAAGTGGAGAATATCTTTCATTCAGTTAACATTTTTTAAAAATGAATACCTATTTTAAGACATTTCGCTCTGTGACGTGAGTCTGCCCCCTTCTCCTCTGTGTGTGTCTGCAGCATCCTGACACGGAAGGTGGGACCGATGCTCTTAAACAAAGGATCTTTAATAAAGAAGATTTATCATTCTGAAGGCTTCTGTTCCGACCGTCAGGCCCAAGGTGGAGGAGAGAGGGAGAGGTGGTTTGGGGTTTCTAAAGCTCTTGTGTCACAGGAGATACAAAGAGATAATTAGAACTTTGGGTGAGAAGGTACTAGAGATGCAGAGGAAGGAACGGGAGAATGAGCCGGGAGAAGATGGGGTGCCTTAAGCCCTTGATGTCACATTATGTTCCTTCCTATGTCCTCCACCTGCCTCTTTTTTTTTTTTTTTTGCGATACACGGGCCTCTCACTGTTGCAGCCTCTCCCGTTGCGGAGCACAGGCTCCGGACGCGCAGGCTCAGCGGCCATGGCTCACGGGCCCAGCCGCTCCGCGGCATGTGGGATCTTCCCGGACCGGGGCACGAACCCGCGTCCCCTGCATCGGCAGGCGGACTCTCAACCACTGCGCCACCAGGGAAGCCCTCTGCCTGCCTCTTGTTTGTAGAAAACTTTATCCTCCTAGGCCTTCCCTGAGTTCCAAAGAGCAAATTTAATGAGAGAAGTGAGAAAATGCAGAAACGAAGGAAAACAGTCAAGCAAGACAAAATAATAATAGTTAAACCATAAAACAAAGTCAAGGACCTTCAGTTCCTTCTCAAGGGCAAAAGATAATATTCTGAGCCATGACTTTGAGCTGTTGTACAGGTATCGGAACCCCACCACCCCACTAGGTGGAGGAAGTTAACTGCATGCTGCCCACCAGCACGTAGACCCCAGACCAGATGGAACCAGAAGATGGATGATGTTGACTCCCGATTACCTCACCACCGACCATTTGGAACAATGTCCATGAGCTGCTCAGGCACCTCGTGACCCTTGCTCTAGTGTTGCCTCTAAAAACCCTTCCCTGAAAGCCATTAGGGAGTTTGGGTCTTTTGCGCATGAGCTGCCCACTCTCCTTGCTGGGACCCACTTTGGGTGCCTTGCAATAAACACTGTACTTTCCCTCACCACAACCCAGTGTCAGTAGGTTGGCTTTGCTGTGTGCAGGTGAGCGGACCCAAGTTTGCTTCAGTGATACTGTTGTACCCTGAATGGATGGAGGACAGGGACCAGAGGAAGGGGGTACCAGTATTTGTGGATACTTCGATCTGATGTAACCCACATAAGCTGAGCCAGACCAGTTGCACCTTAAATCCACCTTTGCATTCAAAGAAATACCAGTCTGAGCACGCAAAGTGATTACCTAAGTATTTCAAAGGAGAGCAGAGGAAAAATCTTCTTAAAAGCGGTTCCTCTTTCTTGCTGGTTTCTCACACATGCAAAGGCTGCCACCATCAGCTTTTCTTTTTCTTCTCTCTTAACTACACCAACCTCCCCCCCACAAAGGCAGTGCAGCACTGTCCCTGGTACGAAGTTTATTGATGTGGCTTGAACTTAAAAGACAGAGATCGCTCCAGGAGAAGGAGCAGTGAATTGGGAATCTGATTCGACTCCAAGTCTTCTAAGGAGGACTGGGGACTCGCCTGAGGTCACTTAGCTAGAAAGAGGCAGGACCGAGACCTATTATCTCCCGTTGGCAGGAAAAAAGCCAGCATCTTCTCTGTATAGTGCCCCAGGTTGTGGAGAGTGAGGTCAATAACCCATGCGGGGAGCTCGGGCTGGGCTTACAGGGACTGAGCTCTACCTAACTGGGTGTGTGTTTGCCTGTGTGTTCAGGGTGAGACCTGGGAGTGACAACTCTGCTCTGGGATGCAGGGGAAGAGCATCATCTAGTCCTGTTGCCCCCCACCCCTGTCCTTCCCCTTCATCCAGTGTTTCCAGAGCTATTGGTCTTGTGACCCGTGGTGGTCTGGTGCTGATGGAGCCTGGGGACATGGTATCTGTTATCCCATAAGCACTTCTCCCAGTAACAGGTGTAGTGGGATGTGTGTCTCCTTCAGTCACACCAGGCTCCAGATTTGCACAGAGTTGAGAGGAGGTGGCTGGCCTACGCAGATGAGGAAATGTGAGATCCAGCCCTCAAGGAGCATCATGGTGCAGGGTGCAGACGATGGACAGCCAGGAGGGGTGCAGGCAGATGAAGATCCAAACTGAGTTTTGCCCCAGGGGCAAGACCCTTGGCAGAGGCTCTCCTGGGTCTGGGATCTAGCTGGGGGCAGATGGCTGAGTGACTTTTAAGGCCGAGTCCATCGCACTAAGTGCCGCACACAGCCCACATCCCAGGACGGTCTGGTCAGGAGCGAGGTGGTGGTCTTTGCTGAGCAGACTTCCAGAACCTACACCTCTGTTGTGCCCCCGTAAAGTACGAGGAAGTCTGGCCTCATAACAGACCAAGGCCTCACAGGGCGACCGGGAGGGTCCCAAGATCCCAGGACCGGGAGCCTCCCAGGCCCATCCTCAAAACAGCTTTTCACTGTAGCCAGTGATGTAAACTGCAATTTGCCTGCAAAGATGTCGTTTAGAAGCGTTTCCAAACGTCTGTGGCTGCTCTCATTAAACTATGTTTGCCTACGAATCAGAGCTAACGGTATTCTATTTAATTTTCCTCTCTCAAACAGCATGAAGCTTAATGTAAAGCAATTACTACAATTCTGCTTTCTAAGAAATCAGGAAATGTAATCACGGAGATGCAATTTGTTCGCTTTTCATGAAATATTACAGCGTGGCAGCGACAGGAGGTGGCCTTCAGAGGGATCAGAACACAGGTGTGTGTGTGTGTGTGTGTGTGTGTGTGTGTGTGTGTGTGATGACGGGGTAGTCATGTATGTGTTGTGCCTGTGTGTTTGTGCGTGTGTGAGATGCATGTCTCTGCGTGGGATGTATGTGTGTCTGCGTGTGTGATGTGTGTATTTACCCAGAAAGCCACACATAGACCTGAGCCAGAGGAAAGGCCAGGGTGTGGGTGAAAGCTTACACAAGCACAGAAGTGTTAAGTATTTCACAAAAGGCTGATCCAACAGACCTTAATTCAGAGACCTGTAGGGCTTAGGGAAGGTACGTGACCACAGATGTGCGTCTGCCTAATTGTCAGCCCATAAAGGTTGAGAGGGCATAATAACAGGCATTTTATTTTAAATTTCCTTTTTTATTTTAAATGATAATTATACTTCCCAGGGAAAGAGGTGAGCGCCCTACCTGCAGCAGTGGCCTGAGAGCAGAGGAAGAGCCATGCTGAGCCTGCAGAGAGGAGAAGTCTCTCTCCCTGGGAGACCCCACAGGTCAGAGGAGCCCCAAACCCACCCCCTGCCCCTGCCCTCAGGGCCCTGCTGGGATCCTGTGACGCTAGTGAAAAACTCTTCTTCTCAGCAAACTGTTCTCCCCACACCTGGGCCCTGGCTCCAACTGTCCTTCTGAGAGAAGTTAGCCCCTCCCCACGATGGGCAGTGATGAGGTCCTGGGGAGGCTTTGGAGATGCTCTCCGGCTTCACCTGGAGAGCTCTCTCTTAGGGCCAGGAGTGGTGGCTGATAAGCAGTTCTCACCTTGGTCCTCCAGCCTCAGGCTCTGACCAGGGAGTGAATGCTCGCTGATCTCTTTCCTTTTCTTCCAAAATCCCTAGAGACTCCCATGCAGGCACCAGGCAAGGGGGGCTTAGAGATCAGCTGAGCAGAGGCAGCCAGGAGGCGGTCGCAGGGGTTTGGATCAAGCAGGCGTCTGGTGCTCTGCAGACATTGGGTCCCATCTGAGGAGGTCACAGCTGCTGTTCCCCAGAGGGCAGGGTGTGTGGGGTTGGGGGGGCCTTGGGGGTAGCAGCAGGGGGAGGGCTTCACTTTTTCTCATGGAAGTGAAATTTGTGTAACACCAATCCAGGGCGTTTAACACAGTCGTGATGTTATGTAACCACCAGCTTTCTCCAGCTTAAAGCTTTTCCATCACCCAGAAGACACCTCTACCGTGAACTCCTTAACTCTTTATTTTTATTTTTCTAGGGCCCGGATTCCTTCCTTTAAAACCCACGTTGCCTGAAGTTTCCTCCATAATTTCCCTCATAAAGGCCTTGACCCCCGACCCGGGCGTCTTGTCCCACATTCACGTCTCCTTAGACGCCTCACAGCCAGTTTGGGGGGTTTTTGCTCACAGTCTGGAGCATCTCCGGCATGTGCTGTCCCGGCTGCAGGTTGGCTGTGCCGGGGGCGGGGCGGGGCAGGGGGGCGCCCACGGGTCAGCTGGCGAGCCGGGAGCGGGGCCAAGACCCAGGGCAAGCGGGCGGGGCGGGGCCTCCTTGGCAAGGCAGGTGGCTTCTCCGAGCACATCAGAAAATGGGCACAACAGCTCTTCTCCAGGGTGGCTCTATGAGGGCTGGAAACTGTGCCAGGAACACGCCAGGAGATGCCTGAGGTCTGGCCTCTGTGCTGAGGATTCGGTGACAAAATGCCTGGGGACGCCTAGTTCACGTGAGTGACTGGTAAGTGTTAGTCTCCCTCTTCCCTGCTGGGGGTCGGGCGGGGTGCAGAGTGGGGCTGGGGCTTCACTTCTCGGTCTGGGCCATCAGATGGGAGCATAGGAGCCTCTGCCTGGAGCCAGGTCTGGGCCCCTCATACACAATTCTTGGGGTTTTCACCAGAGGACCTTGGTGTCCAGGGCTGCGCTCAGCTCCCTCCAGGCCCTGGTGTCTCCACACTTCCGGTCTTATCACCTGTGACATTTTTCAGAACGGATTTTGCTATGTGGTGTGATTCCTCCTTCAAGTCAAGAGACCCCGGCATGGCTGCCCTGGTGAAAAGCCCCTCTCCCAGATTACACGGGCTTGACCCCACGCTGGGGGACAGGTGGCGAGGGAGGCCTGGACGGGCCAGGTGTCCTGCACAGGGAAGGAGGCTGAGACTTTCCTGAGTGGGACCGAGAGTAAGGGACCCACGGACGAGGGGCAGAGGGGCTCTAGTGTCCCTACCCTGACCCCTGCTGTCACCACGGCAGTGCAGAGGGGGTCCATTCTGACAGGCCTTCCCTTTTCTCCCATCCTGAGAGCTGCCCCAGAACCCTCCCTACGGGAGCCAGAGAGAACTGTCCCTCCCCACCAGGCCCTTCTGCAAAGGGGGGCAGGCGTCTTGCACACTCTGCCCCCAGGGAGATGTCAGTAGAAGGTATGATGGAGGACCCTCTCTGGGGCTGGGGAGGCAGGCTTGGGGACCGGGCTGCAGAGGAATCACTGGGAATGATCCAGAAGGAAGGGAAGTCACTGCCCACTGCCTGCACCCTTTCTTGGTGTGGCTTTGCTGTTTCTTTTGCCCCCTCAGCATCAACATCGGTGTAACCTGACGTCCCCCCAGAGATTCCCACTGTGGCTCTGGCTGGTGTGTTGGCGTGCTCCCCACCTCCACTCCCAACCTCGGCCACCCACAGATGCTCGTGGGGGCTCGGAGGGAGGTTGGAGCACCTGACAGGCTGGCGGAATGCCCAGGACAGAAAAGGTGCCACGTCCCCGGGAACGCTGACCGAGGAGCCCTGGGCAGAAGCCGTTCTGGGTGACCAGAGGAGGTGGGACCAGACAGCCGGTGGCCCCAGGGTCCGAGGTCAGGGGCCAGGGTTTCCTTCTGTATCAAATGTGTCAGGATCTTACCTTCCCAGCTTCGGCACAATAGAAAAACACACACACAGACCAAATCTTCTCGTTTAAGAGGAAAACACTGAATGAAACCATTTTGTCTTAGTTTTAAGAAGGAAAATCTCACCTGATGGGTTTTCTGTCATTACAGATGTCATGCCTCCCAGCAGGCGTGGCCTCAAGTTCAGCCACTGTCATTTGGGAAAAGCCATGGGGCAAACATGGGGGCCACCGTCTGTTGTCTGGTCGCCCAGTGTTTCATCCGATGAGAATGTCTGAACTTCAGTCACAGGTTAAACTTGACACGCAATCAAACTCAATCTTTAAATCCACGAACTTAGGAGGAAGATGACACGAGATCACTCTGGGTGCCCGTGATGGCCGTGTGGTACCCATTTTACGGGACACACGTCTTTATCTTTAGAATATTTATATTCCATCAACCTGTGGCCTTATTTCATTCCTCATATACTGAACAGTTTCTCTAGCATTTGCTGAAAAGAATCTCCTGCAGGTTCCCTGAACCTGCACCATGACGGCAGCGTGAGCGCATCTCGGGCGTGTGGGGCAACGAGCAGAATCGGGTGGGCTTTTCGGGGGTGGGTCTCTGTTAATTCAGAAGCCTAGGGTCGCGTGACTCCGGGGCTGCTTCTGGGGGAGCTGAGGTTTTGGGAACCAGAGCACCAGCGGGAGCCTCCCCTGGGCTGCAGAGGCCACAGCAGCACTCAGACAGAACCCGGGGGCTTCAAGCACCCACGGCAAGAGGTCCACTTGAGGTGGCCACCTGCATCCTGGCCTCTGAGTGGGCGAAGAGCTGGGGAATGGCTCCCTGACTCCGACCAGGCCTGATGTCACCGTGGTCCCATGTCTGCCAATGGCTCCTTCATCTCCCTGAGAGGCAGCTCAGCTTTGCAGACTCTGGCGGCGGGCTGTTGGGGTCCTCGCCGGAAGCCCAGAGGCCAGAGGGTGGTCTTCGGCATTGGGACAGTTGACAAGAGTGTCTGATGAAAGCAAAGGCCCCCCCCACTTCTGCCCATCTCCCCACAGTGATGCTTCTCTAAGGAGTCGCCCGACCTGCTGCCAGCTTCTCGCCCTCCCCCGGGACCTTCTTGTAGGTTGTCACCAGGCTGCCACGCACCCTGGACACATCTGCATCTCAGCTGATGCTCTGCTGACCCCTGTTCCTGAAGCACTCCAGGCGGCCCCGAGGACACGGCCCTCCCGGGGTAGCCCCTCCCTGACCCCCTGTCTCCTGTGCGGGCCCCTCCCCTCGGCTCACCTGCGACACCCAGGCCTCAGCTCTCTTCTCTGACTGCCGCCTTCCCCCGAGGTGACCTCTTTTGGTCCTGTGCTTGGCAGAACCGTGGCCCCAAAGATGTCCCCACCCTAGTCCCGAGAACCTGTGAGTATGTGCCCTTATATGGCAAAGGGACTGTGTGGCTGGACCCTGAGATGGAAGATGGTCCTGGAGTGTCAGGGTGGCCTGTGTCATCACGGGGCTCCTGGGAATGTGTAAAGGGAGGTCAGAGGACAAGGGAAGGCCATGTGATGATGGAAGATGCCCAGGTGCTTTGCCAGGGCCGTTGCTCTCAGCAAAGACCCTGCAAACAAGTTTTGGGGTGTCACTGTCACAACCCAGCAGCCCGGGGGCTACTGCCAGGGACCTGGCACAACAAGCCCCTGGGGAAGACCTGGGCACTAAAAACCTGCTCAGGTAACCATGTTGGAGGACAGAATGGGCAATGGTGTTCCTTGGCATCTGCAGTAAACGGAGGGAAGTCAGTCACAATGAGCATCCAGGGCTGACGGTGAAGCATCTCTCCTGAGGCGTGAGGACCAGCCTTCTGCAGTTAGGATCCTTCCCAACCTACGTCCTTCTTTTCCTTTTCCCTTTTTCATTTACTTTAAGACAATTTCACCCTATGTTACTGTGGGAGGAGTCCACGGATGGGGTCCCTGGTCTTGGCGCCCCAGAAGCTGGAGAGAAGTCGGGCTTCCCTTGCCCCAGGCTGCGGCGGCACCGTGCCGGCCGAGTGGCATCCCCGCCACCGGATGTGAGCTAAGGGAGGTGTTGCAGGTGGGGCTCGCCCACTTCTGTTAACACATTTGCAAAGGGGATGTCTTCTCTCTGAATGCCAACCTCCGTCTCCATGATTCAGGGAGAAAGGAAAGGCTTGGGGCTGGAAACAGGAGTGAGACAAAAGGGGAAGTCAACACTATGGTGTTAGGTGGACTCTCCAGTGGACCTCACCTCTGGAACACCCTGGACGGAACTCGACGATGACGTTTCCAGCCAACATCACTTTCCTGGGGCCGTAAAAAGTACCCAGGCTGCGGGGCTTAAAGCAACAGAAGCTTTTCCTCTCATAGTTTTGGAGGCCAGGCGTCTGAAATCAAGCTGTCGGCGGTAGGGCCGAGCTGCCTCAGAAGGCTCTAGGACAGGACCCCCCTTGCCTTGTTCTGGCCGCTGGTGGTTGCCGGCAATCCTTGGCTTGTAGCTGCATCACTCCAGTCCCATGGCTTAATTCTGCCCAGGTCTTCACCCTTCATCACTTTCCCTCTTTGTGTGTCTCTTTGCCCAAATTTCCCCTATTTATAAGGACCCCAGGCGTATTGGATTAAGGCCCATCTTAATGACCCCATTTTAATTTGATTACCTCTGTAACGACCCTATTTCCAAATAAGGTTCCAGTCTGGGGACTGGGTTAAGGCTTCAGTATGTATTTTGGGGGACACAATTCAATCCGCATCACGGCCTATTTCTTAGCGGCTCACTGGTGCAGGAGAGGCCTCTTCTCCCTTCTTCTTCCCGGAGCTGGGACACCTTGGATGAGAGAGGTGAGAGCCGGGAGGATTGCCAGGGCCCACAGTGACACGTGTCCAAGAAGGATGCACAGCGACAATGTCCTCTCCCATCCCCTCCGAGTGGGGAGAAAGGATAGCCTTGGGAAGTGGGGCTGTGTGGGGCCTATTCTTTTTTTTTTTTTTGCGGTACGCGGGCCTCTCACTGTTGTGGCCTCTCCCGCTGCGGAGCACAGGCTCCGGACGCGCAGGCTCAGCAGCCGTGGCTCACGGGCCCAGCCGCTCCGCGGCACGTGGGATCCTCCCGGACCGGGGCACGAACCCGTGTCCCCCGAACCGCCAGGCAGACCCCCAACCACTGCGCCACCAGGGAAGCCCGGACCTTATTCTTGAGTGGCTTGTTCCTGGCCCATCTCATCACCACCAACATGACAGGGGTAGGAATTTTAAACTTAATTGTGAAGGTGTTGATGGTGCATCTTACACAAGATGCCTGCTTCTTACAGTGATACGAACCCCTCCAGAAAATAGTATCTGATAACCTGGGCTGCGGCGACGACTTCTTTCCCGATCGGGGAGCCCCGAGAGACAGTGACAGGGGCCCCGACATCCATCCACCTCTTTTCCGACAGGGATGTGACCGAGGCCCTTCCCCTCTCCTCCTTCTCTCCCCGCAGTGCCTGGCACAGGAAGTGCCCCTCTGGCCTGTTGTTGGAGGATGTGTATAAACCATTTCAAGTGTTTTCATCTGCAGTTTGGTGTCAGACCGTGAAGGTGAGCTCTGGAAGGTTTCATTTCTGTTTGCTTGAAAACCGTCTTGTCTTTATATCACTTATTCACTGGTCTAATTATAAGCAGCCCACCTGTCTTCCTGGGGGTCTGGGGTTGGACTGGTCCGTCCTGCAAGGCAGGGGCGGGGGAGGAGAGCTGTCCTTTTCTCCAGGCTGCAGAGGATGCTCCACCCTGTCCCGTGTCATCGAGCCCAGGGCTGCCTGTCTCGGAGCCTTGGGGTTCTTCTCTGCCCTGTCCCAAGGAGGGTGTAGGGTCTGGACCGCACATCAGTGATGACTAGTAAAACAGGAGACCCACCACCCCTCCCCGGGTGTGCAGCTAGGTCTGTGCCAAGGCAGCAGGGATTCCGGAACCTCCCCACACCACCAAGAAGTAGGTAGAGAGTCCGGCCTTCTGACTTTTTCTGTGCCTGTTGATTTGAAAACCAGCCCTTTACCCGGAGGGCAGGGAGAGACCCAGAGAGAGGCCGGCACTGCACTTCGGCAGGAGGCAGGTTAGTGAGCGGGAATCTTACTGACGACGCTTGTCTCAGTGGATCCCTGTGCCTGCCCACCTGCCCGAATCACAAAAGTTTATAGAGAGGCCTTAACGGGGTTCAATTTCGTACACCATCCGGATGGCCTCAACGCTTGACTCTCCCAAGGCTGCGTCTGGTTCTCGGGTCCACTGGTGGTCACATCCTCTCGATGACCCCCTCCGAGAGTGCTATCTCGCTCTTACCTGCCCTCCTCGGAGCTGCAGAAGCCACAAGTAAGGCTAAGAGACAGAGGACTGTCGTTCAAAAGCAGTGCAAACTGCTGCCTCCCCAGAGATGGTTTTGGGGACGTTACACCTGCAGGGCGGGCTCTGGACCTGCTTCCCACCCACCCTGTGCACCTGGGGTCTTTCCCTCCGATGCTGCGCTGTCCTACCTCCTGGCAGAGTGCTCTCTGCTCCTGGGGTGTCCAAGCTCTGGCACAGAGAGCCGCTGCTCCTTCCTCTGGGGCCAGAGCTGAGCCTCCAGAGGCCCCCGTGGAGAAGCCACAGGGTCACTCAGTTCATGCCCAGGGCTCCCCTCCAGAGCTCCAGGGAACCGTCTCCATGTTATTCAGTGACCGTCACCTTCAGCTCCTGCCTTGACAAAGCCAGCACGAGGATGGGGGCTTGTCACGGAGACCTGGGGATCAGACAGGGACATGACAGCTGCTTTCAGCAGGACCACAGACCCTTGCTCGTAACCAGAGAAGCCGCTTGCCATTCTTGTGTCTCTCCCATGTCATCTCACAGCCCCCACATTGGGACCCTCAATGCCTGGCCCAGGTGGAAGGGTGTCCCCCAGGAGTGGAGCGGGGTCTAGTAATGGGCATTTTAACTTAGATGTGGCAGCAACAGCAGTAACAACGACGGCAATAACAATGGCGAAAGTTGGGCTGTGAGTGCCGGGCTGACCTGGGGCTTCTCAAAGGCAGGGAGGTGGGGATTTGGTTTCCCTGGGGGAAGAGGTGCACTCGCCCACAGGGCAGGGCAGGGTTTGGGGTTGACCTCAGAGAAGGGTCTGGGGCGGCACAGCCAGGGCCCTTGTCGGGTGGTGTATGCGGCAGTCTGGGCTTCACTACCGGGTGTGGGTCGGGGGGTGCAGGGTGTGGATGGGCACCGTGGCCTTGGGTCCAGCTGGGTTTAAGTTCTTTGGGGCAGTGACCATAGGGGCCAGGGTGGCCTTGCTGGTGCCAGCTGGGTCCATGTGAAACCTCTGGTGGGGACAGGTAGGGGACTTGGGGCAGGGGGCATCCTGATAACCCGAGAGTGAATCCGTGTCCCCATTTCTCACCCTGGAGAAGAAGGCCCCTGTGCAGTGAGAGATCTCCAGGGAAACAGAACCAAGGGGAGGTATACGTATATGTGTGTGTGTGTATACACACATGTGCATGTGTATATGCATGTGTACGTGTAGATTATGTGTAACGCATGTGTATATATATTATGTATATAGTGTATATAGGCATGTGTGTACATGTATGTGTATAAGTACGTGTATGTATAAGTACGTGTATACGTGTATGTGTGTAGGTATGTGTGTATGTGCATGTGCACATATATGTGTGTGTTGGTCTCTATATATGTGCGTGTGTATATGTGTGTGTATATGTAGGTGTATATGTATACGTGTGTGTGTGTATATATATGCGTGTGCATGTGTATACGTGTATGTGTATGTGAACATGTATATGCACGTGTATGTATCCATGTGTATGTATGTGTAGGTGTATATCTATATATCTATATCTATATAGAGAGAAGAGATAGAGGGAGACAGAGACGGAGAGAGGGAGACAGAGAGAGATTTATTTTAAGGAATTGGCTCACATGAGTGTGAGGGCTTCCAAGGGCAGTCCAGCAGGCTGGGGACCCGGGGAAGAGTTGATGCTGCAGTCTCGAGTCTGCGATATGCAGTCCTTCCACGGTGGGGGAACTTCAGTTGTTTTCTTTTAAGCCTTCAGCTGATTGGGTCAGGCCCACCCACGTATGCAGGGTGAACTGCTTTACTCAGAGTCACATCTTTACATGCTCATTTCATCTAAAAGTTTGTGTCTTGATCCTGGGGCTGGGGTACCCCAGAGGGAGCAGAGAAGACCAGGGGCACCTCAGCTACGTCTAGACCTGGGCAGCTCCTGGGGCCCCACCGCCTCCGTGGTGAGTCATGGGAGCCGAGATCTGCGGGGGGTTTTCCTCACTTGCAGCTGACAAGGAACTTCCGGGGAACAAGCCGGGGAACAAGCCAGGGAACTGGGTTTCTGCCCAGAGCCGTCTCAGAACAGGCTGCACTTTCTCTCCCTGTCTGCAGGATGGAGCGAGACGCAGCTTGGAGAGAGATGCTGTGGCTGGGAGGTGGGTCAGGGCCTTGGAGGGGCTCCAGGCTGCTGGGGTCCTTGTCTCTCACCGCCGAGTGGCTCTGTCTGCCACGTCAGGGGGCTGTGGGGTGAGTGGGTTACAGGGAGGGTGTGTGTGTCTATGTCCACATCGATATCTGTGTCTATAATGTCTATTTCTGTATCTATACCTATATATGTCTTTATTTATGTCTATTGCTCTCTCCTCAGTATTTCGCAAAGTGGGTATTTTGTATATATATATATACACTCACATACGTACACATCTTTCAGGTACACTTGAGATAACACTTAACGACAGTAAACTTCACTCCGACAGCAGAGTTTGGCTGTTCAACTCGGTTCTGTCTTCTGCGGGTGGAGCTGCCGTCTGACTGCCTGGGTCTCTCCAGGCAGCTCCGAGGAGTCTAAGAAGGGGCTGGTTAGAGAAGTGGTGCATTGAAGAAGAAGGCATTTCTACATCAGTACTGCCTCTTAGTTCTGGACGCGTGAGCTGCCTCCCAGCTTCTGGAAGGATCCCGGTGAGGATCAGGTAATTCAGGCATCACTGTCCCCCTTCCTCTCCCATCACTGTCTCTCTCTTTCTCCCCCCTCCCCCTCCCCAAAGCCCTTGAGCCCCAGATCCTGCCACTGAAACGGGAGAGGAGTGGTCCCAGGATATTAGCCCAGCAAAGAGCAGAGGCAGACGAACATGCTGGCCATCCCTGTGCTTGACCAGTTGGAAGAGGGACGGGGCTAACCCTGCGGCTGGGAATGTCTAGACTGCCCATAAAGCATCCCCAGAGCTCGCTGATCTGAGTCGGAATCTAACCTGCGTGTGAGGGGGCTGTGCTCCTGGGTTGCCCCTCAAGACTCAACTTCCTCATCTGTAAAATGGGGATGATGACACTGAGCTGTGAGTTTTAAAGGTGATGACGTGCCGAAAGCATTCTGCTCGGTGCTGGGGACAAGGTCAGGTGCCACTGTTATCTCTCAGCCTCAATCTTCTCATCTATCAAGTGGGCGTAACTACCGCACAACCAGGCAATGTAGGAGGGGGATTACACCACACGTCTCAGAATTGATACCGATGACCAATAACTTTCGTCCTCTCTTCAGCTCATCAGAGGATGAATTTTCTAACTCTAAGAACTATCGAAAATGAAAAACTGCTTTGGGAGGTGAGGTCTCTGTCGCCAACTGTCCAGGTAGAAGCTGGCTGACCCGTCGTCTGGAGCGTGGTAGGAGGGCAGCTGACCTTTCACTTTCTGTCCAACATCAGGGGCAGCACGTTGGGAGCCGATGGAGTGGGAGGGAATCACAGCAGAGGCGAGGCCCCTTGTTCGAGGCTGCCCCATTAGGGCTGCTCTCCAGGTGCTGACTTTGGCCTGGGCTCCAGGCACCGTCCCCAGGCCCAGCCTCTGACCTAGTCCCCAGGCCCTGCTCTCCCACTAACTGTCCCACTAACAGGACAAACAAACCCAGGTTTGGGCTTTTTACTTTCCGCCACATTTTGGAGCAACATTATGATCTTTAAGGCTGAAAATGTCACCCCCCCCAAAGGCAGCCTAGAGACCTGGCCCCTTAACTCACAGGACAGGCCTGGAATTGTGGGCACCCAGGCAGCCTGCAGGGTTACCTCCTCTCGGGGGTCCTATCCCACTCCCTGCTCTGGGTCCAGGCGTCTGCTAAACTGCAAAGAAAAGGCTTCACACATAAAAGCAAATGAAACCAGAGGACCTCCCGTGGCACCGGGGTGGTGTCTGGACATGCTGTGCGTGGAACGGGGGAGTGCTGGGCCACTGAGCAAGGGCTCCTCCATCACTTTTCTTGAAGCAAGAGAGACACAAAACTGTCGCTTTTCTTTCCATTTGCATGATTTTTTTGAATTTTATTTTATTTTTTTATAGAGCAGGATCTTATTAGTTATCCATTTTATACATATTAGTGTATACATGTCAATCCCAATCTCCCAACTCATCACCCCCCCCCCCCGCCACTTTCCCCCCTTGGTGTCCATACGTTTGTTCTCTCCATCTGTGTCTCTATTTCTGCCCTGCAAACTGGTTCATCTGTACCATTTTTCTAGGTTCCACATATATGCGTTAATATATGATATTTGTTTTTCTCTTTCTGACTTACTTCACTCTGTATGACAGTCTCTAGATTTTTTCCCTCGTCATCTTCAGACAGGCAGAGGATGTGCGTGCGTGGGGTGTGCAGACACACTCCCAAGTTTCTACAGAGCATGGAAAAACATGACAGGCTGTCACTTATTTCTGCAGGAGAATTAATGCCTTTTGGGGTCCTGACAGCCTTGGGCTTCCAGCAGCCTCGCCTGGTGTCTCCTGGCTTCTCTACAGGGCTTTTGCACCTCCTGGCACCCATCCCTCCACACCCTCCACACTTCCTAGTGTGTCTAAGAAGGCTGACACCAGCAGCAGAGAATTTGAGCTCTGCCTCTATCTGCCCACTGTTCTTAGAAGCATCACAGAACCAAGAGACGCCTGCCACACAGATTTCAACCCACACGCCTTCTCCTCCCACCTGAACTGCCTCCTGCCAACGACTTTCTCTGCCAACTGCTGACGCGTGGAAGCCGTGTACCTACCAGCCAGTCGCCTCTGCTTGGGGATCTGCAGAAACCTCGGAGGTGACCTATCCACGCTGGATGGGTTTTTTTCTGCTCACCCGCCCCTCCCCAGGGCTCCCAGCTCAGGGAATTGCCCATCCGTCCAGGGCTTAAGGTTTACTCTGGGGCCTTCTGGATTCAGCCTTCCTCTGCCCAAGCACTGGGGACTCTGTGTCTCCAAAAGTTCCAACTGCGTTCACCAGTCATAATCTCCTAGATCCCCCATCCCCTCCCATCATCCTTTGCACTGAAGCCATAGGGAGCTTTCAAAAGTACACATTTTATTACGTCACGTCCGTGCTTAACTCCCTTCAGTGACTCCCAGCGTTTGCAGGAACTAGTCTGAACCCCAGCGTGACTGGAATATCCTGCACCACCTGCTTCTGGGCCTGCCCTGCAGACCCCGCCCCCTTCAGGCCCTGCCCACCAGGCCCCGCCCCCACAACCGTGCCTCTGCAGAATCTGCCCCTACGTGGCTCTGCCCCACGAAGACCCTGCCCCACCAGGCCCCACCCACAAAGCCCCACCCACTCATACAGGCCCCGCCCCACATAGCCCCACCCCTGCCCACGCAGGCGCTCCTCCGTTAGCTCTGGCCTCTCCAGAGGTTGGTCCTGCAAACACGGGGCCTTCCTTCATGCCTCAGTGACTGCACCTGGGACACCCCTTTGCACTCCTCTTCCTCTCCCCACCCCTGACCCGTGTCTGCACACCCTGGGCCTGTCTGGGACCCCTGCAGAGCCACCTCCCTGACCCTGAGTCTCTGAGATGCTGCTGTCCTGCCAGTTCCAAGGACGAACCAGCTTTTGAACCTGTGGCTCCCTCAGGTCCTGGCCCCACCCAGATCGCCTCCAAGCTCCGGCCTCACGCATCCTACACATCCTCTGCATCCTCTGTGTCCTGGTGCATCCCAGAGGGGACCTGACCCCACCAGGCCTCCCAGAGGCAGCTGCGGATGGAGGTGGGCTCAGGGCGCTGCAAGCACTACCCACCTGGCTTGAAGATCCCCCCACCACCCGAGGCCCAGGGCTTCTCCCACCAGCGCCCTCTACTTCTCTAGAACATCCATTAATTTGGCTACACTTCCTGAGTCTAGACATTTTCTGAAAGTTTGTGCCTAAGATGAAACCCAGACTCATTCTGTCACTACATTTCGTTGGAAAAAAGAACAACCTTCCAGATGTCATGGTAACAGACCCCATGTGCTCCCCTTTTCTCGCTGTGATTGTGAGGTCTTCCCAGCTGTTATCTTGGTTACATCCATGCTCCTGACAAATGACGTGCTCTTCCTTCCCTGCCTCGCCTTCTCCAGGCGAGATCTCAGACGGATGGAACATGTCTCCTGGAACCCCACAGCCTGCCAGCCCCTTGATGGGGGCAGAACTTCACGGACCCTCCAAGTTCCTGCGGGTGTCCGTGTTTCATCTTTAATATGCTTAAAGACAGATTAGCACCAGGGTAAGGAAGAGTCAACAAAAGCCTGTCTTTACCTGGAATTTTGGTTGAATTGTTCATGGCCAAGAGCTCCTTCTGAAAGCAGATGACCTGCATCAACACTGGGTCTGGGGAGGCTCCCTTTGGAATCCTCCCAGGGACTCGGCCCCCTCTGTGGTGTGTCTGGTGGAAGGCAGGCACCATTCCCCCATCACTCCCCGAGTCACTGACACTCATGCTGGGAAGTGCACAGGGAACTAGGAACTGGAGGACAACTCTAGCTGGGGTCTTGGG
Organism: Delphinus delphis; assembly: GCF_949987515.2. NCBI lineage: Eukaryota > Metazoa > Chordata > Mammalia > Artiodactyla > Delphinidae > Delphinus > Delphinus delphis. The sequence continues at coordinate 2,554,798 of NC_082683.1, forward strand.
ACCCTGCAGGGGTGAGGAGACAGCGCAGAGCTGGGTAGTAGCGACTCCGGCCCTCTTCTCTCAGTGCACGAGCCCCTTATTCTGACCTGCCAGTAGATCTGCTGGGTTGTTGCTGTACGGGCTGCCCTTGCTCGTTTCTTTGGGTCGGGAGACTTAGAGGCCTCTGGGTCTGGATCCCAGCCCCGCCGTTATGGCTGTTTGGATGTGGACAAATCACTTCCCAGAACCGTTAGGTCAGTGACGTCAAGCCCTGAGCAAGGCTATTTACCATGCAGTCTTCAGAGGTTACTGAGGAAGTGCCTGCAGATGGCAGGGAAGCCTGGCAGGGAGGGGCTGAGTGAGCACTTGAGCACGCAGCCCCTTGGGCGCTGCGTTATCTCCCTGGGCCTCGGCCAGTTGGCCAGATTGGTCCATCCCTCCCAGGCCACATGCGTGATTGGCCGGCTCCTCTGTTGTGGAAGCCCTTTCTTTCTACACTACAGTTCAGGAGTGAAAGCGGCTTCTCTGTTACCCTTCCCAGGTATCATTTTGTTTTTTGCCCCTGGCTGGCTGGGTCCTTGTATTTGTTTCCTGAGACTGCCATAACAAAATACTACAGACTGGGTGGCTTAAATGACAGACATTTATTATCTCACAGTTCTGGAGGCTGGATGGCCATGATCAAGGGGTCAACAGGGTTGGTTTCTCTGAAGACCTATCTCCTTGGCATGTAGATGGCTGTCTTCTCCCTGTATCCCCACATGGTCTTCACTCTGCACACATACATTCTTGGTCTCTCTTTGAAGGCCCAAATTTCCTTTTCTTATAAGGACACCAGTCAGGTTGGATTAAGGCCCACCCCAATGACTTTGTTTAACCTTAATTACCTCCTTAAAGACCCCATCTCCATAGACAGTTACATTCTGAAGCACTTGGAGTTAGGACTTCAACATAAGAATGAGGTGGGGCACAATTCAGCCCATAACTGCCTCCCTGAACAAATCACTCCACCTCTCTGGACCCTGGATTACTCATAAATAATATGGGGATGCTGACAACAATGATGATGATGATGGTGGTGATGATGATGATGATGGTGGTGATGGTGATGGTGATGATGATGATGGTGATGATGATGATGGTGATGGTGATGGTGATGATGGTGATGGTGATGATGGTGATGATGATGGTGGTGATGATGGTGATGTTCATGATGGTGATGGTGATGGTGGTGATGATGATGGTGATGGTGATGATGGTGATGATGATGATGATGATGGTGATGATGGTGATGATGATGGTGGTGATGGTGATGGTGATGATGATGATGGTGATGATGATGATGGTGATGGTGATGATGGTGATGGTGATGATGGTGATGATGATGATGGTGATGATGGTGATGTTCCTGATGGTGATGGTGATGGTGGTGATGATGATGGTGATGGTGATGATGGTGATGATGATGATGATGATGGTGATGATGGTGATGATGATGGTGGTGGTGATGGTGATGATGGTGATGGTGATGATGATGGTGATGGTGATGATGATGATGGTGATGGTGATGATGGTGATGATGATGATGGTGATGGTGATGATGGTGATGATGATGATGGTGATGGTGATGATGGTGATGGTGATGATGATGGTGGTGGTGATGGTGATGGTGATGATGATGGTGGTGGTGATGATGGTGATGGTGATGATGGTGATGATGGTGATGGTGATGGTGGTGGTGGTGATGGTGATGATGGTGATGATGGTGAGGAGGCAGGTGATGATGACGATATTGTTGATAACAATGGCACCTGTCCACTAGGGTTGGTGTTTGGATCAAATGAGTTAATGAATGTAAAGTGCAATAGTCGATGTCATATAAGTCTTAGCTGTTATCATTTTTCTTACTACAATGAATTTTTTAAACACATAATTACCCCAAATCCCTGAAAGCTGGCTTTTGGTTTGTCACAGAACTGAGTGAATCATCAAAAACCTGTTAGTGGCAGACACTGTGAGACATGATGGGTGTCAGCCTAACACCACAGAGGGAAACAGAAACGATTTAACAGCAGCCTCCAGACTGCACTTTCTATAACCAAACCAGTGCATATATGTTCACAGAGAATTTTACTCATTTGAAAAAAGGCTCAATTATTTTCCTGGGGTAGGGAGGCAGGGAAGTGCATCATTTATTTCAGAATATTTTCCACCCACCTAGGACAAAATTTGGAAACCCAAAAGTATGACAGACAATCCACGGAGTGGTAGGTGCACACCCTGCTCCTTCTCAGTGTATTTCTGCATTTATGCTTTAACCTATGAGTTCCGTGACCTTGGGCAACCTGCATAACCTCTCTGAGCCTAAGTTTCTTCATCAATAAGACAGAGATGAGGGACTTCCCTGGTGGCACAGTGGTTAAGAATCCACCTGCCAATGCAGGGGACATGGGTTCAAGCCCTGGTCCAGGAAGATCCCACATGCCGCGAAACAACTAAGCCCATGCACCACAACTACTGAAGCCTGAGCGCCTAGAGCCCAAGAGCCACAACTGCTGAGCCTGCATGCCACAACTACTGATACCCGCGTGCCTAGAGCCCATGCTCTGCAACAAGAGAAGCCACCACAATGAGAAGCCTGCACACTGCAACGAAGAGTAGTCCCCGCTCGCCTCAACTAGAGAAAGACTTTGTGCAGCAACGAAGACCCAAAGTAGCCAAAAATAAACAAATAAATTAAAAAAAAAAGAGACTGAGATGATAGCAGCCTCGTATTAGTTTCCTGTGCCTGTTGTAACCAAGCACTACAGGCTTCAACCAACAGAAATTGGTTCTCTCACAGTGCTGGAGGTGGAAAGTCAGAAATCAAGGTGTCAGCAGGGCTGTGCTCACTCAGAGCTTCCAAGGGAGGATCCTTCCTTGCCTCTTCCAGCTTCTGGGGGCCCTTGGGTATTCCTTGGCTTGTGATAGCTCCATTTCAATCTCTTCCTCTGTGGTCATGTGGCCGTCTTTGTGTGTCTCTCTCCTCTTCTTATAAGGATGACAGTCATGTTGGATTAGGGCCACCCAATGACCTCATCTTTAACTGGTTGCATCTGCAAAGACCTTGTTTCCAAACAAGGTCACATTCACAGGTACTGGAGGTTAGAGCATCAATATACCTTTTGGGGGGGTGGGTACAATTCATCCTTTAACAAGCCCTTATTTCCTGGGGCTGCTAGGTGGATAAGGAAGTTGGCAGATGCAAAATCACACATTGTGTTCATAGTAAGTACTCAACAGGTTTTAGCCATCATCCTCTTCATCATCACCATCATCATCGCTGTCACCACCACCATCACCATCATCATCGTCATCACCATCATCACCATCATCAACATCATCACTATCATCATCATCATCACTATCACCACCACCACCACTGTCATCCTCACCATCTACACTGTCATCACTATCACCACCACCATCACCATCATCATTGTCATCACCACGATCACCATCATAATCGTCATCATCACTATCACCACCATCATCACGGTCATCATCATCACCACCATCACTGTTATCATCACCATCATCATCATCATCACTATCACCGTCATCATTGTCATCACCATCATCACTATCATCATCACCATCATGATCATCATCATTATCTGTATTAACAAGGAACTTCTATGAATACAGGAAGTGAGGAAGGCTTTGGAAGAAGGAAAATGGGGAAATACTACTGAAGAGAAGGTCCTTTTTGGCACCTTACCCTCAATACCAGCCTCCTCCCACTGCCTCTGCACGTAGAACCGGAACTGTGCCCTCTGCTTCCCATGAGTGTCAAGTTAACCTCACTGCAGTTGGAGAACCAAGATACCTCTGTTGCTATACCCTGTTCACTTAAAATGATTGGACCACCTGCTATCTGAGTGGTGTGTTATGGAGAGAAAAATAAATTATTACTTAGACACAGTCTTTTCGGCCAAGGAACACAGGTTCTCCTGAAGAAGCAGATGTTTATCCACCCTCTCCAGGACAAGTAGCCATGTGAGAAGAGCTTGCTAGAGGTAGAAACTTATTCTATGGGATCTCAGAGGGTCACACCTGCCCAGCTCAGGGCTGCATACCCCAGAGAGAGCAAAAGAAATATACAACATCCTTGAGGGCTTTTTGACTCATTCATTCATTCAGTGTTCACTGAGGCTCACTTGTGCCAGTCCCAGGGCATGCAGGGACAAATTAAACACGAATCAACGGGAGTGAGGATCAGCTGGGGTGATGACACAGCACTCACATGTGAGGCAGTGGCTGTCAGTGTAAACAGAGTGTCTACCTGGGCTGGTCAGGGGAGGCTCCCCGAGGAGGCTGGGCTTGGTGTCCTGGGAAGGCTGTGGGTGAGTAGGGAGGAAGAAGAACAAAGGGTCCCAGATGCTGTACTTTTACAGGTCACTATCAGTTGTGTGCCTGGCCAGGTGACCATCCTTTCTAGCACCATGGTTCTCAGGTCACACACCACCGAGATGAATAAGGCAGGAAAGTTCATATCACACTTTTAAACTCATTCTATCAAAAGTGGACAATAATAGTCAAAGCTTTGGCAGAAATCAGATTGGTTAGAGAAACTCAAATGTGGCCATCTTTCTTCAAATTACAGAAATCATTAAGGTCACAGATAGGATTTCCTTAGGCATTAGTTTTGTGTCAATTTTTTCTTAAAAATTTAATTATATATATAAATATAAATATATATAATACACCCCCTTTGGCAGTCATTAGCCAGATTGTTCCTGGTCCATGTGATGGGGTTACATGTGTTGCTGTCTTGTTGTTTGCAGAGAGCACCTTACCTGGCCATGGCCCCTCCTCCAGGTGAGACCCGCTGCTCGGCATGCTGCCTCCTATAAGCATAGCAGGTGGCAAGGTGCTTTGGGATTCAGGGGACAGACAGGTGCAACAAGTCCAGTTATCATTTCTCAGTTCTGGAGCCACCGTGACACCCTAAGACTAAAATGTTTGTCATCCTGGCCACTGAGTGAGCTTAGAGAGTACAGGAAGTGCATGGCAAACTCTGTACTCACGTGTAAGACCACAAAACAAAACAAAGCTGGAAGTCTCCGAGCTTTCGATAAAGGGTCAAAACCTTTGATAAAGGTTAATTTCACAAGCAAAGGTCAGCCTCTGAACGGCCAAGCAACACAGCAAAGGAGATGCCATTATAAGAACCCTCCTATCCTCAGGGCCCCTGGCTGCCGGCAGCTTTCACCGTGTCCCCAGCAAATGTTCCCGTAGCGCACGGCATGGAGTCACTTTCTGTGTATCTGTCTCAAGATCAGAGTCTGCCCACAGCTCCAAGCACCACAGTGTCAGGAGCAGCTTCTTGGAAGGGGTCCCAAATATGTTATTCCACCTTTTTAAGCCCACGTTCCAGCTGAAAGACCCTGCAAAGGGGGTGGCTTGGTGAAGATGAAGACATTTGTCTACAAAGTTCTCTGAGCTCCTGGGAAGCAGGACAGCTGCACGGATGCCAGGGGACATCATTCTCTCCATCTTTGCTGCGGGGGGAGCCCCAAGGGCTGCTTCTGTCCCCGGAGCTCCGAGACTGTCCCGCATAATTAAGGGACCATCTCAGGAGGACCAAGCCAAGGGCCCCGCCCCTCGCATTCCACGTAAGTAGGGGGGAGAGAAGGCTGGTGTTTTGGGGCTCAGGGTGTGTGTGTCTGTTCCATGGCCACTGAGAGGTAATCCTGTTTCTGCTGGTCAGGAAGCCCATGCCCTCATCCTTCTTCCAGGCCAGCAGCGCCTCTTCAGGCCAGCATGTGGCAAATAGGCAGTGCGTGTGATTGGTGTCTCTCCTTCAGGTTTGCCAGAACCGGTTTCTCCAGAAACTTGTCCATGTTTCGGGGATTGCTCCCTCCATTAAGTTAAACATCTTTTAATCGGACTCATTTCACAGCCGTTCATTTTAATCATGCAAAGGTCAGCTGTCACCGCACAAATGTTAGACTTAATTTGTTTTCTTGATGCACGTCATGCCAGTGATCATTTGGCCCAGTTTTTAATCATTTGCCAATGGGGAGCTGTAGGGGTCGGGGCACTGACAGCCAGGGTGGGGACCGTGTGGCCTCCCTGAAAGCACAGCGTATGGCAGAGGGCTTGATTCGGGGCGTGGTGCTGAGGACAGCGAGGCCCAAGAATTTCTGCCTTTTAGTCCCCAAACTCTGATGATCTGCAGTGGTGACAGCCTGGATTTGGAGCCAGGAATCTTGGATTTGAGGCAAATTGCTGGGTTTTTTCCAGGCATCCGTTACCCCACGGGTAAAGGGGTCACCAGCCTTCTTGGCTTCTCTTCTTCCAGAGCAGGAGTTTGCATTTTGGGAGCCATCCTTTCACTTTTCAAAGTGGAGAGCAGCTCAAGGAGGCAAAGGGGACCTCTCCATCTCTCCCGACCGCCTCCTCCTCTGGCCCCTCCTTCCTGTCTCCTGTCTCTGCTCATCTACTGGAAGTTTCCAAGCTGAAGCCAGAAATGGAGGCTTTTAGACCTCCTGGCAAGCTTTTCTACTTGCCTGAGCTGGTAGGCGAAGATCCCCCTGGGAAAGCTCGGGAAACGTGGCCGGGTGCTGCATGGGAAATGGAATCGCATCACGTACTCTCGGGCCCTTAGCCTCCACGGAGAAATAAACGCAGACAGCAAGTCAGCATTCGTAAGTGCTACATATGAAGTATCCTCTTTCATCCACGCTCACATTCCCACACACAGATGGGCAGGTGCAGGGCTGGACAGGTGGGAGGGTTTCTATTCTTTATCAAATGCCGTTGTCTTTCGATACGTCACTCACCTGAGGGCCTGCAGCCCCTGAACTCAACCTGCCCAAAGCTTAGCTCATCTCTCTGAACCTATGCATTACGCTGCCCCATCCCCACACCCAGGTCATCACTCAGCCGTTGCCCATCTGCACCCCCTTCCCCACGTCTCCGTCGGTTCCATCCAGGCCCCTCCCAATGGCTCCCAGCCCACCTCCACTTTCCAGCTCCACTCCTGTTGCCGTGGTGGATGCAGGCCATCTGCATGTCTCACCTGGATGGTGGAATTTAACCTTTACCAGGTGTTGGTGAAGGTCGCACAATGGGCATCCTCAAAATAGGCCACCTTGGCATGTTGATTATTTTGAGCTGAAGAAAACTAGGGAGAAGCAGATACAAGAAGAGCTCACTGCCCTCCACTATCTGTCTAAAAGCAGGCTATACATTTGTGAAGATGTCCCCCTCCCCCAAGCCAGGAAGGACAGAAGCTAATCACTGGAGTCCACGCTGGGCCCTGATCAGCCCAGAGGAATCCACACCACAAACCTCACTCACTGGCCCTTGTCTCCCACTAGGTCCCCCAGGTATTTGCCCTCCCACCACTTGCTGCCTTAGAAACTCAAGGACTGGTTCCTTTGTCTTGTCACTTGTCTAGGAATCTATTGTTCTCTTATTAAATGTTATGTAAGCCCGAGTTCTAACCACCCCTTTGAGTTACTCATCTCTGAGTTCTCCACGATGCATGTTTTAATAAACTCGTTTGTTTTTCTCTTGTTAATCTGTCTTTTGTCCATCTAATTTTCAGGGCCTTAGGCAACGAAACTGAGGTGGGTAGAGAAAAGGATTTCTTCCTCCCTGACCTCCGCGTGAGTGCTGGGTTAGCCTCTCCCTCCATCCTGGGCTGTGAGCTCTGTGGTGGGAGGAGTCCCTGTTTTTCCTACCTGTCACTGTGCCTGGCACATGACCCTTGCTCAGTGAATAAATGATGGTTGTGAATAACTGACTGATTAAGTGACTTGTCTCTGTGGTTGTATCTCCCTTCCAGTCTCTGTGTTTCTTCCTAACGACCACTGCCTGCGCCAGTGCAGGACACCAGGCATTCCACATGCATTATCTTTTTAAATCCCAGCAACAGCCCCAGGGGGTGGGTGCTATGTTGCCCATTTTACAGAGAGGTGAAGTAACTTGCCTCAGGACACACAGCTTCTGTCTGTTCTGACCCCAAAGCCCACACTTGCAGACGCTAGCTATTTCTTACCTTGTAAAAGGAGGCTTTCTTGGCCTGAGGGCATCTGGGGGCCCCTTGGCATTGTGCCATCTCCATCTGGAGGCCCAGATTTTGGAAGGAAATTCAGCCTGGCTCAGACCTGTCTCACTAGTCTCATTTCTTCACTCCTTCCATCCCCACCCCCATGCAGGGCAGCCCCCGTCCCTGGAGTCCACCCATGACACACTCCTCTTGGTGAGCCTGGCTCCCTCAGGCCACTGGGCTTTTCCTGTGATCCTCTGTTTACCTGGATCTCCCTCCCCACCTTTACTCATCATTCCTGCTCATGTGTGAGGTACAGCTCGCGTGGCACCACCTCCTGCAAGGCTTCCCTGATTGCCCCAGCTGTAACGCTGGGTTCCACCTCTTCTCCCTTCCACGCAACCCTTAGGAAGTCACTCAGTCATGACTTTGAAGCAGGGGCCTCAATGGCCTTGAAGACACTGATCATGAAGCAGCATTACATCTAAGCCTCCTTGCACCTCAGTCCCCACCTGATGCTAAAAACTCGGCCTCTGTTTACCGGTGCCAAATCATATCTTGGAGACAGAGTTTTGGGTGAAGCACAGGAGAATAGCTTTATTGCTTTGCCAGACAAAGGGGGATGCAGCAGGCTTGTGCTCTGAAAAACTGTGTGTCCCAACCGGAGGGATTTGGTGAGGAGTTTTATAGCAATGGTTCAAGGGTGGGGTTACTGATAAGGATCAGGGTGTGTGCAGGGCCTGCTTTCCTTTAATCTGGCCTCAGGGGGTCTCCTGATGAGTTTCTGGGGTTCTCAAGGCTATCAAACTGTGACCTTTTCTCTGGAATGAAGAATGCTTCATCAGGTAGTTAACACCTTCCATTTGTCGGGGGTTTTAGTTCTATAAAGGGTTCAAAGATATTGTCTTGTGCATCCCTTGAGGTGGAACCAGGACCTGCCCCAAGGCTGCACTATTGTTTCTTGACTGCTTCTCCCTTGTCTCTGCATCCCCTCCCTTCCCTGATTAGCAACAGTTTGAACCTGCCTTTGAAGCTCAGGGAAGGTCAGGGAGGCTGGAGTCTATTCCCTACAAATAAGAAATGGGGAACACAGAAAGGCTTCAGTGTCCAGGAGCCCCACAGGGTCCTGCTCAGTCTCCACCTGGCATGGGTCCTGGCAGGTGGGAGGGGCTCAGTGAATGTTCAGGGACTAGGTGAATGAATGTGGCAACAAAGTGAGAGCACACACATTTTAGATTAAGAGCTAAGAAGCATTGGGTAGCATGTGACACATGCAAACACAAGAGTGATGCCTTAGTAGCAAGTGTCCCCCTCAACCAAAAATAACATCTACATCGTCCTGGACGTGGAGTCACCTCTCTGTCACTTGTCAAGGGAAACGGGATTATATGCCTCCCTCTGTGTCCCTCTCCTCTGCCCAACTAATAGCGGCAATTGGATCCATCCCAGATGGAGTTTATTCTATACAAGACTCTATCATCCAGAACGGCAGCAAAGTGGGGCTAAGCTAGCCTGGCATCCCATACCAGTAAGACTTGCAAGCTGTGTGACCTGGGGCAAGCTGCCTAACCTCTCTGTGCACCCCCTTCTTAGAGAGTCGCAACAGGCACATCACAGGCTCAGATAAGGCTGAACTGATGCCACTTGTTTGGGACCCTCTGGGTTCCAGTGAGTTTCTTCAGTGCAGGAATTCTCACAGCCTTTCACATGCAGTTTGCATTGTGAATTTCCAAAAGGGGGATGTTGCCTGTATTATATCACGCATCACTTTGACCTTGGGGCGTCTTGGTTTGGGAATTTATGATCATGACAATGACAATGATAAATAGTATTTAGGGGGCTCTTATTGTGGAGGTTCCAGGCTAAGCACGTACACAGATGAACACATTCGATCCTCACAGCAACCCTGTAGGGGGCTAGTAGATCATTCTCACTCAGTTAAGAGGTTCCGGAGACTCACACTGGTGGTCAGGTGGGCTGCCTCTGTGCTTGGTCCCTGTGCTGTGGGCCTTCCTGGCTGAAGAGCTTCAGGATGAGCTGATCTCTCGGACCCAGTTTCTCCTCTGACCGCCCAGCCTGAGCCCCAATCCCTGTGGTCAGCAGCCTTCTCAGCGCTCCATGGGATGCTTCCTGCTCCCCGAACGCGATGTGGCCAAAACGCAGCCAAGGCTGCATCCTCTCTCTTCCCTCCCCCTCTCACCCGACAAACCATCTTCGCCCCTTTCTTTTCTGGTTTTTTCTTTTCTGGTCTTTTCTGAAGGGTGGTCCGTGTTCATGTCCTGTGGCTGACAAAACAGAGCACCACAAACTGGGGGCTTAGACAACAGAAATCTATTCACTCCTGGATCTGGAGGTCCGAAGTCCAAGGTCAAGGGGTCAACATGGCCACGCTCCCTCCAGAGGCTCTAGGGGAGGCTCCCTTCTTGTTTCTTCCAGCATCTGGTGGTGATGGCTTGTAGACACATCACTCCAACCTCTGTCCCTGTGGCCACAAACCCTTCTCCGTATAATTCTTCCTTTTTTTTCTTCTGGCCACACCATGCAGCATGTGGGATCTTAGGCCCCCAATGGGGAATCAGACCCACGTCCCCTGCATTGGCAACATGGGGTCTTAACCACTGGACTGCCAGGGAAGTCCCTCTCTGTGTAATTCTATTTTTACTTCTTATAAGGACCTCAGTCCTATTGGATTAAGCTCCCCCCCTCCCACATCAAGTATGACCTCATCTTCATTTGATCACATCTGCAAGGACCCTATTTACAAATAAGGTCCCATCCACAGGTATGGGGGATCCAACCTATCTTTTTTTTTTTTTCTTCTTCTTTTTTTTTTTTTTTGCAGTACACGGGCCTCTCACTGCTGTGGCCTCTCCCACTGTGGAGCACAGGCTGTAGACGCGCAGGCTCAGTGGCCATGGCTCACGGGCCCAGCCGCTCCGTGGCATGTGGGATCTTCCCGGACCGGGGCACAAACCCACGTCCCCTGCATCGGCAGGCGGACTCTCAACCACTGTGCCACCAGGGAAGCCCCAACCTGTCTTTCTGAGGACACATTTCAACCCACGACAAGTGGCCTCTGTGCAGTGGCTCCATCCAGGAGCCTGGGAACCTCTCTCTCCCCGTCATCCCTCATTTCCCACCCGTCCCCACGCCCGTGGCCCCACCTCCCTCCCCACCTGCATCCAGGCCCTCATCACCACTCTGCCCACATCACTGCCACCGTCTCCTCCTGAGGTTATTTCAGGTGAAGCTATTTAGAGGCTCTCTGTGCTCCAGATGCAGCTCAAAGCTGGGGATGCGGCAGAACAAGGCTGAGAAGTGACCTCTGAGTTCCCCTTCATGGGGGTGATTGACATGCTGGCAAATCAACACAACATATAGTGCTGAGCTGTGGCTTGTCTCTGGGGAAAGTAAGGCAGGACGAAAGATGAGAGGAGCGCTAGTGGGGGCGGGGAGGGGCTTCAGGGTGTCAGGAAAGTCCTCCCTGGGAATGGGGGCGGGTAGCTCCCCAGGCAGCGGAGACAGAAAGAGAAAAGGCCCTGAACTGGGAGCAAAGCAGGATCCTGGGAGGGGCAGGAGTGGAGATGGGGGACGGACAATTGGGTGTCTGAGGCCAGGAAGCCAGGAGGAGGAGTTTATAGTTAATTCAGAATTCACACGTGATGAGAAGGCTCTGTGGGTCTGATGGGACTCGTTCTCCTGTTTATTTGGGAGGGGAGCCATCCGCAGGGAAGGACTGTAGAAACACTACCTGCGTCCAGAGCATCTTGGGGCAGCTTGGATGGCGCAGCCGTGTGGGTGTGAGGAGTGGCTGGGTGGGGTAACACGGGGATCGTCTACACTCCTCGCTTCCCTGAGGTTCTGATTACGTGCTGGACACCCATCTAAGAGATAGGTCCTGTTATCCTCATTTTACAGATAAGCAAACTGAGGCCCAAAGAGGCTCGAACATTTGTCCATGTAAACCTTGCAAGGCCGGAATTCCAGCTGGGGCAGGCTGGCTCCAGGGTCGCTGCCCTTTATGGCCCCTGAGGGGCTGATGGACAGATGGGGTAGAGGCCAGCAGGGGGAGGGCCAGAGGGGCCTCTGGGCACTTGGCCGCTGGGGGGCGGGTGGTGCCGCTGACAGAAATGGCAGGAACCCCCAAATCTAATCACCTCCCCCCTCCCCCCACAATGTAAGAATCCGCCAGCTCCCCAGTGCCTCCCGTGGGCATTCAGATGCCCTTGACCTCTGAGCCCCATCCGCACTCCTGTCTATTCTGCCCCAGGCAGCACCTCTTGTCACTCTCTGATGGACGATGATGCTCTCACTTCTCGGCCATTCCCCACGCTGGTCCCCAGCCTGGAGGGAGCACCCCGCCTTCCCGTCTCTCCATCCTTTTCCTGGTCAGCTCCTGGGTGGCTGTCTCAGTGGAAACACCACTTCCTCCGGGCAGCCTTCCTTCATTCTGAGATGGGATCAGGCGCTGGGAACACACCCCTGACCTCGTGGCCTCTGTCTTGTCTTCCCTGCGAGGCTGCACCTCTGTGAGGGAGAACGGGGCTCTCTCAACCCCTCTGGGCCCCCCGCAGCCCAGCGTGTGTCAACCCCCTGCACTCACAGCCCCGGGAGTGATGAGCACACCAGCTGAACGTCTAGTGCCTGTCCCGTGTGGCCACAGGAAGTGACTGGTGATGGTTTGCCGACCACGTGAATGGAAGTTGGTGCTGGAATCCCACCCAAGTTGGCTCCTGCCCCGTCACGTCTCTGCCGTGTGACTGTGGCTGGCACCTCACTTCTCTGAGACCCAGCTGCCTTGCTTCTAGAAGAGGGGCAGGAGACCTGCTTCTCGGGGCTGCTGTGAAAATAAAATCAGATGATTTGAGTATGTTGCCGCACACGTTGGGAATGCATTTATAACGGGCAGGACCTGCACCTTCCTTTCACCCTGCTGTTTCTGCCTCTAAATGACTGAGCCCCGGAAACGTCAGGGGAGAGAAACAAAGGTCTCCCACATCTGCCTGCTCCTCCTATGATGAGGCTGCCTCCAGAAAATGTCCCCTCTGTGGTTTGGGACAGAGTGGTCCCCCTGCCAGCGTGCACGGCTCTTGTTAGAGGCGTTTGCCAAGCTGTGGCACCCAGAGTACAGACCCCAGCCGTGTGATGAGCAGATTCCTTTCCTGTGGCCGCTAACATAGACCTAATTCCCTCACTTTGGGTCCTTTCGGAGCTGAGTGGGTTTAACTGCCTCCGTGCATGTGCCAGGGCCTGGGCACTCAACAGTTGCTTGAATTCAGCTGAACTGGAGGGTGATGCTCTAAACGTGTTACCCGCTGAGGGTTCCAGACATTGACATCCATAAGAAACTGCCCTTCCTTTTCCTTCGATCATGGTCCTCCCCACCTGGAGAGTCCGGGGCCCCTCTGGAGTTTGTGGTCTCACACCAGACGAGACATTAGCTTCAGGTATCCTGGTGGAACAGTGGCGCGCAGGAAAGCGAGGTAATAAAGGATGTCGTCTGAAATGGAGTGTGATCTTCCTGGAGGCGGCAAACGAGCCCAATCAGAGAAGCCATCCGGCTGACAAACTGAGCAAAGTGACTCAGCCCCACTCAGACCCGAGTCACCCAGCCGGCATCCTTCTTCCCCTGGGTTCTCCACGGGACACCTGCAGAGTATAAATGAACTCACATAGGTGGAGGCGGCTGATAAAAAGCCTCTTTTCTGTGCGCCGGGATGACGCAAAAACGGCTTTGATCTTTTCATTCTCAGGGGTTGAAACCTTAGTAGGAAGCATTCATCACATGGCCGGTCAGCTGGGGACGCCCAGCCTCAGTCGCCCTGCACCTTTTCCCAGTTGCTGGAAACCACATCCAACAGCTCTCAGCGGGGTGGATGAAGTCAGTATCAAAAATTTCTTTACCAGGAAGCGTTTTTGGCTCGAGGGGTAATGGACGTACAGGTGAGTCTCTGAGTACGAAAAGTTAGGTGATGGCTTGTTTCCCAGGGCCGGGCCGCGGTGGTCCATCACCGCCTGCTCTGGAAGCCCGCACGCTCCAGAGTGTGGCCCCAGGACCAAGCAGGCAGGCCTTGTCCGGCTCCGGGGCTTTGGGGTATGCGGTTTTGCCACTGTCCTGACATTCTGGCGGGAAGGTCTTGTGAATCACGAGAGATGGGATCTTTCAAAAATGACCTGTGCGTGGCTATGGTTTGCAAAGTGCCTCGACACTGCCGGCTTCTAACTAGCTGTGCCTTGCCGTTGGGGACTTATGGGTGACCACTCTGCAGGCTGCAAGCGATGGCTTGAGTCACCAGGAGCAGCGGCAAATGCAGGATGATGGTGTTTGAGGTGGAGGGGGCCCCGGGTCACCTCGTCCAAGACTGTCTTTCACAGATAATTGGCCTCAGCCCCGGGAGGGACAGGACTTGCCAAGCTCAAGCAGGAGCATGTGGCAGAAAGAGACTCCTGATCACATCCAGAGCTGCGTCCTAAAATGCCTGCTGCCCATCCTCGGCAGCAGAGAGGCACCTACGTGGGGTCATCCACACTTCCTTTAGGGTCCACAGATGAGGACGGTCACCATTAGTGCTAAGCCTCTAGTACAATGTTGAATAGAAGTGGTGAGAGCAGACATCTTTGTTTTGTTTGTACTTTTATTTAACTTGCTATTTTCTGTTGGTTGAAGGCCTATTGACCCACCCCCTGTGACCCACCCCCTGCCCCATCACCTTTCACTGAGGTGATCAAATAATAGGGATATGAAGGCTGTCCCCTGAACCCGCAACCTTTGTCGGGTACCTGTGTGTGGGTGTGAAGTGGCTTTGGTTTGCATTTTCACGAATGGCTAATGGTGTTGACGATCTTGTCCTGTGCTAATTGGCCATTTGTGTATCTTCTTCAGAGATCTATCTGTTCAAAGCCCTTGACTAGTTTTCTAATTGGTACATTGTTGAGTTGTAAGTGTTCTTTACCTACCTGGATGAAAGTCCCTTAACAGATACAGTATTTGCAAATATTTCCCTCCATTCTTTGGTTTGTCTTTTAACCTTCTTGACGGTGTTCTTTGAAATACAAAAGTTTAAAATTTTGATGAAATCCAATTCACCTAGCTGTCTCTTTTGTCACCTGTGCTTTCGATGTTGTATCTAAGAAATCATTGCCTAACCCAAGTCATGAGATTTGTAGTTTTGGTTCTTACATTTACGTCTTTGATCCATTTAAGTTAATTTTTGTATCTGATGTGAGATAGGGGTCAAATTTTATTTATCGTGCATGTGGATATCCAATTGTCCCAGCACTGTTTGTTGAAAAGATTATCCTTTCCCCATTGAATGGTGTTGGCACCCTTATTGAAATCAATTGACCATAATGTAAAGGATTATTTCTACACTGTGGATTCTATTCTATTGATCTGTATGTCTATCCTTATGCCAGTGCCACACTGTCTTGATTAAGGTAACTTTGTAGGAAGTTTGAAATCGGGAAGTGTCTGTCCTCCAACCTTTTTCTTCTTTTTCAAGATTTTTTTGGGTATTCTGGTTTCCTTGTATTTCCATGTGAATTTTAGGATCAGCTTGTCGCTTCATGCAAAAAAACAAAAATGCAGCTGGGATTTTGATAGGGGCTGCATTGAATCTGTAGGTCAATTTGGGGATTATTGCTATTTTAACAATATTAAATTTTCTGTTCCACGAACTTGGGATGTCTTTCACTTAAATATTTCTTTAATTTCTTTCAATGGTGTTTTACAGTTTTCAGTGCACGAGTTTGTGCTTCTTTGTTAAATTTATTCCCAAGTGTTTTATTCTTTTTGATATTATTTAAATAACACTGATTTCTTAATTTCACTTTTGGATTGTTCATCACTAGTGTATAGAAATACAATTGATTTTTTGGTATTTTTTTAATCTTGCCATCTTGTTGAACTTGTTCTATGGTCCCCAACTTACGACGGTTCAACTTATGATTTTTCCACTTTAAGATGGTGCAAAAGTGATACAAGTTCAGTAAAAATTGTACTTCAAATCTTGAATTTTGATCTTTTCCCAGGTTAGTGATACGTGGTACCATACTCTTGTGATGCCGGACAGAGGCAGAGGACCACAGCTCCCAGTCAGCCCTGAGATCATGAGGATAAACAACTAGTCTGTGCTCAATCATTCTGTTTTCACTTTCAGTACAGTATTCAATAAATTACATGAGATATTCAAGATTTTATTATAAAATAGGGATTGTGTTACATGATTCTGTGCAACAGGAGGCTAATGCAAGTGTTCTGAGCACATTTAAGGTATGCAAGGCTAAGCTATGACGTTGTTAGGTTAAGTGTATTCAATGAATTTTCGACTTGTGATATTTTCAACTTCCAATGGGTTTATCAGGTTGTAACCCCATCATAAGTTTAGGAAGACCTGTAGTTTATTTGTGTGTGTGCAGCCATGTATTTCTTAGGATTTTTCAGTGTGCAAAATCATGTCATCTGCAAATATATATAGCTTTACTTCTTCCTTTCCAATTTGGATGACTTTTGTTATTTTTTTCATGCCTAATCACCATGGCTAGAACCTTTAGTACAATGTTGAATAGAAGTGGTGAGAGCAGACATCCTTGTTTTGTTTGTACTTTTATTTAACTTGCTATTTTCTGTTGACTGGAGGCCTAGACACTGTGAAGTTCAGGTCAGTGGTAGGCTCTTGTCCAGCAGCATGGTATCCCTCCAGGACAGGACTGGTTCTGTCTCTAATCCAGTTAGCTTATTCCAACTTTTATCTCCCCAATGTGTGTATTATCCTGTTCCTCTAATTCCTGCCAGATTTACCATCCTTCTGGCTTCCTCATTCATGCTTCCTTTAAACATTTTCATTCCCCTGTTTTACGAGAGTCCAATTTTTCACACAAAAAAGCTGCTTTGACGGATGGATGATTGCACATGGCAGGTTTTTGTGAACCCAGTGGTTTGTGATCACATCCCCTTGGCTGGAACTCAGTCACCTGACACCCTGGTGATGCAAAGGAGGCTGGGAAATGTGGTCTAAATGGGTGCAGGTTTGGTGCCAGGCATCAGCTCCTGCCACACCGCAAAGCCGTCTGCCCAGAAGTTCGGGAACCTAACTCTCGGGTGGAAGATGCTCGACTGCCATCACCCCCACCTTTCCCAGATCTAAGCTCAAGGGAGATGTTCTTACTTTCAGGGTGTTCAGAATAGAGCTTGGAGCCCTGGCATGGCCCCTCTTCCCACCCAGCCCTCTCCCTTATCCAGCCTTGTGGTCCTTCTGTTTGTGGATCGGGTCCTCTCCAGTGTGTGTTTGGCACCAGGTGCTCTGGGCTGGGGTTGGTTGGCAGGAGCCAAAGTGCACACCTCAGTTGCTGGAAAGCCCACTCTTCTCATGAAGACCCTTCGTGAATAACAGCCTGGGGGTGAAAGGGTCCGTAGACCAAAATCATGCACGTGGGTAAAGTGACACGTGTCAAAGACTCCTGCGTGGGGAGGGGGACCCTGACAGGCAGAGGCTGTGGCTGACGGAGTGAAGGGCAGAGTACATGAGGTGAGACCGACCCATCAGCACCGTGAGTGTCGCAAAGCTGTTCTCCATCCATCATCCTTCGTTTTATTCCAAACCATAAAGAAGACACGTTCTTCCCATTTGGAAAATTTCATGACTCATCACTTTTAGTGCCAGCTATCCTAAAGAAGCAAACGAATGAAAGGAAAAGAAAAAAGAAAGAGACAGAGAGAGAGAAGAAAAAAAAAGCCAAGTTGCAAAACTCTCATTTCACGTGACTGTCGGCCAAGAAAATAGTCCACAAATGATCTCCGCATTTCCCATAAATAATTGTAGAGAGTCCCAATAAATTCATGGGCATCAAGAGGCCCAAATTGCTTCTATTTGTAACTTCTCCTTTAAACCACCTCAAAATGTCACTCAGGCATCAGAACTGCAGGTGACCGTCTTGAAGCAGGTGAAGGCTCCTTGGCATGGCACTGGTGTCTTGGAGGAAAGAGCTCTCTGCTCTGGAGGGTTTGAGAAGAAGTTTCTGGGGAACTTGCCCTGCACCATCACTGGTCTGAGGGGCTTGACCCTTTCCCCTTTCCCCTGCAAGCACTGATGTCAGCATCAGACAGAAGCATCCTCACATACCTCAAAGGCCCAGGTCTGTGTGGAGCTAAATGATCTTAGAAGAAACGTGTCTGACCTGGCTTCCTAGGAAGGAGCT
Source organism: Delphinus delphis (assembly GCF_949987515.2). Taxonomy (NCBI): domain Eukaryota; kingdom Metazoa; phylum Chordata; class Mammalia; order Artiodactyla; family Delphinidae; genus Delphinus; species Delphinus delphis. Next base: position 2,573,015 of record NC_082683.1, read on the forward strand.
CACAGTCCAGAGTCACTGAGAGGACACATCCCTTTGGGGAATATGCCCAGGAGGGTTTCTGTTGGGGACACTACCTGGAGAGGCCACGTGGGACCCTGTGTACTTGATGGATTTTTTTTTACCACTTTCCCCAAATGTGTGTGTGTGTATATATATGTGTGTGTGTGTGTGTGCGTGTGTGTGTGTGTGTGTGTGTGTGTGTGTGTCAGGGCCAAGCAAGGAGGATGGTTGGCTCATGCTCAAAGTCAATGGATTTTGATAGACGTCTATCTCCACTGTTACCGGGCCACTTGGTCAGGACACCAGTCTATGGGGGCTTGTGGATGCAGGCTTAGGGGTGCTCTCAAGCCCCTCCCATCTGCAAAAAGTCTTTTTCTCCTTCTGTGTTAGCATCAGCCAGTCTGCCTGCCTCTCCTGCTGCACCAGGAGGAGACTTCCGAAGGCATCTTGAGCACCTAGGCTTTTCTTTTTCTTTACTGCCATGACAGCACCTGTCTCTCTTGCTTCTCAAAACTTCTTTTCTCTGCACTTGGTGCCCGTGTTCTCCGGCAGAAACATACTTGCCTTTCACTGTAAAAAAATCTACGTGTTTTCTTCCTCCATCCTTGAGGTTGTCTGTGGTCACAGCTATCAGTAAACCATAAATCATCTTCACATCCCAGATCTTGAGTATATTCCCCTAGCCAGTGGATTTATATGAAACTGCAGAGTAGCCTTGACCTAATATTCCAAAGAAATCTCTGGGATATTACAGATAATCAGAAAGCATTTTTTATAATGGAGAACTCACCACTTCTCAGAGAAATTTCACATGGGAACGTCAGCAGGAACACCGCCAGTGCTGTGGCTGTTTCTGTCTTTTCCTCCCTGTCTCTCTTCCCTTCCACTAACTTTTGGTGGCAGAGGAGTGACGGAGGGGAGCAGAAGATGGTGGTGAAAGAGGGGGCCCCAGAGAGCAGGTGTTACTGAAGCAAAAACAGGAAGCCAACCCACAGGCAGGAAGTCTGTGGCCCCTCCTTCTCCATCTAACAAATATGTACTGAGCATAGTTCAGCCTCACCACCTATATTTGTCTACACAATATTAAAAAAAGCAGGTGTCACACCTGGATGAAGTTTAGCCTTGGAATGTGAGGGATGCTGGCCACTTGAGTCACTTAAAGAAGGACCCTGGATTGCAGCCCCAGTAAGGGTCATGTCTGCCTCTTTCATCACCATATCTCCAGGCCAACTTCAATGCTAGTAGGTGTTGTGGAACAAGGGAAAGAAAGGGAGTTTGAAGAGCCACCCTCAGGGCCTATTTTCTGGAGCCGTGGTTCCTTGTTTGCTAACACAACCCGGGTCCGGCTCAGGAGATTTTATGTGTCATTCACAGCTGATGCACTGGCCCTCCCACCCAGGCCCACGGCCAGCTGTGGCCTTAGCGTTTCAGGTCTGTGGGGTTTTGTATTAGTTGTCATTGCAATATAACAGACTGCCCACAGTTAATGGCTTAAAATGACACACCCATGTGTTATCTCACAGTTTCTCTGGGTCAGGGGCTCAGGCATGGCTTAGCTGGGTCCTCTGCATGGGGTCTCATGTAAGACTGCCATCACGAAGTTGGCTGGGCTGTGTCTTCACCTGAAGGATCAGCTGGGGAGGAACCTGCACCCAAGCTCCTCGGTCATTGACAGAAGTCATTTCCTGGTGGCCGCAGGATTGAAGGCCTGGCTTCTTGCTGGCTGGAGGCTGGTGGCCGCCTTCAGGTCCTAGAGGCTGCCCACGATCCCTGGCCAGGTGGGCATGGGTCCCCCACCCCACTCAAGGGGAGGGGTCTCCCAAAGGCAGACACTAGGAGGCTGGAGATCACTGAGGATCTAACCTGGTTCTCAAGTAGTCAGCTGGGCCTCCTCTCCTTCAGGAAGCATCCCTACTTTCTAATCTCCCATAACCTCTGTGTTATGTGGAAATGAGGAGAAGCTTCACACCATGATTTCAGACAAGGGGCTGCCTTGGAGATTTCAGGGTGGGGTCAGCCAGGCATCTCCTCCAGACACTGAGCCAGTCCCCAGCAGGTGTGGCCCCCGTCCTGGGGGAAGGGGCATTCTCATGGAGGAGGCAGATGACAGGCAAGTGCGTCAGTACAGGTGGAGGTGGTGTCACGAAGGAAACCAACGAGGCAACATGACAGAGATCGGCTGGAGGGACGGCTCCTGGGACAGAGTGATTGGCTTCTCTGCAGGCAGCCCAGGAGCCCCAGGAGGCTGTGCTCGTGAAACCGTCAGGAGTGGCTGGCCTCAGTGCACACCCCTTCCTATCCTGCAGCCTTTGCACTTTTATCTTTCAGCCCCAGCAGCACAGAGAAGAACAAACCTGACTCCATATCAGATCTATTCCTTTATCTATAACCCTTGTGCTCTGCTGCCTGTGCTGAGTCATGCAGGCTCTGTACCTTTTGCAAAAGAATGTTGCCTGTAGCCTGAAATATACAAGAGAGGCCATTCTCAAGGCTCTGACCTTTCAAGGTAAAACACCTTTGCCTTCATACAGAGGTAAAAAGTTGCAGAAGAGACAGTTGTCTTGTTGGAGATTTACAGGAACATCGTGACTTGACCTGTGGACAGCTGCAAGAACGAAGGATTCTGGCACCAGGAAGTGTGCAACAAGCAGCCACACCCCTTCCCCTTTTAGTATAGAACAAGCCTGAGTTCTAACTCAGGTGACTTTGGGACACTAGTCCACCATCTCTCAGTCTGCTGACTTTCTGAATAAGGTTGCTATTCCTTCCCCAACAACTTGTCTCTCGTTTTATTGGCCTGTTGTGTGGCGAGCAGTATGCTCTTGGACTTGGTAACAAAAACACCCATCTGACCAGTTAGTGCAATGATGCAAGTCTTTTACCAGCTGAAAGATCCTTCTGCAGCCCATGGCCTGGACCCGGGAAGGTGAGCAGAGGGGGTCCCAGGCTTTGCTGCCGTCACGGCCTCGCCTTCCTGATGATCCTTACCAGTGTGCGCTCAGACTCCCTGGGACTACTGACCATTCTCAGCAAAGAAAATTTTCTGTTTAACATTTTCTACTTCCCAGAGACTTAAATATTTTTAAGGGACCTGGGCAAGAAGAGCCCAGATAAAATGATTCTCTAGTGATAAGATGTCCGGTCCTGAGAACACAGCTGGGAGGGAGATTTTAAGCCAAGGAGCCCTCTGACCGCTCATACTGTACCTGGTACTGTCCACAGTGGGCACTTTGTGTTGGATACCTCTTTGCAGCTGGCGGGAGGATGTTCTGATCACCTCCTGATCACCCCTGGTAGAGGAGGGACCCCTGCCCTAAATGCTATAGGATGGCTGAACTCACAACACCCAGCCTGACAGATAAGCTCAAATCAGTTTATTAGTCACACCCACAGCCTGGGAGAGGAGGACTCCCCCCACCCCCAAATTGGGAGCAGGGTGAACGGGCAGGGGTTTCACAGTGATGAGAGGGTAGGTAACCCCTGTTCCTGGGGCAGGATGGGATTGGTTATTTTTGAATGATTTCACAGCTGGCAGAGTTTGAGGAACAGGCGGGTGCAGTTGGTCTGGCAGGTGGGATACTTTCCTGCTGGATGGGGGGCATATCAGGCAAGAGCAAGGGCATCGAGGTTAGGCCTTGGGAGCCCTGTGAGGCTCGGAGCTGTCAAGGGCAAACGTGAAACTTTACGTCTCACATCACAGGGTGGCTGTTCATTAAAGGTTGCTTAACAGACTTCCGGCCCCTACCCACCAGGTTCCAGCAACATCCCCCTTCCCTGCCCCTTGTCCAGTTATGGTGACCAATAAAGTCTCCAGATATCGCCAAATGACCCCAGGGGAGGAGGGGGCAAAATTGCCCTCAGTTGAGAATCATGAGTGTATGTTGACTCTTTTCTGAGTTGATCTTAGTTATACGGCACTTAAAATTTTTAAAATTTTATTATGTTTCTTTTATATTTTAAGGTAAAGTTTACATGCAGTGAAATGCACAAAGCCTAGTACCATTCAGCAACTTTTGACAAATGCAAACGTCCATTGAACCCACACCCCTATCAAAATATAAACTATGTCCATCACCCCAGACTATCTCCTCATATTCCTGCCCAGTCCATTCTGATCCCAACACCAACGGCTGGAGAGCACTTTCATTGGCTCTCGGCTTCCTGCAGGTGGAAATAAAAGCTCCTTCCCAGCTTCATCCCCCATGAACCTTGCATGTGTCTTGGCCTCACCCAACGATCTGTTATGGTCTTAAACACATCACAGCTTTTCTGGTTTCAGACCCCTTGCTTCTGTCAGCCCTCCTACCCATCTCCATCCCCATCTCTCCCAGTTCTACCCTTCCCCAAGGTCCTGGTGACCTTCATGGGGGCTGGCTGACCTCCACCAACCCCACGATAAACCCTCCCCACTTTGAATTCACAGAGCTCTCTGTCCCTTTAGCCATAGGACATTCTGTCTTAGTGGAAATCTCCTGTACACCTGCAGGGTCCTCAGAGGTCTCATTACGGGGTTACCATTCATTCCACAAATATTTTATGGAGCCCCACGGACCGTCAAGCCTTGTCTTAGACACCAGAGTCATGGAGTGTTATAATGACTGTTTACTGTCTCTGTCAGCGGACAGGCCACCAAGTGCTGGAATTCAGGGGCCTGGGCATTTTAATCTCTATCTTCCCACGGCTGTAGTAGTTGCCCAATAAATGCCAACTGAATGAGTTGTCAACCAAGAAAATAATGCGGAGGGGTGCAAAGAAGAATCTACGGGAGTCTTAAGAATTGCAATTCGGGAGACACAGAGTCAAGTAACCCAAAAGAGCATTCCAAGGATGAGAAAGAGTCAGAGGTTTATGAAGACAAAAAGGCATGACTGAGGCCAGTCAGAAAATATTTGTCCTCAAGGAATCGTGCACCGTCTCAGGGTGTGGGTCTGACGAGTAGATAAACTGTCATGAGTTTCCCGCGGATGTTCTGATGACTGCATCAGGTCAACAGGTCAGACTCCATCCCTGCCGAGCCCCTTCCTTAGTGGCTGCCTTTGGGAGTGCTTGCTTAGCAATACTGGCCTCATTTTGATTTTCTCTTCACAGAGTGAATGAGCCACCTTCCGCAGACCTTGGTTGTGTGTCCCCAGACCTCTGGGCTTTCCTCTGGCTGTCCTTCTGGTCTGAAGAGCCCTTTGAAAGTCTCGCCTTCTTCGGAAGCCCATCACAGATGCCATGTTTACTGTGGCATTTTTGAACACCGTGGAGCTGCCTTTACTGCAGGTAATTGCGCACGTGACTTTTCCCTGCTGAGCTGAAAACTCCTCCTGGGGAGCACGACCCTGCACATCTTTTTACTCCTGCAGTGTATAGCCTCCGGCCAGACAGGCCAGCTGAGGTGACTGCAGGCTGTCCTGGCTGAGCTGTTCTCTGGTCCTGGGGCCTCATCAGGACCCCGCCCTCTTCTGAGCCTCACTCTCCCTTCTCTCTTCAGCATCAGAGGGACAGCTTGGGCTCTGAAGTCTCCTGAATTGGGACCTTCTGCAGGAAGGTCTTTAGGGAACCTGTTCTGTTATCACACAGCCCTTCCTGTGGATTTTGGTGTCACATTGACTATTTTTAAGACAAGATCCCACTGGGGTTGGGGTGGCCTGGGTGCGTTCCCAGGTGGATTTCTGCCTGACCCTTTTGGAGGCGGTAGCTTTCCATGAACTTCCGGCCACGCTGTAACTGCCTCGGAGCAGCCCCGCCATGCACGCGTATAAACACAGCTAAGTTGCCTTTTAGGCTGACTGCAGGTACTGGGCCTGAGCCACAAATCTTCCATCGAATATTCTCGGTTATGGCAACGCAAGGCCCTCCGTCTTGTTTTATCCCCGTGATTAAGGAGGAGAGTTGCAGGGAACTAAAGGGAGATTTAGTGCTTGTTCCCTAAATCAGCATTGTGGCTTCATATAAAACTAAAGGGGGAAAAAACCCGGTCTTGTAAACATTTTTATGTGCCAAGTTAAGCCGCCCCCTACCCCCCAGGGACACAGGCATCCCAGCACTTAGAAGTCGGCTCTCTCTCAAACTTGTTTGCAAAAAGTTTCTAGGGAGAACTTTTTAATAAAGGGTTCGCCGAACAAGACCCATTCAATTTTCTCCAATTATACATGAAAAGTAACTTTTGCTCACTCTGTAGTTTTCTTCTTTGCCTTGGGTCTTTTGAGGGCTGGATTTAAATCCAAGCCTGTACAGGCAGAAGAAAAAGCTTTGTGGTCTCTTTGCTGAGGGTGGCTTACAACAAATTAGAAAGAAATGAAATATTCCCACAAGAGTCAAGTGCCTTTATTGGGTCTTCCACATTAACAATTGTATTTTTATATTTCATATTGCAAGGGTGGGTGAACCGTCTTCCAGAGCTGAATCATAGAGTTTGTTTACTTTTGATGGAGATTCGAGTTGCGATTCGATGCAGGTCTTAGAAAAAGCTGAACCAGCTCCTAGTCCTGTTAACTACTAGCAGTGGAATAAGGACCAGGCAAAGCAAACGAGGCAGCCTGGGGGCAGAATCTAAGGAGATGCTTTTCTCTGGTCTGAGCAGGTGGCAGCCCTGCACATACTCAGCCCTTGGAAAGAAGGCCTCTAGACAATGAGGTGCCTCCTGCCTCCCCCCATCCCGCCCTGACCTCAGTCTGACTGATTGACAACTCAAATATGTACTCATTCTTGGAATGTATTCCTGGGGAGTTTGATTGACTCGTTAATTCAAGCCAAGAGCTGATTTGATTTTCCTTAACTCCATGCAAATCACTTGGAATGTGGGGAGACAAAGGGCTTTCTCCTAATGGATTGTGTAGAGCCTGGGGTGAGATTGAAAACAACTCCTCCACCTGTGTTATAGGTTGACTTGTGTCCCTCCCAAATTGGTTTGTTGAAGGCCTGACCCCCAGGACCACGGATGTGACATTGTTACTGAACTGAGCTTGGGTCTGTTCACCCAGCGCCATGCAAAGCTCATCTACTGACACCAGGTGTGGTGAAGGCAAGTGCAGCGCTTATTGCAAGGCGCCCATCACGGGGCCAAGCAAGGAGAACGGGCAGCTCAAGCTCAAAACACACAAATTCCTCCTCCGTGGCTTTCAGGGAAAGGCTTTTAAAGGCAGGGTGAGGGAGAGGGTCTCAGGGTGCATGATCAGCTCCTGGGCCTTCTTCTGATTGGTTGGTGGTGAGGTAATCAGAAATCAGCATCATCCACCTTCTGGTTCCAACAGGTCTGAGGTCTACGTGCTGGTGGTCAGCATACAGTTAACTTCTTCTACCCAGTGGGGGTTTCAGTGTCTGCAAAGCAGCTCAAAGGACACGGCTCAGAATGTGATGTATAGCCCTTGAGGAGAAACTAAAAGTCCTTGACTTTGTTGAGTGGCTAAGCCATTATTATTTTGTCTTGCTTGACTGTTTTCCTTTCTTTCCATATTTTCTCACTTCTCGGATTAAATTTGTTCTTTAGAACTCGGAGAAAGCCTTGGTGGTTAAAGCTTTTCTACAGACAGGAAACAGGGGACGCCGCAGGGTTCTGCTTGCATTCAATCTTATTTGGAAATAGGGAGGTCATACTGGAGAAGGATGAGCCATAATGACTGGTGTCCTTATCAGTAGGGGAAATTTTGGACACAGACAGGCAGACAAACAGACACACAGACACAGACACACACACACACACAAGGCAAAGTAAGGATTGGGATGATACTGTCACAAGCCAGGAAATTACCAGAAGCTAAGAGAGAGGCCTGGGACAGCTCCCTAGCAACTTCAGAAGGAGCATGGCAGGCTGCTCCCTGCTGACACCTTGATTCTGTACTTCCAGCCTCCGGAACAGAGAGACATTAAATTTCTGGTGTTTAAATCACCCCATTTGTGTCCCTTTGTTATGGCAGCCCTGGTGAACGAACACAGCCTATTAATCCAGAGGAATCTCTGTGCTCCTACCCTGTAGATCCTGCTGCAGTGTCTCTTTTTAATGGGTTACCTGTGCGCAATTTTATTTACTCTCTTTTGATTGCACCTGCTTTAGCGTCTTTGAGCTGTCAGATTCAAGCCTGTCCTTTTAAGATGAGTAATTCCAGCAGTGAGTCTCTGCTGCTTGGCTTGGGGTAGGGAGGGAGGTCCCATTGGAAAACATTACATCAAGGCCCGTTTGCAGCCGTTCCGGTCTGAGTCCACAGGTCATGCCTGGCCGGTTATCCTTCAGAGGTAAAGGAGTTTAATCTTCTCCGCCAAGTGCTGGGTATTTTTCTCCCAATGATAGTTTGGAAATGCCACATCGAAGGCAAGGCACTGCACAGAGGGAGCCGTAGCCTTGTGCTCATTAAAAGGTAGCATGTTTATAGAAAGCTCGTGTTGGGGAGAATTCTCTAAGCCCGTGGTGGCATTTACGGTGCTCAGGAAGCATAATGAGAACACTCAGCAGTGGAAATAGTCCATTTGCATATTTCTCGGGATGCGATCACGTAATGCAGGGAACCTAGTTGCTGATGAATGCCATTTAAAGTTCATACCTGCGTTTGTTGCTCTGTCATACTTTAAATTGAAAACGGTGCGTGGATACAGGGTTGGGGATCAGAGTCCATAGAAACTGCTCTGTGTCCTGGTCAGCTTCACTTAAGGAGCTCGCGATGCGGCACGGACTGTTTTCTGTGCTGTTACTCCAGGCCCTTGAGCCATGATGAGGACTCAGCAGCTGAGCACCTGCCCCTCCACATGACAAAGACCCACACCCATGGTCTCTGTCTCTGGATCCGGTTAAACCACACCTGATGTGTTCATGTGAAGATGCCAGAGGCCCTTCTGTGCTGAGAACATCGTGCTCAGGTCTCACACTGGAAGTGACCTCAGGATGCCTTTCACTGTTTCAAATTCTTTTTTAAAATTTTTATTTTATATTGGAGTGTAGTTGATTTACAATGTTGTGTTAGTTTCAGGTGTACAGCAAAGTGAATGTTATACATAGGCATCTATCTCTTCTTTTTCAGATTCTTTTCCCTTATAAGTTATTACACAATATTGAGTAGAGTTCCCTGTGCTATACGGTAGGTCCTTGTTGGTTATCTATCTTATATAGAGTAGTGTGTATATGTTCATCTCAAACTCCTAATTTAAAAAATTCTTTTTCTTTTAATTTAATTTTTATTTATTTTTATTGACATATAGTTGAGTTACAATGTTGTGTTACTTTCCAGTGTACAGCAAAGCAATTCAGTTACACATACATATGTATCTATTCTTTTTTCAGATTCTTTTCCCTTGTAGGTTATTACATAATACCTGTGCTACACAGTAGGTCCTTGTTGATTATCTATTTTATATATAGTAGTGTGTATATATTAATCCCAAACTCCTAATTTATCCCTCCCCCCTTTCCCCTTTAGTCACCATAAGTTTGTTTTCTATGTCTGTGTGTCTATTTCTGTTTTGTAAACAAGTTCATTTGTATTATTATTATTTGTTTTTAGTTTCTACATGTAAGTGATATCATATGATATTTGTCGTTCTGTGTCTGGCTTATTTCACTTAGTATGATCATCTCTAGGTCCATCCATGTTGCTGCAAATCAAATTCTTTTTCAACACCCGTCTTCTGGACAGTCAGACAAATGAGCAGATGGACCAGTGTGACCTGGGAGCAGCAGAGATGACCCAGACACGTGGAGAATAACCAGAGCACCTGTTCTGGCTCTGGGACAATCCCATCGATTCCTAGAAGTGTGGTTCACCTAGGACATTCATATACCATTGGAGGATACCTTTTTTGGTGTTTTTCTAAGGAGGTGAAGAAGAATCTCAGGACATAGAAACTCAATACTCTGGAAAATCAGGCTCTGAATAATTAAGAGTCAGAAATAATAGCAGAGGCTGCATTACAGAGCCTCTGAGGCGTGGCTGGCCCTTTATCTGGACGTCATGCTGTCCCGTCCCCATGACAGCATGCACGTGGGCTCTTGGGCTGTCCTCGCTCTGCGGACCAGGAGATGGCTTCTGAGAGCCCTACAGTGCTTGTCTGAGGTCAAGCTGCTAGAAAGCGACAGAGCAGGAATTTGCCTCTGGTGTGTCTGTGTCCAAACCTTAACACAACTTGTGTCCAGGTCCTGGGGCTGCCACAACAAATTACACAGACTGGGGGGCTTAAATAACACAGATTGATTCTCTCACAGTCCAGGAGGCCAGAAGACTGAGCAGAAGGTGCCAGCCAGGTCTTGCACCCTCTCAAGGCTCTAAGGAACCATCCTTTCTTGCCAACCCCAGTTTCTTTTTTGATTTGATGGCCATCCTTGTGTCCCTTGGCTTGTAACTGCCTCACTCCAAGCTCTGCTCTGCTGTCATGTGCCCTTCTTCACCCTGTGTCTCTGTGTCCAAATTTCCCTCCCTTTATAAGGACACCAGTCACTGGGTTTAGGGCCACACTAGTCCAGTAGGACCTCATCTTAACTAGGTTACATCCTTAAAGACCCTTTTTCCAAAGAAGGCTTGTTCTCAGATGCTGGGGTCAGGACTTCAGTACATCTTTTGGGGGGACATAATTCATGACACTGCCTAATGCCTCCACCTCACTTCCCCTTGAGAAGGAGGTTTATTCCAGAAAGCAGCGGATGTGCTGGAATTCCCATCTCTGCCCTCACCCCCATCCATGCCCTGCCCTGTGAGCCATTCACACTGAGCAGCTCCAGATGTGGCAGCCAGCCTGGCACAGTCCCCTTGATGCTGGGTGGCTTGCAGCTGAGGGTGAGTGTGGGAACCTGGGCTGCTCACGTGGGGAGTGGATGTGGGCTTTGAGGGGGGGGCGGGTTGTAGGCAGGTTTGGGAGGTTGGGGCCCTGGGTCCAGCATGTGACTGGGGAGTCTTCCCCAGGCCTGATTTCCCTGAGACCTTGGTCCGACATTTCAGGGTTGCTGTGAAAACAAAAGCTACGATAGTTGACCCCCAAATGACCCTATAAACCAGGATTCTCAACCCTGGATGGAGATTAGAATCACCCAGAGAGCTTGGAAATGTCCCGATGCCCCAGCCACGCAAACCCGTTAGATTCGAGTCTGCCAGCAAGGCTGTTTGAAAAAACCCCGGGGGTTCCGTGAGCCGCCGAGGCTAAAGATGGCTGCAAACCCCAAAGCCACAGGCAGGCTCGGGGAGGGTTTAGGGTACTTGTAACCCGCAAGGGGGCTTTGTCTACGAAAGGCCTGGGGTGGTGGCACTGGGGGAAGAAGACACACAGGAGAATAAGCCAGCCCTAAGACATGTAGGGGGCTGAATGGTGGCCCCCAAAAGATATGTCTACCTCTTAACTCCCAGAATTTGTGAGTGTGAACTTATTTGGAAAAGCAATCTTTGAGATGTAATTAAGTTAAGAATCTTGAGATGAGATCACCCTGGATTACCCGAGTGGGCCCTGAATCCAAAGACAAGTGTTATGAATTGAACTGGGGTCCCCCAAGGAGTTATGTTGGAATCTTGACCCCTGGTAACTCACAATGTGACCTTATTTGGGAATAGGGTCTTTGCAGAGGATATCAAGTTAAAATGGGGTCTTTAGGGAGCCCTGATCCAACATGACTGATGTCCTTATAAAAAGGGGAAATTTGGACACAGACCAGCAGAGAGAGAAGACAATGTGAAAAAACACAGGGAGAAGACAGCCACGTGACTGGAGCGACGTGTCTGTAAGCCAAGAGATGCCACGGATGGCCAGTGACCAGCAGGGGCTGGAAGAGGGAGGAAGGATCCTCCCTGGAGCCTCCAGAGAGAGCACGGCCCTGCCCACACCTTGACCTTGGACTTCTGGCCTCCAGACTGTGAAAGAGTAGATTTCTGTTGTTTCAAGCCACCAGGTCTGTGGTACAATGTTAGGGCAGCCCCAGGACACTCACATGGGGCTTTCCCTCCTGACGAAGGTGAGCAGAGGGCCGGGGAAATAGTGCTGGCGGAGCTTGGATGACTCTGCTGCCTCCACAGCTGTGAATTCTAGAAAGCACTTTTTTAAAAAAAATTTTTATTGGGGTATAATTGATTTACAATGTTGTGTTAGTTTCAGGTGTACAGAAGAGTGAACCTGTTATGCAAATACGTATATCCCCTTTTTTAAGATTCTTTTCCCATATAGGCCAGAGCATCTCTCGGTGCTGCTGTCCTCGGACTGCGCTCATGGGACACGGCTCCTTCCCCCAGGTGCTCCAGACTGGGGGTCCCTTCTGGGCTTAGCCAAGGCAGGAATGGAGCAGAGGCGGGCTGGGTGGGACAGTGACCCTTGGGGCTGCCGCCCCAGCACCCCCAGTTTCCCTTCCCTGAAGACTCTTCCTTTTCTCCCTCCCTGACATTTTGCCCAGAAACCCCACGTGGCAGGTGTCCTGAGCCCATTGCCATAGAAGGGAGGCAATCTCCGTGTCCACCCGGGAAGAGATGGTGCGGCTGGGGTTTGAATGCATGTCCATTAACCCGGCTGTTCGGGGCCCCAAGAATCTGGTTCTTTTGGAGACACTGGAGTCGAGGACCCTGAGGTTTAAGTTTGCCTGGGGCACCTGTGGGGGTCACGTCCTCATTCTCCTTAGCAGCAGCCCAGGGCACCGAGTGGCCTCGAGTCGGAGAACTCTGGATGAATATCTTGTCTTGGACCCGCGGCCTCCTCCCTCCCCTCAGAGCTTGGGTGCTCCTGCCTTGACTGATTTGGGAAGGAGGTCTCGGCGGAGGGGCTCTGGTGGAGGGGGTGGGTCACGGGCCCCTGACTCTGTGTGTGTGTTTGTGCACGTGCGCGTTTTCCTGGGAAAGGCACTTGTTTTCCTTCATCCTCAAGGGGGCCTTTGATGCCCCAGAAAGTTTAAGAACCACAGCCTTAGGAACAATCTTTGAGTTTTATGCCACATAAGGTCATCGTGGTATGCTGATAAGACTATAAATGCAAAACCCTGCATGCAGGTCCATAGATGATGAGTCATTTCCGATCTTGCTTGGGCCTATTCACTGACCTTATCCCCGGATTGCCTTGTGTTTGTGGGAGCAGCTCAGAGGGGCAGGATGGAGACGAGCTGCCAGAGGACAGCTAGGTTGTGGTCCTGGCTGGACCCCACCTTGACCAGCTCACCTTCCCGCTGGGCTTCACCTCGATCATCAGGGACCCCAGTGCCAGGCTGGGGCTCCAGTCCTGCTCTGTCCCTCACCAGCTGGGGCACTGCATTCGTGTCTTGGGGCTGCTGTAACAAAGTGCCACAAACTGGGGTTTTAAAATAACAGAAATTTACTCTCTTCTGGTTCTGGAGCCAGAGTCTGAGATCAAGGTGTCGGCAGGGCCATGCTCCCTCTGAAACTGTAGGAGGGGGTCCTTCCTGCCTCTTCTGTTTTGCCCACTGGTTTGGTGTCCTTGGCCTTCAGATGCATCCCCGATCCTCCATCGGCACAGGGCGTTCTCCCTGTGTGTCTCTGCTTTCATGTCTCTGTCTTCCTATAAGGACACCAGTCATGTGGGATGGCGGCCCATCTGACTCCAGTATGACTGCATCTTAACTAATTCCATCTGCAACGACCCTATTTCCACCTAAGGTAATATCCTGAAGCCCTGAGGGTGAGGACTCAGCACATCTTTTTTGGGGGATGCGATCCTACCTGTAACAGACACCTTGGGCAAGTTACTCAACCTCTCTGGGCCCCCATTTGCTCCTGTAAAATGGAAATATAGTGGCAGCACCTGCATCAGGGCTGTTTTGAGGATGAAAAGAGTAGATCGATGCACATCTTAGGTAGTGAGTGCTATGTAGGGGTTCACTGTTACCAGACATGCCACACCTGGAGTCCCGGGACCCTCAGCATCAAGGACAGTGAGGTGGAGGCTGTGCTAGGTGCAATTCTCGCTTGTGAAAAGTTCAGAGACCATGTGGATGCAGGAGGGTAACCCGCTCTCAGGCGGATCAGGGGCCTTGCTTATCCATCCACACCGTTGGTGAGAAAAGCGTGGAGAAATGTGCTGATATTCTCAATATGTACATTTTTTTTTTTTTTGGTGGCTTATCTTTCAACACCTGGAGTCAGTGGAGGAGAATAAAAGATGCAAATTTCCTGAGAGCTTAAAGGGTTGGGAATTCCGCCTCAGAGCCTCCTGTACTGTGTTCCAAATTTAGCGATCCTACAAACTACCCGGATGGGTTGTGGGCAGATGTCCTCCAAGGAGAGCCGGGGCCAGCTGCCATCCTTGTCTGCGTAGCATCTGACAGTCCTAAAGATGAATTGGGTCTAAGATGGCTCCGACTTCACCCACACATAGGACTCATCAAGGTGCCTTTGAGAAGAATGCCCAAGGATTTGTTTATTTTGCAGATAACAAAGGACACAGACTACTGTTTTTTTTCAGGATACTCCAATGTGTTAGCAAAAGATATTAAAGTTCCCTTTTTATCTCCATGATGCCTAGAAAAGAGGCTTAGCTTTATTTTCATAATTCATTGTTGTTATTGCTCCAGAAGAAACCATGCAGGTGCCCGACCTGTGATTTGAGACTCCCATCCGAGTCAGGCCCTCGAGAATGAGCCTGCTGGGCATTTGTATCGTTCACCACATTCTGCTTCTCTTCTATTTACTCCCGTGTGGGGAGGTTTCACTTGCTGGCCTCTGTAGTTTAGGGGTGGCCATGTGACTTGCTCTGGCCAAGGAAATGTGAGTGGAAGTGATGTTTGGGGAGAAGCATTTAATTGCTGGCTCCTAAAGCTCCAGCCCCCGCTGCCCACCTTGGCAATCTGCAAAGCATCTCCGGACGGGGATATTGCTGCGCCAACCTGGGAGGATGGCGGCCCTGGAGAGGTGCCGGTGACTTTGCAGGAATGAGAAGCGAATGTGTGTTACATCAGTGACATTTTGGGTGGTGGTTATTGCAAATATCCTAGCTTATCTGGATGAATGCACTGGTTTTATATATTTTCCAGAAAAGGCATATAAGCGAAGAGGCACAGAAGAATTTAGGAAATATGAAGTCTAGTTCTGATTTCAGGAGGTGAGGGTAGCCACCAACCTTCTGTAGTGGGCTGAATAATGACCCCGCCGCCCCAAAGATGTCCCTGTCCTAACCTCTGGAACCTGTGGATATACGACCATGGTAAAAGGGACTTTGCAGGTGGGATTAAGTTAAGGATCTTGGGATGAGGGGATTATTCTGGATTATCGGGGTGGTCCAATACCATCACATGGGTGCCTGTAGGAGGGAAGCAAGAGGGTCAGAGTCAGAGGAGATGTGACAGCAGAAGCAGACTTTGGACGGATACATTTTGAAGATGGAGGCATGGCCACAAGCCAAGGAGTGCAGGCAGCCTCTAGAATCTAGAAAAGGCAATGGAAGAGATCCTCTCCTGAGATCTCCAGAAGGAACGCAGCCCTGCAGACACTTTGGTTTCATCCCTGTAAGACCCATTTCAGACTTCCGACTTCCAGAATCGTCAGATAATTCATGTGTGCTGTGTTAAGCCACTCAGGTGGCGGTAATTTGCTTCAGCAGTGATAAGAAATGAATATGCCCTGCCTGTGCTCGTTCTCAAGACTTGGAAAGTGAGGTGAACCCGAAGAGGTCAGAGTCAACGCATTCCAATGTGCAGATGTATATTCTGGGAAGTGGGGGAGAGTGAAACCACGGCTGAGGCCTCTCGAAAATGAAAGTTCAGCTAATTGAACACTTTCACATATTAACACATTCAGTCTGCTGATGAACGAAGCCGAGTGGCCGCAAAATCATGCCGAGATTATTTCCCTGAGGTTATGGGCCCTGGGGGGGGGGGGCTGAAATATAATATATATGTATAAATATTAGGGGAGACTACATTTAGTGACTAATTTGGGAATTAATCTGGTGGCACATAATCACCAGGGTATCCAGTGTCAAAGACTGCTTTAGAATTAGACATCATTTGAATGCTTTTCTTCCGTAATGAACACTGGTGAGAGGTCACCAGGAGCAGAGACCTCAGTTCTAATAATGACCACCAAGAGTGCCGGGTCAGAAAACACTCCAGAGGGTGTTTTTAATTTCAACTCTGCCATCCATCCATCCACAGAGCCCCCTCCTCCGACTGTCCTTGCCATGACATTCTGTGTCTTCAGCCCCCTACACACGGAGACATAAAGGACAACCCTGAGAACTGAGGGCAGAAACACCTTGAGGTTGGGAGTTAGGCATGAAGGCGAGCAGGCCCCTGGAGGATGCAGCCAGGGTGGGGGAATCACGGTGTCACCATCAGGGCTTCTGCACAGCTCGAGGCTCTGTGGGGCCTGCAGGATTATCGACGCTGCCGGGTAGCCGCTGCTCTGAATTTTGGCATCTTTGTCCCTACTTGTGTAATTGCAAGTTGCAAGTGTAGCAATAAAGTGTGTTCACAGATAGACCCTCTGGGATTACTCGGGGATATTAAACTGGACTCATGGGGAGGTGATGAGGTGCCCCAGGTGGGTAAGCAGAGGGGAGTGGTGGCCGATGGACGTCGGGGCCACTGGAAGGCTGGTGAGGATACCGTGTAGGAAGCAGGAGGGCTCGGCCAGTAAATCTGGCACTTGCTTCAGAAAGCGGGGGCTTCAGGGTCCAGCCCAGCCTTCCTCACTGCAGGTGAGACCCCCTGAGTGTTCATGCTGATCAAACACAGTGTTTTGCTGACGACCCAGATGACAGGTGCACGGTGCTGGCCCCGCTGGTCTCTGCTGGCCAAGTTGCCCCCAGGGATCCTGCTGGGAGATGGGTCTGCAGCAGTGCTAACAGACGCAAGATGTAACTCCATACAGAATTTTAGGTCCTTCCATTGAATTCCCGTGAAACGGAGACACTTGTTACTGACAACGGACAAATAAGGAAGACACGCAGCGTCTCAGCCCCTGACCAGAGTTGGTCTGAGGCATCGATCACCAGACCGGGCCCTCATTCCCTGCCATTTTAAGAAAACTTTCAAGGGCTTATTCAGTCCAGTTACTTATTATTTATTTTAATTTTTTAAAAAATTAAAGTACAGTTGATTTACAATGTTTAAGTCGTACAGCAAAGTGATTCAGTCATACTGCGTTGGCCAAGACATTCGTGCAGTGTCCTCCATGAGAAGGCTCTAGTAGCGCTTAGTTGTCTTTAACCTCATTCAAAACAATTTTGTTAGATTGCATTGTGACAGCTGTCATATCAGCGTGCATTTAAAAAAAACTTATCAAAGTTGGTGAATTTTTGTGTAGCCATTTTAATATTGAAGAGGGAAGAAAAAAGCAACATTTTCGGCATACTATGCGTTATTATTTCAAGAAAGGTAAAAATAAAACTGAAGCACAAAGAAAGATTTGTGCAGTGCATGGAGAAGGCGCTGTGACTGACCGAATGTGTCAAAAGTGGTTTGCGAGGTTTCGTGCTGGAGATTTCTCGCTGGACGATGCTACACTGTCTGGTAGACCAGTTGAAGTTGATAATGATCAAATCGAGACTTTAACTGAGAACAATCAATGTTATACCACACGGGAGATAGCAGACATACTCAAAATATCCAAATCAGTGTTGAAAATCATTTGCTTCAGTTTGGTTATGTTAATCGCTTTAATGTTTGGGTTCCACATAAGTTAAGCTAAAAAAACCTTCTTGACCGTATTTCCACATGCAATTCTCTACTTAAATGTACTGAAAACGTTCCATTTTTGAAACAAATTGTGATGGGCAATGAAAAGTGGATACTGTACAATAATGTGGAATGGAAGAGATCGTGGGGCAAGCAAAATGAACAACCACTGACCACACCAAAGGCAGGTCTTCATCCAAAGAAGGTGATGTGTATATGGTGCGACTGGAAGGGAGTCCTCTATTATGAGCTCCTTCTGGAAAACCAAATGATTAATTCCAACAAATACTGCTCCCAATTAGACCAACTGAAAGCAGCACTCAACGAATAGCTTCCGGAATTAGTCAACAGAAAATGCATAATCTTCCATCAGAATAATGCAACACTGCATGTTTCTTTGATGACAAGGCAAAAACTTACATCTTGGCTGGGAAGTTCTGATTCATCTGCCATATTCACCAGACATTGACCTTCAGATTTCCATTGATTTATGTCTTTACAAAATTCTCTTAATGGAAAAAATTTCAATTCCCTGGAAGACTGTAAAATGCACCTGTAACAGTTCTTTGCTCAAAAAGATAAAAAGTTTTGGGAAGATGGAATTATGAAGTTGCCTGGAAAATGGCAGAAGGTAGTGGAACAAAACAGTGAATACGTTGTTCAATAAAGATCTTGGTGAAAATGAAAAACCAAAGGAACTTAAAAACTTAAAAACCAAAGGAACTTTTTGGTCAACCTTATATATATTCTTTTTCAGATTCTTCTCTATTATAGGTTATTATAAGATATTCAATATATTTCCCTGTGCTATATAGTAGGGCCTTGTTGTTTATCTATTTTGTGTATAGTAGCTTGTATGTGTTAATCCCAAATTCCTAATTTATCCCTCCCCCCACTGCCTTGGTAACCGTAAGTTTGTTTGCTATGTCTGTGAGTCTGTTTCTGTTTTGTAAATAAATTCATTTGTATCATTTTTTTAGATTCCACATATAAGCAATATCATATGATATTTGTCTTTCTCTGTTTGACTTACTTCACTTAGTATGATAATCTCTGGGTCCATCCATGTTGCTGCAAATGGCATGATTTCATTCTTTTTTTATGGCTGAGTAATATTCCATTGTATATATGTACCACATCTTCTTTATCCATTCATCTGTCAATGGACATTTAGATTGTTTCCATGTCTTAGCTATTGTGACTATGCTGCTATGAACATAGGGGTGCATGCATCTTTTTGAATTAGAGTTTTCTCTGGATATATGCCCAGGAGTGGGATTGCTGGATCATCTGGTAGCTCTACTTTTAGTTTTTTAAGGAACCTCCATAGTAGCTGCACCAATTTACATTCCCACCAACAGCATAGGAGGGCATGTGAACCATTCTTTTTTTAAAAAAAATTATTGAAGTATAGTTGATTTGCAATGTTGTGTTAATTTCTGCTGTACAGCAGAGTGACTCAGTTATACATATATATATATTCTTTTTTGGTGAACCTCTCTTAAGCGTGCAGTTCAGTGGCAGTAATTACCTTCACATTGTTGTGCAACCGTCCCCCCCAGCCATCCCGGGAACCCATTTCTCCTGCAAAACTGAAACTCTGTCCCCCATTATAAAATATTTTAAACACACATATGAGTGTAGAGAGCAAATTTTAACATCCAGCTGCAGGATTTAGCAGGCTGGACCTATGCTCACCAACTGATTATTGTGCTTTCTAATTTTGCATACATTAAATATAAAGGATTTGGGGGTGTCTTAATGTTTAACAAAATGATATCATTTATCACCCTAAAACTTAAATTTTAAACTCAACATTAGGTTTTTAAAGGTTTGATCCATGTTGATACATCTCAGGTTTTGTTCATTTATATGAGCTACAACAAAACACATCGTTTTATAAAAATTTCACAATTTATTTATAATTTTTGCTAATCTGGGCAGTGAGAGAAATTTCAGTTTTGCATTAAGATGTTTTCCTGATTATCAGTGAGGTTGAGTGTGTACCTCAACTGAGATGCTCATATGTTCTTCTTTACTTGTCAATATTATTGGAATTAAGGGATTTTGGGATGTTGAAACATTCTTACCTTCCAGAGACATCCTTTTTTGCCATGAAATACAATCTTTTTACAACGATACACCACTACACTCTATTAGCTAATGTATTTAAAAATATTTTACATGTATCTTTATAGTTAAAATTGATGTATTGTTTTATCATTTTTGGAAGTTTTGTCACCAATATTACACTACTTTTATACAGTGAATTGGGTAGTTTTTCCTTCTCTTACAGTCTCTGAAAATTTTTATTATTATTTTTCAAATCTCAGCATAATTCATTCTTTGGTTTATTAAAAATTGCCTACAAACCATCTCTTCTTTGTGCCTTTCGAGGGAGGACGAGAGGTTTCTGATAATTGGTTTGTTTCTTTAATGGAGACGAACTTACCCAGATTTTTATCACTCTTTAGTCAGTTTTCTTAATTTTTCTATTGAAATTATCTAGTTTTTCAAATTTATTGGAAAATCAATGAAACTTTTGGAAGACAATAAGAGAAACTATTTTTATGACTTCAGGGTAGGGCAGAATTTCTTAAACAAGGTATAAAAATTAAAAGTAGTTATAAAGGAGAATACAGATAAATATGGCTACATTAAAATTCAGAATGCCTGTTCAACAGAGATGCCATAATGTGAAAATCAAGACACAGGAAGTGTCTGTGCCTGGAGGAAAGTACTTGTAATGTGAAAAGCGACAAAGAAATCCCACTCCTGAGCACATATCTGGAGAAAACGCTAATTCAAAATGATACAAGCATTCCAATATTCATAGCAGCAATATTTATAGTAGCCAAGACATGGAAGCAACCCAAATGTCCATCAACAGATGAATGGATAAAGAAGATGTGGTATATACACACAATGGAATACTATTCAACCATAAAAAAGAATGAAATAATGTCACTTGCAGCAATATGGATGGACCCAGAGATTATCATACGAAGTGAGGTAAGCCAGACAGGGAAAGTCAAATATCATATGATATCGCTTATATGTGGAATCTAAAAAACATGATACAAATGAACTTATCTACAAAACAGAAGCAGACTCACAGACATGGA
Organism: Delphinus delphis; assembly: GCF_949987515.2. NCBI lineage: Eukaryota > Metazoa > Chordata > Mammalia > Artiodactyla > Delphinidae > Delphinus > Delphinus delphis. The sequence goes on from NC_082683.1 coordinate 2,593,700, forward strand.
AAACAAACTTATGGTTACCAAAGGGGAAAGGGAGGGGGAGGGATAAATTAGGAGTTTGCGATTAGCAGATACAAAGTACTGTACATAAAATAGACAAACAGCAAGGTCCTACTGTATAGCACAGGGATCTCTACCTAGGATCTTGTATAAACTATAATGGGAAAAAAAAAAGAATGTATGAAGAGCTCCTGAAGACCTGAGCTGGAATTTTCTAGAAGAGGAATACACAGTCCACACATCTGAACAGGCACCCCATCTCACTGGGGGTTAGGAAAATGCAAATTCAGACGTGGGAGCGGTGCCCTCCTCCTTGGCAAAGCTTTTGCTTTGGACCACAGCATAGATTGGTGTAGAGCAAAAGACACTTGGATAAATGGCTCATAAGAGAGTTATTGCTACAAAAGCTTTGGAAACCCACCTGGCACCTTCTGGTGAGTGAGAAGACAAGCTGCTCATATCCTGGGGCCCATATCTCCCTGGAAATAGGCCAGGAGACAGGAGAAGTGTCTCGTCCACACCAGGGAGTAGCACTGTCCACCCTCAACGGTCCGCCAGTGGGAGAGGGCGTGGGTCAGTTGTGGCACCTGCACATGGAGAAAAGTTGATGCAAGAATGAAAACCATCACATCCACGGTGGGGGTCCACTGCATCCACCACCCTCTCACGCTTCCCTGTGAGTGTCAGCCACTGTGATTGGGCAGGAGAAGTAAGAGTTGCAGAAGAAGTAAAGGGAGTAGAATGATCTCAATTATCAGACACGGTGACAGTCTCTGCAGAACACTGTAGAGAACTGTGATAGAGGTCAGTCAGAACCGTGGAAGAATTCAGGTAGTGTACTCTTAGTGTCCTTGGGCTGCAGTAATGAGTACCACAGTCTGGGTCACTTAAACAAGAAAAATTTAACCTCACGTAGTTCTGGAAGCTGGAAGTCCAAGATCAAGGTGTCAGCAGAGCTGGTGCCTTCTGAGGCCACGAGGGAAAGTCTGTTCCACAATCTTCCTTAGATTCTGGTGGTTTGCTTCAATATTTGGCAAAGATTCCATGACTTCTAAATAGGCATCACCCTGACATCTGACTTCATGTCCACATGGCGCCCCCTGTGCATGGGTTTGTGTCCAAGTTTCCCCTTTTTATAAGGATCACAGTCATTTTGAATGGGCCACCTTTCTCCAGCGTGAGCTCATCTTAACTGCAAAGACCTTATTTCCCGAAAGGGTCATATTTTAAAGTCCTGGGAGTTAGAACTTCCACATACAAATTTGGGATGGACACAATTCAACCCATGACAGGAAGGCAGCAGGACATAAAATTCACAAGCAAAAATCAACAGAGACGATCACCAGCCCTAAAACCACCATCACAAAAAGAACCAACTGAACCCAGGTATATTTCAACTGAGTAATATAACCAGGTTGGAGGGAAAGAGACTAAAACCAAAAACTACCTACAGGACTTTGACGATATACCTTCAGGGCAGGGGAAGAACAGCAGACCAACCTAGACCTCGTTTCGGGAGGTTTGGGTTTAGGTGGGAAGGGTGTAGCGATGTTGGAACTATTTTATGTGGACCATAGGACTGAGCGGGTGATAATATATATGGAGGGTCTGGGAGGCAGGGTTCTCTCTGCAAATGAAGGAAAAAAGAAGCAGAGAGTGAGGAAGGCGGGGAAACCCTGAAGAGGTGGACTGGAATTGGAGCTTTCTGTATGAACTCATGGGATACATACGAAAAAAATGATGGGCTATGTTGAAAGGGCATGGGGGTTCCCATTTGCCAAATCTGAGATAATAAGATCATCAAAGGCAATCAGAACAGCAGTGGACTATAAGTCCATGCTGATAATAAACAGACAAACAAATAGTTCAGGAAATACGTAGGTCGAGGAGGAAGGAGGAGGGGACTTCCTCATGCTAGAAAGCTGGCTGATAAATATGGAGGGTGTTGGAGAACACAGCCACGATTTCACATCAATCGTGGTCGAGATTGGCTTGGGGGAGAGTCATCAATGGATGCTAAATAGGGATGGAGGTGTTGGTGAGGGTCAGGGTATGTGTGTGGTCTCAAAGTGCTCCACGGACTGGGGAAACGGTCTCCATGCAGTCGAGAAGGCAGACAACACCTGGGAGGTAATCTAAGCTGACATCACCTGGAGGGAGGCAGGTAGACACCACACACCTCCGGAAGTGAAGTTGGAGAGGGTCACAGCATCATGTGGGTGAGATCCTGGCCAGCCTGAATAACCTGAATCTGAGCACGGGGAAACACCAGACAAATCCAATGTGGTCCGTCCATTGGGATCTCTGGCTCGTCTTCTTAAACAGTGTAAGTGTCATGAAAAACCAAGTAAGACCCAGCGGCTGTTCCAGAGACGGAGACTAAGGAGGCATGACCGTGTGACCCGGACCATATACTGGGAAGGGGACAGGAAGTGCTATAAAGCACATCCCTGGTAAAACCAGCAGAACTGGAATAGAGACTGCAGGTTTGATAAAAGTGTTGTACCCACATTAAATTCTCTGGACTGTGGTTATGTAAGAGAATATCCTTTTCCATAGGAAATGCACCTCGAAGTATTAAAGGGCAAAGGGGCGTGATGTGTGCAACTTACTTTCAAATAATTCAGGAAAAATGAATATATATACATATGAAGGATGAGAAAAAGTGATGGTGGCAACATGTTAAAAATTGGGGCAACTGGGTAAATTGCCTATGGGAGTTATCTGTACTGCTCTTGCGACTATTCTGTTAGTTTGCAACTATTTCAAAATAAAAATTTTAGAAGATCATCATGTTCACCAAAAAAGGGGCAAATTACAGAGTATGATGAGTCCATTACATAAGGGACTTCCCTGGTGGTGAAGTGGTTAAGAATCCGCCTGCCAATGCAGGGTACACGGGTTCGAGCCCTGGTCCAGGAAGATCCCACATGCTGCAGGGCAACTAAGGCCGAGCGCCACCGCTACCGAGTCTGCGTGCCGCAACTATTGAAGCCCAAGCACCCTAGAGCCCATGCACCGCAACAAAGAGTAGCCCCTGCTCGCCACAACTAGAGAAAGCCTGTGCACGGCAACAAAGAACCAATGCAGCCAAAAATAAATGAAAAAATGAAAAAAAAAAAGAGTCCGTTACATAAGATTCAAAAACCTGCAAAGCTAAAATTGCTTAGGGATTCATACATATGTATTAGAGTATAAAGAAAAGATAGCCCAGGAGGCACACGGAATTCAGGGAGGTGTGGGCTTCGGGGGATACAGAGGTGACAGAAGAGGGCAGGGCCACATGGTTATAACACCGTTATAGGTGATGCTCCTTCAGGTGGGTGGTGCGTAGACAGTGCTTATTGTATTACTATTCTTTAAGCTCTGTAGATACATCATATGTACTCCTTTGGATGTATGATATTTCATAATACATTTTTAAAAACCAAGAATGAAAGTAGAGCTATTATTACCCACTCTCCCATTTTTTGTTTAACAGATGAGGGAAACAAAGCTCAGTGACGTTGAGAGATTTGGCAGGGCTGGGATTTGAACCCAAGCCCGTGCTGTCTCCTCTACCCGAAGGAAGAGCACTAGTTAAGACAGAGGAAAGGAAGGGAATGAAACCCACTGGGCTGTTTGGAAAGGTATGGCACTCTTTCTCTTCTACCACGTCTTCCCTGGGGGGATGGCAGTGCCTGTGGCCAGGCTGCTTTGACGGACTGGGGGAGAGTGGCACCTAACCCTGTGTTCTCTGGCAACTTTCCCAAACCAACAAAAGGGATTTGAGAATCGAGTTCCCTCCAAATTAATTTAAATTAAAAAGTAGCCACTGTCGAGAAGGGTGAAGTTGGAAGATCCGGCCAACGCTGCCGGCTGTTGATAATGTCTGCGCTGGACTTTGCCAACTGATTCGTCCAATGATGCTGGAACGAGCCCTAAGGAAGCACCATGTTCACCTGGAAAGAGGGAATCATTGTGGTTCCCCTGTTGGGACTTTCAGTCAAATGGCCAGATGGACCCGCAGTTGTCATTATTTGCCCTGCGTCCTCTTGTCCTCTCACCAACGTAGGTCAGCTGACAGTCACCAATGTCTTCCCACTTTTCCGGACCTGCATTGAGTCCCCACGTTTCTGCAGTCTTTCTCCTGTTGACAGTCAAATTTTGATCTGATAATTGGTTTCTAATTGGTATTTGCTTTCCAAATACCAATTTGGTGTGGTGGGCAACTGTCAAACAATTTGATTCAAATTCCCTGCAAGTCAGCTCTGCCTGATGTGTTTACCTCTGTTCCCTTCTTCCCCAGCAAAAACATATATGCATTTAAAAATAAACACAGGTGTTGAAGGAGATGTTTTGAGATGTTCTCTTGTACCTGACAGCTGTGCTTTCCATGGAAATTGTAGCAATTGTTTTCACTGTAATGGCACAGGTTTTCCTTGAAGCTTCCAAAATATTAGCACTTGAGTGTATTATTATAGAAACTTAGCACGGAGGGAATGTATTGTGGATTTATGGAATTGTAATAGTATTACAAGGGCTTATGGAATTGTGTAATAGTATTCTTGAAAGTCTCCTGGAATCAACACAGATGATCTTTCTCATCAAAATGTTATCCTTATCGGGTTGAGCAACTTGGTGAAAAGTGCTCATCTCTAAGATACTCAGACATCTTCACACCAGCCTCCTACACCAGGGAGTGAATTAAACCCTTCTGTCCAGTCCTGGTGTCATGGACCAGACTGTGTACCGGGTGGGTCAGACACACGATAGGTTTCAGCTACTTCAGAAGTTTTGTTTGTTTTGTTTGAGAACAGCCACGGGAAAGGAAGATGCTGTTTTCCCATTCAGCTGCATTCACTGGCAGGAAGAGAGAAAAAATAAGTCAGCAGCTGGGGAGGGAGGTCTGAGAGTAACAGCAGAGTTCAGACAGGCCCAGCCCCTGTCACAGTGTCCCCTTGGGCCTGTCTCCTGGAGACTAAAAGCGTTTCTCTGGCTGTATTTTCAAAACGCGGGGGCCTTGGAGAAGTGCCTTTGGCTCTTGAGCGGAAAGATAAAATAGAAATCTAATAACAGTGCACAAGCCTGGACCCCTCATGTGGAACCAGCAGCCAGGAGCTGCCACCAGGGTCCATGGCTTCCAGATAAATGGGTTTACAAAAATTGTTCTGTTTTGTTTTATGCATACAATTCAAGTGCAAGTCATCTGAAGGGCATGCAGAGCAGGCCCTGTCTTCCCTCTGGGTCCCAGGAGCCCTGCAATTCTCTTCCCAGGTTTTTGGGTGTGAACTTCAGGAAGTCGGGGTGGCCAGGCGTGCGGCCATGCCGACTCGGAATCTCTCTCGTTCACACAGCTCATACGCACCACGCCTTCTGTCCCACTTTGCTCTTCACTCAACGTGGCCTTGGAGATCTTTCTGTAGCGAAACATACATATTATTATTATTATTGCATCATTAGTTTAATGGCGGCCAAGCAGTCCTTCATGTGGATGTACCACAATCCACCAACCGATCCTCTGCTGATGGACACTTAGGTTGTTTCCTGAATCTTTTGCCGTTTCAAACAATATTGCAATGAAGAGCCTTGGACACACAACGTTTTCCACCCTCGATTGAGCAAAATCCAAAGCATAAACACCTGGAAGTCATCTCTGGTTGAAATGGTGTGTGCACCCCCCATGGCCCAGGGGAAGAGGGACACGCCTTGCCCGGCACACCTGGTGGGGGTGGGCAGGGCTGTGTCTCCATCCTGTGCTCTCACATGTTTGATCATTATTCATCTGATCACTGAAAAGGTACCTCTCTGGAGTTTTATTTTTGCGTTTCTCTAATTAGAAGTGAGGTTGAAACTCTTCACTATGTTTACAAACCACTTAATGATCACAGCAGCACCATTTACAACAGCCAAGGCATGGAAGCAACCTAAGTGTCCATCAACAGACGAAGGGATAAAGAAGATGCAGTGCATGTATGCAGTGGAATAGTACTCAGCCATGAAAAATGAAACAATGCCATTGGCAGCAACATGGATGGACCTAGAGGTTATCATACTGAATGAAGTAAGTTAGAAAGAGAAAGAAAAATATATCACTTACATGTGGAACTTAAAAAAATGATATAAATGAACTTATTTAGAAAACAGAAGTAGACTCACAGGCATAGAAAACAAACTTATGGTTACCAAAGGGGATAGCGGATGGAAGGGATGGAGAGATAAATTAGGAGTTTGGGATCAACATATACACACTAGTATATGTAAAATAGATAAACAACAAGGACCTACTATATAGCACAGGGAACTATACTCAATATCTTGTAATAACCTATAATGGAAAAGAATCTGAAAAAGAATATATGTATATGTATAGCTGAATTGCTTTGCTGTACATCTGAAACTAACATAACATTATAAATCAACTACACTGCAATTTAAAAAATGGTTAAAAAATAATTTTTGTGTATATGAAACCTTTGGATGTCCACGGTACTCTAAGTTTTTTGAAATCAGTCAATCACATCAATCAATGTGTCTGAATTCCTCTATCACAGAGCCTGCTACATAGCAGAAACTCAATAAATATCTGTTAAATGTGTGACAGAGACTATGTAGCAATTGAATGAGACTGGAGGTTAAATATACACAGGAAAAAAATAAAAAGAAGAAAGAACCACTTGTGCTGCCTTGTCCATGAACGGTCATTTCCTCTTCTTGCCCATTTCTCTGGGCAGTTGGTTGCTCTGTTACAGACTTTTAGGTGCTCTTCATACATTAAAGACATTAGCTTTACTCTGTAATATGAAGTATGTCTTTTTCCTTCCTTCTTTCCTTCCTTCCTCTCTCTCCCTCCTTCCTTTATTTCTTTTGTAATATTCATATTTGCTGCTGACATTTGTCTTTTTTGATTGTGATTTTGGTGCTTCTTTTGCCTCCAGAAAATTTTTATTTTTATATAACCAAATATGAGTGTTTTCTTTTGTAGCTTTGGGTTTTATAATATACCTGGTAAAATCTTTCCTGCCAGAAGATTATACAAACAGTTATTATTTCCTGTTTTGATTTTTTATATTTACATTTTTGATTCATCTGAAATTACTTTAGTGAAATATATGAGGTAGAGATAGAGTTTTTTTTTCTCCAAACAGCTGTCCACTTGTCTCCAGCCCCCATTTTCTCTAGCACTCGAGTTGGGACCAGTGACTGAGTGGTCAGTGGTCTGTGGGCAGAGCCTGGCACTTGAGAACTTTCTTCCCACTTCCTCACCCCTCTCTTTGCTCAGGCAACCCCGCAGACCACGTGTCCCAGATAGCATAGCTACAAGACATAGTAGGGCTGCCTGACCCACATGGAACACGGGATGGGGTGAGGGAGCTGGAACTCCTATGCAGTGGAGACAGATCACCTTTTCCAGAGTACCTGCCTAATCCCCATCCCAGCAGAAATGAATTGGAGTTGTAGGTGCTCCACCCAGTCAGTATGTTCTGTTCTATTTCATTTTATTTTATGTTAGTCATTCTGGTAGACAAGTAGTAGTATCTCAGTGCAGTTTTAATTTGGAAATCAATTTGAGCACCTCTAACGTATTTATTGCCACATGTGTATCCCTCATTCTGAAGGGCTTGTTCAAAGCTTTTGTCCATTTTTCTATGGGTTTGCCTTTTTTCTTATTCATTTGTGAGAGTCCTTTATATATTCTGGAAATGAGTCCATGTTGGATGCGTGTATAGAAAATATTTGCCTCCTACTCTGTGATTTGGATTTTCAATCTCTGATGGTCTATTCATAACAGAAGTTCTTAATGATGTCTAATTTATCTTATTTTTTTCTTTTTAGTTACCATATTTGTTTTAAGAAATCTTTACCTGTCCTAAGGTCCTGAATTTGTTCTCTTATGTTTTCTTATATTTTTTGTTTTTTGATAATAAATTAATATTTATTTGAATACCTTTACCTTAATCATAAATATTTCTCTCCTTTGAATAACAAACATCTGAGGCTTTTAGTCATCCTTGTATTAGATAAAAATATAATATTTTCTTTTAGATGTTTTATTGTTTTACCTTTAATATTTAGAGCTATAATCCATATGGAGTTGATTATTGTATCTGGTGTGAGGTAAGATATTTGTTTTCCTAAATGGACAGTCAGTTGACTCAATACCATTTGCTGGCTACACCATCATTCTCTGAAGCACTGTCACCTTTGTCCTAAATCAAAGAGGGTGTGTGGGGGTCACTTCTGGACTTTCTAGTCTGTTCCATTGGCCCATTTGTCTATCCTTGACCCTGCACCCATTGTTCAGATTACTGTAGCTTTAGAATAAACATTGATATCTGGTGAAGAAGTATTCCAGTTTTATTTTTCTTCAAGTTTTTATTGGTTAGTCTTGCCCAATTTCATACAAATTTTAGAATCAGGTTGTTAATTTTCACAAATATTTCTGGTATTTTGATTACTATTACAGTAAATTTACAGACCATTTGAGAATTATCATCTTTACAATATTTAGTGTTCTTAATCATAGACTTGGTATGTCTCTATTTATTCAGACCCTCAAACCACAATAAAAATGTCACCACATGTTTACATTTCTTTCAGTAATGTTCTGTAGATTTTATTATAGAAATCTTTGCACATCATTTGTTAGGTTAATTTTAGTATTTTTTTATTCCATTATAAATTATGTCATTTAAATATTTATTTTCTGTTTCTTGTTCTTGTAGAGCCATCCTTTTGATCTTTTTTTTATATTGGCTTTCTATACAGGAACTTGCTAAATTCACTTTTAATTCCACTAGGATGTATACTCTTTTGGATTTGCTACATACCCATTTATATCATATACGAATAATGGGATAATTTTGAATAATAATAAAAATGATAATAATTTTTTGTTTGTTTTGTTTATTTGCGTTACGCAGGCCTCTCACTGTTGTGGCCTCCCCCGTTGCGGAGCACAGGCTCCGGATGCGCAGGCTCAGTGGCCATGGCTCACGGGCCCAGCCACTCCGCGACATGTGGGATCTTCCCGAACCGGGGCATGAACCCGTGTCCCCTGCATCGGCAGGCGTACTCTCAACCACTGCACCACCAGGGAAGCCCGATAATAATGTTAATAAAGAAATAATGTTTCTACCTTTCCAATCTTTTAACCTTTTATTTAACTTTCCTGCCTGATTACAGTGGCATGGACATTTAGTACAAAGTTGAATAGAAATGGTATTGGCCATCGTACTGGGTAGTGCCTCATTTCTAATATCAAGGGGAAAATTTTGAATATTTCACCATTAAATATAAAGTTTGCTATAGTAGGTTTTTCTTGTGAGTAGTCTTTATCAGATCAAAGAAGATTTTTGTTTTATTTCTAATTTTCTAAGAGTTTGAATTTTATTAAATGCTTTTATTTTGCATCCATTGAAATAATCCTGTATTTAACAAAATTCCCTTAAAGTGGAGAAGCGGGCTTCCCTGGTGGTGCAGTGATTAGAAATCCACCTGCCAATGCAGGGGACACGGGTTCGAGCCCTGGTCCAGGAAGATCCCACATGCCTCAGAGCAACTAAGCCTGTGTGCCACAACTACTGAGTCTGCACTCGGATCCCGTGAGCCACAACTACTGAGCCCACATGCCTAGAGCCTGTGTTCTGCAACAAGAGAAGCCACCACAAAGAGAAGCCTGCACACCGCAGTGAAGAGTAACCCCCGCTCGCCGCAACTAGAGAAAAGCCCATGAGCAGCAACGAAGACCCAACGCAGCCAAAAATAAATAAATTAAATAAATAAATTTAAAAAAAAAACAGAAAAAAATAGTAGAGACTCACACTGAATGATTTTTGAACGTTAGTACATTTTTGCCTTCTTGGGATAGATTCCACTTGGTCACAGTGAATTACCTTTTTTATATATTTCTGAATTCAATTTGCTAATATTACGGTTAGGATTTTTATATCTTAGCTCTTGAGAGACCTTGACTGATAATTTTCTTTCTCGCACGCTCCATGTGGGTTATCAAGCTCATGCTAGCCTTAAAAAAAAAGTTGGGAAGTTTTTTTTCCTAAATTCTTCTTGTTCCTGCAAGTGCAAAATTGGTATTATTCCTTCCTTAAATACTAGAATTATTTATCAGTGAAGCTGCTTGAATATTGTTTGTGAAGAATTTTATTTTTTTTAATATTATGTTGAAATATAATACACATACAATAAAATTAACTCAGTTTATATGTACACTTAGGTAATTTTGACAAATGTATACACACAGATAACCACAATGAAGATATAGAACATTTCTTTATGCCCATGGAGTCAGTCGACTGCCTGTAGGCTCGGGCAACATTGATATGCTTCTGTCAGGAGAGATTAGTTTTGCCTCTTCTGACATATTGCATAAATGGACTTGCACAATGTAATTTTTAGTGTCTAGCTATTTTTCCTTTACCCAGTATTGCATTTTAAGGTTCATCTGTGTTGAGTTTATTAATAGTTTGTTCCATTTTACTGCAGAGTTGTATCCCATTGTATAACTATTACCATGTATTTATTTGCTCATTGACCTGTTGGTAGATATTTGGGTTGTTTTCAGTTCTTGGCCGTTGTGAACAAGGATGTTGTAAACATTCACGTCAAGTCATTTTCTGGGCATTGACTTTTATTTCTCTTGGGTAAATACCTAGGAGTGGAATTTTGGGTTATATTGTAAGTGTATAGTCAAATTTTCAAGAACCTTGTGAGTACTGTACCAATGTGCTTGTATCATTTCACATTCGTGTTAGCTTGGATATCTGTCTGAGCTGCTACACGTTCTTGCCAACACTTGGTATTGAAACTCTTTTTACGTTTAACCATTGTAAATATGTGGTGGCGTTTTTTGTTGTGGTTTTAATTTGCATTTTCATGATGACTAACAACGTTGATCTTTTTATATACTTATATGACACCTGTGTATATATTTTTTAAGTGTCTGTTCAAATTTTTAGCCCAATTTTTAAAAAATAAGTTGTCTTATATTAAGTTGTAAAAGTTTGTAAAAATATATAGATTCTGGATTCAAATCCTTTTCTAGATAAAAGTATTGTGTTCCCCCCTCCACCAAAATACAGTTGTGTTTTCGTGTTCTTAATAGTACTTTTTGAAGAGCATGTCTGAATTGGAAAAAATCCAGTGTATCATTTTTATCAATCTATGGTTTGTTTTTGCATCTTATGTAAGAAATTTTTGCCTATCCTAAGTTGATGAAGATTTTCTCCAATGATGTCTTGTCTTAAAACTTTTATAATTTTAGCTAATATTGAGTTTTGGACCCCTATGAAATTAATACACATCCTCTTCAGCATTTGGTATTGTCAGGTTTTCAGATTTTAGCCATTCTAATAAGTGTGTAATGACATCTCATTGTTGTTTTAATCCACAATTCCTTAATGGTATGTAATGTGAAGCATCTTTTCTTATGCTTATTTTCCATCTGTATATCTTCTTTGGTAAGGTACTTGTTCAAATCTTTTGCTCAATTTAAAATTGGGTTGTTTATTTTCTTACTTTTTGAGTTTTTAAGAGTATTTTGTATATTTTGGATAACATTCCTTATCAGATAAGTCTTTTGCTAAAGACTTATCTATCAGATAAGTCTTTTACTTTTGAGTTTTTAAGAGTATTTTGTATATTTTGGATAACATTCCTTATCAGATAAGTCTTTTGTTTTTTTCCTCTTGTGGCTTTTCTTTTCATTTTCAACAGTATCTTTTGCAGAGGATAAGATTTTAATTTTAATGAATTCCAACTTATCAAAAAGTTTTTTCATGGATTGTTTTTTTGCTGTTGTATCTGAAACTCACCTCAAATCTTATGTGAGTTTTGATAGATAGTTTTTCCAGGAATTGGCCTTTTTTTTTTTCTTACAGTGTTTTCTTCTTAATTCCTTCCAGTGAATTTTCCAAGAATTTTATGCATTACATTTTCAACCCTAGATTTTTCTTTTTATTTTACATCTTCCTATTCTCTCCTCATTATGTTCATATTTTCCTTTAAGTCCTCCCACATATTAATAATAGCTGTTTGAAAGTACTTGACAGATAAATTCAAAATCTCTATCATTCCTGGGTCTGTTTCTAATGACTAATTTTTTTTCTTGGTTATGACTTGGAATTTTGTTGTTGTTGTTGTTCTTGGTCTAACTAGTAATTTTGGATTGAACTTTGTGAATTTTACATAGTTGAGTGCTGGATTTTGTTGTATTTTTAAAAAAGAGCATTGTGTTTTGTTCCGGAAGCCTGTTAAGGAACTTGAAGATGAGCTTTATCCTTTCAAGGTTAATTTTTAGATTTTTTAAAGGAAAGGTCTAGATTAGCATTTACTTTGGGTCTTTACTAATTTATCCCTACCTCTAGGGTGTGGTCCTTCTGCATTTTCTGCTGAATGACCTTGGTGTTCAAAACAAGGGCTCTTCACATTGGTTCATTGGAACCAAAATTTTCCAGTCTTGTTTGAGCTTATAGTTGTCCAGTTTTTCTTTGTCTGACCTCATGGAATTTAATCCTGTGCATGTGAGGCTCTGTCTCCAGCCAAAGACTCAAAGGGATTCCTGTGCAGATTTTGGAAACTCCATTTTGGTATAACACCTTTGGTCCACAGATTCAATCTGCCTCAGCCTCCCCATCTTCTGAGTACTCTGCTCAACTCATGATTCTGTCGTGCTCTGCTTTCATTTGCCCTCCTTATACAGCAGTCTGGGAGGTACCTCCAATCAGAAAGCCAGGATATTGTTGACCCTGCCTCACTTGTCTCTTTTCCCACAGTCAGGTCATTGTCTAATGCCTGGAAACAGTTGCATCCTTGCATCTTATATATTTTGTCCAGGTTCTCATAGTTTCAATGAATGGACAAGTCTTGTTCTGAATATTCCGTCATTCATCTTTTTACTTTTAGCCTATCTGTGATCTCTCTCTCTCTCTCTCTTTCTCTCTCTCTCTCTCTCTTTTTTTTCTGGTTTCTTTGGCTTTAATCATATATATAGATGCACATATATATTTACAACTTTAAAAGTTATAGTATTAGTGCATATTCATTGAAGAAAAAAAGCAGAAAATATGAAATCAGTCCTAAACCCATAATCTAGTGATAATCACACTTTATTTTTCGATTTATCTTCTCCTAGACTTTTTCTTAAAATGTGTGTAAGATTTTTGTTTTTGTTTTTTTTACAAAAATGGGGTCATACAGGACACACTACTTGTACTTAATCTTATGGTACATCCTTCCAGATCGGACCATGCCATTTTCCTTCTACAAGTCCTCTAAAACTTCAGTATGTACTGCTGGACATGAAGACCAGACCCCTTGTCATAGCATAGTGCCCCTTTCCTGTGTTCTCCCAGCATCCACTACCTCCCTCTGTCACTGCACCTTTTCTATTCTGAACGGCAATTATTGACCTCCCCCCTCACCTGTATTAGGCTGAAGCATCTTGAGGGCAGGAGCCATGACTGACTATCTCCAGGACCTTCGCATTGTTCCTAACCCTAACAAGGCTTAATACTTAGCTTGCAAATCAATTATTACATTGATTAATGAAGGAATAACTTTGTGGTTATTTTAGGTAACATTTACTGGGCAGGCATCTGTGATAGGCACTGTTAAAGGTTATTTTCATGTGTTATCTCATTTAATCCTCAAAACATCCTAGCGAGGTAGATACTATTTATGGAAGATTAGTAACTCCATCATGTCTTTGCCATTCTAAGTGGTGAAGGATTCTATTTCGGGCAGTCTGACACTAAAAGCTGTGCTTGTAAGCTGTATTCCACACTTTATTCTTGTCTTGATTATTGCCATTCCCCAAACTCATAACCATATAATAAAATCCTACATCACTTTTTCCTGTTCATTCTTCTAGTGTCAGAGGATCAAACCCTCGAAACCAGCCCACGGAGATCACAGAGGAAGCTGCTGGAGCCCCAAAGAGCCACAGACAGCAGTTTATCCATTTAATTTTTCCGGGGTGAGAATTGTCCTGGTGATTCATTCCGTGCTCTCATTAGAGCAATTATCCAGTTAATTGCTCTGATCTGGATTTGGCCCAGGCAGTGACTGCAGCTGGGGAGCTCTGGAGGACAAACAGATGGACTGCAAGGAGAGTGCTGAAGGAGGCCTGGGCAGGGAGGCTGGTCTCTGTGCCCCAAACATTCTGTTCAACACCAGTCACCCTTCGTTTATTGACGGGATTTGCTCCTCTTCTCTACTGCAGTCAGCAAATAAGGACACTGGGCAGTTCCCATAAAGGTGACCCTAGAAACTTGGAAACAGTGGAAATGAGGTTATTACTTGAGAGGACATCTATCCAAACTTCAAGTCCTGGATCATGGCAGAGATGTGCAAAGTCACCGAGGTGATGGAATTGTTCCCAGGCCAGCAAGGGTCGACTGTCACACAACCACATTGCTAAAGTAGCTAAAAATAGGATGTTTCAATCAGAGATAGGGTGGAGGTTGGTGAATGTTGCAACTGTGTGGTTCTATTGTTTCCTCACTCACTTATAGGAGTTGTCCCTAAGAACACCTCCCAGTAATACCCTTTACTTGGCTCATGTGCTTACTTGTTTGTCATTTCCCTGACTCCCCTGCTTACGATTGGAGTCAATGTATTTGGGATGGTTAAATTCCCAGTTTGCTCCATAGCCTTTGGGGTAAGAACATTTATAGTGAGAAAGCCTTGGAACACCAGCTGTCTCTGGTTAAGAATCAAAAACAGAAATAATGAGTCAGAAACAGTACCATATCCTGGAGGGATGACAGACACCCTTAAAGATGTAACAGATACAGGGATGGCCTCCATGAGATCCCCATCTTATTCACCAATCTGGTGCACAAAGGCCAGATGGATCCTGGAGGGACAGCTTCAAACTCACCCGAGTAATGGACTGTAGCTGCTGTGCTGGGTTTTGCATCTTCACTAGAGGAGGTCGACACAGTCCCAGGTGGCTGGGTGCAGTCCTTGACCTGCAAAAAGTGGTCTTTTATTCCTTATCAGGAAGAATGAGAAGCAGTTTGCCTGCATGTAGGTGGACATCAGCACACATTTCTATTCTTGTCTCAGGCCCCACATCCTCTGCCCTGACACCATCAAGCCCAAAGGGCTGTGGGCCATCTGTACTTCCTGCCAACATCACATTAGCCCATCCTATCAATGACATCATGTTACATGAACTGAATGAGCAATTAGTGGCAAGTATGCTGGTGGCCTTGGTGAAATGGACACACTCCAGAAGGTGGTGAGAGAAAAACCCTACAAAGTGTCAGGAGTTCACCTCATCAGTGATGTCTTAGGGTCTGGCGGTCTGAGTCATGCCAATTGTCCCTGGAAAATACAGGACAAACATGTGCATCTCACCCTTCCCACCAGTAGGAGTGAGTGCAAAGCTTGGGATGCCCATTGACTTTAGGAGGTGGCATATTCCCCACTCAGGATGCTCCCTTTTGGAGAGTGAGGTGGAGGGTGGCCAGCTTTGAGTGGGACCTGGAGCCAGAAAGGCTCCAGAGCGGCTCCAGACGTGGTGCCAGCAGCTTGCCACGTGGGCCACGTGACCCGGCATGCCCTGTGGCAGCAGAGGTATCCGTGGTGGGAAAACACACTTAGGGGCTTTACACTGGCTCCAGTAGAAGAGTCTCAGCTTCCAGAGCAAGGACATGCCCTCTGCAGCATGAACGCTATGACACGGATTGTTGCTGGTCTTGTCCACTTGGGGTGTCCCGGGGCTCCATCAGTGTCAGTGAACTTGTGAAAAGGCAGTGAAAGTCCCTGAGAAGGCTGAAGCTCCCACGCTCAGCCTCTACCCAGCTCTTGGTCTTATTTCTTATTCGATCTTATTTCTTACCTACCTCGGGGCTCCTGCACCTCAGCTCCACCGTCCCCTTGCTGTGTCTCAATGTCCCACCTCCCTGCTGCCTCCCACCTCGGGGTACCTCTGCCCAGGACACGGTCTTGATCTCCCACAGCCCTGCCCTTCCTTCACTCAGGCTCACTCAGGCTCTGCTCCTACGAGTGCGTCCACATACCCGGCTGAAGGGAAGGTCCAGCAGTCCTCGCCCTCCTTGATTTTTCTAAAGCGAGCATCACTGTTGACTGCATGTCTCCCTCTTAGAAAACAGGTCCTGGGGGTGGGGGGGTGGGGCAGGAATTTTCTTTCTTCACCGCGGCTCCTCCAGGCCCTATGACAGTGCTTGGCACACAGTCCACACTCAACAAATATTTGCTGGATGCATGAAGTTTAAGGAGGTCTGCGTGTAACAACGTTGAAGCAGACTCTTTGTTGTCAGATTGCTCAGAGCCTTCAGCATACAGTGTGCATGTGGGTTTCTGAGAGGGAGAGGCAGCGGGATGAAGAATTTCCAAAACTTGTTTCACTGTGGAATCATCTTTGACAACTCTCAGGGCAGCAAACTGCAGGAAACTCTGTACTAAGGTTCTTTCGGTCCATGAGAGGGATGCTGGTAAGGAAGGGAGGGATGTTGGTAGGGAAGGGAGGGATGCTGGTAGGGAAGGGAGGGATGTTGGTAGGGAAGGGAGGGATGCTGGCAAGGAAGGGAGGGATGCTGGTAGGGAAGAGAGGGATGCTGGTAGGGAAGAGAGGGATGTTGGTAGGGAAGGGAGGGATGCTGGCAAGGAAGGGAGGGATGCTGGTAGGGAAGGGAGGATGCTGGTAGGGAAGAGAGGGATGCTGGTAGGGAAGGGAGGGATGCTGGCAAGGAAGAGCTGGCTGGTCCTCTTCTGCTGTGTCCCTCTGTGCATTCAACTCTAAGACTCTTCCCACCTGCTCTTCCAAAACTGACTCCACATTAGGGCCCATTGTCTTCCCTGGTCATTGCTCAAGGGACCTAGGCATTCTTCTTTATCGTCATGAATTGACCTTGACGCTGAGAAAGAAAGTGGGCCCACGAGCCTACCAGTACTTCCACGTTGCTGCCTTACCTGTGTGTCACTATCTAACAAGTTTGTATGTCTAAATTCCTGCTTAGACACCAGGCTGGTTGATGGCGGAAAACAGGTATGCTTTCATTACAGGACTGAACCAATGGCTGTGGGACGAATGAACAGAAAGAATTACCCTAGAGTCAGCCCCCATGGCTAAACTCTTTTTAGAAACACTTTGGGTCTCCCTATGAGCTCTTGGGGTGTCAGGGAGAGGGGATTGCATAGGATGAGTTGTGTTCAAGCCCAAATGGGGGTTCTGACTGGGAGAGTGGTTGGGGGAAAGCAGCCCTGGGAATGGGGGTGCGATTGGAAGAGGTTTCCCTGTGGTGGCCTGAAGCAGAAGCAGCCATACCTGGGGGCCAAGGAAAGTACAAATAAGTGAGATCACATCCAGAGCATTCTCAGCTCAGAAACTGGAGGGAAAGCCATGGGTCCAGGAATGGATTCTGAAGATGGGGAAGCACAGAGCAGGGGCAGGGAGGCTCAGGGGTCCAGGAAGGTGGGCCCACGGGGGTCTCGGGGCTCAGCACTCACTGCAGCTGGAGGCCAGGTGCAAGGGATGGGGCTGAGTACGTTTTGAGGGAAAACGTGTAAACAAACTGATTTCAGCAGCGGCACAGAAGGAGGTGCTTGTCAGGATAGAGCTCAGACCAGATTTCTGAAGATTGCATTCCGATAAGACCCACAGGGACTCTCTCCTGGTTACGTTCTCGGCAGAGAGAATGGCTGGCCCTGCATCCCTGGAATGACACTTGTGATTCCCATTATAGATGACCCTGGTCGGGATGCACCTCGGGGCAAGGCTGTCTGGGCATTTCTTGCAGCTGGAAATGCGTTGGTTGGTAATAGACTTTATGATTTATATCCCAGCGTTTGCTGTCACACGGGGCTGGGTTTAACTTGCGTTCACTTAGACAAGTGATTTAATGTGTTAATCCTCTGTTTACTCCTAAGATTTGTGTGGAATGATACAGTAATTATAATGTGAAGTATCATCATCATCATCATCATCATCACTAATGTTTACTGAACTTTAACAATGAACATGAGTCGAGCAAATAAAATGAATTTTCAATGTTATGGAATAGGAAAAACAGGGTGGAGGGGGATACAGCTTCTTTAAAAAGGCAGGTTTGGGACTTCCCTGGTGGTACAGTGGTTAAGAATCTGCTTGCCAATGCAGGGGACACGGGTTCGATCCCTGGTTTGGGAAGATCCCATATGCTGCAGAGCAACTAAGCCCGTGCACCACAACTACCGAGCCCGCATGCCACAACTGCTGAGTCTCACGTGCCTAAAGCCCATGCTCTGCAACAAGAGAAGCCACCGTAATGAGAAGCCCATGCACCGCAATGAAGAGTAGCCCCCGCTCGCCGCAACTAGAGAAAGCCCGCGCACAGCAACAAAGACCCAATGCAGCCAAAAATATATAAATAAATTAAAAAAAAAAAAAAGGCAGATTGCCAGAGGTGAAAACTAGGGTTGGGAAGAGCTGGCAGCTGTTGAATGCAGTAAACTGAGTTATTGTACTCTCTTTGTTAAAAAAAAAAAAAATCTAACAAAATAACTTCTGCATCTCAGACATTCCTGCCAAGGTCGTTTTGCTAATCCCTGAAATATGTGCTTTAGATATTCCTTTACTAAGAGTCTTTTCATGGTAAAGCTTCTCAATGTTTTTTTTTTGTGTGTGTGTGTGTATGTTGTTTCATTTTTAGAAGCGTCTTTACTTCACTGAGTTCTCCTTAATGGACAGGTATTTCCTCTCTGCAACTTGATGCTGTTGGTTCGGCTGCCTCCTGGCTTCTGTCAGCATGATCGTTCCTTTTAGGGAAGTTGTCTTTTCTCTCTGACTGCTTTCAAGATCTTTGCCTTTGATCTTTTACAGTTTTGAGAGGGTTAAACCACCCCTTCATCGGTTTGCATCTAGCCATACGATTTCTAGTCATCTATTTATTCCACAAATATTTGTAATATTTGATGGGTTCCTTCTCTGGGCATATGGGATCCAGCATAGAATAAAACAGAGACTCCGGCCCTCTAGTGCTGACATTCTAGCAGGGGATATAAACAAGAAATATAATAAATATGCAAATTATATATAAAAGTAAAGGAAGACATGGAAGTTACAGGGCTGGGGTGAACACAGTGTTAAGAGGGGACAGGTGTCATGAGAAGGTGACATGTGAACAAAGACTGTAGTTAACTGTACTTCATCATGACATTCAGGCTCTGACACCTGATATCTAAAGTCTGAAGTGAATCAGTCTCTCCTCTCTGCCCGCACGTAATGAGGGGAGGCCTGCACTGTCTTCGGCTGCCCCTTCTTGCCTCTCATGCTGTTACTCTCTGGTATTTCTGTTTTTCCTGGTCTCATGCTGCCCGCAGGATACTCATTATGGGGGTCTCTGAGGGGCTTCCAATGTGTAGCCTTTTCCACTCAGGCTCTGGACAGTTTCTAAAATAAACTAATATAAGGATTGAAGTGAAAATGTCACCTTCATTCCTGTTGGAGGTCAACCCAGAAGATGTAGCTTAGTGGGGGAGCCAAATGGATGTAGCCGGGGCTGCTGTAACAGGATACCTTAAACAACAGAAGTTTATTGCTCAGAGTTCTGGAGCTGGAAGTCTAAGATCAAGGTGTTGGCAGATTTGGTGTCAAGTGAGGACCTTCTTCCTGATTTGTAGATGGTCATCTTCTTGCTTGTCCTCACATGGCCTTTTCTTGGTATGGATGCAGAGAGAGAGAGACAGAGGGTGCTAGTTCTGGTCTCTTTATCTGCAAATAAGGGCACTAATCCCATCCTGGGAACCCCACCCTCATGGCCTCACCTAACCCTAATCACCTCCCAAAGGCCCCACCTCCAAATGCCACCTCTCTGGAGGTTAGAGCTTCAGTATATGAATTTTGGAGGAACACAATGCTGCTCGGGGACCTGGGAATCTTCACTTTATTCTCTTGGTCTTGTTGACATTGTGAACGAGACAACCCTTTGTCCTGGGGGCCACCCTGGGCATTGTGGGAAGTGCAGCAGCATCCTTGGTCTCCACCCACCTGATGCCAGTATCAACCCAAAATGTCTCCAGACTTTGTCTCCCTCTGAAAACCACCATCTGGTCTGGACCAACCAGGTTCCCAAAGATGAGAATGCTGCCGATCTACAGAGGATGAACCACCCCTGGGCAGCCTTGTGTACACGTCCCTTTACCGGGAGGGGCAAACCGATGGTGTCCTGGAACCGCAGGTCTCACAGCATCCTGGCATCTGCTGTCCTTATAAAATCACAGTGTGCACCCCCAACTACACAAATCATCATCTGTTGGGAAAAACAAACATAGTAATCATGGCTTAATAGAAATGATTACCTTGCCATCCGGGCAAAAAGTACAACTTCTGACACATGCCCAGCCTGCCTTAAGCAGCCGACCACCGAATCGGTGGCCGTAATGTTTTAATATGAATTATTTGTACACAGCTTGAGGATTTTATCCAACACAAACTCTCAAACTGGGAAGACTTAAACACTGAATCTTTTTGCATAATTAACCAGCCAAGGGGACACACTCTGAAATAAGATGTTGGAAGCACTTACTCTGGGCAGCTGAGGGCAGAGCAGGCTGCAAGGCAATTAGTGGGGAACCGTCCAGCCCACTGGCCTCAGTTTGGGGACAGTGAAATGATCCTTTTCTTTGGCATTAGCCTCCAGCTCAGCTGCTGAGGGTTTGAACCTTTACAGGAAGATCTGCAGATACACACACGGTACCTTCCCAGGAGGCCTCTCCAAAGGGTGCCCGAGAACTCTGCACGTGGTACTTTTGGACCAACTCCAGGTCCCCTGGTCTGTCTGCCTCTGAGGCTTCTAGTTGAGAACGGACAGGGGTGCTAGGCCGCCTGCCTGGGACCCGCTGCGTTGACGAGCTGTCTTCTTCGTACAAGATGAAGCTTCTCTCACTTTCTCTCGTGATTTTCAGAAAGAACATGAAGCAACAAGGCTCAGAAGAGCTGGTTCCTGGCAAACGAGTAGCTGAACATTTGTTACGTGCTCGGGAGATGCTGGCTGTCCTTCTCCAAGGGGCAGGTGACCCTGAGTGAGGGATCTGTCGGGGAGTTAGGGGTGAGTACCCAGCTCTGCCTTTCCTGTGACTCACACGTCTCTCTGAGCAGCAGTGTTGTCACCTGTAAGGGGAAGGAATTACAGCTTCCACCCCCAGCTCCCACCCTCCAAAGACCTCCTGGCCCCTCTCATTGGCGAGCCCAGGGGGAGCGAGAAGCACAGGAGGCTGGGAGCTGTGGCCTTCAGGGCCAGCCTGTGGGACACAGAGGAAACAGCTAAATAAGGAGCCCACTCCCAGCAGGGTGACCGAGTGACCAAGTGGGGTGAGGTGCCTGGCACAGAGGACACACAACCAGGGCTAGCTACACAGCATCCACGCTCCTTCCAGAAATTCAGGAGGATGTTGCCCTCTGACTGCCTCCGCACCTCAACTGGGAAAGAGGAAATAGTTTCCTTAGTTGCTTTGACTTGGGGAGCTGTGGCCAGGATCAGGGGCCATCCTCAGGGTTAAGGATACTGGGATCCCCTTCTTCCATCTTCCATCCCTGAGCATGAATCGTCACCTCCGGGGCTCAGTGGGGACCTCAGCCATGAATGGGGGGTCTCTTGCACTGGGGGACGGGATCCCTTCTGTGAAATAGGGTGCAGATGGGCCCAGAGGAGCTGCACTTCCAGCTCATGGACCCACCGGGTAGAACACATTGTTGGGGGGCTGGATTTGGCCCCAGCCTCGTAGGGGGAGCCCTGCTCACAAACACCAGGGCTGGCATGCAGATGGTTGGGAGCGAATGTCTCACTTTGTCAAGTAGCATTCAACACTGTGAACCCCAAATGATGTAAGAGACAGACGCCTGAAGCTCATAGGCAGTCCCCGAAGGGTTCCCAGTCCTGGTGGGTGACGAGGCACGGCCAGCTGGCCAAGCACCGGAAGCAGGGAGCCAGGCCGGAGGGTCACACCAGGTGGTCACCGGATAGGAGGCCGCTGGAGTGAGGGGGCTGCTGGAAAACAGTCTGCATCCCAGAGGGACAAACAGAGTCACTGGAGCAGAGAGAAGGTTCTAGAAACTCACCCTCCAGCCTAGCCCTCCCTGCCAGCCACATGGCCCCAACGCTGACTCTCCCACTGGAGATGCTCTCATCCAACCTCGTCCCTTTCTCCGGTCTGTGTTTATCTGATCTGCTTCTCTCTCCTGGAGAACAGGATTCAACAACTGAATCAATGTAGCAAAATTCCATCACGGAAGCTTTGAAGCCATAATTCTCCCAAATGCCACTCCAAGAAGGACAGGGGAAGCCGTGGGACCGGCTTTGGCTTTGTCACCCAGCTGGTCTCTGCCTGGGAGTGTCCAGTCATCCTTCTTCCCTGGGATGCACAGCCACAGCGGCCTCTGCCTGACTTTGAATCTTCATTTACAAATGCCGTCTGATGGAGCCAAGATTTGCTTTCCCTTTATTTATTCTCCCGCCTTAAATTTTTCCAAGAGAAGGGGCAACAGACTAAAGGGACGACAGCAACAGCCAAAGGAATGAATACATAAAAGCAGAGGCGGGGCTGCATACCCGGGCCTCAGCCACATCTGTCAAGAAACCTTTTGGTGGGTGCACCTCGGGTCTCCCCTAATTCACCATCTGGGATTCAAGGTTATTTGCTCCCTCCCTGCTGGACGGGGCCTCCATTGCACATTTTCTTCGATTAAAAGTGTTCTTTCCAGGATGATGAGAGCTGCTCTGTCTGTGCTGCCTCCCTATTGATCGTGTGGAAATTGGCTGTGGGTTCAACCATTTGGTGGTTGATTCATTATTTTCAATCAAGCGGCTTGTCTGGCTGTTAAGGTCGTCAGAGTCTCCAGGGCCCGGGCCTGCTTCCGTTATTTCCATTATTGAGACACAACCCAAATTAACTGAACCATAAATGTTTTCTTTTAGTGTCCAGCTGGAGAGCAAATGCATGAAAATCTATCATGAGTTTTATTTTCCATGGAAACGTAACAGGGTGAACGAGAAACCTCCTAGACCTCTGAGAGAAACCCGTGAAGCTGGGGGTGGGGTCTTTTAGGGTGCCCCCCTGCCCAGCTTCCCAGTGTCTCAAGAAGCTGATGTGTGTGATGTGACAGAGACGTGGCCCCCCCATGACCCGTGTGACCCCTAATGGGTTTTTTCCAGTACCACCCAAGCATGCATTCCTGTTCCGAGACAAGCTTCACTTAAGGCTCTTTTTCAGGGCCCACCGCAGAAAGCCCAACTCCTCACTTCCTCTGGCTTAAAGAATCAAGGCGGTTCCAGCTGGGAAGAGCAGGACAGCCGAGGACAGCTCCCGCTTCTGGACAGGTTGGGTCTGGCTCACTGTTGTGGCCGGTGCTCACTTTCCCTCTGCTCTCGGGGTTGGCCTCATTCTCAGGCAGCCCTTGGGTTTGTATCTTTCCCATCTCGTGTCCGTGAGAATGACACCAAACCGATTCTTCCAATGTCTCCTGCAGAAGCCAGAGTCTTTCCCTTCCCGGTAAGTAACCTTCAGACATGCCCCGTGGATGTCACCAGTAGGATGGATCTCATGACCATCCCTGAATCAGTCACTGTTGCCATGGGGATGGACCTATGATTGGCTTACACTGGCCCTGGTGGAACTTTGGAGCCAGGATTGATGCCCTCCAATGGCACGGCTGAGAGTGGAGGGGGTTTCTCCTCTGGGGCCATCTGAGCACTAGTGGGGAGGGAATTGTGCCCACCATGCAGTCCTATGATCCCCTGCAGGTGTCCAAGGCCAACAACGCCCAGGGGGAGGAAAGCTGACTTCTCTTTCCAGCATCCTTCCAGTCTTGACCACAGAAGAGCCTGCAGGGCTCCGTTTCCGGGTGGAAAAACTGAAAGCTTTCCCAAGTGTCCATCAGCCCCTGGGGACCTCCCACAACCCAGCTTCCCTCTCTGGGATGGTGACAGTTCTCTGCAGTTGACCCCATAACCCATGCTCCTTAACTTGGGCTCTGGGTGAGGATGTTCCCCAAACCAGGGTCAGACCTGAGTGTCTCCACATCCGTGAACATTTCTTGACTGCCCGGCAGGACGGTCAGCCCAGGACCATGGGAGTCACTGCTGCCTTGGCTTCTCTTCATCAGCTCCTCTCTCACAAATTAACCTAAACATTAAAAAGAAATTTATGACAGTCTTAGGTCCTGTCATACACAGTGAAGTAAGTCAGAAAGAGAAAAACAAATATTGTATATTAACACATATATGTGGAATCTGAAAATAACTGGTCTAGGCGATCTTATTTACAAAGCAGAAATAGAGACACAGATGTAGAGAACAGATGTATGGATACCAAGGGGAAAAAGGGGGTGTGGGGGATGAATTAGGAGATTGGGATTGACATATATACACTATTGATACTACGTATAAAATGGATAACTAATGCGAACCTACTGCATAGCACAGGGAACTGTACTCAGTACTCTCTAGTGACCTAAATGGGAAAGAAGTCCAAAACAGAGGGGATATATGTACATGTATAGCTGATTCACTTTGCTGTACAGTAGAAACTAACACAAAATTGTAAAGCAACTATACTACAATAAACATTTTTTAAAAAGACTTTAACAATCACATAAATCCATTTTTGTCAAAAACTCCAGTGACAGAAATGTGACCACCTTGCCCCTCCCAATTCTGATCCCCCTTCTTCAGAGGCAACCATGGTTGAGTCAAGTATGGATCCTTCCAGACCTTTCCAGGAATTTTTTTTTACATCTTTACTGGATTATAATTGCTTTTCAATGTTGCGTTAGTTTATGCTGTATAACAAAATGAATCAGCTATATGCATACATATATCCCCACTCTCTTGCGTCTCCCTCCCACCCTCCCTATCCCACCCCTCTAGGTGGTCACAAAGCACCAAGCTGATCTCCCTGTGCTATGCGGCTGCTTCCCACTAGCTATCTGTTTTACACATGATAGTGTATATATGTCAATGCTACTCTCTCAATTTGTCCCACCCTCCCCTCCCCCCTCCATGTCCACAAGTCCGTTCTCTACGTCTGCGTCTCTATTCCTGCCCTGCCACTAGGTTCATCAGTACAATTTTTCTAGATTCCATATATATGCGTTAATATACGGTATTTGTTTTTCTCTTTCTGACTTACTTCACTCTGTATGACAGACTCTGGGTCCATCCAGCTCATTACAAATGACTCAATTTTGTTCCTTTTTGTGGCTGAGTAATATTCCATTTTATATATGTGCCACATCTTCTTTATCCATTCCTGTCGATGGACATTTAGGTTGCTTCCATGTCCTGGCAATTGTAAGTAGTGCTACAGTGAACATTGGAGTGCATGTATCTTTTTGAATTATGGTTTTCTCAGGGTATATGCCCAGGAGTGGGATTGCTTTCCAGGCATTTCTAAATGACACCTTTATTCTGTATTTCTTCTTGGGGGTATCAGACTGTGTTTTTAATGTCTGCTCTGCAAAGCGTTGTTTTCTGTAATTTACTTGACAGCTCTCAGATCAAGCCCTGAAGCCCGGTTCCAGGCTATTGGACCTGATTGATGAGACAGGTCAACGGTTCACACCCCAAACTCACCCTCGTATCCCAGATGGGCAACGTGTGGTAAAGCATCTCTGTGTTTCTGGACTTTCACTTTTGGCCGCTGGACTCTACCAAGGATGACTCCCCTCCCCTGGTCGGACTGCACTCTGCGAGGTGGGGAGAGGGCCTTGCTGCAGAGCAGCTGTGGCCAAGAGCTGATGGACGGTGCCCAGGGCAGCAGCCATCAGGAGGCCAGGAGTTAAGCTGTCTTGGGGAGCAGCTGAGCGGGGGCAGGGAAGGGCTGATGGTGGCACAGGGCATGCAGATGGGAGGGACCCAAAGCTCAGAGCAGCGGGGCCTGGAAAGTCTGGGGCTGTGGGCACCGAGAGGGAGGGGGCAGGTTCCTTCCTGGGTCAGTCGCTGTGGTCCTGTTGCCATGGTCTCAACTGGAGTGTCCTCTTCCAAGTGTAATTTCCCAATGTTTTGATCCTTCCCTCCCCTTTCATCCTTCCCTCCTTTCTTCTTTCCTTCCTATGTTATTTAAAGTTCTGCTCCACCCCAGGGCGCTGGTGTATTTGGGGGTTTGGTGAGTGAGGAGATGATTTATTTGTCCCAATTGTTTACTCCTAGGCCATCACCCCAGCAGTTCAGCATAATTGCAAAGAGTGGCAGGGTCTGCTGGGGGAGAGGGCAGCAAATCAGCCTCTTCTCTGTGGTTTGCAAAACCTGGGAGGGTGGTGTTGGGAAGGTCCTCTGGCCGCACCCCCGGGGACAAATTGCTCCTTTGCATAGTGCCGAGGGCCCGCAGGGCAGGTTGGCTTCAAGGGCAAGTCTGGAGACCCTCCCAGATGGGGCTGCACTTTCACAGAGGCTGTTCACAGTCAGCACCACACTCACTATGGTTGCAGGGCTGGTGTCCCCCATGTCCCATCCTCTCTGCTCCAAGGTACAGTGGGAAGGTGAGCTCCACCCAGGAGGGCAGGGGCTTCTGTCTTTTCTTCTTTGCTGCTAGAGCTCTGGCATCCAGAGGAGTGCCTCCCCCAGCAAGTAACTATTGAATGAATGACTCTGGTGTAGCCCCTCCTCCCAGCCTTCAGCCTCTACCCCAGGATTCATGTCTTCCCACTTGGGTCATTCCAACAGCCTAGGGAGTGGACTCCGGCCTCTGGACTCTCCCACTCACCCAGGAATATTAAGAAAAAACAAACAAACAAACAAGCCAACAGAATCTGCTTACCTCCAACACCTTATGGAAGCTTCATCTCAATATTCTTGGAGATCTTTCCAGCCACTGAAAGGGTGGGGATTCCCACTGTCTGAATTCTAGGAAGGGATAGAATTTGTCGTTGTTTTGGGAGGGCAGCTCTGGAAAGCCCCTAATTTAATCTTGCTGGTTTGGGGTCAGGATTACCCTCCTTCTTGCGAGGAAGCTGAGCCAGTGCCATAAAACACAAGCATGGATTTTCCATCCCCAGGTGTTAGGGGTTCTGCTGAGTCAGGGAGATGGGTTGCATCTCTACATACAAATCTAAAGAAGTGCCTTTGTCCTCTTAATGTGGACCAGCCTGCAAAGCATTATTCTTGTTTATTATTACACCAGCCACTTGCTCACAGGAAACGGGAGTGTGGCGGGGAGATGAACACATTTTTCATTTGCTCCAGTGGGAGGGGAGCCCTTGAGATCCCTTCACTGGGATGTATTTAGTGCTGCGTCTACAAGTCCCAGGGAAACACAGCCTAGGCCATTTTAATTGCCTCTCTCGACAAAATTTCCCTGAAGGAAATGGCTCTTTGATCACCCCCATGCCTGAACCAAGGACGTGTGCAGTGAACAGGTGAAGGTCGGGATCACCTCGCAGAGCTGTGGAGCTGTAGAGACCTGGAGTAGGGTGTAGATGTAGGTAAACTGTCACCATGATAATTCGTTTAGACTTTGGGAGTCCCTGAAGCCCTTGGGAAGAAGTATATGGTGGAAAACAGGAGTTCCTGCACCCAAGGGATGGAGCCGCAGTCATTAGTATTTGAGCATTTATAGCAGTTCTTTCCCCAAGGCTGGAGGGATTGGGAATGAGACCTTGTCTCTCCCCCAGCCTCTCCCCCAGCCCCAAACAGCTTTGATGATTTCTCTCGCCTGCACATCAAAACAGAATCCTTTAGCAAGGCGTGCCTGGCCCCTCACAGGCTTGCTCTCTTGTCTGTTTTCTGTTTCATCGATTTCCGCTTTTACCTCTATTATGTCTTTTCTTCTCCCTACTTTGGATTTACTCTGCTGCTCTTTTTCTAGCTTCTTAAGGTGAACTGTAGGTTGATTATTTTAGCTCTTTCTTCATTATGGTATAAGACTTTAAAATGATAAATTTCTGCCCTAAGCAATCGTTAGCTGGATAACTCAAATTTTGGCGTGCTATATTTTCACTATCATTAAATTTGAAATATTTAAAAAAATTCCCTTTGGTTTTCTTCTTTGACCCATGGATTATTTAGAAATGCCTTGTTTAACTTCCAAATATTTAGGCCTACCCTAGATTTCTTGTTGAATTTATTTCTAATTCAATTATTTTGTGGTCAGAGAACAGCAATTCTTCTATGATCAGTCTCTCAATTACTTTAGTCTTTTTAAATTTATCAAGATCTCTTTTGTGACAAACATTAGGTCTATTTTAGTAAACATTTTTTAAAAGGTTATATATTCTGTGGTTGTTGGGAGTAGTGTTCTATCAATGTCATTAAGTGACAACAGTTGATAGAGCTGTTCTGATTATTTTTATCTTTACTTTTTATTTTTGCTCCAGTTGTTCTATCAACTGATGAGGAAGGGGCATTATAATCTCCTAGTTGTATTATATAGTTGCCCGTTTCCTCATTTAATTTCTTTAATTTGTGCCTTGTGAATTTTGGAGCTTTGATATTGGGTGCATGAACATTTATGATCACTACGTCTTCTTGATGGATTGATCCTTTTATCCTTACGAAATGTCCTTCTCTATCTTGACAATACTTTTTGTCTTGAAGCCTATTTGCTCTGATATCAATACAGCTGCTCCAGCCTTTTTATGCATACTAATTGCATAATATACCTTTTTTCTATCCATTTATTTTTAACTTATCTTTGCCTCTCTTTATAATTTACAGGTTTTTTAGATAATATCTACTTGAGTCTTGTGTTTTTAACTCATTCTGAAATTCACTGCCTTATAAATGTTGGGTTTAGTCCATTTGCATTTAATGTAATTATTGACCTGGTTGAATTTAGGTTTACCCATCTATTATTTATTTACGCTTGTCCCCTTTTCTTTTGGTCCACCTTTTCTCTCTTCTTTATTTGACTACTTCTAGAATTTCATTTTAATATATCTTTGACTTTTTATATGTTATTTCTTGAATTTAAAAAACAGTTGCTGCTTTAGGTGTTAGAACATACACCCTTAGATTTTACAGTCTACTTAAAGTTAGTATTTTTGACTTCACATGTGACGTGGAAACCTTGTGATTTTGTAGATGCATTTAACACTCCTGACTACCTTTATGCTGTAATAATAATGGGCATATGTCTACATACCTTAGAATGTATGAACTGAGTTTATAACTCCACAAGAAAATGTTATGATTTTTACCTAAACAGTCATATGTATTTTAACAAAATATAGAGGAAGAAATAGTCTTTTATATTTATCCAAACATTTACCTTTTATAATCCTCTTTATTCCTTTTTGAAGATTTAAGTTTCTCTCTGGCATCATTTTCCTTTCTCTCAGTTTGACGACTTTCTTTAATATTTTTTTAGTGCAGGTATGCTGACAATGAATTCTGTTTGTTTTCATTTATTTAAAATGTCTTTATTTCCCCTGCATTTTTGAAATTTATTACCTCTGTGTATAGAATTCTCTGTTGATAGTGTCTTTTTTGTTTATTTTTTTGGGAGTCAAGGATTTATTAATAATTTTACATGATTTTGAGAGTAATAAGAAAAAGTTGATAAAAGTTATACAATATAACTTTTGAACGATGTGCAGTGTGGCAGAGTGAGAGAAAAGATGGTTAACATGAGCCAAACATTGTCGGGGACAATTGAAGTTAAGAGTATTAGCATAAATCTATAATGAATGAAATATGGAATTCTATGAAAACAAGCTCCCAGGTGGTAGATTATGGATGGCTTGGCTCAAGGTGGGAGATTAAGGCTGTTTGGAAGTTCTGTGGAGTCTTCAGAATCTTCCTTCCCAGATTAAGTGTTATTGATTTTTTTTAAACATCTTTATTGGAGTAAAATTGCTTTACAGTGGTGTGTTAATTTCTGCTTTATAACAAAGTGAATCAGTTATACATATACATAAATCCCCATATCTCCTCCCTCTTATGTCTCCTTCCCACACTTCCTATCCCACCACTCTAGCTGGTCACAAAGCACCGAGCTGATCTCCCTGTGCTATGCAGCTGCTTCCCACTAGCTATCTATTTTACATTTGGTAGTGTATATATGTCCATGCCACTCTCTCACTTCGTCCCAGCTTACCCTTCCCCCTCCCCATATCCTCAAGTCCATTCTCTATGTCTGTGTCTTTAATCCTGTCCTGCCCCTAGGTTCTTCATAGCCTTTTTTTTTTTTTTTACATTCCAAATATATGTGTTAGCATACAGTATTTGTTTTTCTCTTTCTGGCTTAATTCACTTTGTATGACGAACTCTAGGTCCATCCACCTCACTACAAATAACTCAATTTCGTTTCTTTTTATGGCTGAGTAATACTCCATTGTATATATGTGCCACATCTTCTTTATCCATTCATCTGTCGATGGACACTTAGGTTGCTTCAATCTCCTGGCTATTGTAAATAGAGCTGCAATGAACATTTTGGTACATGACTCTCTTTGAATTATGGTTTTCTTAGAGTATACACCCAGTAGTGGGATTGCTGGGTCATATGGTAGCTTTATTTTTAGTTTTTTAAGGAACCTCCATACTGTTCTCCATAGTGGCTGTATCAATTTACATTCCCACCAACAGTGCAAGAGTGTTCCCTTTTCTCCACACCCTCTCCAGCACTTACTGTTTGTAGATTTTTTGATGATGGCCACTCTGAGTGGTGTGAGGTGATACCTCGTTTTAGTTTTGATTTGCATTTCTCTAATGATTAGTGATGTTGAGCATCCTTTCATGTGTTTGTTGGCAATCTGTATATCTTCTTTGCAGAAATGTCTATTTAGGTCTTCTGCCTATTTTTGGATTGGGTTGTTTGTTTCTTTATTATTGAGCTACATGACTTGTTTGTAAATTGTGGAGATTAATTCTTCGTCCATTGCTTCATTTGCAAATATTTTCTCCCATTCTGAGGGTTGTCTTTTTGTCTTGTTTATGGTTTCCTTTGCTGTGCAAAAGCTTTTAAGTTTCATTAGGTCCTATTTGTTTATTTTTATTTCCATTTCTCTAAGAGGTGGGTCAAAAAGGATCTTGCTGTGACTTATGTCATAGAGTGTTCTGCCTATGTTTTCCTCTAAGAGTTTTATAGTGTCTGGCCTTATATTTAGGTCTTTAATCTATTTTGAATTTATTTTTGTGTATTGTGTTAGGGAGTGTTCTAGTTTCATTCTTTTACATGTAGCTGTCCAGTTTTCCCAGCACCAATTATTGAAGACGCTGTCTTTTCTCTATTGTATATTCTTGCCTCCTTTATCAAAAATAAGGTGACCATATGTGTATGGGTTTATCTCTGGGCTTTCTATCCTGTTCCACATTGATCTATATTTCTGTTTTGTGCCAGTACCATACTGTCTTGATTATTGTTGCTTTGTAGTATAGTTTGAAGTCAGGGAGCCTGATTCCTCCAGCTCCGTTTTTTTTTTCCTCAATATT
This sequence comes from Delphinus delphis, assembly GCF_949987515.2. NCBI lineage: Eukaryota > Metazoa > Chordata > Mammalia > Artiodactyla > Delphinidae > Delphinus > Delphinus delphis. The sequence goes on from NC_082683.1 coordinate 2,625,067, forward strand.
GCTTTGGCTATTCGGGGTCTTTTGCATTTCCACACAAATTGTGAAATTTTTTGTTCTAGTTCTGTGCAAAATGCCATTGGTAGTTTGATAGGGATTGCATTGAATCTGTAGATTGCTTTGGGTAGTATAGTCATTTTCACAATGTTGATTCTTCCAATCCAAGAACAAGGTATATCTCTCCATCTGTTTGCATCATCTTTAATTTCTTTCATCAGTGTCTTATAGTTTTCTGCATACAGGTTTTTTGTCTCCTTAGGTAGGTTTATTCCTAGGTTTTTTATTCTTTTTGTTGCAATGGTAAATGGAGTGTTTCCTTAATTTCTCTTTCAGATTTTTCATCATTAGTGTATAGGAATGCAAGAGATTTCTGTGCATTAATTTTGTATCCTGCTACTTTACCAAATTCATTGATTAGCTCTAGTAATTTTCTGGTAGCCTCTTTAGGATTCTCTATGTATAGTATCATGTCATCTGCAAACAGTGACAGCTTTACTTCTTCTTTTCTGATTTGGATTCCTATTATTTCTTTTTCTTCTCTGATTGCTGTGGCTAAAACTTCCAAAAATATGTTGAATAATAGTGGTGAGAGTGGGCAACATTGTCTTGTTCTTGTTTTTAGTGGGTTTCAGTTTTTCACCATTGAGAATGATGTTGGCTGTGGGTTCGTCATACATGGCCTTATTATACTGAGGTAAGTTCCCTCTATGCTTACTTTCTGGAGGGTTTTTATCATAAATTGGTGTTGAATTTTGTGGAAAGTTTTTCTGCATCTATTGAGATGATCATATGTTTTTATCTTTCAATTAGTTAATATGGTGTATCATATTGATTGATTTGCATATATTGAAGAATCCTTCCATTTCAGGGAAAAACTCCACTTGATCATGGTGTATGATCCTTTTAATGTGCTGTTGGATTCTGTTTGCTAGTATTTTGTTGAGGATTTTTGCATCTATGTTCATCAGTGATATTGGCCTGTAGTTTTCTTTCTTTGTGACATCTTTGTCTGGTTTTCGTATCAGGGTGATGGTGGACTCGTAGAATGAGTTTGGGAGTGTTCCTCCCCCTGCTATATTTCAGAAGAGTTTGAGAAGGATAGGTGTTAGCTCTTCTCTAAATATTTGATAGAATTTGCCTGTGAAGCCATCTGGTCCTGGGCTTTTGTTTTTTGTAAGATTTTTGATCACAGTTTCAATTTCAGTGCTTGTGATTGGTCTGTGTATATTTTCTATTTCTTCCTGGTTCAGTCTCAGAAGGTTGTGCTTTTCTAAGAACTTGTCCATTTCTTCCAGGTTGTCCATTTTATTGACATATAGTTGATTGTAGTAATCTCTCATGATCCTTTGTATTTCTGCAGTGTCAGTTGTTACTTCTCCTTTTTCATTTCTAATTCTGTTGATTTGAGTCTTCTTCCTTTTTTTCTTGATGAGTCTGGCTGATGGTTTATCAATTTAGTTTATCTTCTCAAAGAACAAGCTTTTAGTTTTATTGATCTTTGCTATTGTTTCCTTCATTTCTTTTTCATTTATTTCTGATCTGATCTTTATGATTTCTTTCCTTCTGCTAACTTTGGTTTTTTTTTTTTTCTTTTTCTCTAATTGTTTTAGGTGTAAGGTTAGGTTGTTTATTTGAAATATTTCTTGTTTCTTGGGTTAGGATTGTATTGCTATAAAATTCATCTTAGAACTGCTTTTGCTGCATCCCATAGGTTTTGGTTCATTGTGTTTTTATTGTCATTTGTTTCTAGGTATTTTTTAATTTCCTCTTTGAATTCTTCAGTGATCTCTTGGTTATTAAGTAGTGTATTGTTTAGCCTCCATGTGTTTGTATTTTTTACAGATTTTTTCCTGTATTTGGTATCTAGTCTCATAGTGCTGTGGTCAGAAAAGATACTTGATATGATTTCAATTTTCTTAAATTTACCAAGGCTTGATTTGTGATTGAAGATATGATCTATCCTGGAGAATGTTCCATGAGCACTTGAAAAGAAAGTGTATTCTCTTGGATTTGAGTGGAATGTGCTGTAAATATCAATTAAGTCCATCTTGTTTAATGTATCGTTTAAAGCTTGTGTTTCCTTATTTATTTTCATTTTGGATGATCTGTCCATTGGTGACAGTGGGGTGTTAAAGTCCCCTACTATGATTGTATTACTTTTGATTTCCCCCTTTATGGCTGTTAGCATTTGCCTTATGTATTGAGGTGCTCCTATGTTGGGTGCATAAATATTTACAATTGTTATATCTTCTTCTTGGATTGGTCCCTTGATCATTATGTAGTGTCCTTCTTTGTCTCTTGTAGTAGGCTTTATTTTAAAGTCTATTTTGTCTGATGTGAGAACTGCTACTCCAGCTTTCTTTTGATTTCCACTTGCATGGAATATCTTTTTCCATCCCCTCACTTCCAGTCAGTATGTGCCCCTAGGTCTGAGTTGGGTCTCTTGTAGACAGCATATATACGGTTCTTGTTTTTGTGTCCATTCAGCCAGTCTATGTCTTTTGGTTGGAGCATTTAATCCATTTACACTTAAGGTAATTATCGATATGTATGTTCCTATTACCATTTTCTTAATTGTTTTGGGTCTGTTATTATAGGTCTTTTCCTTCTCTTGTGTTTCCTTCCTCTTGTGTTTCTTCTCATTTTCCTTAACTTACCGTGTTTGGAGTCTCTTTTCGCAGGCTGCAAGTTTGTAGCTCCTGTTGTGTTTGGTGTCTGCCCCCAGTGGCTAAGGTTGTTTCAGTGGGTTGTGTAGGCTTCCTGGTGGAGGGGACTGGTGTCTGTGTTTTGGTGGATGAGGCTGGATCTTGTCTTTCTGGTGGGCAGGACCACATCTGGTGCTGTGTTTTGGGGTGTCTGTGACCTTATTATGATTTTAGGCAGCCTCTCTGCTAATGGGTGGTGTTGTGTTCCTGTCTTGAGAGTTGTTTGGCATGGGATGTCTAGCACTGTAGCTTGCTGGTCATTAAGTGGAGCTGGGTCTTAGTGTTGAGATGGAGATCTCTGGGAGAGCTTTCGCTGTTTGATATTATGTGGAGCTGGGAGGTCTCTGGTGGACCAATGTCCTGAATTTGGCTCTCCCACCTCAGAAGCACAGGCCTGACACCTGGCCAGAGCATCAAGACCCTTTCAGCAACACGGCTCAGAAGAAAAGGGAGAAAAAAAGAAAGAAAGAAAGAAAGAAAGAAAGAAAGAAAGAAAAGAAAAGAAAGTTATTAAAATAAAAAAATAATTATTAAAAATAAAAAAATAAAAAAGAAAGAAAGAAGGAAGAGAGCAACCAAACCAAAAAACAAATCCACCAATGATAAGTGCTAAAAACTATACTTAAAAAAAAAAAAAAAAAAAGGACAGGCAGAACCCTAGGACAAATGGTAAAAGCAAAGCTGTACAGACAAAATCACACACAGAAGCATACACATGCACACTTACAAAAAGAGAAAAAGGAAAAAATATATATATAGTTGCTCCCAAAGTCCATCACCTCAATTTTGGGATGATTTCGTTGTCTATTCATGTATTCCACAGGTGCAGGGTACATCACGTTGATTGTGGAGATTTAATTCGCTGCTTCTGAGGCTGCTGGGAGAAATTTCCCTTTCTCTTCTTTGTTCGCACAGCTCCTGGGGTTCAGCTTTGGATTTGGACCTGCCTCTGTGTGTAGGTCGCCTGAAGGTGTCTGTTCCCCACCCAGACAGGACGGAGTTAAAGGAGCAGCTGATTAGGGGGCTCTGGCTCACTCAGGCCCCGAGGGAGGGAGGGGTACGGGGTGAGCCTGTGGCGGCAGAGGCCGGCATAACGTTGCACCAGGCTGAGGTGCATCGTGTGTTCTCCCGGGGAAGTTGTCCCTGGACCACGGGACCTTGGCAGCGATGGGCTGCACAGGCGCCCGGAAGAGGAGGTGTGGATAGTGACCTGTGCTTGCACATGGGCTTCTTGGTGGATGCAGCAGCAGCCTTAGCACCTCCTGCCCGTCTCTGGTGTCTGCCCTGATAGCCGCGGCTCGCGCCTGTCTCTGGAGCTCATTTAGGCAGTGCTCTGAACCCTCTCTCCTCGCACACCCCAAAACAATGGTCTCTTGCCTCTTCGGCAGCTCCAGACTTTTCCCGGATTCCCTCCCGGCTAGCTGTGGTGCACTAGCCCCCTTCAGGCTGTGTTCACACCACCAGCCCCAGTTCTCTCCCTGGGATCTGACCTCCCAAGCCCGAGCCTCAGCTACTAGTCCCGCCCGCCCCGGCGGGTGAGCAGACAAGCGTCTCGGGCTGGTGAGTGCCGGTCGGCACCAATCATCTGTGTGGGAATCTCTCCGTTTTGCCCTCCGCACCCCTGTTGCTGTGCTCTCCTCCGTGGCTCCGAAGCTTCCCCCCCGCACCGCCCTCCCCCTGTCTCCACCCGCGAAGGGGCTTCCTAGTGTGTGGAAACCTTTCCTCCTTCACAGCTCCCTCCCACTGGTGCAGGTCCCGTCCCTATCCTATTGTCTCTGTTTTTTCTTTTGCCCTACCCAGGTACGTGGGGACTTTCTTGCCTTTTGGGAGGTCTGAGGTCTTCTGCCAGCGTTCAGTAGGTGTTCTGTAGGAGTTGTTCCACATGTAGATGTATTTCTGATGCATTTATGGGGAGGAAGGTGATCTCCACGTTTTACTCTTCCACCATCTTGAAGGTCTCCTGATAGTGTTTTTTTCCTTTAAGGATTTTAAAGATGTTGCTCCACAGTCAAATGGCCAAATATTTTCTGGTGAGAAGTCCTGAGTTATTCAAATTATTTTTTCTGTGTATGTGACATCATTTGTCTGATTGTTTTTAAGATTTCTGTTTCATATTTGTTTTTTAGAAGTTTTTGATTATGAGCCTAGGCACATTTTTTTTTTTTTTTGTATTATACTATTTTTGGTTTGGTGAACTTCTTGAAATTGTACATTTATGTCTTTCACCAAATTTGGGAAGTTGTTGGCCATTATTTCTTTAAATATTTTTCTACTCATTCTTTCTCTTTTCTCCTATCACTTTTATTTTAAAGCCAGGCCCCGAGGTTCCATTAATTTCTTTTCTAATGCTTTTCTCTTTATTCTTCAGATTGGTTAATTCCTATTGATCTATTTTCAGGTTCACTGACTTTTTAATTGATCATTTCCATTCTGCTATTAAACCCATTAGTTAAACCCATAATTTCAGATATTCTAATTTTTAGTCCCAAACTTTCCATTTGATTTGTTTTTAACATTTTTAATTTCTTTTCTGAGAATTCCTATCTTTTCACTTGTTATCAGAACATTTTCCTTTACCTCCTGGATTATGGTTAGAATGGCTGCGTTGTAGTCCTTGTCTGTTAATTTCAACATCTTGGTCATGATGGTTGTTGATTTTTTTTTACAGATAGTGAGTCTCACTTTCCTGGTTTCTTGTACCTTGAGTAATTTTGGATAGCATCCTGGACATTGTGAATACTGTATGTGGTGACTGTGGTTGCTGTTATGTTTCTCCATGGAGTATTATTGCTTTGTTTTAGCAGAAAAGTAATTCAGATAGAATCAAACCACAAAGTCTCTCTCACCTGCAGGTGGTGACAACTCAACTCACTTCTTTGTGGGTTCTGTTGTTGCTCTTTTCTTCTTTAACTAGGTTGGTTGCCGTGTACAGCATGCATGGAGAGTTTCAAAGTCATTCAGAGACTTGGGTAGAGTTTACATGCAGAACCTGGGGCTCCCCTCTCTTACTCTATACTTTATGAATTTCCCTTCTCACTCACCAGCATCGCTGACCCTGTGAATCTTTCTTTTCCTGGGCAGAGAGATGGTGGGTTTTCTATCAGTGATTCAGCTGCACCATACCCTGATGGAAGCAACACAAAGATAGGGGACCCATCACATACTGGTTCCTTCTTCCTAGTTTAGGCTTCCTTCCAAAATCTTCCCACCTTTGTTTACTTTCTAGAGACTTCAAGTAGGTTTTTGTTTGTTTGTTTTGTATTTGTTTTGGCTAGAGTTTGTTGTGGTTTTCTGTGGAAGGGTTAGCATACTGGGAACTTCTCTACCATAAGCATTTATGTTTGCTTAATTTTTAAATTAGTCGTGTCTTTGAATGGCTGGGGGTCGGGGTACTATGCCTCTAGTTCTGTCAGGTATAGCATGAGGCTATAGGAAGGGGAAGGGTTGGGAGGGAGAATATGAGGCAGTGGAAAGTGTTGGCAATTTATTGCCTGAATCTCTGCTTCCATCACAGCAAATTGGAATTTTCTGTTATTTTCCAAATGGACATCTCAGGTAAGATTTATTGTAAAATTGTTTTTGGTTAAAGTGTATTTGAAAACCACTTATTTAAATATTCTCCAAGTTCTGAAGCTCTGAGAAACTCTGCCGACTTCAAGGGGCTTTAGCAATGCTATTTAGAACCCCAATTCTTGAGCTAGACTGACCTGTGTTTGAATCGCAGTTTGTCACTTACCAGCTGTGGGGCCTGGGGCTAGTTCCTTACTACCAGTATCCTCCATTTATTCATCTTCAAGATAGAGAGAACCATACTGTCTTGTAGGATGGTGTGAGAATCTAGGGAGATGATGGGTATTTAGTCTTTGGCAGAGGCTTGACATATGGTAAGTGTGTTTTATGGACTGAATGTTTGTGTCCCCTCGATTTCATATGTTGAATCCCTAATTCCCAAATATGATGGTATTTGGAGACAGATCTTTGGTGGTGGTGGGTGGAGCTCAGGATGGTATTACTGCCCTTGTAAGAAGAGACACCAGATAGCGCTCTCTGTCTCTGGCTCTCTCTCTCCCATATGAGCACATAGCAAGAAAGGGCTTTCTACAAGACAGGATGTGGGTCCTCAACATCACCTAACCATGCTGGTACCCTGATCTTGGACTTACAGCCTCTAGAACTGTGAGAAAATAAATGTGTGCTCTGGCTCCAGTGCATGGTATTTTGTTGCGGCAGACTGAGCAGACTAAGACATTATGTATGCCACTGATCAGTATTCATCATCAAGTGTGTATGGACGTTTCTGTGAGTAAAAGTGAAGGTGTTGGAGAGTCTGCTGTGTGTCTAGAGAGAGCAAAGGAAGGGCTCCTTCACCAGCTCCACAGAGGCAATTGTATCTGTGAGATGCTGATGAAACTTTTGCCAGGAACTCAGAGGACAAAGCTTCTCATTCATTATCAGAGACATGGTAGCTGCCACTTGGTCACTTTAGAATTGACAATCACAGGTCCCATTAGTGACAGCTCCATTTCTCAGGCTGGACTTGCCAGGGAGATCATCTCTCCAACGAATCACCTCCCGGATGCAGCATATAGAAAATCTGGATTCAGAAAAAATACAGTGGGATTCCGTGGTGTGAAGGGGCAACATCTATTGTACATTCCTCATGTCCCATCACAAATAGCTAGCTTTCCTTTAGTGACCTTAACACAGATTAATGTTAAGGGTTCGAGCATTTTAAGGAGCATGCCCTTAAATTAAATCAAAGGGAGCATGCCCTTTGATTTCAGATCAAAGCTGAAATCTGCTTCCCTGTTATTGGAGAGTGGGTGTTTTTGGAAGTGACAAGGGCACCACACTGCATCTGCTTTCTCGAGGAGACTCTGAGTGGAAAAGGAGCAGGAGATGTTGTTGGGAGGCCCTGGAGGAAAAAAGATGTCAGGCTGAACAGACTCTTCACAAGGTCATTATCAAATGTGATTTTCAAGTGTCGCCTCGTTGCTGCTGACACAAATGAGACCTGGAGATTATTGGAAATCTATATGAAAGTCATGCCCTATGTCAGGCTCCTGACTAAGCCCATTCCTTTCCCCTCCCCTGAACAAAGGAAAACTAACCCAACAGAGAGCAGGAAAAATGTTTTGCTTTGGTTCAAACCTTTAAATTTTTTGTAGCTTGGAGGCTTGTCCTCATTTGCAAAGCAGGATTTAATCCTTGTGTGGGCAGTGGTGGGGGGCGGTGGGGAGGAGGGAAGTCAGTGTTTAAACTCAGCACAAAGAGACCTTCCCCAAATAGAAGCTACCCCAGTGTGGTCCATACTCTCATTTACCCTGAAAACGATTCTTCACCATCCAGCACTTCCTAATATGAAAAAGGATTTCTTCCCCAGACTCAAAAGTGGAAATTTGCTTAATTTCAAATCTGAGTTAACCTTCTCTTTACCCACAAGGTTCCAGGGTCTGCAGCCTCATAGCACAGAAGGCATAAAATCTGATGAGGGTTTTTCTGCATCAGCAAAGGTCTCTGATAAGTACTTTGGCTTCTTTGTTTTAACCAAAATCAGCCCATGTTTCTTGAAAAGACCAAGTGATAGGAGATGCTCTTTGCAAAGTTAGTGCTCTCCTCTGCCCTCCCAGCGATCCAGCCCTGCATGACAGGGAGGGTGTGTGTGGCTTTCTTTTTTTGTCACTGCTCAAATTTACAACGGCAGAAACAGGACTTGGTGTCTGTGCCTTGTGGAGAGTCTTGCAAAGGGAGGTTCAGGGTCCAGATGGAGGCAAGATCTTACTCTGTTCCCTCAAGTTGAGAAGTCCCAGCTCCTGCAGCAAACCAGGGGCCTAAAGCAAGGGAAAAAGAAACGTAGCTAATGAGTGAGAAGTCACAGAATTCCATCTGGGACACCTCTCAGTGAAGTGGGGCTCTGAGGAAAGGCTACTGCATCACAGGCACTCAGTAAGTGAATGATGAATGAATGAGTGGCTAAATGAATGAATGAGTCAGGGACTTTGCTACACTTATCTTTTCATCCCCCACAGATCCTGACTCAGGACTGTGCACATTGAAGAGCTTGGTAAATGTTGAGTTAGTGATAGGGCTGCTTTAGGTCCTGCAGGAATTCAGAGGCTTTGTCATCCTATGGACTATGCACAAGCCTCACGCTGCAGCTTTGGTTTCTCTGATGGAAGCAGAAAGGCTCCAGGTCGCTCCAGCTGCTTCTGGAGCCACAGAACTGATGGAAGGACCATACCTGAGCTGATTTGCTCTCCAGCAATTTCCAGCCTCTTCTCTGCCAGTCCTATTGTGAATATTTGCCTATGCCCTGCCCATTCTTAGATCTTGCTGAATGACCTCAAACTCATATACTGATTCACAACAAGTAATTCATGGTAGTTGTGGAAATACAGATGTCACTTTCCACAGCAGGAATTTTTACGAAGGTTTGGGGTGATGTTTTTGCCACTGAGGCCGTGTGTGGGGAAAGATTTCAGGGCACGTTTGGCAGTCTTGAAATCATTCATAGCACACAGGGTCGTGTCTCTCTCCATTTGACCCAAATCCCTACCCCACAGAGGTGGACCCAGACAAGCACACTGGACCTCTACGTTTGTGTCTGAGCTGGGTTTCACTGCCGAACTTGGGGAGGAACGCCACCTGAACTAATTTTCCTCCAGGCAACTTCATTGGAACAAAGTTTTATGTGGCAGATAATGAGAAAAGCAGCTGTAAAATCCTAAAGGAATGAAAAATAATTTCTGAGGATACTGGAAGTCTCTTAGAATGAGAAAGTCACATCGATTCCCTCAATTACTATGAGGAACATGCATCCATAACATACATTTTAATAGGCATTAAAGACATTTTAATGAGAAAATCATTTAAAAGTTGATAAACATGTGTCTTTTGTTGATACCCAGCAGAGAGTTTTTAGGGGGAGGGTAGGTGTTTGGGGAATCATTAGCACCAGGTTGCTTTATTAGGTGCTGTGTTGTTCTGAATATTTTAGCTGCTGAAGTTCAGACTTGGGGGCCTGCAGATTTGGGTGTGATTATTAAAAGGCTCTGAGACTGGGAAAAGATGGAGAATGTCTATTTCAAAGATTGGGCTGATGTCAAACCCTGACACACCGGTGTCCAGCAGTCAACATCGTAGGGCTCAAAACACTCATTATTCTTGCTCAAAACCAACTGCGCTGGAGAAGGAGGCCAAGAAGTCTGAAGATATTAAAAAAACTCAGGTCTGGTCAGGCTAAGGTTACCCTGATGCAGGAAGTTGAAGGCTTTGGAGACTCTTGGCCAGATTTCATCCCTGGTGCAGCATGTGAGTCCCCTCTGGCACTGTGAGAGGAGCACCAGCTGGTCCAATGCCACTGCACAGTGACCAGTCCCCAGGCTGGGACAGCTGGACAGGGTAGGAGACATCTGCACCTAAATGGCATTACCCACCTAATGATATGACCGTTACTAATACCGGCTCTCCGTCCTGTAGCCGGACTACAGCCAGACACCGTGCTCAGCATCCTACTGGGATTTCTATATTAGCTTTCTATTGCCGCATAACCAGTGATCACAGATTTGGTCGCTTAAAGGATTACCCGTTTATTATCTCAGGGTTTCTGGGGTCAGGAGTCTAGACATGGCTTAGCTGGGTTCTCTGCTCAGGGTTTCACAAGGCTGCAGTCGTGGTGTCAGCCAGGATGTGTTCTCATCAGCGGCTTGGTTGGGGAAGGCCCTGCTTCTAAGTATCCTAAGGTGGTTAGCAGAATTCATTTTCTTGCGGTTGTAGGGCTCACAGTGACTTTCTTCTTTGTGTTTGGCATTCTGACTTCAGGGAGGGCTCCTGTCTCTCTTTTAAAGGCTCACCCGATTTGACCAGGACGACCCAGGGCGATCTCCCTTTTGGTGAACTCAAAGTCAACTGATTAGAGACCTTACTTACATCTGCAAAGTTCCTCCACCTTTGCTGTATTCTATTTATTAGAAACAGGCCACAAGTCCCGCCCACATTTAAGGGGCTGGGTTTACACAAAGGTATGGGTAGTGGGGACCAGGAACCAATGAGGTCACTCTAGGGTGTATCCACCACAGTTAGAAACACCTGCCGAAACCCTATGAACTATGCTGCTCTCATCCCCATTCTATCAACAAGGAAACCGAGGTTTATAGAGATGAAGTGGCTTGTCTAAGGACACCCAGCTAGAAATTGGTTGAATTCAAATCCAGAATGCCTGATTCCAGAGCCACGCACAGTAACAGCCTGTGTTCCCTGGTTAGAAAATAGTGAGGCAGGAAAGTCCTATAAGAAAGGTCGTGGTGTCATGTATAAGGTGTATCATAAAAATAATAGGTTGAATTTGCTCATCGACATAAGCAAGCACAGAATAAGTGCTAGCTACTACCCTGATGACTGTCATGTTCTCATTTTTTTAACTGCAGAAGTAAAGTTCAACAGAATCTCTTCAGCTGGTAGAAATACACACAGTAGCTGGAGTGAGAAAGCATTAGAGGAATCAAGGTTAACAAAAGCTTATAAAAAAGGCTAAAGGCGTCTCAACTCAAACTGTATTTCACTGTTAATCATGATAAGAGAGTCAGGACAGCCTACTCACTGAGCAGTCCTGGGCCTTTTATACACACGATCTCAGATACTGTTCCAAGCATTCATCTGAGCATTACTGTTATTCCCATGGGAAAGATGGGGAAATGGTGGGCTGGAGGGGTTGAGTGACTTCTGCAAGGTCTACCGCAAGTAAGTGGCAGAGGTAAAGATGTGCACCCAAGTCCAGGGTTAGGCCTACTGTTCAGTTTTTGTGAGCTATTGGTAATTAACTTTCCAGGAGCTAAATTCACCAGTTGCACATATTTTATAGGGGCACAATTTCCTTTGTCTTTCTTGCTTTCATGTTCTTTCTCTCCCTCTTCTCCTCTGTCAGAATTTTGTGTGCTTGAGAGAGAAAGACATAGACACAACAGAGAATTAACAGCATTTTGGGGGGTGACTTGTGTACCCAGTCTTACAAATGGCCCCCAAACAATCTCGCTTCCTTGATTCTTGCTGTAGATGCTTCTCTAACGACCACCTCCATCAGCAGCTTCCCAAGAAGATGGCAGATCCTTTAGTGCTGAGAATTTCTGTCTTACCTTTCTTAGGAGCGGCTACCATTCCAGGTTAATGTCTGATGCACAAAGGGCTCCGTAAATATTTGTTGGTTGATTTAAAACTGACTCAGATGAAACAGGATTTCAGAAAAAGGAGAAATTGGTATTGGGTGAAATAGTCTAATATTTCAACTCCTTAATATAGTACAGCAATTTGCAAGATGTCCAAGCATCCTGTGAGGGAAATTTCTATGACTATAATATCTCACACACACACACACACACACACACACACACACACACACACACACACACAAAGTGTGTGCAGAGTGGTGATCTGGAAGGGGATATGATAACATTAGCCTAGGTTAATATGTGGTACATCCCATATAACAGGAAGGGACACATGCTGCTCCTTGATCCACCCAATGTCTTCCCTCCCCTTCCCCTGACTTCCTCAATCACAGACTCTGGGTTTGTTCCATGTGACATGTGCGCAATGGGAACTATAGCCATGCAACCCAGTTCTGGCCAATGAAACCCAGATGAAAGCTACTGGGGAGAGTAGCCCTTCCCAAACACAAATGTAAAGCCTTGTTGGGAGAAGGCTCTTTGCCCTTCACCCCTTCAACCTTCCCTTTTATTCCTGCCTGGAAACTGGAAGTGATGGCTTGAGGCACAGCAGCCACCCTGGGGCAATGAGCATAAAAGCCACAGTAATGATGGTGGAGCAGAAGAAGGAAGAACCCGGGTCTCAGATGTCCCCATTTATAGTCTCACAAGTTCAGGACTGCCCACCCTGTTGCATACGTTAAGTTAAACCCCCTCACAGTTTCAGCCTCTAGAGGAAGGTTTCCTGTTATCTGCAGCTGAATGCAGTCCCCAAGTGCTGCCACAGTTACTCTTCCTGTTAATCCCGTCAGTTGGGTATTATTAATCATGTTTTGCAAACAAGAAAGTCACAGCTCAGGGAGGTAGATAACAAGCCTAAGATCACAGAGCCTGTGAGTGGTGAATCTGGACGTTAATGTTTTATTCCAAAGCTTCTATTCTATATTTTCTCCTTGGGTATAAAGAAGGGGAGAGGGTCAGATCTATATAAGGGGTCCCTTCCTGCCTAGAGAATGGCATTGATCCATCAGGTCATTCAGACAACAAATACTACTTGAGCTCAGCCTATGGCCACGTTCTCATGATCAGCAGTCCTTTCCCTGGAGGATCCTCCAGTCTGAAGGTCTCCTCTTTCCGAACTCTTCTTTTTTAGGGAATTTTGTACTTTGCTTTTTACTAAGGAAGAAGGCTCTGTCACAATATTCTGTTCCTCACCCTCTGCCCCAGGCTTTCTGTGTTCTTGGTGGGGTAGAAGCATCCCAGGGAAATGAGCAGTAGAGGGAAATCGGGACCAGTGAAAGTTGTATTCATTTGCTACTTACTGAATCATGGACATCGATTGTTAACTTGGTGTTTTCAATTAAAACAACAACAGCAACACCGGGGACCAGCATCTGAACGCTGATGTAGCTGCCAGGAAGAAAACAATATGAGTCCAGTAGCTTGGGGGTGACTGCTGCTTTCATGTTTGGCTCAGAAGGAATCTATGAAGTCTCCATCTGCATTTGCATGTTTTGGTCTTGGTGGGAATCTAAAGGTTAGCAATAGGAAAGTCATTCAAAGGATTGGTTGCTGCAGAATTAAGGGACTTACAGTAAAAAATAATCAAAGCAAACATTAAGTGCTTACTTGTCATTGGCTCTGTACTAAGCACTTTAACAGTATTGTCTTAACTTTTCCCCACGGCAATGGCATGGGGTCATTTTTATTGTGATTGTCATTTTAGATGTGAGGAATAAAGGGTGGGCTGGAGAGGCCAAATGACCAGCTCAAGGTCTCACAGTAACTTGGATCACAGGTATCAGGCCCAGACCCCCTTCCCTTGTATCTGGGGAGGGAAGGCTGAAGCTGCTGCAGAAAAGGCTAATGTCCCAGTTTCCATTTAATGAGCATCCTTGTTAAATGCTTAGAATACAAAATTAGTAAGACCAGACCCTCCTTTCCAGGGAGCCTGGGGGGAGGAAGTGACGAATTCACTGAGAAAACAGGTCAGATATCATGTGAGAAAAGAATTCCAAGCCTTCTGTGGGAATTGATGGACTCATCAATCCCAGCAGTGCTTGTAACAACACGTTTCCCCAAAGTCAAGAACTCAGTGACTTCTTGGGACCAATGATACATAAGACTTACTGACTACTTCCTATGAGCCCGACTTTATTTGGTTTACCTCATTTAATCCTCACAACGGCCCAAGGAGGATTCTCTTTTTTAGGCTGTCCCCAGAAGCAGATCCTGAGATGATGATTCAGGTGCAAATTGTTTCTATGGGTGGGGTATAGGGAACTGATGCAGGGAAAGGAAGGCATTACCAAAGGTAAGTTATCAAACAGCTTCTACTATGGTGTCCGGAACTTAATCCTACAGGGAACATCTGGGAAATGATACAAAGCCATTTCTCTAATTTATCATGTAATTTACTATGATGATGATGGTGATAACGGTGACGGTGATAACGGTGATGGTGAGAATGAAGATGATGGTGATGGTGATGGGGGTGGCGGTGATGGTGGTGATGACAGTGATGATGATGGTGATAGTGATGGTGATGATGGTGATGTTGATGGTGGTGATGATGGTGATGATGGTGGCGATGGTGATGTTGATGGTGATGAAGATGATGGTGATGATGATGGTGGTGTTGGTGATGATGATGATGATGATGGTGATGTTGATGGTGATGATGACAGTGATTATGAATGATGGTGGCGATGATGGTGATGAAGATGATGATGACAGTGGTGTTGGTGATGATGATGATAGTGATAATGATTTCTTTTTTAAGTATTGAAGTATATTTTGTATTTTGGTGGGGCTTTTGTCTCCCTATAATAAATTTTTGGATATTAAAAGCCCCCAAGTAGAAGATTCAGTTAAAAAATTTAAAATTACATGCTGTCTACATGATAAATAGATAAATTCATCCCAAGTATGCTTTGAAATCAGAGAAATTCAGTCTGATCTTTTATTCCTCCCACAGCATGGCTGTAGGATATTCATCCCAATGAAAGCAGAAGTTAATACTGCGCTGACTCACCTAGCACAGGCGGACACACTGCAGCCCCCAGGAAACCTTTGCTGAGTGAAAGATGGGTGTAGACCAACGGAGTCAGTGAGGACCCTGTGGGAGCCCAGAGGGCCTTTTGTGTTAGGAACTGTTAAGTTTCAGGACAGGTTTTTGTTTTGTTTTGTTTGTAAATATTTGTATTAGAGTACAACATACATACAGTGAATTGTGTAAATCCTAAATGTACATCTTGAATTCTTCGAAGTGAGTATATCCATGTCACCACCACCGAGATCAAGGTATGGGGCATTGCCTGACCCCAGAAGCCTTCCTCATGCCCGTTCGCCATCATCATCCCCCAGAGTAACCCCGTTCCTGACACCTTGCACCATTGCCTAATAGAAAACATCGTTTAAATGCATCTTGTGATGTTACTCTTTTGTCTGGCTTCTTTTGTCAAAATTACATACGTGAGAGTCATTCGTGTTCTCTCATGTCGTGGTACTTCATTGCTATGTAGATTCCATTATATGAATACAGTATGATTTGTTTACCCATTCTTTTGTTGTTGAACATTTGAGTTATTTCCAGCTTTTTGTTATAATAAAGGTGTTACGAACATTCTGGTACATTTCCTTAGTGGATACAGGTACTTATTTTTCTTAGGTGTTTATCAAGGCATGGCAACCCTCAGTCTCAGAGGAAGAGCGTGTTTAGCTGTAATAGGGTCCGACACATAGTTTTCCAGAGTAGCCGTGCAATGGGGCACTCGGCTGGCAGTGAGTGTCCTGGGTCTGCAGTCAGTCATATGTGGGTTGACATCTTAATCTTGCTGCTTTTGTGTTGTGCAATATTAGACCTTTGTGAGGCTCAATAACTTGCCCTTTGACGGCTACGAAATGGGAATCATAGTTTGTTTACTTTACGTGTGTAGAATGCATGTGTTTACATACATAGAAAAAGAACATAGTGCAGTCCTGGCTTTTGGTACATACTAAAAAATGATGGCTGTGATTATTCCTACCAGTATTTATCTAGAATATTTAGAGACCACGGTATCCTCTTCTGAAAAAATGGTGTAATTTTTTCATTTTCATGTTTTACAAGCATCAAGATGAAGGTTATGACCCGGGGCGGGCGCCGGGGGTCTGAACCCATGCAGGCGCCCGCCGTCTTGGGGACTCCACAGACTGTTTCACACAGTGTAATTTTGTAGAACACGGATTTCCCATGAAAGCCCTCTCAAGGGTAGAGTATTCTCCATGACAGAAAACATCAGTCAGCTATAATTATCATTCTAGCCAAGCACGTAACTAGGATTAGCTAAACATGCAGTCATGAAAAATGCCTAAGAGGCTGAAGGTTTTTCTCCTCTTTCACACAGCTGTTGGGGCCACTAGTAAGTGTCCTGCCAGCTCCAAGTCCTGCCCGCCACCCCCCGCCCACCCCGCCATCGCTGGGACGTGCCCGGCTCTGCTGCGTCTCCGGCTCCCCACCGGCACCGTCTGCCTTTCCTCTGCCTGGTGACTGTGTTTTCAGCCCAGCCCAGGGCTCAGAGACCTCAGCAGCACCCTTCCTCCTGCTGCCCCCTGAGCGGCAAAGGGGGTCAGCTCCCCGCCCTCACGCAGGTGTCTTGTCTGTGCCACCTGCTGGTTACCTTTGCTTCCCCTGTTGCTCTACAGCCATCTCAAAGCCAGGGATTTTGAAGTTCACATTTGTCTCCCCCGACATCTCTGAGACCCCTCCTAACTCTAAACCTCTACCCTATTCCGTTATGGTGTTGAAGGTAATCTCATTGGACGCTGACTGTGTTTCGGATCCTTTAGGGAGATGGGAGAGCAGCGGTCAAGCGTGTGTGGGCTCCAGGTTCAGAGAGTTCGCTGGAATCTGCCTTGACAGCTTCTAAGCTGCGTGGCCTTGGTCAGGCTGCTTGGCCTCTCTGGGCCCCCGCTGCCCATCTACAGTGGAGGGTGCCCTGGGGATTCAGCACACCCGTGATGGGCGCCTGGCTTCCACAGACAGGGAGGCTGACAGTCTGCTCCAAGGCGCTGACGACAAGGCCCTTTGAGAACCAGGTTCCAGCAGAAGATGGTGACTTAATTGTCAGGAAAGCCAAAGACATGGCCTCCAGACCCAGGGGTGTCTGGGTGAGAACCTTCCTGGGGACCCATGGGAGGCTATCATTGTATCAACTGCAGAGACCTGTGTGGTCAAAGGACGAAAACGTAGAAATAAATCAAGAGTAGAAGAGAAACATTTTACTTTTTGGTAAATGTCCAAAGGCTCCCTCCTCTTCTTGCCCCAGCACCTGACATGCCTGAAAATTGTTGATTTTTCTTAAAGGCCGGAATCAGAAGGACGGAACGACATCACCTGGTTTCCCTCAGTGGAATTCAACCTCGGGTTCCTGAAGGTGCCCAAAGAGGGGCTGTGCGGGTGGAACTTTTAACTTTCCATCGTCCGGCCTGTTATTCCCAAGTGCTTGTGAAAAGATTTCTCTAAACCCGACGTTTTGCTCCTTCTTTTCCCAGACCTGAATTAATGAGATAATAGGAAAAATTAGCCAATATTGCCTGGCTGGCAGAAGCCATGTAATAATTGCAGACATGAGGGAGTGCACTGAGGGGGGCGTCTAGCCCCCATTAGCAGGTTTCCACACAGCGGCGAAAAGCTGCAACATCACGGGCTGGCTGGGGCCATCAGCCCTGGTCAGGTCCACCCTCCCAGACTCTGTAGTCCAGGGGAAACATTTCGGGTTTCACAAGAGATCAACAGCTTCAGAGAATACAAAGAGATACTCCCACAAATGACAGAAAGAAAACCACCACCGACAGCACAACGGAAAACTGTGCAAAGCAACCTGCCTCAGCCTCCAGGGATTCAGCTGACAGCCAGCAGGGCATGGCTCATCGGCCACCCAGGAGAGCAGAGGACATCAAACATTTTCCCAGGGGCAGGGGGCCCAGGCTCCTCCTCCAGGGAAGGTTTATGGTGCTTCTCCAGAGGGTCTGACTCCCTTGCCAGTGTCTTTGAGATCCGGATGCCCTTCTCTATGTGGGGACCTGGCAGGGTGACTAACTGTCCTGGTTTGCTCATCACTGAGGGGGATTCTGGGCCATGGGACGTTGGGTTTTAAAATCGGGGCAGTCCCAGGCAAACCCTTGGCTGTGGGACTGTGGTGCTATAACCAGAAAAGTCCCAAGTAAAGTAGAGGAGTTGGTGCCCTGGGTCTGCGCGAGGCAGGCAGGTGGATCGATTTTGCTCTGTGCCTGTCCCCTCCCTCCTGCCGGCCTGCCTCAGCCTCAGACCCCATGTGTCGTGGCTCCTGGGCCAGCCTGAGGTCTCATGTCCTCACAGCGGCCCTCATCCTGCTCCTGCAGCCGTCGCTCCTGGATCCCCTGACTCAGGCTCTGACCAGCAGGGGTTGCCTTTGCCCTGAGGTCCACCTCACCCTGAGGCCAGGCCCTACCTTGGTGCTGCTGTTTACTGATTTCAAGGGAAGCGTCCAAATGAAGATGGGGATGGGAAGTGGCCCCTCCCTCCATGGCAACTCCCACCCCTCCACCTCGGTTTCATAACAAATCCTCTGATGGTGAAACCCCTCAAAGAAATCACCTGAGTTGTGTCCCTGGGCCAGGGCCAGGGCATGAAAATTAAAGTCTACTGAACTCCTCTGTGGCCTAAATGCTTCATCAGTAATCCTGCCCTGAGGCCCTGGGAATGTCATCTCACTCCTCTGATCCCCTCAAATGTAAAATGAACCCATGACAGTGCCCACTTTTTAAGGTGTTTGTAAAGACATGTGTGAAGCTCTGCGTCTAACCCTGGTGCAAGTAAACACAAAGAAGAGTTAGTTCTTCTTATTGCTTCCTCCCTTCCTCCATCCACCCATCCAGCCACTCACTCGTTCATCCATCGACTTATCCACCCACCCATCCATCCATCCATCCATCCATCCATCCATCCATCCATCCACCCAACCATCTATCCATCCACCTACCTGTCCATCCATCCATCCACCCACCCATCCATCCATCCACCTACCTGTCCATCCATCCATCCACCCACCCACCCATCCATCCATCCACCCAACCATCTATCCATCCACCTACCTATCCATCCATCCACCCATACATCCATCCACCCATCTCATGAATTCCCACCTAGAGACCCTCTTCTGGTAACTGTAGACTTGTTATAAACAAGACAGACAGTGTCTCTGTCTTCATTGAGCCTATATTGTAGTGGAAAGACCTAAAAATAAACAAGTAAACAGATAAAGTTACTTCCAGTGTGGGAAATACTGGGAGGAAACAAACACGGTGGGGGGGGGGGCGGGGTGACAGCCAGTTTTAGAAGGGGAAGTATGGGAGGCTCTCTGAGGTACTGAGACCAGAAAGAGAAGGACATGGTCAGGGAAAGTGGTGGGTGGAGCCATGCATTCCTACCTCCTCAGGCCCTGGGAGGACAGACGTCTGTGAGTGAAAGATGGAAAAGGAGGCGAGCGGAGGTCATTGCATGGGCTTGGGGGTCACAAGATGACATGCCACAGGAAGCCTGCCAGGCCCTCAGGCCCTGTGGCCTCCGGGGGACACTGAGGTCCAGCCCCCTTGCAATGAGAGCTGCTGGAAATGCTAAGGAAGGAGGGAGAGTGTGAGTGGCTCTGAGAAGATTCTGGGTGGAGAGTGGGTTGGAAGGTGCAAGTATAGAATTGAGGGTCCAGACAGGACTGTCTGGTGGTCGCCTGGGCACAAGGTGGTGATGCCTGGATGAAGGGGAGGCATGGAGACAGACAGAGGGGCAGGTCTGTGACAGTCTGCATGGATGGGGACTGGTGGGTGTGGACCACAGCGAGGCATCAGAGGTCACAGCCAAGTTCCCGGCTGGACATTGGGGGATGCAGCTGCCACTGCCTGAAGTGGGGGCCTCAGGGCTGCGGGCGGGAAGAGCTTGGTTAAGGGGTAAATGGGCCAGGAACATACGCCCTTTCTGTGCTGTCAGGGACCCAGAGACCTCACGTGGAGGTGTTAAGTTCTCGGTTGGGAATGTGAGTGGGGTCACACAGGGAGATCCCGGGAGACGTGTCGCCGAGTGGAGAGGCTGTGCTCAGGACGAGGATGTCAGAGACGGTGATGCGAGGGGACAACCTGCTGGAACAGCAGCCTGGGAGAGGGGTGGGCTCTTGCTCCTGCCCTGCTGTGGTGGGTGGCACCTCAAGGGGCTGGTCCAGGGGGAGTGCGTTGGGGGGGGGAGGGCGGAGCAAAGCAGAAGTCTGAGGGCACGGCAGGGATGCGGCAGGGATGCCGAGGAGTTGGAGTGGGGAAGGTGGGAGGAGGGGCTCCTGGAGGAATTCCCAGTTCAAAGCTGCCTCCACGCCCTGGGGCATAGGGTGAGCCCCCGCTCTGGCCTGCAGGCGGCTGTCTTCTGATTCACCCAGAGGCCCCCTCCCAGGACTACTGCCCTGGGCTGTCAGATTCAGAACTTCAGGGGCAGAGTCTCTGGGCCTGTGACTGTCGTGGCCTCACTGGTGTGGCCTCGGGAAGGGGAGATGCTTTGACAGGAACTTTGTATTGAGTTCTAAACAACTGACCCGACTCAGGGCGTTTCTGCTTCTCCCTGGGCAGTGAGGGACAGGAAAGTGGGTCGGGGGTGGTCCTAACTTTTTCATGACTGGGGGGCAGGGGAGAAAAAGGGAGGGGATGCTGTTCCTGAATCTTCCTGGGACTGGGCCACCTAGTCCCCCCTCCCCTCCCAAAAAAGGACGGGGCTGGGGAGGGCGCCGCCTGCAACTTCTCCCAACCACACATTATTTTCCCTCAGGATCTGCCTCTATGTGGAGATAATTATGTTATTGAGTCAAAACTTCCCCCAATAAAAGTAACGAATTTGCCCTACTGAGAATTTTATAGGGGACATGCGCTAAAGGCAACATTCTAAGTGGTTGTCGGGGGGAAAATATAAAACCTGTAGTTAGGTGTCCAAGTCTATTTCAAAATGCCAAATCAGACTCATTATTCCTGAAGATTTCTAGCATCCAATTCAGACGGGCTGGGCCAGCAGAGACGGCCCATCCGGTGTGAAATGAATCTCGCCTTCTTATCTCCGGGGAATTGGCTTCGACAATGAAACCTCCGAGAAGTGATAAATATGTCCACTGATCTTTTAGCTCACGTGCTTTCCAGGTGATTGTCTTTCCAGATAATGTAAATTCCTCCTCTTCCCTCTTTGTGGCCCTGTAGGGCCAGGGGTGAGATGGGACTGCCCACAGAAGGATGCCGAGAAGCGGGTTCTCCCCAGGTCACCAGCACATTCCAGATCATCCTAGGTGCTCCGTCAAGCTTCCTCACCTGGTGAAGATCATCTCTGCCCCTTGGCTGGGGACTCAGCAAAGGTGGGAAGTCTGCTGCCAGTCCCTGGCCCAGAGCCTGACCCACGGGGCGCTGACCTGGCAAGGGAGTGAGAGCCACGCCTTGTCCCCCCATGAGCTGGGCCCCCAGAACCAATACTGGAGGCATTTCTCCTCTGCTTATGTTTTCCCTGCCTAACGGCCCAGGGGAATGTAAAGGAGGAAAAGGCAACACACATGTCAAGCCATTTCATTCTCCATCTTTTCTGATAAATCTTTTTGCTTGGGGCTTCATTTTTGAATTAGTGTCTTCTGGAAATTAAAAAAAATCAGGCTTCTGACACAAACGGTCATAAATAAGTCACTACAGTTTTGCCATTATTCCGGCTGCCACTGAAGTTTATGTCTCAGCGACGGGTGGCAGAGGAGGGACTAGTGGGTGGAGAGGTGGGGGGAGGGGAGGGGAGACTCAGTCAGGGTCTAGCCGGGGCAAAACCTGGTCCCTGCTCCAGCCCCATCCCTGCCTCCTGCTGCATCCCAGAAAGAAGCCTTTGCCATGGTTTATGCGTTCCACCCAGACTTTCCTGCAAGGTGTCTGCATCCGGGCCTGTGGGTGACAAGTTTGGGGTGGATGTCTTATAATGGAGTCTGAGGTTTATTCTAGCCAGGTGTGGTAGGACACATGTCAGGAAGGAAAAAGTTTATACTCACATCCAGAAACAGGAGGTGTGCCACAGAGGGCTACATGGAGAAGCACCAGGGCCAGCCAGGGGGCAGGGGGCAGGGGGCAGGGGGCAGCGGCAGGGTGGGGAACATGGGCAGAAACCTCTACTGTGGTTTTTGCAAAAAGGAATGGGTGACACAGGGTAAAAAGACACAAGCCTGCCTAGGTTTGCTTGTTTTTTTCCATTATAGTTTATTACAAGATATTAAATATAGTTCCCTGTGCTCTACAGTAGGACCTTGTTGTTTATCTATTTTATGTATAGCAGTTTGTATTTGCTAATCCCAAATTCCTGATTTATCCTCCCTTCCTTTCCCCTTTGGTAACCATAAGTTTGTTTTCTATGTCTTGAGTCTGTTTCTGTTTTGTAGATAAGTTCATTTGTGTCATATTTTAGATTCCACATGTAAGTGATGTCATATGGTATTTGTCTTTCTCTGTCTGACTTCCTTCACTTAGTATGACAATCTCTAGGTCCATCCATGTTGCTGCAAATGGCATGATTTCATTCTTTGTTATGGCTGAGTAGTACTCCATTGTGTATGTGTACCACACCTTCTTTATCCATTTCTCTGTCAGTGGACACTTAGGTTGCAAAAGCTGAACTCCCCCAACCTTCCACTTTCTCTCTCTTGGTAAAAGACAAGCCAGAAACCTCTGAGTCATCCTTCACTCCTCTTTCTTTCATACCCTCCACCCGACTGATGAGCAAATCCTGTCTGCTCGAGTTTCACAACGTTACTAAAACCTGACCACCTCATCCCAGCTCCACTGCACCCATGCTGCTCCGGCTAGTTTGAATCATTTCAGTGGGCTCTGGGGCATCGGGGCTGCCTCTAATTGTCTGTATCTGGCCCTGGGTGATTGGGGCAGGGGAAAGTGGTCCTGAGTGTAAGCTGATGGATGAATGTGGGCTCTGGACTGGTCAGTCTGTGTATGAAAGGAGCACAAGTCCATTTACCATCATTTCTAGGGATTGGCTGGCCCTGGGAGGGGCTCTCCAGGGTCAGCAAGGTACCAGATGTCAGAACCTCAGAAATACAGAAAATAAAAAGTTTGGGTAATACGGGGTGGGAGGTGGGCACCTTGGGGCTGAGGGAACGGAATATCACAGTCCTCTTTTCATGGAGCATTTATTTAGACCAGGGTCTTTGATACATTAACTCACTTGTTTTGTGCTATGACTCTAAGAGGAGGGTAATATTATACCCACTTCACAGATGAAGAAACTGGGGCTCAGAAAGGTTTACTGAGCTGTCTGAACTCATGTAGCTATTAAGTGGTCCCTTGGGGTCTGCGCCAGGTTCCCCCCCACGAATGACTCCCCAGCCCGGGACCTTCCCCAGAGCCCCTCCTGCTCTGCATGTCTGTCTTCCCCTTTGGTGAGCCCTGGATCCTGGATGGAAACCCAGCCTCCCGCCTCCAGCTCAGGCCCGTCCCCATCCCACCAGGGACTAAACTACACTAAATTGATTGATTGATTGATTCGTTCATCCCACTAGTGAGCACTGAGTGGCTCCCAAGTGCCAGGCGCAGACCGCAGCCCGGCCAGGGAAGCGGAGCTGACCGTTTGCAGAAGAAATAGAATCTCGCGCCGCTGGTGCCCGCAGGGAGCCCAGGCTGGGAGAAGCATGAGCTGAGGCCTCCCCAGAAACACACAGGTGATTCATGGTTACGTAGCTGTGCACTCCTGTGTGGGAGGGAGGGAGGGCCGGCTGCTCCCACGAAGGGATGCGAACGTCTTCCCCGCTCGCTTGGCCTCTGAACTTCAGTCTTGCAGGAATCGATCAGCTGCGTCTGGACACGAGGTGCAAACTGGCCCGAGGCACACCTGCAGCTGGGCAGGCCGCCCAGCCTGCCGACGAATCCCTAGTCTCCTCCCGCTCATCACCTGGCACCCAGCGCGCTGTCTCCCGTGTTTATTCCAGCCCTCGGTGGCGCTGTGGATGCCGTTGTAGTGTGAGCGGCTGTGACGACCTGCCTCGGTCACGCAGACACAGGGTGGTTTGCGCTGTCAGCCGCCAGCCCTGAGCTGGAGGCCCAGCCCTGTCCTGGACCCAGTCCCTGCTGGATATTGCAGCCCTGTTCATGGAGGAATGAGGGAGTGATGGGGCGGGGGGGGGGGGGGGGGGCTTGTGCAGGTGGTGACCCAGGGACCACGGAGCCGTGGGTCCAGTTCCACTTGCAGCTGTCCAAAGTGATGTGGATGGAGACTGGCCTCTCTTCTTCGATTAAATCATTGCTTTTAGAAGAAGTATGGCTTTTCCTCTTGAGGCCTTTTGGGAATTCAGCTGCATCGGGCCTTGCGAGAGGTGATGTTTCTAAGACCCCACACATGCATTTGTGTTCCTGAATGTGTCCTCTTGTCTGTCCCTCTAGTGTCAAGTCTCAGGACCCAGAGGAGAACATCTCACTGAAAATCAGTGTCCTAATGGCATCTTCTGCCGTGGAAACTTCCAGTTGCCCTTTGAAGCTCATGCGCCAGGTTGGCCAGGGAGGATGGAGGGAAACGATGGTGCACCGTCCTCGCGGTCCCAGAGCCAGAGCTGAGGCTGGGGCCTCCTCCTCGCTTCCCTTAAGACACCACCTCACTAAGGTGACACCAGGAAGGGACAGGGGCTCAGGAGGGGTCGCAGTGGCTGCTGGGGGCTGTGGGGACCACTGAGGCTGCCATGGGTCATGGAAGCAGCGTCTCAGCCCCAGTGGGCCTCCACTGACCTCAGGAGGGTCGCCAGCGCCAGGCAGGTGGGAGCCAACTCCCCCGTCCTCCTGTTGCTGAGTGGCAGCTGCGAGCAGAGGAAGCCTGCGTAGCCCTCACCCCCGCCTTAGTGTAGGCTTCCAGCTGCCATGCCAGACAGACAGACAGCCAGACAGACAGAGGCGGGAGGTGGGCCAGGTTCTCAGGACACCAGCCTTCCTCTAGTTGGTCTTCTCTGCTCCAGATGTTCTCTCCGCCCTTCCTCCCAGGGCCTTGCTGCTCCTTGCCCCAGAACCTTCTGGAAGCAAGCCCACTCCCACCCCCAGGGCTCTCGCAGTCCCTCCTCTTCTATGGCATTTCCACCCTGACCTGTAAGTGCTGACAGAGTCCCCATTTCTGTTGCTAGTTGGGGCATCTCAGGGGCCTGGACTCTCTCCGGCTGTCAGTCCTTTTAGACCTCGACCCAGGCTGGCCCCCCACCGTGTGCTTGGTAAATAGTCGGGTGATGGGTGAATGAGGGAGTCCTAGGTCCCTGGGTGCCACGTTCAGGCTCTAAGGGTCTGGCTGAACCCAGATGTTCCATCAGAAGCATGAACACACGCAGGGAGTTCCAGGGGTCTGGAGGCTGGTCAGTCACAGGGACAGTGCAGGTGGGGGTCGCTGAGGGGGCCATGGCCACTCGGGTCAGCTGGAGGGGCTTCCTGGAGGCCGCGTGTCTCCCCTGGGGCTGAGGTCTGCGGGTAAGAGGCCAGGCTCCTCCACCCTGAACTTGTGTCGTGCCCCCCGGTTCTGTCTGCACGTCCCGCCACTTGCCTGAAACAGCCCAGGTGCAGATGAGTGGACAAAGGGGACAGTCCAGGAGGTCTGGCTGGGCTGTGACAAGTGGTGTCCAGACACGGGCTTCTGCTCTGCACGAGGTGACTGACATGGCCCCGTTTCTCTTGGAATAAAAGCCACAGTCCTCAGGCAGGCGCCCAAGGCCCTGTAGGGTTCCCTGTAAGAAGTTGCCACAAATGTAGCAGGTTAAAACCACACAAATTTATTAGTTCAGAGTTCTGGAGGTCAGGAGTCCTAAAATCAAGGTCCTGGCAGGGTTGGTTCCTTCTAGAAACCCCGGGGGAGAGTCGTTTCTTGTCTTTCCCAGTTTCCTGGGTTGGCGGCCCCTCCTCCATCTTCCAATCTCTCCCCTCCTCCAACGTCTACATCTGACTCCAATGCCCCTGCCTCCCTCCTGCCAGGACCCTTGTGATGACGATTAGACCACCTGGGTAACCCAGCAGAATCTCCCCATCCCACGACCCTTAACTTAATCACATCTGCCAAACCCCTCTCACCATGGAAGGAACAGAGTCACAGTCTCCAGGTATTAGGGCGTGGGTATCTGAGGGGCCATTGTTCAGCTGGCCCCAGCCCCCTTCCCCGTGACCTCTCTGCCCGCCCCCGCTTCCCCGTGACCCCTCTGCCCCCCCCATTGTTCCTCCCTTCTTTCTGCTTCACATTGACCTGCTTGTTCTTACTTGAGTGTGTTGGGCTGCTCCTGCCCCAGGGCCTTTGCACACACCATTCACTCTGCCCAGGGAGGGTGCTCTTTCCACAGCTGTCCACACGGGCTGCTCCTACTGCCTTCAGGTCTTCATTCAAATGTCCCTCGTTAGCTCCCCCACCCCAACTACAACACCCCCTCAACTGCCCTCGGGTCCTCTCCCCCACGTCACCTCTTACTTTGTGTTTCGCATCATTTAATAGTCTTTGTGCTGTCCAGCACGATGGCCACTGGCCACGTGTGGCTGTTTAAATATAAATGAATTAAACTTAAATAAAATAAACAATTCCTGTTCCTAGTTACACTGGCTGCATTTCAAGTGCTCAGCACCCAGACATGCAGTGCAGATATAGAGCATTTCCGTTGTTGCAGGAAGTTCTTTTGGGCAGGGCTGCCCTGTCCGGTCCATGCACACGGACGGTACATCACGTATGCATATCCTCAGCTAGAGTGTGAGCCGCCTGCGAGGACAGAATTGCTGTCTCGTTTGTCCTCGGCTGCGTTCTTCGCTTCTAGGACAGCACCTCGCACCAGAAGCTCAGAGGCAGTTGTTGAAATGATGACCCTGTCACCAGAGCTCTATCTGCATTGAAGACCGTGTCCCTGTGGGGCTGCCTATCCCCCATGGGGCCCCATCAGCAAGGCCGCCAGCCCCACCGCCCCATGTATGCAGCCTCCCCAGCACTCCCTCTGGCGCTCGGTGACTGCACTTTCCTGCTCATGGGAGTTAGGTGTGGCCGTGGGACTTCCAGCCAGTGAGTGGAGGTGACTTGACCGCTCCAGGTGGAAGCTTGAAGAGCCAGTGTGTGATTTGTCTGCCTCTGCTTCCCTTGGTCACAGGGACCCGCAGCACCCCAGGCAGTGGTTGTTCTATCGGCAGAGCAGGGCCCCCACTTGAAAGCCCTGAGACACGGGGGTTGTTTTTCGCACAGCGTGACCTAGCTCACCCTGACCGATGCAAGTGCCTGTCCTGTGCCAGGCTCTGGGAGACTCCATGTGCTGCAAGGTGATTTCTCTTGTTACCAGACCCATTGTAAGTGAATAAACAGAGGCTGGTGGGGACTCAAGGACAGCCCAAGGTCAGTCCACACGTGCATCCTCATACTGGGGCTTGGTGCCTCCTGCCTCAGCTCTACCATTGCTTCTCCACCCTGGTTGCCTTTCTGTCCTGCCAGACAATGAGTTTCGAATGGGAGCGGATTTGGGGGTGTCCAGGTCAAATCATTTCTTATATTCTGGGGCTCAGCACAGTGTTGGGCCCGCCAACATGGGGTCACTGTTGGAAGGAAGTGAATTTGCGGTTAGATTGTGAAGACAGTTGGAAGCAGGTGCAAGGGAAGGAAAAACTTCTTTTTTGCCTCTAAACATCATAGGTGCATTGACTGGTACCCTGCAGAGGTAAGGACAGAGGAAAGACCGATTAACAAGAGAAAAACAAAAAAAGGTTGCTAATACATGCATCGTGGAGAACTCAGAGATGAGTAACTCAGGTGGTTAGAACTCGGGCTTACATAACATCTAACAAGAGAAAAACAGATTCCTAGGGAAGTGACAAGACGAAGGAACTAGTCCTTGAGTTTCTAAGGCAGCAAGTGGTGGGAGGGCAAATACCTGGGGGACCTAGTGGGAGACAAGGGCCAGCGAGTGAGGTTTGTGGTGTGGATTCCTCTGGGCTGATCGGGGCCCAGCGTGGACTCCAGTGATTAACTTCTGTCCTTCCTGACTGGGGGGAGAGGGACACCTTCACAAATCTGTGTCCTGTTTTAGGTAAATGGGGAGAGGACAAAGGGCTTTTCTTGTATCTGCCTCTTCTCAGTTGCTTTCAGCTCAAAATAATTCCTATGCCAAAGTAGCCTCTGTTGGGGTGTCCTATTCTGCTCCCCTTCACAGGTTAGGGGAGACTGTAGCATCTGCTGTGGGGTTCAGCCTGGGAGCAGAGACTCCCTGTGCCCTTTGCAGAAGGTAATGTGGCAGACGTGGCCCACAGCTGTCGAGGCTGCAGAGTGGCCGGGGACGCTGTGCGTGACCGGCGTGGCGTCTATCTCCGTGGCACGCACACTCTTGCTCTTCCCTACTGATCCGTTTCCACCAGGTTCACATTTAGTCTGAGGGCTGCTGCCTCGATTTGTTTCACACGTGCAGGCTTTGCTGGGCTTCTCGTGTTCCAGTAACTCTTACCTGACCTTTCTCTCTCTCTCCTTCCCTTTTGCAAACTAGCTCAGCATCACAATTCAAGACCTGTGAGCACGGTTTCCATCCTGAGCCCGGTACCTTTCTCCCAGCCTTCTTTTGGAAGGAGTGGCTGATCCGCTTAGAACTTAAACGTTCTCCCGTACATCGGTGCTTAGCCCATCAGCATAAATGCCCAGCGAGGAAGCGTGGGTTTCCCTCCACATCGGCACCGGGCTCGACTCCCAAGCGCTGGGGTGCGGTGCACTAGCATGGTATGGGGGGGGTGTGCAGGCTTGGGTTTTCTAGGTTCGCTGAGCCGGTGTATGCCCTGCTTCCTTCTCCAGAGCTGGAAATATTCTGCACATGCATCTGAGGTCTTCTCCGGTGTGGACTGGCCTGAGGGATCCCCTAGCCCGTGGGGGCCTCTGAGCACAAGCAGAGAGCTCATGGCCTTTGAGGTGTCCCCTGAGGCCGGCCAAGGCTCAGGCCCAGCCCTCCCTCCTGCAGGATGGGGTCTCACTCAAGCCGTGTGGAGGAGTCCCTCCCCCCCGGGGAGGGTGGTGAGCTTCGATTTCCCTTGTGCTGGCAACTCCCCAAGACTTCTCTGAAGTTCTGATCAAAGGATTTCACTCCCTCCAAACTGCACAGACACATACACAGTAACCAAGTCTGCAAAGATTTTAGGGGCTTTGTGGAACCCCCAAGGTTCATCCAGCAACCTCTTGCTCTGAATTAAGATTCCCTAATCTAGAGGAATTTTACCTGAGCACTGGGGCCCCCTGCCTGCTGTTACATCCCGTTGGTGCATCCCAAACACCACGTGTGTGTGCATGCGTGCGTGAGGCTGTTGCCGACCAGGGCTCTTGGCCTCCTTAATCGATAGAAATTGATAAGAGGCCAGACAAGAAATTCAGGCAAGGCTTTACTGGGGCTCCTGCTGCAGCAGGAGGGAGTGAAAACAAGTAACAGGTTCCCTTGCTCACTCCCCGAGGGGGGGCAAGCTGTTTCCTCATATGGTGTGAGGGGAGGGGTGTGTCCATGGGTCGGGTGGTTGGTGGGGGTTAGGTGGTCTGCCCACCCCTTTGGTGGTGTTGAGTGCAGGGTACCATGCGCAGTGCCCTGCTTTTGCTCCCAACACAATTTTTTGCTCCCACTCTTCAGAAGTGGCAGCTGGGCTTTTTGTCTCTTTGCATCTTGCTGTCCATAACTTGCCCCAGCTGCCCATGTACGCAGTTATTTTTAGTCCCTTATAGTGTCTTTGTATTTTGTTGCTGGAGGAGACGTTTGTCCAGGTGCAGGCACTGCAGCAAAGGGTCCCAGGCCTCAGGTCCCAACCTGCCTCTTGGCCACTCTCACCCCCGAGTTGGAGGGACCAGGTGGAAAGGCCCAGAGGGCTGGACGGCTGCCGACCAGAATACCTGTTGGGCTGTGTCCTGTGAGGAGGACGGCTCCACCCCGGCTCTACTCTTCCCTCCTCTGCTCGTTGTTCAGGTGGAGATGCTCAAGACGTTTGATGGAGCTGTTGGGAGCTGTGAAGAAGGCTGGACGCCTGCCGCGCCCCGAGCACGGCCCCACCCTCGGGCGACTCTGACGCAGAACCAGGCCTGGAGGACAGGCGTCCCCTACAGAGGGTGGGCAGTGGCCGGGGCTGTGGGAGCCTGACCTGGGGACATGGCAGCCCCATCCCCATGGTCCTCTCTCCCTCCCGGATCCCTGCGAGATGATGCTGTCACGTGGCAGCTCAGGCCTGACCTGAAGTCTCCGCTTCTGCCTGGGGCTTCGAGGGCCTCCAGCTATGTGACAAAGAGCAAAGAGAAGGCAGAAGGGGGCCAGAGACAGGGCACCCGGCAAGTGGACACGTCCCCTGTGGAGACAGCAAATCTCTCTTCAGTCTCACCCTGAGACCCGGCTACCGGGGGGGCTGGGGTCTCATGATTTATCCTTCCCGCCAGGAGGAGGGTAGGATGGAAACTGCTGTTGGAGCTGATGGCCAGGAGCAAGCAGCACCCGCATCCCCGGCTGAGGGCAGAGGGACCAAGGCTGGACATGTCCCCGGCCCTGCGAGCCCAGCATGGATGCTATCCACATCCCCGGATGAGGGCAGGGGGACCACGGCTGGACATGTCCCCGGCCCTGCGAGCCCAGCATGGATGCTATCCACATCCCGGATGAGGGCAGGGGGACCACGGCTGGACATGTCCCCGGCCCTGCGAGCCCAGCATGGATGCTATCCAAATCCCCAGATGAGGGCAGAGGGACCACGGCTGGACATGTCCCCGGCCCTGCGAGCCCAGCATGGATGCTATCCCGGCCTGCAGCGGAGGTGATGTCCTTGACACGGGAGGGTGCAGAAGAGCCAGGGGGCCTGGGGAACAGGAGACTGCCTGGCCATAGGGCTTTTGGGCAGAGACTGGACTTGTGCGACCCTTTGTGTGCGTGGTTGGCCGGGATTGGAAGGGCCTGCAGGAGTCTGGGCGGCCCTGAGCCAAGGGCATGTCCCCTGACACTGGCTCCACCACTCACCCGCCTGGGCATCAGTCATGTTTCGTCACCCCCTCTGAGTCACCTGTAAACGCGGTCAGTACCTGGGCCCCCCTTGAAGGGTGGGCATGCCACAGAAGCAGACAGGTGATCACAGTGCAGCCCCGGCACGGGTGTAGATTCGGAAACACACAGCAGCTACTGCTTCCGTGATTGCTGGTGGAATCGGGCTATTGGAGGTTCCCACGGGAACTGGGCGAACCTGGAATGCTTAGCCCAGAAGTAGACTCTTTCTTTCTGACCGCTCAGAACTTCCTGGGTGGAGTGGGCTGACGTGGGTCTCCCCAGAGTCTGGCTGGCCTCAGAACAGGGATGCCCGCAGAAGCATCCAAGTTCAGGTGTGGACAGCAAGATGGATGGGCTTCCAAGCCTCCTCGTGGAGGTGGGAAGATGAGAAGCCACCCGCTGCGTCCTCCTTCCTGTGTCTCTGCCCTCCTCCAGGAAGCCATGCTCTCCTCTGCGCAGTGCCCGATGCTTTCCCCTGCTGCCCCGTGGGCTCTGCTGAGCGGCTGCAAGCATGGGGCCTTGGGAGTTGCTGGGCTGCTGGGTCATTCACAAGGAGGGAGGGCCCTTCTCTGCAGTCTCTTCCTCAACAGCAGAGCCTACCAGAACCCCGGGCTCTCTGTCATCAGGGCTGCTGTCCTGTCCCCACCCTGGGGGAATGTGGAAGTGATGTGGGCCAGGAGTATTTATTTGGGTCAAAGAGAAACACACGCACAGGTTGCCCTTGATGGAAGCCAAATGCTGACTTGGAGATGGACGCGGATAAAGCTTTGGAGGAGGAAGCAGTCCGGGGCCGAAAAGGGATCCAGAGTAAAAGTCACTCGTGAAGTCCACGCGTCAGAGAGGGAGTCTGCAGAGGCGAGGCTGGTGTCCGTCCTGCAGGGACACTTGGAAGAAGAGAGAAAGGGGGCGTCAGCTGAGTGCAGAGCCCTCCTCACTGTCACCGGGGCTAGTGTGTCCCCTCCCGGGCTAGCAGCCGCCTTGACATTTGTTCTCCCCCCACGCCGCGTCACTCGGCTCGTCCCAGACAGAGGCCGGAGCATGCGCACGGCTGTTTCAACGTCTCAACCTTGTCTCTGCCTCGGGCTGAAGCCCCATCTCTGGGGAAGAAGAGGATGAAAGTGGCTTTTCCTGGGCCCCTCTCCCTTGTCACCGAGGCCCGGTGAGTGGACAGCCTCGGCTACATGGAGGAAGCAGCACCCGGCTTCCCTGCAGGAGCAACGTGAGGTTTCTGGCAACCTTCTGTGCTTGAGACGTGGTCCTGTCTCCCCACCAAGGGGACGGCGCTGGAGAAGAGATGGCAGCGCAAGGGAAGCTGGGGTAGGTCTTCCTTTCCAGACTTGGTGTCTGCCTGGAGGAGTGGATGTCGGAGAGGATACAGAAGCTGGTTAAAGGCCATTGAAAAACTGGGTTGAAAAAGGGACACCAAACATGGGGCCTGCTCCCTGCCATGGCCCACAGGTCGTGCAGGAAGTGGGGATGGAAAGGATGCTTCCTGCAGACCCGTGACCTTGAGCTGTGGGGCTGTGGGCAGGAGAGGCAGGTGCAGCCCCTCCACCAGGCCGCCTGCTCTCCTGGGAAGTTCACACCAGGAGATGGGTGCCCGCGGTGATGCCACCACTGCCCCCTGTCTCCACTGCACAGCCGCAGCCTGGGCCCCACCAGACAGGGCCAGTTCAGAGGGCCGTGCCTTGTTGTCAGGCTTTCTCGCCCCCCTGGGCTTGTTTGAAAGGTCCATCTCTAAGGACTGCAAGCATAGTCCAGCTCTCACTGCCACCTCCTTGGCCTCGGCTGGGAAGGCTCCAAGAGAATTGTGTCCACGTTTACGCCTCACTTTTTAGCAAAGACCTTGGGGATGTCACAGTCCTTCTGGGGCCCTGGCTTCCAGGCCTGCAGAGGTGGCCTGGATAGGGTGGCCTCTTTAGAGCATCCCTCTCATTGGGG
Organism: Delphinus delphis; assembly: GCF_949987515.2. Lineage (NCBI taxonomy): Eukaryota > Metazoa > Chordata > Mammalia > Artiodactyla > Delphinidae > Delphinus > Delphinus delphis. The sequence goes on from NC_082683.1 coordinate 2,657,944, forward strand.
CCATGCCCCTCCCTCCACAGGACACGGGGCTCTGCTTCCTCCCCGAGAGGTTTGGAGCTCAGGCCCAGAGACACCCCTAGGGAACCAAAGCTGGTTCTTTTCTTTGAATGTCCTCAAAACCAGCCAGATTCTCCCCCACCAAAAGGACAAAGACCTCTGGCAGAGTCAGGGCACTCGGGCCTTTGGTGGGGGAGGGTCACCCAGCAGCGTCTGTGAACCTCTAGGTTCCAGTGTGTGGTCCTGCGTGGTGGCAAGTAGACACGTGTAGCCATGTGAATCTAAAATTAGATTAATGAAATTAAGTTAAAAGCTAACTTATGGCCGCACTAGTCACATATCAGATGAGCAGTGGCCATATCATAGAACATGCTTATCAACCCAGAAAGTTCTATTGGACAGCACTGCCACCCCGAATCTCACCTCCTCTCCTGATTGACAACCTCCCAGCCAAGGCCCGGCCAGGGCTGTTGTCCTTTCGTGGCCAAGCTAAGATTCAGAGATGCCTCGAGGACTTGTGACACTGTCTCCTGTCCCTGCGTGTCCCAAGGGGCCTGTGTGTCAGAGCCAGCCTGGACGAGGGGCAGCAGAAGTGTCCCTCAGGCCTCTGAAGCTGTTGGGCCATTTCCTCTCAATAAACTGAGGTGGGGGTCAGCTGCTGGCTCCCTTCTGAAAGTCCCCCTCCAAGAGGCCTCCTGGTGGCCCCTCTCTAGGCCCTTCTGGGTCAGCTGCAGGAGGAGGTGGGAAGCTGCCTCTCTGGTGGGGGTCTCAGAGCTGGTGGTCTGCCCGAGGTCAGAGTTGGTCGGACACACCAGCCACCAGGAGCGTCATGCCCATGGTCACTGATTCATTGAGGGGACATTTGCAGTGGGCTGTCTGTGTCCCCCTGGCACGGGCATATTGGAGAGGGAGTTAAACTCACAGACCCCTGTGAGTCTGGGGGTGTGACACCCCTGGTGGTGTCTAAATCCCAACATTCGGATGACGGATGGCTGTGGAGGCAAGCTCTTCACCTGTGAGCATCTCCTGCTACTAGGAAGCTGTGGGTTTGCAGCGTGGCCACACAGGAGATGGCCTTCTCTGTGTTGGGAATCCACCTCAGAACTGATGGGGCTGCTCTTGTTTGGATCCAGTGACAGAGGACGGGCCTGGGTGGCACGGTATTCGGGGTGGCAGCCAGGAGCTGGGAAGCGAGCAGTCCCATCATGTGAAGCTGAAGCCCCTTGGGAGGCGTCGGGGAAAGGGTGGGCTTTCCCTCCCACCGCCCTGGTTCACCTCCCCCTCCCTACTTCACTCTGAGTCCGTTGTCCTGGCTTTAGAATGGGGTAATGACAATGACCTTCCTTGGTTGTCGTGGGAATTACACAAATTAACAGAAAGCAGCCCAAGCCTGGGAGAGAGGGTAGAGGTTAGAGCTCCATGTCTGGGATGCCTGCCTGATGTTTTGACTCTGCTGCATTGCATGGCCTGGGTGACCTCAGGAAAGTCGCCAAGTCTCTCAGGCCCAAGAAAACCTTTCTACTCCAGGGGATTATGGAGCACTGAATGAGATAATGCAGTAAGACATTTACCACCGTGTCAGGAGGGTATTCCGTTCCCAAGTGGAAAGAGCTTCCACATCACAGTAATTCCTTCCCGAGTTCTTTATTTTTTTTTTTATATATCATCATTCAGTTTATTTTAATGTTATTTGAACAGTACTTTATTGAGGCAGAATCTACATACTGTAAAATGCACAATTCTAAGAGAACAGTTAGTTGAATTTGATAATTGTAACTTACCCAGATCAAGACACAGAAGATTTTCTTCACCCTAGAAAGATCCCTCCTGCTCCTTTATAGTCAGCCCCCCTCGCGCCCTCTGTAGGATCTGACTCCCATCCCCATGGATTCCCCTTGTTTGTTCTTGAACGTCACATAAATGGAATCACATAAACGTCACATAAATGAAACGTCACATAAATGTGCTATGTTGTGGGCTTCCTTCATTCCACAGAATGGTTTTGAGTTTCATCCAAGTTGCTGTATGTATCAGAAATTCTTTCTTTCTTTCTTTCTTTCTTTTTTTCCTGAGTTGAATTCCACTGAATGGATATACTGTGGTTTTCTTATTTATTCTCTTGTTGATGGGCATCATTTGGGTTTTTACAATTTTTTTGCTGTTGTGAATCTAGATGCTATGAATATACATTCTTGTACAAGTCTTTGGGTAGACCTACATGTTCCTGGGTCTTGGGTATGTACCTAGGAGTAGGACCGCTAGGTCTTAGGGTAAATGCACGTTGAGTCATACAAGAAACCACCAAAGAGTTTTCTTAAGTTGTCTGACTGAAACGGAACAGGACCATATGGGGCCTTCCTAGGACAGAAGCCCCCCATGTCCTCCACCTGCTTCTTGTCTGTAAAAAAACTTTAGCTGAAGAATAAGTTTAATCAGAGAAGTGAGAAAATGAGACAGAAACAGAAACAAAGGAAAACAGTTGAACAGGACAAAATAATAAGAGCTTAGTCATTAAACAAAGCCAAGGACGTTTAGTTCCTCCTTAAGGGCTATAGACAATATTCTGAGCCATATCCTTTGATCTGTTTTGTAGATACTGAAACCCCTACCAGGTGGAAGAAGTTAACTACATCATGACCAGACTGTAGCTGTGACATAAGCTACCACAATTCTGAGAACTGGCCTCAAAGAAATGGGGAAAAAAACAACCCTGGAGTTGAAGATTAACTGTACTTAAAACAATCAAGATGATGCTGATCAGACCACTGCATGACCAATTTCAAGATGAGTGTCGGAGCTGACTGTGCTGTTCTGCATGTAGCTCCCTCCCCCCACCTGTGCACCCCTGAAACTCCCCTTTAAAATCTCTTGCCCCCTGATCAACAAGGGGGAATTGTTCTTTGGGACATGAGCCCACCTTCTCCCCAGGACTGCTGGCTTCCTCAGTAAAGCTATATTTCCTTTTACCCAACACTTGTCTCTCGGTATGGGATTCTTGAGTGATGAGAAGCTGAACCTGAGTTTGGTAACATGACCACTCTACACACCCACAGTGACAGGTAAGTGTCCAGCTGGTGCACAGCCTCAGTCCCAGTTGGGGCTAACATGTTGGTGATTCTGGCCCTTCTGGCGGGTGTGCAGGGTTCTCATCATGATTGTAGTTTGTGTTGCCCAAGTGGCTGGTGATGTGGAGTGATTTTTCCTGTGCTTCTTGTACTTGTGGGTATTTTACTTGTTCCAGTCTCTTGCACATTTGGGGGGATCGTCTCTGTTTTTATTATGGATTTGTGGGAGTCCTTTGCAAACCCTGGGTATGAGTTCTTCCTCTGACATGTGTATTGAAAGTATTTTCTCTCAGTCTGTGACCCATATTTCCATCTTCTTAGTAGAGTCCTTTGATGAATGGGAGGCTTAAATTTAAAAAAAATCTGAGTTATTATGTTTTGGTAATGGATAGTGTAATGTTGTGTCCTAAGGGATCTTTGTGTACCCCAAGACCTTAAAGATCCTCTCCTACACTTTCTCCTAGAAGCTTCATAACTTGGGCTTTCAAATTTAAATTTATAATCCATCTCAAATTAATTTTTGCGTGTGGTGTAAGGTAGGGGTCAACGGTTTTTTATTTTCATGTGGCTATCCAGTTATTTTGGTACCATTTATTGAAAACATTTTACTTTATCCATTGAATTGTGTTGGTGCCTTTTACAATTAGTCCATACTCACACATCTACATACACATACAAATATCTACATACACATACATTTACATACACATGTATATTTCATATACATTTATCTACACACACACATATGTGCACTTATATACACATTTCTGGAGTCACTGGTTTGGTCTGTGGATCTATTTGTCTATTCTTTTGCCAATACCTCACTATCTTAATTCCTGTAACTTGTCAGTACATGTTGAAATAAGGCAGAATAAACCCTCCAACTTTATGCTCTTTTTAAGAATATATTGGCTATTTATTCCTGGTCTCTTAAAATTTACATATAAAATTTAGAACCACCTCGCCAATTTCTACCAAAACACCTGCTGAGACTTTGATTGGAATAGCATTAGATCCATAGATAAATTTGGGGAGAATTGACTGCTTAGAAATATAAATTCTTCCCAACCATGACCTCTATTTATTTAGACCTTCTGTAATCTCTCTCAGCAGTGTTTGGTAGTTGTAAATATACAAATCCCACACATCTTTTGTTAAGTTTAATGCTATTATTGTAAAGGATATTTTAATTTCATTTTCCAGTCATTTGTTGTAAGTTCATAGACGTGTCATTTACTTTGTATTTTAATCCCATGTCCTGCAACTTTGCTGAATTCGCTTATTAATTTTGATAATTTGTACATGACTTTGGATTTTGCGTATACAATCATATTTTCTGGCTATAAAGACAGTTTACCAATCATTATGCCTTTCCTCTGTGGGTTATTGTTTGGCAAATACTTGCTTCTCTTCCCCTGGCTGTGAGTCAAGGGAACCTCCCTGCCTTACTACGTGGGCTTGACGGTGAGGCTTGCTCTGGCTAAAGGGATATGGTTGGCATGTTGCTAGCTGGGGGCTTAAACACATTGTGCCGTTTGGCCTCTTGTGTGCTAGGGATCCCCACAGAGACTTTCCCCACAGCCTGGGCCTTGGGATGAACACCTGTGGTTGAACTTGCACCCAGCCTGCAGCCTGGAGTCCATCCACCCACCTGATTCCAGCCAAACCAGTCAGCCCAGGAAGCCGTGAGCATGGGAGTGCACGCAGATTGCCATGAGCCTCTGAGTTGGGGGTACTTTTTTATGCAGCATTACTGCAGCCATTGCTGACTAATACAACCATGCTAGGTTTAAGCCTTCTGTCAGATGTTCAAATGCATGTGTACTGGGTCGGGATGGGGGGAAGCTGTATGTATCCGCAACTCAAGGCAGGTCAGGCTGGATGTGCAGAAATGAGAGACGGTGGCATGTGAATTCGTGGGTGAGACCATCAAGGCAGAAAATTCATAGGGAGACGAGAGCTGGATTCAGAGGCTTACGATGTGGGGAAGATGAGGGGGACTCAGCAAAAGAGACCTTGCAGGGGCAGCAGGTGAGTTATGGGGGAAAGAGGCACGTGGGTTTGCATCCTGAAGGAAGGAATCAGTTCCTGAAGGAAGGCATAATGGAGTATGTGGAAATAAAGGAAGACCTCTCAGCGAGAACAGACAGAGGGCATTTTCTCAGAGCTTCCACTGCAAAGGTCAGCATTTGCAGAGCCTTGAGGGCAGGGGAGAGCCTCACGGGGAAACAGGCCCGGCTCCAGGAGCCCCAGATGGAGGCTGCCCCCAGGGAGCTGGAGAAGGCCAAGCAGGAGCGGGGTCCCCTTGATGGGTTTGGGGGGCACGGTCTCTGCTTGGCCTTGAGCTGGAAGAGAGGGTGAACGGTCGGGAAGCTGCAGTCCTTGACTGAGTCCTGACCGTTGGGGGCTGGTGCCTACAGAGTCTGTGGTTGGGCGGCTGGGCTGGATGCAGTGGAGCTGGTGGGTCTCGGACAATCGTCTGTATATTCAGCCTCTCAACTGCGTTGAATGGTGTCGAGAGGTTGGGTGCAATCAGGGAGAGATTTGGCAACGTGAGGTGGCTGATGAGCTCGCTCAGAGCCTCTTCCGGGGTGCCCTGTTGGTGTGAGCCCACCTGGGCTGTAGGGGGAGGGGAGGGGTGGGGTGGGAGCTGTAGACGCCGAGAGGGGAACAGGAAACGGGGGCTTTGCTGCCAAGGGGGCAGAGGGAGGGGCTGGAGTGAGACAGGAACACGCAGTCAGGGTTTTTTGTGTTTCTGTGATCACTGTCCTAGGTCGAGGCTTTGCGGCAGGTTTGTAGGCAGGCGGGTGACCCTCTGGGGAGGCAGAAGTTGATGAGGCAAGAGAGAGAGATCGGTGAAGACAAGAGGTGTGGGTTCCACACCGTTGGGGGACCTGAGTGGGTTGAATTGTGTCCCCTCCCCAAATTCACATTTACCCAGACCCTCAGAATTTGACCTTATAGTAAATAGGATCTTCAAAGATATCATTAGTTGAGGATCTCAAGATGAAATCACACTGCATTTAGGTGGGTCCTGAATTCAATGACTGATGTTCTGATAAAATAGGAGGGACCCAGAGAAGAGGCCATGTGACCCTGAGACGGAGGTAAGGGTGATACTCTCCAAGCCGGGGAAGCCAGCAAACCCCCTGAAGCCAGGGCGAGGGGCCTCAGAGGCTCCAGAAGGCGCCGACCCTGCTGGCACCTTGATCTTAGCCTTCTGTCCCTTGAGCTGTGGGAGAAGGAATTTCTGTTGTTCTGAGCCCCTCAGCTAGTGGTGATTGGTTAACTGGTTACAATGGCCCTAGTCTCTCCCCCTCCCCAAATCCATGGGTGGCTCAGGTGGGAGATGCAGGAGGAGGCTGCCCTTCCCCCACACTCATGGCTCCTCCTAGCGTCCTGGGGAAGTGAGAGGCCAAGGCCCAGGCCCCTGTCTTTTGGAAGGTCCTTCTGCTGCTCTGGGATGCAGAGAATGTGCGGGGCAGGCCCTGCTCCTGCGGGTCCGGCTGGTCTGTGTGGGTGCATTCTGGGGGAAGGGGTGGTAATTTGCAGGCCCACATGCAGGCATGTGTCTGAGCTTCACTCCTGGTCAGCTGGACCTGCTCTGTCCCATCCCTCTCACCCCTGCGAGAGGTTTCTCCACCGATTCTGAGCAGTGTTCCTTACTGGTGCCCCAAAGGAGGGCCTACTGCTTGAGGCGGGGAGGCCCTGGGGACCTTGCCTGGACCACACTGTGGGGTTCAAGCCTGAGCCTGGAGGTGTGGTGGTGGCCATGGGCTCAGAAGGGACCGGAGCCCCCTGCTCACCTTCCATTCTGTTTTTGTTCCCTCCACTGCCTTAACCTACCTCTGGATCTCCTTCTCTGGGCTTCTGTGTCAGCAGAAACTCACTCTCTTTCACTTTGCATTTCCTTTCTTTAAGCCCAACACAAACCCACATCACCCTGAAGGCTCTTCCTGTGGGACAGCACCCCGCTGACCACGGGGCTGTGTGCTGTGCTCATCCCCCCGTCTCTGGTTTCACATATGCCCTTGGCACATTTGAGAAAGCCATCTCTTCTGTGTGTTATCAAAGATCTCTGAGGTCTGAAACTGAGGCCCAGATTTCCTTAGGATCCCCGAGGGACCCTGCCCGTCCTCAGCCTCTGCCATGTCCAGTGTGCTGAGTGCCCACAGCCACAAATGCCCACAAGTGCCCGCAGTTGTCTGCAGACGCTCATTTGCCTGCCTTTTCATGGAAATTCCATTTGTCAGCCTCCTGAAAATTTGAAGGGCTTCTCATATGGGCAAATTAACTTACTGAAACTGAATTAGAAATAATTCTGCATGTCGGGCTTGGTTTAGTAATCAACACTGCATGGGAGACTCTGACTTTCAGAAAACTCAGAGTGTATCCATTCCCACATCATCTTTCTCCGTAATTATCCTCGCATCTGCTGAGGATGAAGGATGGATGGTGTTAATTTCCAGGGACTTTCCTGAAACTTCAGGGCTTTGGTCTGCATGCTCCATCCCACCCCACCTCCCCCACCAAAAAACCCAACCATATTTGGGACAGTTACCCCCTCCCCCCCACTGTCCCCTCCTACCACCACATGGGAGGAGAACCTCTGCCTATGGGGGTCACGTGGGCTGGGACTTGAGTCCTCATCGGTGCACCTGCTCAGGTGTGTCCTGCTCACGTTTCTTGTCAATCAGGAAGTAGGGTTGCAACCCTGTAAACCAGGAATTCATCCAGCCAACGAGATTCACTGAGCGTCTTTGGGAGACCGATCATCCTGGTGGGCCCGGAACTGAGGGTTTTCTTGGGACCTGGGACGTTCACTGCCAATGCCAGAGAGTTGCTGGGTTCTGGGGCTGTGGTGGGTGGAGGGCAGGAAGGTGCTTCTCCTATGGAGTCCACAGTCTATGGGGAAGAAGTAAAAGCAGGTAGCAAAGGACTTAAACAGTTGCCATGGAACCACCAAGGAGAAGTGGGTTTGCAGTGGGACCACATAACAGTGACCTGTCCCATTTGGGGCTCAGGGAAGGTTTCCGGCTGGCCACAATGTCAGGAGACCCTACAGTGCCTGGCATCTCTGTGTGTGTGTGTGTGAGCACCAGGCATCTCCTCTGGTTCTTCTCTATTCTGCAGAATTAAGGGGTTTCTCTGCCCTGCCCTGGATGGGGAAGGGCGGGGAGCGGGTGTGTGCAGCTCTGCCCTTCCTGCCTCCTCTGCAGGGGTATGCCCTGGGCTTCCGCCCAATGTGCTGGGGGTGCTGGTGTGGGTGCTGGTGGGGACAGTCACCTTGCAGAGCTGGTGGTGTCTTACTGTGACCAACAGCTCACTCCTCTTCCAGCTTTTAGTGGTGATAACTGCCCGATTCCATTGTCTCTCTCGAATGACTTCACTCAAACTCTGGGTCAGGGAAAGAATTTATTTACTGGCCCCTTAAAGCCTCAACATGGGAGAAAAACAGAAACCCCACATGAAGACCACATTTGTTTCCTATGCATAACCTGCAACTGAGTCCAGAGGCCCAGGGCAGGGGGCTGGTGCAGGGGGAGGTGAGGGTGGTGCAGGGGGAGCAGGGCTGGTGCGAGGGGTGTGACTGTTGCAGGGTGTGGACCTGGTGGAGGGGCTGGGGCTGGGCAGTGAAGGCAGCCTCACCCTCACGTTCTGACTCCTGGGAGCGCCTGGAAGGCTGGGACCAGGTTGGAGCATCTTTGCCTCCCCTGGGCCAACATTTTCTGACACATCAGAAGCATGAGATGTACGTTTGAATTGTTTTTTCTAGTATATGTTCACTCTTTCTTTGAAGGAGTACAATCTCTTTCTCTCGTCATTTCTCCTATTCCTTAGAAGGATGGAGAGGATGCTGACCCCCGGTCCTAGAGGCAGAACTTCTGAGATGCCCTGCAGCTGTACGGGGGCAGCATCCCTGAAGGTGGGTGCAGGGTAGGGGGTGAACAGGCAGTGCTACCCCTTCTTCTTCGCAAGACTCTGGGCACGGTGATGCCTAAGGGTCAGACCCTAAGGCCCCCTCTGTTGGAGACCCCTCTTGGGCATGACAATTTCTGCCTTAACCAGAACTTCCTCCTGACTTTCTAGGGAACAGTCACTAGGTTTGCACCTGACAGTGGCCAAGAAAGAGACAAAGAATGGACAGTCATAATTTGAGAAAAACACCAGGCATAGGAACTCATGCAATGATTCACCCAGCCCAGTTGCTGTCCATCATCCCCCACCGTCATCTCCTACCAGGTGAAGGGGTTTCAGAGAGAAAGAAGAAAAGACAGAGAAGGCACAGGTCCCTCCGGTGGACACAGGACAATGAGATGCAGAGCAACACAAGCTAGTAAGTTACACCTCAGGATTTGCCAAAGCATCACCTCCACCAGGACGCCCCTCCTCGTCCCCTCCCCAGGCAGAAATGACCAAGTGACCCCCTTCCTGCTCCCAGAGCACCTGGAACAGAGAGCAGGTGTTCCCCATGCTTGCATTTCCAGCATTTAGGACAAAGCTTGCTGCTTCTCTCATCTTCTGTGCACCGTGGGCTCACTGGCCATCTTTGGCTGGCATTCATGCATTCATTCATTCATTCGTTTATTTAGGGACTCTTTATTGAATGCCTTTCATGACCTGGGCACTGTTCTGGGCTCGGGGCACAGTGATGAGCAAAACTAATGAATCCCCTGCCCCGAGGGCCTCTGACTCAGTGAGAAGAGCCCAGCAATCACCGTGGGATGGGATCCCAGGGAGACCCTCAGGCCCATGTCCACCACCCAGTGGCCCTGCCACCCACACATGCTGCCCTCTGCCTCCTGCTTCCAGAGCTCAAATCCTATCCCACCTTCCTCTCCTTCCCATGACAAACAGCAGGACATCACCTGCGACCCCACAGCTCAGAGCAGTTCTCCAGAAGGGAGCTGTCCCTGGTACCCTTCTAGCACGGGTGAGGTTCTATGGCCCCATCCAAGCCTCTGCTTCAGGACTGCTGGAGTATTTTGGAATGATTTGGCCTTGCCGGTCAGGCTGCTAGCTTTTTCAGGGATGGACCAAGCCTTTTCGTTTTTGTGTCCCTACCTAACATTGCTCAAACTCTTGCATTGGGTAGATTTTCAGTACGAGATTGTGGATCTGATATCCAAATATTAACCAACATTTAGGACATACTCATTGTCAATAAAAGCAGAGTGTGAAACTCCCAGGGAATGTACATCTTGGGAAATTGAACAGAGAGGTTATCAGAGATGAACCCCAAGGGTGGTCTGGGGAAGGGGCTCAGTTGGCTGGACCAGGAGGAGGAAGGATGTATACGGCAGTCCAAGGTGAATGATGCTGTGAGCCCCACCTGCCACTCCCTGCATTTATCTTGCTATGAATATTAGTTACCTGAGAGAGAAGTGAGCTTTTAAGTCTCTCCATTCTCTCCTCTATTTTGAGCAAGGTAGATTGTGATAGATTTAATGGGGGGATAGAGACTGCCCTTCACCACCAAGGTATGAGTTCTCTTAACAATTTTTCAAGCAAAGAATAAAGATGAGGTATGTAAAAATAGTTACTGCCCAATTTGTCCCAATTCCAAAGGATCTAATTAGAGAAAGGCCAGAGTTTCTTGTTTTTAAAAGTGTTTGCTGAGGAGGTTTCCAGTTAGACGGTGAAAATGAATAGAATTAGGGAAGTGTCGTGAAAATGGGGGGAGGGGACAGCAAGAGCTGGTGGATGAGATGAGGGAGGCCAAACCCAGGGAACCGCTCGCCCCCGCCAGACGTCTGGGACCCATTAGGGGGCGATCAGTTATTCCCCCAAGTGAACAGATGGTGAGCTGGGACTATAATGTCCTCATGTTAATCTGTTTCATTGAAGATGAACATTTATGACACCGGCAACTTCCACAACATTTTCTTCATTATTTTACTGCCCACGGACCATTTTCTCTCCAGCTTTACCCTTCTTGGAAGAAGGGTGATAAATACGTTTGAAGTATGATTATCTATTTTATTCCCAAGGTGAAAAGCTTGTTCCCCTGTTATGGTTAGGATCCCGTCCCCCTCCCCGCCAAACACCCTTCAGCTTCCCCATCCCACTTCTGGAGACCTATGCTCCAGGTAGCTCATGTGTCTTTCTTGGCATCTGGATCAAAGCATCACGTGCAACCCACTGGTGTGTGGTCCCTTGGGACGAGGTGACAGTGATGACAAGATGAGGATCTGGTGACTGGTCCATGGAGTGTTTCCTTCTCCACCCCAAGGTCCACGCGCCTTTCCAGATGGATGGATGGACCCTGAGAAGGACACGTGAAAACTGTACTGGGGACGCAGTGTGGTCAGGTCCTCACTGAGAGTCAGAAGTTGGCTTCGTGAGATTAATTTTTTCACATATATTCAGCTAACGCCCACCCTGTGACTCCAACTTCATGAGTGAATCAGAGATGAGCTCCAGCCTCGTGGGAGGAGATGAGCAGAAAACAAGTTAGTAAGAAGACATCTGCGTGATAACCGCAAAGAAGAAACTGGAACAGGGTAACGTGAAAGAACTTGACAGGAGGACAGTTTTAGATTTGGGCCGGGGGAGGGCTTGGTGAGACGAGGCACGGAAGCCAAGACTAGAGTGAGGAGGAGGAAACCGGCCAGACTCCGGACTTTCTTGGGGGTTGAGACACTCATTGAAGACGCTTCCAGTTGGAAGCATTGCTCATATTGGAGCTGCAATCGCATTCCTTCCCCAGCCGCTGTGGGACCTTGGGAAAGCCCAGCCTCTCTGTGGGTCTCTGTATTCTCATGTATAAAACAAGGTCAGTGATGCTTGTCAGCCTAATTCTCAGGTGAGAATCATATGAGAGGCAGGAGTAAAAGAGATTTGCTGAGGACAAATCCTCATGAAATGCGACTGTGCTGTCTTGGGTCATTTTTCCTGAAGCAGCGTCTGAGACAAGGATTTGGATTTTCCAGGACAAACCAGTGAGGGAGTTGATGGCATGTGTGTGTGGGGGGGGGCGGGGCTTGGTGGTGCGGAGGTGTACATGATAGAAGAAAGAAGCAAAGCAAAGGTGTGATTTGAGGCAAAGTCACAGTCTCAGCCCCTCCCAGAGGGGCTCTGCCCTGGGTGTGTCCCAGCTGGAGGTGGGAGGGCAGGACAGCTGCATTGGTCCATTGATGGGATGCAGGGTGCTGAGGGGTTTGGGTAGAAGAGAGAGGATGACATCCCTCTGAGGTTTTGCAGGTGAAGCAGTTCTAACAATACCAGTGTGAGGCCTGCTCTGACATCTGAAACCAGAGGGCCCTGAACGGTCTAAGGGCAAGATTCCCTCCACTCTGCTCCCACAGATAAGGTCTCCAGCCAAACAACCCTCCTCCTCATGGAGACTAGGCACAAGGCCTGATTCTCCCCGAGCATCTTGCTGCAGCTCCCCACCAACCCAAGGAATTATTCAAACACGCCCATCACATACTCTTGTGGGAGCCAGGGTTTGCCCTGCTCTCTCACCCCTGGCTCATGCCGTACCCGAGTGCAGCCCCCGTGTGGGGCAGTGTCCCCTGCCCTGGGCTGTGAGAACCTGTAACTAAGAGACTGCTGTCCGTCTCATCCATCCAGTGTCAGGCGGTGTGTGTCTGGCCATTCCATGACCCTGGGATGGGAACCCTGACGTCCCCACCAGGTGGAGAGGAGGCCATGAAAACACAGCCCAAAGGAGGTCCTCTGGAGAAAGTCTCAGGTTTGGGGCTGTAGCAGCCAAGCTCGCGGGTGCTGGGATGGACCAGGAATGGGACACAGACGTGTGACAGGGATCCAAGTGCATCTGGGCAGAGTGTGGAGAAGACTGCTGCAGCCAGGCGGATACGGGGCAGAGTGCGATGCTGGCAGCCCACAGGGCTCTGTCCTGCCTCTCCCTGTGGTCTGATGTCCTGGTGAGCAGTCTGACCGCCCACCCCGAAGACCTTCCCATGAGAATGCCTTTCTGATGCTCCCACCCTGGGGCCATGGCTTTATTCGGGGATTTGTGGTTTCCTATGTTTCTAAGGGACAAGCAGTTGCCCCCTGGAGCTCCTTGGGGACAGTTCCTTTCTCTCTCCATGGGACCAGTGAGATGTGATTGCTGCATCCTCCCAGCAGAACTGAGAATTGATTAAAAGGAACATGGATGGTGCTGTGAGGTTGGGATGGGCCAGTGTCAGAGATTATCTAGATTGAGCCTGGTGTGCGTGAGGGGCCTGGGAGAGGATCCTGTTTTCAGATGCATTTCCGTGTGCCTTCTGTGTGCATCCTGTGTGTTTCATCTGTGTCTAGAGCCCAAGCACACTCCTGGAACAGGTCCCGGGGTGAATGCCACCTGCCACACAGTCCCTAGGGGGATAGAAGGCTGGGGGACACTGTCGAGGTTGGATAACTCCAGTTTGAAGGGGAGCAGTCAGAGGAAGCGTCAGGAAATGACAGTCAGGTGTCTGCCAGGATCCAGGTGAGAGGCGATGGGAGACTGGAAAGAGGTGGGCATGATCACAGGATATTGAAAAGGTTAGACCACCCATAGTTGACAGCAGGTGAGAACTGGGAAAGCTCCATTTCAGAGTTTGGGTCTGGAGAAAGGGCATGTGAACAGCAACAAAAGTTTAGGGATGGAGCCCAAGAAGTTGGCTGAGGGTCCAGAAAGTGCGTCCTTTCCTGTGGTGTAAACACTCAGAACAGCCTCCAAATGTGAGGGGGCTATGGGGGACTCCAGACTTCCGTTCCTTGATGGACAACATGGCAACCCCTTTCCCCTCCAATATTACTGCAAACACTTTCCCAAAGGACTGATCCACTTTCAACCTTGGCAAGAAGACAGCATGGCCCACAGCTGAGTTATCCTTCAGGCTGGAAGAGCCTAAGCCAGCTGCCCCTCTTTGCAGAGTGTCCATTGCCTGGGGCTGTAGGGGAATTCTGCTTGGTGGAGCACTGTGGTTACTTGGGACTTGCATATATTCCGTTCAACTGCACACAGAGCTCATTTTCCTTTATGGAGTGTGCATTTCACTAATGGGGAGATTTTAAATGAAGACCTTATTACTCCAAGCAAAAATAGTAGCTGCTCTAGGTGGGATTTTGCATTAGACATGCTTCTAATGTCTTTAACTTCCTTTAATACTGCTTCTTCATTGCTTTCTTGATGATATTTTTGACATGTACAACAGAAAAGGAAGGTGTTACAGCTGCGCAGGCCTTCTGCCAAATACAACAGAACACAGGGCTGGAGGAAGACAGACCTACAGAAAGGCAGTTTGGGTGGAATATGGTGTCGAGGCCCCCGAGGCTCCATCTGGGCCTTATCTGGGTCTCTGCCAAATTCTTGACTTGGGATGGGAACATAGTGGGGCTGCCACCCCCAGCAGTCGAATTGTGCGTTGGCAGGAAGCTGCGGCTCCGTGTCTTTACAGACAGGGACCTCAGTCACTTCTGAACTGTGGAAAGCCGTGAAGCCAAAGGGGAGCGGGGCGGGGGCAGTGAATAAAAGAGTGATGGGCTCTTTGTGAAGGTGCGTTACATGTTCTGAAGAGTCACAGATCTAAGGAAGGAAATGGGGCTGAAGAATAGGAGGGAATGATGACAAGGGAGAAAACATAAAATGAGTCAGGGAAACCAGGCCATGTGTTGCAAGAGTCTGCAGGGTCCAGTTAGAAAAAATAAATTAATGAGAACTACTATATACAAAATATATAACTACTGTATAGCACAAAGAACTCTACTCAATACTCTGTAATGGCCTATATGGGAAAAGAATCTGAAAAAGAGTGGATATATGTAGATGTATAACTGTATAACCTGAAACTAACCACAGCATTTCAAATCAACTGTACTCCAATAGAAATTAATTTAAAAAAAAAAAGAACAGTATTCTTAATAGTACCAGCCTGAGGATAAGGCAAGTGAGATGAGAAGAAACATAAGACAAAGGAGACCTGTGATTGTTACTTTGATGTGTTGCCTCCACTGGGCTGCAGGGGCCCAGACGTTTGGTTGAACATGATTCTGGGTGTGTCTGGAAAGGGGCCTCTGCATGAGATGAACACTGGAATCAGTAGACTGAGTGAAGCAGACTGCCCTCCCCAATGTGGTGAGCTGTGCCCAGTCAGCTGAAGGTCTGAATAGAACAAAAAGTCTGACTTTCCCTCCAGGTATGGGAAACTCCTCCTGCCCGGCTGCCTTTGAACAGGGGCAGCCACTTTTTCCTGCCTTCAGTCTTGAACTGGGACCATCAGCTCTCCTGGGTCCCCAACTTGCTGATGATGGGTCTTGGGTTGTGTCAGCCTCCATAAATGCATAAGCCCATCCCTCATAATATGTCATATATATATATATATATATATATATATACACACACACACACACACATATATGATGTCATATACATACATATATACACACATATATGATGTCATATACATATATATATATATATATACTTTATATATATATGATATTCTCTGGAGAACCCTGACTACAGTAAATACCCTACGTAAGAGCAAGTTCCACTCTGAGAGCGCATTCAAGTTCCAATTTTTTCTTAAGTCCAACAAAGTTAGCCTAGGTACCCAACTAACACGATCAGCTATATAGTACTGTACAGTATACAGTAATAGGTTTATAATACTTTTCACACAAATAATGCATAAAAAACAGACACAAAAAATAAAGAAAACATTTTTAATCTTACAGTACAGTCCCTTGAAAAGTACAGTAGTACAGGACAACAGCTGGCATACAGGGGCTGGCGTCAAGTGAACAGGCAAGAAGAGTTACTGAGTGGAGGAGGGAGAGGAGGTGGGAGATGGTAGAGCTGAAGGATCGTCAGCAATAGGAGACGGAGGGCAAGCTGCAATGTCACTCACACCTGACGCTGATGGCACAGGTTCTGGTTCCTTGCTGGATTCAATTCCATCTACCCTCCTGAAATAACGACCCAGTGATGTCTGGGTAGTAGCTCTCTTTTTCTCATCATAGATGACACGGTAGCACTGGATTGCATTCTGAACGGCTGCTGCAGCGTTCATGTACCAGTCTACATTCCAGTCCTATGCCTCAAAAACTAACAGTGCCTCCTCAAATAGAACTAACTTAACGTGACTGGACATGTGAACGCATGTTCACATCTCTGAAAGTTTGTAACTTGAAGGTTCGTATGTAGGAGACTTACTGTATTACAGGAGAAGGAAAGGAGCAGCCACACGTTTTAGCATTTTTGTCCTCACGGGTTCAAAGGAAAAACCATAGAACAGAAACCCGGAACTTTGCTCTTCATAGGGATAAGAATGCACACTTTTAACATTTATGAAGTAGGAAAAGAAAAAAAAAAAAGATGACTTAGAACATCAAGCCCACAGATGAGAAAATTAAAGTACATAAAATATTTATGCATGTGGCTTCTCGGCAGCCAGCCATGTGCACAGGGTGGCACTGCTACCTTTCTGGGCATCATTCTACCACCTCTCCCTTCCTCACAATGAGCTCAAGCAATTTGGTAAATGGGAGCTGAATGCAGAGTTCATTCTTCACATTCCATTAATGTTTCATTTCTAATAGTCTTTTCAGTATAAATTTAAAAACAGAGTGAGAATTGGGTCTCAATCATTATTCTCTATTAAGAGGAAAATGAAAGTGCTCCTTGGTGGGTGACCAGGACCCCACGGAGGAGCTGAAGCTCATGGGACAGGGTCCTGCTTCGTGGCCTCCCTCCCCCACTCATCCTTCTCAGAAAGGCATCCGTGCCACTCACAATGCAGACCCCACTCCCAGCACCGCTGAGGAACAGCCTGGGGTGGCCTTTGGGATGTCCTTGCTGGAACACTAGCCCCTGAACAACCTGAGATCCAGCACAAATGCACACGCTTGCAACACACATGCATTACAGCTGCAGCACATACAGAAGCAGAGACACTGAAACAGAGACAGCAGATTCCCAGGAACGTGTCTGCAAGGGCGCACACCCACCTTCCTGTGGCACCTGCTCACAGAGGCTGTCGGAGCATGTCAGAGGAATACTCGATGTCTCTCTCTCTGGTGAGAGGATGTCTGTGTAAATGGAAATGGCCAGATCAGAATAAAAAGAGAACTCTGACCCACGACCTGCAGCAACCAGCCCAGGAAACCAGCCACTATGAGTCAGACTCATAGAAGTCAGATTATTATCTCTGCTAACTATACAGGAGACCAAACAATAACTTCTGTAACAAGTGTCCCAAATGGCCAGGACTTGATTAATAGCTAACAGCTTCTCTAGGTTTTGTCTCTGCTTCCAACTCAGGACCAGCCAGAGAAAGCCAGGTGTGCCCCCAGCCAATCCCGTGAGGCACCCCCATTCTGGTCAATGCCTCCAGCTCCCCCAGGGCTTCAGCTCCCATCAGGACACACCTGGAACCCCCTTTTCCACCATGAAGCTCCCCCACTCCTCTGTTTTGGGGTCTCTGCCAAATGCAGGTGATGGTGGCTGACACCCTTGCCACATTGAGCTCTGAAGAAGTGACCTTTGCTTGTTCTCATGTAGGGGGTCTTCCTTTATTTTCACACTGTGTTTGTTTTACTGCAGCACAGAATTATCTTCAAATCTCTTTTTAAGGTTAAGAACAGCAAAGATCATGAGGGGTTAACATGAATTTCTTCAGCAGACATTAGTTAGGTGCCGTCTCCTTGGACTTGGCTAGAGGGTGGGAAAATGGGGGTCCAGGGCTCCCAACCCAGACAGGAGGTGGGTGAGGAGTGTGTGTAGGGGGCCGGTGGGACAGGCACTCCATGGAAGCCCAGAGTGGGAGGCCAGCCCGGGCTTCGGGGTGGGAACTTCTAGCTCATAATGGCTAATGTTTTTGGAGGTTTACTTTGTCCCAAACTGTGTTTGCTAGTTAACTCATGTAATCATCATTAAATTTAATCGTCCCTGCCAGGAAGGTGCTATAATTATTCCCGTTGTCCAGGAGTGGGAGTGGGGGCCCAGCGTGCTAGCTGGGGATTGCACAGCTCAGCTCCGTGTCTGCACTCTCCGCCCTCTCGCTACCTCCTCTGGGACCCTGGAGGGAGCGGGGGGCTGAGAGGGTCAGGGGTGGCCATGGAGGGTAGAGAGGGGCTCCTGCAGGGACTGGGATGGGGGAAGATGCAGACAGAAGGATCAGGACCCCCCTCAGGAAACACATTATTACCTCATTCACAAGTCGGAAAATCAAGCCTTCACAAGGTGAAGCAACTTGCCCAATGTCATAGTCACAAAGTCACAAGGCCTCAGGGTGAGGATTGAACAAGCCTTGCCTGCCACCCCAGTATATGCTTCAGGCACAGTATCAAAGAGCACCCCATCCACAGGGCTCCCGAAAAAGCCAGCCATTGTGCCCAGATGCTGTGGTCTTGGCAGCTCAAGGCTGTCTGGGTTGGAACCACTGAGCCCCAGAACCAACTCTGTGTCCACAGGGCCTGGGATGGGAAGGGACATCCATCCAAAGACACCAGGACAGCAGGGTGAACATGCAGGCAAGGCATGGTTCAGAGAACTTAGAGGCCAAGCCCAGAGGAAGCCAGGGAATGAGTAAGGCAAGGATCCGCTTGAAACAGGATTGGAGTGCAGTCATTTTCATGTTGGCGGGGGAGGGGCAGGAAGCGGGAAGATGAAACCTCTGTCGCGCGCCAGCCTGGTGGGCATACGTGACTTTCTCTTCTTTGTGGTCCCTGGGGTCTGTGGCCCAGGTGAGCTAGGCTCCTTGTGTGGCTGGAGCAGACCAGGCCCCTGCTCCTCAAGACACAACTGCCTACTCAGCTGGTCTGGCCCAAGGCACCAGCCTGCTGTTAGCCACCTATACATGCTAATCTCAGTCTGCTTAGTGGGATGTACAGGCTGCTTCGTGTCACATCCTCTGAGCCCATGAAGATGCTTATTTTCTCCATACAATGTCTGTAAGTCACAGGGAGCAATTTCCTGTCTCTGGGGAGCACTGGCAGAGTGTCGTCCCTTCCTGGCCCCCTCACCCTTGCATCGGAGCCCACCCTTCTGGCACAACATTCCTTACTTTCTTCAGCACGTTTTGTCCTGAGCTGCTCAGGGCCCTTGTTCCAGAGAGCGAGAGCTGAGGAGGAGGTGGCGTGGCTGTGGCTGGCCTTTGCTCCTCTGTGATCCCAGTGGCAACCACGGCTTAGCACGCATACTCTCCACTCTCAACAGCAGTTCTGCAAGGCCTACATCATTACTCCCCCTTTACAGATCAGGAAACCAAGTCTCAGAGAGTTCAGGATGACCCTGAGATTCACTGCTGTTGTTTCCCAGTGAGCGGGTCCCTCTGTCCACGAGGAACCAAAGTTAAGTCCTTCCCTGAACAGAATGCAGTGAATGGTCTGAGTTTTGCTCCTACTGACAAGTAACCTGGGGCTTGTCACTGGCTGCTCTGGGCTCCTGGTTCCCCCTTTGGAAGAGGAAAGGTTGGCGAGAAAAGTGGTTAAGTGGAAAGATGGCAGCTCAGGGCTGCCATCTGGGTGGCCACAGGAGGTTTGGACATCTGGGTTGAGTGACGAATCTCTGACCTTTTCCCCGTCTGCATGATGCAGGCAGCAAGGTGGCCCCAGTGAATTTTCAGGTGGTGGGAGGTCCAAAAGAGATATGGGGATATATGTATATGTATAGCTGATTCACTTCGTTATAAAGCAGAAACTAAAACACCGTTGTAAAGCAATTATACTCCAATAAAGATGTTAAAAAAAAAAAAGATGTATGAGAAAGCACTTGAAAAAGCATGAGGGCCCGAGGATCATTCCTGCCGTTTCTTGAAGGTCAAAGGCATCTATCCCCACCCCTGGGGTGCCCCGCTGCCTCTGGACAGAGCTCACCCTGGACATGGGTGAGAGACTACCAGGGCCTGCTCTGTGCTGCCGTCACACATCAGGGCACGGGGCCCGCATCCCCGCCCACGTGACCTGGTGGTGCCCTGATGTCTCGGACTACGAGCCCATGTCTCAGTCTTTGAGCCACGCCCACCCCGGTTCAGTCCATTTCTTCCAGTCCCACGAGCATGGAGTCCACTGAGCTGTCAGTGAGTCTGTGTCTTGGACAGGCATCTGTTTCCTGGGAGCAAGAATCATTTAAGGGCTCTAATCTCCAGTTTGCTGGTTTCATTATTTAAGCCAAAATGAAATGTGACCCAGAGTGAGAAAAAAAGACCAAGCGTGCAGCTGAGAGCCATAATGAGGCATTTGCAGCTCAGTCAGGAGACGCCACCTCCTTTCGCGAGGAAGGATCAGGAGTCCCCCCAGGTGGGAGGGAGACAGAAATGACTACTGTCAAAGCCAGCCAGTGGGAAACTGAACAATAATGGTACATTTTGGAGGGAACAAATCAACTCCCACATTATTCCGATCACAGCGGTCCAGAGCTGGAGGCCTGGCCACTGCCGCCTGCCAGCTAATTATCACACCATTTTCACTCCCGCCCAGGAGAACTTTTTAATCAGCCTCGAAGAAGAAACCCAGGGTGCCTGTCCATGAAGCCAAGAGAGCCAGGCAGAAAGTTGCTGGGGGTGGGGGAGATGCTTCTGTAAAGGGAGGGGTGTATTTGGGTGTCCTGAGGAGACGGATCCTGGGGGCAGCACACTTGGACTTCTGTTGTTGTGTCCACACACATCCCTAGAAGGTGGAGCAGGGTTCCAAAGATGGAGTAGGGGTTACCACCCAAGCATGTGTGCGACATTCGGATCCAAGGAAAAGAAGGGCAAAGCCAGGAGTCAGGGACGAGCACGAGGGAAGGGAGACCCTAGGCTCCCACGAGGATGCTGCCAGTTGAGCCCAGCCTACCTTTGCCACCATGCTCTGCTTCTGGCCCTTCAATGGAACCAGTCCCAGGAATCCTCTGCTTTCCCAGTCTCCATTCCTTACCTCTCTTATTCCACCTGCCTGACCTGCTTCTACCTCCCTTTCTTCTATCCCAGCAGAATCCCTTTTGTAGAGCCCAGCTCAATTTCTACCTTCTAGGGTTAGTAATTATGATACTGTTGATGAAGATGATGATGGTGGTGATGATATTAATGGTGATGGTGATGATGGTGATGGTGGTGATGGTGATCGTGGTGATGGTGATGATGATGATGAAGATGTTGGTGATGGTGGTGATGGTGATGGTGATGGTGGTGATGGCGATGGTGGTGATGGTGGTGATGGTGATGATGAAGATGTTGGTGATGATGATGAAGATGTTGGTGATGGTGATGGTGATGATGGTGATGTGATGGTGGTGATGGTGATGGTGGTGATGGTGATGATGATGAAGATGTTGGTGATGGTGATGAAGATGTTGGTGATGGTGATGATGGTGATGGTGGTGATGGTGATGGTGGTGACGGTGATGGTGGTGATGGTGGTGACGGTGATGAAGGTAGTTATGATAGTGCTGTATACCTAACACTGTTCTCTCCAGGCGTTTGTGTATTAACTCATTGAATCCTCATAACAACCCTGTGATGTAGGGGCGAGTATCATTTTTATTTTTCAGGTGAAGAAACTGAGGCCCGTAGAGCTTAGCATCCGTATTCACCCTACACCCTCTGCTGACGATCTGCCACTTATTGGACACTTTCTCAGGTGTGACCCTACCTCCCCTTAGGGCAGCCAGAAGTGTTACTCACACCTTGTGTGGCTGTTAACTTCCCATTTATTTCTGCCTGTTTCCCCACCTGGGATGTCCATGTCCTGTCCACTCCTGCATCTGCCTCTATGCTGTGTAGGTGATTTCCTACACAAAATGTTCAACGCGAATGAGGGAGAGGAATGGAGGCTTTGGGAAGCAGTTGACAACCGACTAGGTATTCAGCTTGGGCAACCCTGTCCAGATTTAGAAGATGGCAGAGTGGGGCTAGAGTGGAGAGGGGGCAAGCACAGGGTAAGAGGGCTCTGAAACTTTACCCCCAGGAGAAAGGTCTCCTTCCCCCCTTGGGAACCAGAGCTCCCTCCCACCCTGCCAGCACTTCCAGACACATGAATACTGTTTGTATTTATCTTCCTGCCTTTTGTCCCAGGAAAGCTATTGTGAAATACTTCAGTGTCTCATCCCCTGGGGACACTGGGACTTCAGAGAGAGAGAGACAGAAAAGAAGCATTTATTTTCCCTTCCTAAATGCCATGGGCAGCTTTTTACGCCCAAGCTGACAGGATGTGTCTAGTTAAGCATCATAATGCTGAGGGAATCAGGGA
This sequence comes from Delphinus delphis, assembly GCF_949987515.2. Lineage (NCBI taxonomy): Eukaryota > Metazoa > Chordata > Mammalia > Artiodactyla > Delphinidae > Delphinus > Delphinus delphis. The sequence continues at coordinate 2,680,170 of NC_082683.1, forward strand.
TGCGAGGCGAGGCCGGGGAGAGGCTGGGAGGGGGGCTGTGTGTCCTCAGGGTTGCTAGTTACAGCTTCACCATGATTGCAGGTAAAAGTCACTTGAAAACAGAGGGAAAGACAAAACGCTCATTTTTAATTTACTCGCAAACACTAAGAAGGCTTTTGTTATGTCAGACACAGTTCCTAACGCTTTATAACATTGACTTACTTAATCCTTGTACAACCTTGTCAGGAGGATGCTAATACCACCACCTTGTTATACAACAAGAAACTGGGCCCAGAAAGGCTGGCTCCCTGGCCAGGAAGCTACCAAGGGGTGGAGCTGGCTCTGCCTCCATGTCTGGGCAGTTGGACCCTAGAATCCAGTTCCTACCCACTACTCCGGGATGCCTAGAGTATATTTCAATTATTTTAGGGTTGTTTTAAACTTATCCTTTTAAACCCAGGCCTTCAGGAGGGACAACGCATCAAAGCACAATGGAAGACCTAGAGAAATGTATCATCTGATGAGGGTTGATGCCAGGGAGACCCTCCAGCCTGACTCCTCTGACCCCAAGGAAACAGGGCCCACTGGCTTCTTCTGCAGGAGCCCAGGCTGGACCACGAGGTGGGAAGAGGGGCGGAGGCTGTGATTTCCTTTTGGGAATGAAGACCTGGAACTCGGGGGGGGGGGGGGGGTTGCTTAAGAAAGATAGGCCGGAAGGGGCGGGGTCTGTTCCTGCCCCACCTCGGGGCCTCCTGCTTCTTCCGGCACCATGGCCCGCAGACCAAGCCCTCTGCATGGCAGCGGTGTGAGGCCCTGGTGAGTCTGGTTTGGGGGCCATGAGGCTCATTCTAGCTTTGAAGCTGAATCTGGCCTCTGCGCCCTGACACAGAATTAATTCTTGGAGATAGAGTTTTGGGTAAAGTAGAAAAGAATAGCTTTATTGCTTTGCCAGGCAAAGGGGGCCACAGTGGGCTAATGCCCTCAAAACTGCATGTCCCAACCTGGAGGATGTAGTGAGAAGTTTTACAGTAATGGTTCAAAGAGGGCGTGGTCAGCTCATGGACATTCTTCTGATTGGTTGGTGGTGAGGTAAGTGGGAGTCAACATCACCACCATCCTCAGTGTCGGGGCTTCTCCTCGGCACGCTCTGCCTGGAGTCCCATCCACAGACTTTGGACTCTAAGAAGCACTGTGGTCCGGGTCTCCAACATGTGGCAGGAGGGCTGTGAGAAGCTGGGGGATGCAGGATGAGCGTCCAGAAAAGGCTCTGGTGCCTTTACCGACATAGGTGACTTTGGTGCTACAGGGGATGAGAAATTCCCCGGTTCCTGCCCTCTGGGAAGCCCATCCCAGAAGAGTCTCCAGGAGACGGAGGTGAGACGGCAGCTTCATTCCTGAGAGGCCTGGCGGGAACGCATGGCTTTGGTTTTTGGGTCACAGGGTTTGCAGTTTCTCCCTCCCAAGCTCAGAACTTGGAGTTGCCACCGGGGGGACTTGGGGAAGGCAGAGCAGACCCTCCCTGCTGTGCGAGGGGGCAGGGCAGAGAAAAATGAAGAGACACCCCAGAGCCAGAGCTTTCTCATAGCTTGGCCTCAAGTACATGAGGATTGGGGCCATTGCCATCTGACCACCTGCTCTCCCTAGGCTGGGGTGAGTGAGCAGGGAGACAAGAGTCCATCCTGTCCCTCTGGTGGACCCGGTTCCAAGATGCCTGACAGTCCCCAGCGAGGGATGATGGAGAACACAGGGCAGAGGCTGGGGGCACAGTGGTGAGGGTTCACGGGGGCCGAGAAAACAGATTTATTCATAAGGGCAGCAGGAAGCCCATGGCAAACCACATTTAAAAGAAGGGGCTTCTCTTCAACTAGCGTCAAGTTGATGGGCAGCCGGGTGGAGGAGGGACCGTCTCAGGTCTAGAGAGAGAGAGAGAGATGGAGAGGGCCGGCTGGTCTCTCTTTCTCCCGCCTCCCCTCAGACCCAATCTCTCCAGCTCCGTGCAGCTGTCACTGCATTCTAGAGCGTTCTGCATTCCGTGTTCTGTGTTCTGTGTTGCTCTAGCTGAGAGTCAGACTGGGAAACTGGTGTAACCGGCATCTTACTCAGGCTGAGCAGGACCTGTTTGCCGTTTGGGTTTTCTTGGCTCCTTGTCAAGGGCTGAATGGTGTCCCCCAAATTCATGTATTCAAGTCCTAACAACTAGGACTCAGGATGTGACTATATGCAGAGATGGGGTCTCTGAAGAGGTCATTAAGGTAAAATGAGGTCACTGTGATGGGCCCTGATCAGATAGGACTGGTGTGCTTATAAGAAGAGGAGATCAGGACGCAGACACACACAGAGGGATGACCGCGTGAGGACACGGGGAGAAGACGGCTGTCTACACGCCAAGGAGAGAGGCCTCAGGAGAAGTCAACCCTGCTGACACCTTGATCTTGGAGGTTCAGCCTCCGGGACTGGGAGAAATTAAATGTCTGTTGCTTAAGCTACCCCATCTTTGGTACTTTGTAATGGCTGCCCCAGGAACTAAAACACTTCCTGAGGAGGCAGCTGGTTGTGTGATGGGCTTGTTGAGGTCCTGGGCTCCCACTCCCAGCTGAAAGGCTGCAGAAGTGCTCTGAAGCACCTGGGGACTGAGTCAGGACCAGCACCTAGTGTCCTGGGCTAGGGGCGGGGTGGGGCAGGAAGACTTGGGCTGTGATGGCAGCCGTCCCTCCCCATCCACACGGGTCCAGCCAGTGGCCCCAGACTCTGGGCTGCACCAGGATCATCTTGGAGCTTGTTCACAATGCAGACTCCTGGGCCCTGCCCTCACTGATCCTGATCTAGGAGTCCTGGAGCGGGGCCCAGGAACCCGCATTTTAACAAGGACACACAACCAACCCTGACATGAGCCTCGGATGGGACACGCCTCTGGGGACAGTGTTCAGCCGCCCTTGCTGTCCCTCGAGTTTCCTTCCCTTAAACGGCCCTCGAGTCCTAACGCTGTGGCTTCCGGATCCTCTCCCACCATCTCTGAGGCCCTGTGACTTAACTCCTGTGAATTTATCTGGATGGTGCAGGGCAAGGGCTGAGGACACCCCCGCCGGTGCTCTGGACAGCAGGCTGACTGGGCGGAGGATGCAGGTCAGAGGGTGGCTTTCTTTTTCCTCAAAACACTTTGTAAAACTGGGAATGGGAAGGTGGGGAGAGGAGGACCAGGAAGGGCACGACCCCATCCGAAACTCTTGTTTGCAGGGAAGGCCCGGCTGTAATCTAAAAGGCCCTTTGACAAAGACATACATTTCTCTTTTGGAGAGCTCTCTCCGTCGCAGGGGCCTGTCTTTAATAACATAACCCTCCAATCGAAGAAAGGTGAGATTTGGACAGCTCGTCTGCTGGGAGCAGCCTAATCCTGACAAATGGGGCAGCATCCTTCCTGCTGTGAAAAGGCCCAGCGTTAGATTAAACAAATCAATCCTGTTTGTTAGCTCTTCTTATCCGCCAGCTGGCACCTGGCTGGCCTCTGGCGATCCGTATTCGATGGCCCTACGTGGGAAGCGACACGGTCCGCACCAGGCGCCGCGGTGATGGCCGTGCGGTGCTCCGGCCCCGGGAAGCAGCCGGAGGGAGCCGGAGGTTGTTCTCAGACAAGGCCGGGCCAGCCCTCAGACTGGCTGGTGGTCGCAGCTCCCTGGGATCCTGTGAGAAGCCGGCAGAAAAAGGCTTGTTTCTGTAGTAGCTGCTGTTCGTGCCCCATCAGGCAGGCACCTGGTCTCCGCGCTGTCTCCTGCTCTGGAGAATTGCTCCGGGTGGGTGGAGCCACCTTGCCTGTGGCAGGTCACAACCCCCCCCGCGGGGCTGCCCTCAGCCGGGAGGTGGAACAAGCCCCCCTCACCGCTATGTGGGACCAACACAATCCCAGCTCTAGGGCTCCCACTGGGTCAGACTGGAGCCCCTCCAGCCCCACTTCCTCAGCTCCTCCCCTGCCCTGTCCCGTCGCCTCGATCATGGCCCTGAACGCACCCCAGGCTCTGCTTCTGGGGAACCCACAGAAGCCTCCGGCTGGGGACTGACCACCGGTGGGGGGGTACTTCCAGGGCTGCATTCCTGCCTTGGCTTTGGTGGGGAGGCAGAAGGACCTCGAGATGTGGGTGGGAGGTCTGTAGAGATGCAGGCGAGCATCTCCTGCAGCCCCAGCCACCCTCGCCGGCCCTCTTACCTGTGGACGTGCCCCCCCCCCCCCGGGAGATGGAGCCCCTTCCTGGCTTGAAGACAGTGCAGAGGCCGGAAAGGTGACTTGCAGGTAATGCTGGCCCCCCACGGCCACCCCTGGTTGCCCTCCTGCACCCAGACCCACACTTGGGTTCAAATCATAGCAGGACCTTCATGGATCTTTTGGGGAAGAGAGGGTGAGGGTGTGAGGGGTCAGGACCTGGCTGATGGGCCCCTGTGGGCACAGGGAGAGGGGTCCAGGGCTGGGTCCCGGGGCGGGACAGAGAAGAGATAAGCAGATTGTGTCCACAGGAGGCTCATGAGACAGGATGTCACCATGGCAGGGGCCCTGGGAGACTGCTCTAAATGCTGCCGGGACACCTCTCAGAAGTGTGGGAGCGCGATGGCCGGCATTGAATGAGGTGGCAATCGTGGGGCTGCCAGGGCAGCCTGTGGAGGGGTCAGAAGGTGAGAGTGTGGGCGTGCTGGGTGAGTTCACCACCTAAAAGTGCAAACCACCCTGCTGACCCACTGGGGGCCAGGTGGTAAAGAGCGCCCTGGTGGGGGGTTCCAGCATCACTGGGAAGCTTGGTGGTGGTCGTTCTCTGTAGACTGGGCTGATGGATGGAGACAGTGGGACAGGGCGGGTGTCATGGTGCAGTGGGTGATAAACACTATGGTGCAGGGCTTGGACCCCTGGGGTGGGGTGATGGATACCGTGGAATGGGGCAGGGGTCACGGGGCAGTGGGATGATGGAGATGTTTGTACAGGGCTTGGACCCCTGGAGCAGTAAGGATGATGGAGACAGTGGTGCCAAGCAGTGGATGGTGGGATCCTAGAATACCAGAGGCCACACGGCAGTGCTCACCTGCCAGAAGCAAGTTACTGAGTGGGCAGCAAGGTCAGAATACTGGAGGACCCTGATCTTCCAGAATCCAGGACAGTGATCCACGGAACGTGGTACTCCAGGGCATGGTGGTGGGCAGCCAACGAGGAGAATCTTCATGCATAAAATCAGACAGGATCAAAGATGGATAAGGAGAAGGCTGAGGTCAGCTGCCCTAACTGCACAGGAGCCATTGCCCCGGTTCCAAACTCAGACCAGTTCTTGCACCGGAACCCATGGAGTGCAGGCGAGGCCAGGTTTTGAGGAAGGAAGCACCTATGCAGGAGTTGCTCGCCCAGCCCTCCCCAGAGGAGTTCACGGCCATTTACTGGGGTGACTGTTCCTGGGGACACTGAATGAGGATGGAGCCCGACACTGGGAATCTCTAGGCTCCCCGGGAAGGGGCAGAGTCGTCTGCACTCTCTCGGGCTGGGGCCGCGGTCACAGTCACGGACTCATCCGGTGATTCTTCTCGCTGTGTGTCCACCGCCAGCGTTCCCAGGGAGGGGGCGGGCTGGCAGGAAATCTAGCGGAGCAGTGCACACCTCACCCATCGACGGCAGCACACTGACCCCACAGCAAGAAATGGCGGCTACACTGGAGGCCTTGGTGAAAATACATGCTCCCAAGGTGGAGATGCCAGAGCCGGCCACATCGGGGAAGGCTTTGCGGGTGGGACTGGGGCATGCCGGGATGTCCCCTCCAATATAAAAGACGTATTAGAGCCCCTGGACCTCTCACCACTAAGAAAGATGCACAAGCCTTGGTCGGCCCCTTGGGGTTTGGGAGGCAGCTTTTCCATCCTTGAAAAGACTGCTCTGACCTATTTACGGAGACACAGAAAGCTGCTGGGTTTGGGTCCAGCTCAGAGCACGGAAGGTCTCTCCAGTCTGCATTGCAGGCCAATAGCAATGTCGCATTTCTCCCGAGGCCCCGGATCGTGGTAAACCATGACTCTCAAAGACCCACCCCTGACTCTTTAGTGCTCTTGGCAACGGCCTACTGCCAAGAACCCCTTCCCCACACGGCTAGAGGGACTCAGCCTGCCCCAGACACAGACCCTCTCCTTCAAATTCCCATCCTTTGCCCCACCAATGACCAGCTGGACTGTTTTGTCCCCACTGATCAGTAGGAACAAAAAGCTTGTGAGTGGAACTTAGTTAAGCTCCTCTCCTTCCCCAGGGCCCCTGGACCCAGGCTGACCCCAGCCCGATGCAGCGGATGACCCCTCCTGACCCCAGGGTGAGACAGTCTCTCGTGTGTGGTCCCATCAGGTGGCCTCCATCCTTCAGTCTTTTATCCCACCTCCCAACCTCCTGTCCTTTCCTGGCTCCTTGCTCTTCTCTGCAAAAGAAAGGCCTTTTCTCCTGACCTTTCATAGGCTTGACCTCATGGTTGGAGCCTTCCCCCCAGAACAATAACCCCTTCACCCAATAAAACTGCACCTTCTCCCCATTGCCCCCATTGTGATAGCCCCCTCCTCCAATTATAATAGGCTCCTCCCCCTTGCAATAAGCCCCTCCCCCTCTTGCAGTAATCCTTCAGAATCAAGTCTCTCTTTACTGAAGTTTGGAGTGTTTTTATTTGACACCAGTTATGTGCCATGGAGAGCTCTGAGGGGGTCCTCACGGTCCCTGCATCTGGAGTTGGGTCACCCCTGCACTTATCAGGCCCTGACCCACCTGGGGGGTGCCTATAGAGACAGAGATTAGGAGGAGGTGGAGGGAGAAAGGGGCCGAGGGGCTCTCGCCACCTTGGGAATCAGGTACCCGACTTACCGTAGAAACTCTGAGTCCTGTTGGAGGACACTCAGAGAAGTGTTTACCTTCTTACGTGAGGCCATCGTTAGGGGTCCCGGCAAAGGCTCTTTAGGGGAACTTCCTTCCTGGGAGCACAGCATGCCCTCTTCATCTGCTCCTGGCTCCCCAGGCAAGTCCCTGACCTCTCTTAATCCACTGACTTCAGGCAGAAAATCCAGTCTGTGGGAGTTCAATTGTGGGTCTTGAGAAGATTTACTGCCCTGTCCCCTGGCTCCATTGGCAGAGTCCCTGCTGGATGACAGGGGTGACCTTTGCAGATAGAGAGCAGCCTAGGGAGGTGATTGCCCGACCCCAAGGGGTGGGGGGGGGGACGCAGCAGAGGCTGCCCGATGTCTGTCACATCTAAACATGTCTAAACTCGTCCCAGGGGGTGTCAGGAACCCTGAGGGATGGACAGGGCCTCTGCTATCTGAGGGCATTTGGGAGACCTCAGTCACAGAACGGTCACTTTGACCCTCCCATTTGGATGCGGAAAGTAAAGATGGCCTCACCAGGTTCTCAAATGTGTCAGAGGAACGTGATGCAGCTCGCTCTTCCTTCCCTCTCATCCTCCGAGGTTCCAGGTAACTCACCTCCTCCAGGAAGCCTCCCAAGCCAGCTCAGCTTGCCCCGAACAGTCCTCCACATGCCGACACCAGCAAACACCGGGGTGAGAATAAAGGGGGTGTGATTGGGTCCCTGGGTGCTGGTCCTGCCGTCTGGTCTTCAAGGGCAGACACAGAAGTGTCCTTCATGGGACAGCCCCTCACGGTGCCTAGCACGGTGCTGTCTGGGTTTGTAATGAGTATTGATCAACTTGGCTTTCTCTAGTGTCTATGGTAACATTTATTAATGAGCATCAGTCAACGTTTTTGAGTGTTTTTAGGGGTGCTTATTTGAAGGGACTCAGACAATGGGGCTCACACCACTGCCCGTCTTTAATAATCGAATCCCCCATCCCCTCTCCCGACACTCCCGCCGTGCGGTCTTCCTTTCCAGAGTCTCTACTCTGACCCAGCCTGTGACAATCAGAGGGGACTCCTCGGTGTTTTATTATCATCATTTTCTGCAGATGGATTGCACACTTCATAAATGTTAACCAGGACAAATCATCGGCCCCAGCGACACCACAATCTTGTAATGGCAGTCATCACCCAGTGACGGTTTGATGGGCTGAGTGGCTGGAGCCGGCAGTGCAGTGCAGCCAGGGACTGATGCCTGAGCCGCTGCCGTGAGATGGCACAGGGCCTGGGGACCTCGGCCCTGCCCGTGCCCGGCTGTGGCCCCACTGAGAAAGGGCTGATGAGGGTGCCTTCTGCTCTGAAAGGTAGAGCCAGGGTGCAGGTGGTGGGCTGGCAGCTCAAGGTTGCTGCAGCAGCTTCCTGCGGCTGCCATGTCAAGTGACTCAAAGCAACAGAAGCTTGCCATCTCACAGTTCTAGGGACCAGAGTCCAAAATCAAGGTGTGGGCAGGCTTGGTGCCCTCCGGGCTCTGCAGGAGCATCTGGTCCATGCCTCTCGCCCAGCTTCCGGTGTTGCTGGCAATCCTTGGTGTTCCTTGCATTGTTGTTCTATCACCCTGACCTCCACCTCCTTGGTCACCCGGCCACCTTCTCTGCGTCTGTACGTGTCCCTCCTCTTCTTACATGGACACCAGTCATGGGATTTAGTGCCCACCCTGACCCAGCATGACCTCATCTCAACTTCATTATATCTGTAAAGACGCCATTTCCAAATAAGGTCACGACCACAGGTTCTGGGTGCACATGAACTTTGGAGTCACTCTTGAACCCAGTGCAGTCGCTGAGTCCAAATGCAGCCCCAGCACTGACTCTGGAGCCTGTAGTCCCCACCGCCCCATAGACGCAGATCTCCCAGTTTCTATCTGTCCACAGGGTGCCTGCACTGGCCAGATGAACGGAACAGCGGCTCCAAGCCCCCACCTGGGGCCTGGCTAAGGCAGGGCTCTGTGGAGGTCCTGCTTCCTGGTCCTTCTGTGGGATCCTCTGGCTTTAGAGGAAGGAAGACACAGTTTATTTCCTACTGAGGGAAGCTGGAAACCCTCCTCCACGGAGAATTGCTGGCAAGACACAGAGCTGAGCCCAAGAAGCAGGGCCTGACCATGGGGAGGAGAAATATACAGGCCGGTAAACGAGAAAGAGGTGGTCAGAGACCGTTGGAAGCAACAGAGGTCCTTGAACAAGAACCTAAGTCAGAAAGTCTCTATCTGGTGAGAAAAGAGCAGGAGCTAAGCTGGTCCTGCCGGGTGGGCCCTGGTGACTCCTCCTGGGTCGTCACAGAATTCATGGCCACTCCGTGACCAGGACTGAGCTCACTCAAAAACGTCCAAACCACAGACTGACCATCACCCCAACCCTGAGAGACGAGTGGACCACTGTTTCTTTACCAATCACAGTTTTAGCCTCACTCCCTTGCTCCAGCCTTCTAGGTACAACCGGTGAAGACACCCGATCACTGAAAGACCCCCACTCCCCAACAGCATCCAACCCAGAGCAAAGCCCAAATCCCTCCCCAAATCACCAAGTACAAGCCCAAACCTATGATATGCTCTCCCTAAGGCCCTCTCGCAGAGACGCCCCAAGGCTCCCACGGTGCGTGATCTCCCTAGTTACAGTGAGACCATAAACCCAATCTTGTTTGACTCTCAGTGTGTTCCCGGCAGCCTTTGGTGGCGGGGTCTTGACCCAGGACATTAACCATTGTTCCCAATATGAGTGCTGTTTCGTGCCTGGCATGGAGCTCAGAGCTTTTATACACATTTTCTCACATTATTTTCCACATCAAACTTGAGTGTAGTTACTGTAAGGTGGGAAACTGAGGCACAGAGGAAACTGTTTTTGTATTTGTATCCATATCTGCTTGTGCGTATCTGTATCTGTACCTGTACCTGTATCTGGTGTGTATTGATGTCTATGTGTATCATCTATGTCGATTTCATCTGTGTGTATGTCCACAACTGTACCGTCTGTATCTCTATACCTGCATCCATATCTGTATCTCTATAGCTCCTTTGACCTCTAGCTCTATACCTACCTCCATCATCCCTACCTAGTCATGTATATCTATGTCTAGTTATGCATTTCCAACTTTATCAGCTATTACAGATGAGAAAACTGAAGCCCAGAGATGTTACATACCTCACCCAAGGCCCCACATTTAATGAGCTGTGGATCCGGACAGACTGGCCCCAGAGCCTGTGCACTTGGAGTGCTGTGTTCCCATACCTGGAACTGTGCCCTCCATATAGTAGGTGCTCAGTAAATCCCCGTGGGCTGAATGAATGCCGAAATGCATGAGAGAATTCACAGCTGCTGGGAACAGAGACCATTACAACCCTTAGGAGAGTACTTTTATAATAGTCAGTAAAATGGAAAATATTCATACTCTACAGCCCATAACATCGCTCCTGGGGGTAGAAGTGAGGGAGATGGTCGCAGAAGTGCACAGGGGCACGAAAGGGATATTCATCACAATGTTGTCCCGGTGTGCGCTGATGTGAGATGTCCAGGGATACGGAGGAGTTTGCATAAATAAATGATGGTGGGGGTCAGGCCACAGTTAAAAATGTGTAAACTATATTGATACGGGACAGTTATCAACTTGGATGGATCTCAGAATTATATGATTAAAAAAAGCAAGTTGCAAAGAGATTCGTATGATAGTGTGTTACTTATGTAAAGTTATAAAGCACAACTACTAATACCATATATGTGAATATATGTGTATATATATACATATTTATGTTTTTATATTTAGATACGTATATTTATATATTTAGAGAGAGAGAGAAGAAAGAGAGAGAGCAAGAAGGAGAGAGAGAAAGTGGAGAGAGAGAGAATAAAAATGTGGACAGGGACTTCCCTGGCAGTCCAGGGGTTAGGACTCCATGCTTCCACTGCAGGGGGCACAGGTTTGATCCTTGGTTGGGGAACAAAGATCCCGCAAACCTCATGGTGCAGCCAAACAAACAAACAAGCGAGACAAAACCGTGGACAGGAGGAAACGGCAGCCTCGGGCAGGCAGAGGCTGGGATGCTGGGACCTCTGACTCTATCGACCTCATCTGTCAGCATGGCTTGGAGTGGCTGGGGAAGTGTGGAGGCAGGAGCTGGGTGGGAGGTGGCGGGGTGGCCACACGGAGACCACAGGGACCTGCAGACAGACCATGTCAAGGATCTTTATTTTTGCATAAAAGAAACGGGAAGCCACTGAAGTTTATGAGCAGAAGGGGTAGAGGGGAAGAGCTGCATTTTTTAAAACGTATTTCCTCTTCACGTGGTGATCAAGTAACAGTAGACTGTGTCCGCTTTCTGGGGCTACCCTAACAACTTACCGAAGATGGGGGCTTACAGCAGCGCCTTTATTCCTTCACAGTCTACGGGCCAGAAGCCCCAAGTCGAGGTGTGGGCAGGGCTGTGCTCCCGCTGGAGTCTCTAGGGGACCATCTTTTCCTGCCTTTTCCAGCTTCTGGTGGTCCCCAGGCATCCTTGGCTTGTGGCGCATCCCTCCAATCTCTGCCTCCATCATCATGGGGCCATCTTCCCCCATGTGTACCTGTGTCTGAATCTCCTTCTCCTTATAAGGACACCGGTCATTATAAACCAGCATATGACCTCATCTTAACTAATTACATCTGCACCGACCCTATTTCCAAATTAGGTCACATTGTCAGATCCCAGATGGACATGAATTCTGGGGGACAGATTTCACCCCAAGACACAGGGTCGGGGGAAGCAGAAGGTTGTTCATGAGGCAGCGGTGGTCCAGGAGGGCTGACTCAAGCAGAGTGGCCATTGGGTCTGGGATGTGGGGATTCCAGAAGTACTGGGAGGTTGTATGGTCAGGACTTCGATGTGAGGGAAGAGGGGCGATCAGGATGACTTGGGATCTCCGAGACTCAATGGGGTGGGGACCCAGGCAACACCTCTCTTCTTGGGGTGGGGGCTCACCTTCCACAAGGACTCAGACAAGACTTACCTGGGAGGCAGGGCAGAGCTGGGGGTCTGTGGACCCTCCCTCCCACCTGCATCCCCAGGTTGCATCTCCCAGTGGAGCTGGCTCTCTGCTCAGTCCTGCCCGAGGTCCAAGGGAGGCTAGGCTCCATCTTTATCTGGAACACCGTAGGTGGCTTGGAAAATGGAGGTCTATGTCACTGGCAGGGCTGGGCGTCTCAACTAGGGGCCTAGCCACTCACCCACCCAAAACAGTCCCAGAAGGCAGGGCGCAAGATGTGCCAGAACGGCTGAGGTGACGTGGAAGAGGACAGCTGTTCCTGGGGGGGGTGGGGGACCAGGGCTTGGCGGTCTCCCTCTTGCCGGCAGAGACAGTGACATGGGAGCACTTACCGAGGACGCACTCCTGGGGCGGCCAGGCCCCTGACCTATGGTCCCCAGTCACCCAGGAGGTGGGCCCCTCGTTGGTCCCCAAGAGCTGGATTCTCTGGGCTTCAGTCAATGAACAGTCCCAGACTGGCTGAGGCCAGAGGGGGATGTGGTGACCCACATCCACTGAGCACCCAGACGTCCAGTGTTGCCGGATACGGGGCTCGAGCTGTATCAGCCCCAGGCCTGGCCTGGTCCCCCTCTCTGCAGCCCTGGCTCTGCTCCTGCTGGCTGCCTCCTGGGGAGGCTGCTTCCTGTGGCAGGCTCGCTGGCCTCCCGTACCCTTAGCAGCCCTGGAACCAAGGGCACCTTTTCTCCCAGTAGTTTGAGCAGAATCTGGAGTTTGTGGGCACTGGCCAGGCTTCCAGGGTGGGCCAAGATCCAATGTACTCATTAGTTGGTGGTTGGGGTGGGGGTCAGGTGGGGTCAGGTGTGATCAGGTGGAGGCAGGTGGGGTCAGGTGGGGTCAGGTGTGATCAGGTGGGGTCAGGTGTGATCAGGTGTGGTCAGGTGTGGTCAGGTGGAGGCAGGTTGGGTCAGGTATGGTCAGGTGTGATTAGGTATGATCAGGTGGGGTTAGTTGTGGTCAGGTGTGATTAGGTGTGATCAGGTGGGGTTAGTTGTGGTCAGGTATGATCAGGTGGGATCAGGTGTGGTCAGGTGTGGTCAGGTGTGATCATGTGGGGTCAGATGTGATCAGGTGGGGGCAGGTGGGGTCAGGTGGTGACAAGTGGGGTTAGCTCCCTGACTTGGGGGGTTGGGATAGGCCTCCAACTGTGGGCTCTTCCCGGGGCGGTTAACACGAATGTTTCACTCTTGTATCTGGATGTAGTGTGACGGTCATTGCCATTCAGCTGGGCTTGATCACTGAAACCCCACCCTCCTACTGGTGTGTCGGGGTGGAGAAACCTTGGACAGGAGTGAAGGTGCATCTCTGGACACATCCATTGGTGAGCCCACTCCCCAGGCAGCTGGTGCACACCCTGTCCAGGGAGGGAGGTAAGAAGACATGGCCCCTTTCCTCAGGAATTCAAAGTCCATTGATATCAGTGGACATAATAAAAACTCTGGTGTGAAAGGCTGTTGTGACTAAGGGGGCAGACTCAGGAGCCAGACCTGTGAACTGTGTGACCCTGGGCAATGACTTAACATCTCTGTGCTTGGTTTCCTCCTTTTGAAACAGGGCTGCCTACCTTCGGGACAAGGCACACGATTCAGTAAGTTAAAAGCTGCAACATGCTCAGAACAGTGTCTGACCCACAAAGCTTTCTATAAATGTTGACTATTATTCCTAATAGTTGATATTTGTCAGACTTTATTGTATACCAGACACTCAACAAAGCATTTTATATCCATTCTATCTTTAATCCTCAGAGCAAATCTCTATGGCCCGTGCTGTTGAGTGTCTGGTCTGAGGCCTTATATCCAGCAAGGGACCCCGGGGCCCTGGCCTATCACTCAATGACTGGGAGCCCCCAAGCCTGCTCCCATAACCCCCACGTCATATTGGTTGGTGACATTGTTAAGAAGACAGCAGGTGCTTGTAATGGGTACAAGCATTACGGCGGGTAGGAGGCACTGGGGCGGGATTCTCTCAGCTGCTGCACCTTCCAGATGGAGAAACTGAGGTTCAGTAAACTGAAATAACCTGTCTTCGGTCCCAAAGCCAGAAAGTGGCAGAGCCAGGATTTGAGCTGTCCTTGGCCTTAACCAGGCACTGTTCTTCCCTGCCCCCTCTGCCAGGCATCCTGGATATCGTGCCATGGGTCCTGGGGCACAGCCACGAGTCGGGGCATGGAGCTGGTGGAGAGGAAGCACAGAGGAAGTCTGAGATGCAAAGTCTGATGAGCCTGGGTTGTCCTCTTAGACTCAAGTTAGGGGAACACTCGTGTTGTCAACATCATCACCACATGAAAGTCTTGTCAAGGGACATGAACACTGGGCGGAGTTAGAGTTAGAAATGAAATCTGATCAGAAGTTGCAAAATCCTTCTCAAATGTCCTGAGCAGAATTGATCTGCGAGGCAGCTTGCTCAGTACAGAGTTGTTTCCAGGGTTTTGTAGGACAGGAATGTGGGCTTTGGTAGAATGTGCTCCCAGGCGATGCAGAGAGCAAGGGCCACGTGGCCACGTGGGCACATCCCTTCCCAGGACAGGCCAGGGACACGGCTTTGAGAAGGTGGTGGAGGCTGATCTGAGAGGGGCGTGAGCCTTTGTGGAGCGTGCAGGTGCGACGAGGTGTGAACTAGGAACCTGGTATGGGTGGGCACGCACAGGTGTGCACTGAAAGGATAGAAGAGGTCCAGGGCCTTCTCTCACCAGTGGAAGCATCCACCCTCTGGGAGCCAGGTGGACCCATCTAGCCCCACCCCATGGGGCACAGGGGGGTCCTCACCACGTGCCTGTCTGGGGCGGCGGGACTGGCAGTTGTCTGGGTGCTGACCAGTTTCAGAGCCACCTTCTGTCTGTGACGAACAGTCCTCACTCTCCTCTAAGTGGTGACTAGACCTCTCGGACCAGTAGCTCAGGCTTTTCCATGTGACTCAGTATTTGCTTTGGGTCAGAATTAAATACAATGCACCCTCTTGCAGAGCCAAAAGGAACAGTGCAGGATACACCTGAAACCCAGCAAAAACGATTATCTGGCTCTGAGAATCATGAGGGGATTAAGCCTGCCTGCCAACGAGAGGGCTTGGATGGACTCTCAACCCCCGGGATTGCTGGGTCTGCCTCTTCCTCATGATATGGCACTGTCTTTGGGCAGGGGCCCGGGACCTCTCTTCCCTCAGTTTACCCCCAGCAGCCCGGCTTCCTTCTGCCTGAGACACCTGACCTCACAGCCCTAACAAAGTTATGCCCGCCCTTCTGTCTCCTGCGCCCCCGAGAGGGTCCGGGTTTGGCCCAGTTCCACTCATTTGCTCCCCTGCAGCCCAGAGGGCCCTGCACACACTCGCAACCACATGCTCCAGGGGAATCAGGAGTCCAGCAAAGGCTGCCCATTGCCCCGGTGCCTCCCATCCTCCCATGGAAATAGCCCATCCAGCTGTCATCCACCCTGTGTGTAGGGTGTGCCCGCTTCCAGCATGTCTCCAAGGGATGCGACCAGGACGGATAAGTTCTGTAGGAGGAGGGGGGAGCGCCCTGGGTGCATGGTGGCATCCCAGTCCGTGGGAAGATTCCACCCTGGAACAGGGAGGTAACAGGGGCGTCCCGGGTGAGCACAGGTATGGACGCCCCGGGGGAGTGTTGGGGCCAAAGGGAGGTGCTGGTCAGTGTTTATCTAGGGAGGGAATAGGCGTGCAGCCAGATGGACAGGATGGAGAACCAGGAATGCCAACCAGCTTGGAGCCCCCGGCTGCCCTGTGCCTGTCTACCCCAGAAGTCCCTGCTGCCCCATCTGCCCAGGGAAGGCCACCCCACCTGCTCCCTTCCCCACAGACACGCCTCCATGATTTCCCCTCAACATAATTGTTCTGCTCCCAGGATGTGACACACACCTGCCAGGCAGACTCCTGCATGAGGGGGCTTGTGGCTCATCTCAAGTGTATCTGACCCTTTCTCTGGGTCCTGATAACTCAGCTCTCGAGAAGAAAGTGAGAGAGAGAGAGACAGAGAGAGAAGCGGAAGGGAAGGCAGAGAAGGGGTAGAGGAAAGAGAAGAAAAAGTGAAAAGACCCCATATTTTGTGAGGATGGTGTTGAGATAATCTGAAAAGACATACGGGACGGGAGCATCCTCTCCCCTCTGTGGGCCATCCAGCTGTGATCCTGACCTGCCTGCCTGCCCTCCTCCCACCCCAGGCAGTTCAGTTCCACGCTCACCCCCCCACTCTCCTCGCGTCTGTAAACACTTCTTTGTCATGAGTTTCATTTCCCCAGGGCTCACTCGAGCTGGGTGGGAATGGGTCCATTAAGAGACCAATCATTCACTCAAAACATCTTCGTCAAATGTCCACTAAGTTTCGGGCTCTAGTCTAAGCAGCTGGGGAGACAAAGATCAATGGAGCCAAGTCCCCTCCTGCCAGATCTCGGGGTCCAAGATGGGAGATGCCGGGTGTGGATCAGGCAGAAGGAAGGTGGCCCTGAGCACAGGTGCCTGGGCCAGGGGGTCTTGGGTTGAAAGTCGAAGGTGCGGGAGGGTCTTCCGTTCTTGAGAATGCCAGCAGGTCTGGGGGCACAGGCGCTGCTCAAGAACTTAGCTGAACGAGTGAATGAATTGAGACGGGGACGCAGACTTGCCGGGTGGAGAGAAGAGCTGACGAAAGGTGCAGAGGCAGGGGTGCTACGTAACAATACCCAGTGGAGCGGGAGAGCTCATGCCAGGGGTCGGACATAGGGAGCTATGGAGGTTTCTGAGCTGGAGAGGAGGAAAGCTCAGAGCACCGTTTAAGGGTCATGTACGAAGTCAGGATACCTGGCCACAGGCTGTTGGTCAGGATAGAGCCAGGGGGATGGCAAGTCAGACTGAACGCTCTCGTATCATGCAGCATAGTGACTGCTACATTCACACACTTGGCGTCTCTGGTCCAGTCCTGGAGGAAGGGGACTCCAAAATGAATTAAGATTTGTTGAACACCTACAATGTGTGGGTCTCTGGCACCCAAGGGCATCCACAGATGTGTTCTTTCAGCCCCTGGGAGTGCAGGCAGGTACCCTCTACAGTGTTCAGGCTCACCTCTTGCCCAGGGGCAAAGAGCCCGGAGTCTTATACGTTTCTGAAAGAGAACCAGCTCTGAGACCAGGGGCGGGGTTGTATTTTCTCCAACTTCATAATATTTTAAAACGTGACTTATCCTTTTAAATGTTTATTGCGCACCATTTTACACCCAGCACTCCATTTAGATTTTGCTGACGAGAGGGGGGAGAAAAATAAATCTCTCCTCTGTTTCAGAAAGACCCAAAGGGCAACCATTTACGTGGCTTTCAACTTTAATCAGGAGCTTTCTGGAACTTGGCATCAGCAGTAAAACAGTCCTCAAGAATATCTCCAAGGTGAATTGTTGATATTTATATTTGCACTTAATTGCTGCTAAGGAGGGGGGCATCCTAGGCTGTTAGGGAGAACGTGGGATTCGCCCAAGTGCCCCGAAAACAGCCTTTCCTCATGCTCCAGGGTAACAGGGGTGCCCTGTGCTGCATGTCAGAATTTTACTCATTTGGAAAAATTTGGTAACTCTCAAAATGATAGGGCAAAATCCTCTTATCATGCTGCACGCTGCAAGCACCCACCACGCCTGGATTATTTTGGGCTCCCAAACGCACGACCAGCCCCCGTGGTATTTTCTTCAGTGTCTGCCAAGTGTAATTAGGCATAATTAGGTGGGGCTCTGGTTTTTGTTTTTTATAGGTAAATCTTATTGAATCACCCCATGAAAGGCAGTGAGGAGCCTGGGGTGCGTATGTCCGCTATTGCTGGGATATGAAAATAGCGGTAATAACCACAAATCTAATCTATGTGGAATCCTTAAGCACACGCACTGCTGCTGTTACTTCATTAATCTGTGAAAGCAACAGGGAAGCTCAGTCTGTAGGGAGTCCATGGGGAAACTGAGGCTGATCAACTTGGTGCTGTTGGTCGGTACCTCTCGGAGCAATGGCGCTGTATCCTGTTCACAGCACACAGATGGGTGCCCATGGACCACCGTGGGGCTCCAGTAAGGAAGTAATCGGTGTTTTGTAGGAATAAGAAAAATCACAAAATCAACATGCATTTCTGAAGTTACTTTAGAAATAATAATAGCGAATACTTTCAAAACTCTTACTAAGTGCCAGGCATATTTCTAAGCGCTTGACAGAAAATCACTGCAGTAGGTGGACCTTTCACGGCCAAAGATCCACGTCCTCCTGCGAGGTCATCTCCCTCAGGACGTGACCTTATTTGGAAATCTGGCCTTTGCAGATGTCATGAGTTAAGATGGGTCCGTACTGGATTAGGGTGGCCCAAATCCAATGACTGGTGTCCCTATAAGAAGAGGGAAGAGAAGATGCGGAGGGGAGAGGTGAAGATGGGTGAGGAGCCTCTACAAGCCAGGGACTCCCGGCAACAACCAGGAGCTGGAAGAGGTGAGGAGGGCTGGCACCCAGACTCTCAGAGAGAACAGGACTCTAAGGCACCTTGATCTCTGACTCCCAGACCTGGGAGAGAATACGTGTCTGCTGTTCAAGCCCCCAGTTTGTGGCATTTTATTACGACAGCCCCAGAAAGCGAATAGGGCGACCCTTGAACTTCACAGTCACCCTGTAAGGCAGGTACTAGCATTTTCCTCCAACACGCTTTCACATTCTTTGTCAGGCTGGACGTTCGCTGGATTCTGTGTGTGCAGCCAGGCGAGTATTTATTACTTCATCTGAAAGTGAGCCTGATGAGGCTCAGAGAGGTTGAGCTGTCAGCTCCAGGTCACACAGCCTCTTGACTCACTCAAGAGGCTGCTTTTGAAGGACCTATTTGGACCCTCTTACCCCACCTGTCCAGACTCACTGAGGGTCGGTTCCCTTGTTGTCAGAGAACACAGACAAGGCAGCACTTGCAGAATGTGTGTGCTTGGGCTTTGCTTTAAATAGAATTACTCACGTCAATCAGATGGCAGGATCATAAATTACAGTTCACGTGGTAGTGGATGTGGATGCAATTTTCCCCAAGGCAGGTGGGAGGAATCTGGGGGGCAGCTCTCCCCTCTTCCACTCCCCCTAGGGGCATTTAAACCCACCTCTGCTGGAGGTGGGGCCCAGAAGGACTGTAATTATCATTAAAATAGTGTTGTGTGTTTCGTAATTAGACAAGGCCCTTGTTCTAGTGGGAGTGCTGTAAAGAAAAAAAAAAAGAACGCAGCATTTGTGCCCACAAAGTAAGTGGAGAGAGGGAGGCCTTGAGATTTAATAGCCAGTGAGGCTCCCTCTCCATCTCTGGCTCTTTGTGTTTGTCCAAAGCTGAGCTGAAATGCAAAGGTTTAAAGGAGAGCAAAAACGTTTAATTCTCAGGGTCAGATTCTGTCCTCACAGGCAGCCTAACAGGACAGTGTCACAGTGTGGAGGACTCTCGGGGACAACGGCAGATCTACGGGATTAGTGGGCATCCTGGGGCGTTTGGACAAGGGTGGAAGGGGCTGGGAAGACACCTCTGCACCTGCAGACAAGACCCCAAAGGAGAGTTTTCCCACACACCCTCCCAGTGCCTGCTGGGGAGACCTACAGAAAGTGAGAAGGATCTGCAGAATCTCTTCCAGCCCCGCTTCTTCCCTGTCCCCGATGTTTGTCCCCCTGTGCTGCCTACATTTCCCACAGCATCAGACCCCTCCCAGTGACCTCCAGCCTGCCTGGAACTTCTGCTGACAAATCTCTGGGTTCGCCAGCCCAGAAGCTCTCTGAGCCCCATCCTTTTGGGTTTTTATGGAGGTTCCATTACACAGGTATGACTGGTTAAATCACTGGCCATTGGTGATGGATTCTGTCTCCAGCCACACTCTTCTCTGGAGGTCGGGACTGAAAGTTCTAATCCTCTAATCACTGAGTTGGTTCCCCTGGCAACCAGGGGAACCAACCTTAGTTGACCTGGGGGCTCTCCCAAAGTAGCCTCATTAACATAGCAAAAGACGCCTTCCTGGCTCTTTTCACTTAGGAAATTCCACGGGTTTTAGGAGCTCTGTGCTGGGAACTGAAGAAAGACCAAATATACACTTTTTATTACAAATCACACTGTCACACACAGTGACCCCCCACCACAGACCTGTCTGTTCATACAAGTGGTAAGAGACCCATGCCTGGGATCAGAACTGGGGCCCCTGAGATGGAGCTAGTGCTCGCTCCTTTGTTTCAGTTCAGAAACACTGTCTTGGTGGTGTGTCTCTCTTTGCTATGGACTAAATTGTGTCCTCCCCCACCAACCCAGATTCCTTTGTTGAAGCCCTCACCCCTAATGCATTAGGAGATGTATTTGGAGATGGGGCTTATGAGAAGGTAGTTAAGGTTCCCTGAAGTCCCAGGGGTGGGGCCTGATCCCGTAAGAGGTGTTCTTATAAGATGAGACACCAGAAAGATGGCTCTCTCTGCCGTGAGAACACACAGCGAGAAGGTAGTCGTCTTCAAGTCGGGAGGAGAGCCCTCTCCAGGAACGGAGCCTGCCGGCACCTTCATCGTGGACTTCCAGCTGTGAGACACCAGATTTCTGTTGGTTAAGCCGTCAGCCCCAAGGATCTAGCCTAGGCCCCTTTGCAGACTCTGCCTTGGGAGCTTCAGGAGCTATCAGAGATGCTGTATAACAAACAGTCACCTTTCTCTGCTGTCATTGGCCTGCAAGGGGTTTCTGTTCCGAGGTGAATCCCACAGTTGAGTCACGTGACATGATCCATCAGAAGCTCCACTGGCACAGGGGGGCGGGTTGGGGGGTCTGCAGAGTCTCTATGTTGCTGGTCAGAGCAGGCATACCCTTCTGGGACACTCTTGTGATGCTACTTCTCTTTCCTAAATCCATGAGGACTCACCTCGAGCGCTTGCCAGCACACCTTCCTTTTTTCTTCCAGCATATGGTGTTTTAAAGGCGACATGTCTGCCAAAACCTCACAGATCCCTCGGGTGAGGCAGCTTCCCCACAGCTGGGGATGCCACTCTCTGCTGCGGTCTGTTAACAGATGGCCCGGCAGAGTGGGTGCTGGGAACCAGGCTTCCGCATGGAAGCGTAGCTGATGCCTCACGTTCCTTTTCACATTGGTGTGATTCACATGCAGCTGGGGGAGTGGCTCAGGCCATGGCTGCTGCACACCTCGTTATGGAACAATCCTCCAACCATTGAGGGGTTCTGCAGGGAGGACCCTTTGGGTGCTGGGAGAGAGGTGTGAGCATGTCCACGTCTCCATGGGAGGGGCCAACATGCTCCTCAGGTGAGGTTGGAGTTTGCAAACACGTCTAGAGCAGGGTTTCCACTGTTTCCCCCTCTGAACGTATCACCAGCCCCCGGCTGCTGGCGTGGGAATGCACAGATACCAAGAGGAGAACGTGGCAGATGTATGTCTCATCCCAGATAGAAGCTGATCAACAATTCTTGGCCACCTGGCACCATGGGAACCCTGAGGCCAACTAGGAACTCAGGCCTTTCACACCGAGCCAAAGAATGTTGTGGTCCTGGTTCACAGCCACACCAAGAGGCAAGGCCCCTGCCCCAGGGTGTGTCAGGGGGTCTGATGGAGTGTGTGCTCTGGCTTTGCCACATTGAGAATGAATCTAAGAAGAATGAAGCCAGGGCCCTGTTGGGCTACAAAGAAAGTCCAGGTGGGAGGTGATGCCATTCTGAGCCAGGTGAGGGTGGAGACAAGGGAGTGAGAGAATTCTTGATGAGGCTAAACAGCAGGTCCCGGGGTGGATGTGTGGTGGGGAGCAGTGGGGAGGCAAGGGTGGCCCCTGGTTTCTGGCTGAGGTCCCTGGTGTGTGGGGAGGAGGAAAGACAGGACTCAGGAGGCCGGCAGGATTGGCCCTGTCTGTTTCTGCTGCCCAGACCAGGTGAGAACCGGGTGTCAGGGTCCTCCTTCAATCTGGGGTCAGCCAAGAAGGGCTGTTTCTCTCAGGTGGCTTCCCAGGGTGTTATAGGGAGGGCTGTGAGTTGTGAGAAGAGGACCAAGGTGCCAAAGAATTTAACTGTCCTTCTGGGGGTTATTCAGGGGTGTTCCAAGGAGCAAAGAGATATTATCAGAGGATATTGTGGAACGCAGGGCAAGCCCCATGAGGGAACAGGAGTACACAGAGAGATGTACATGGAGGTCATTCAGGGAAGATTTCCTGGAGGAAGAGATCCCCTAGCTCAGTGTCGCTGGGTGTGCAAGAGTTGGAAAGGAGAGAAGCACATTTCTTGCAGGTGGAATATGGTTAGCACAGCATGTTCATAAGGGTAGGAAGGCAGTAAGAGGCAGTGACTCTTTCACCCTGCACACAATCCTCAGGGACCTGTGTAAGGAAAAGGGCTTCTGAGTGTACCTCCGAGGCCATTCCCTAGTGGGATCAAGCCATGTGCCCCTACCAGGGTCAAGGACATATTGCTGGAGCGCTTCCTCTTTGGGCTGCGGCTCTCAGCAATATCTGCTTCCATCACTGCAATCAAAAATGAACTTCAGGCAAATTTTACTCCATGTAATTTCTCTAGCTTTGCGGACAAGATAATCTACAGTGGAGCAAATGTCACTGATACCTCACAGCCTCCTCATCTCTGTGCTTGGAATGCTGGACTCAGAGGCCGGGAGTTTAAGAGCAGGTGTGTAGGGATCAGCAAGTGGGTGGGAGGAGATGATTAGGATGGTGTTTTGGAGAATGGAGAGGAGGGAGGAGGAATTTCCTCTAAAATGGTAAAAAGAGGCTCAGAAGGGAAAGCAGGGAGATTTTTGAAAGGCCAGAGCTGTACAAACAATCAGAGCCTAATTCAGGGCTGTTGCCGTTTCTAGACCATTTTATAGAAGTCGGGAAGGAAAGTCTTCTGTGTCCCTGGAGTCCCTTGGAACAAAGGAGCTGGGTGGTCAGACTTGGAGCCCAGTTATCATTCATTCAATCTTTTTTTTTTTCCAGCAGACATTTCCTGATCCTGGCAGGAGTCAGCCTTGTGTGGTAGAGTGAGCTATGGGTTAACCACTTACCATATGGTTTTACCATATGAACAAGGTACTTAAACCCGGTGAGCCGTAGTTTCCCTATTTTCTTCCAAGCTGATGACTGGTCAACATTTTCTGAGTACTCACTGCGTGCTGGGCACCATGCTAATTGCTTCCCCCAGACCACCTCTTGGAATCCTTACAATAACTCTGCGAAGTGAGCGCTATTGTTTCTCCCATTTTTACAGGTAAGAAAACTGAGGAGCAGTGAGATTAAATAACTTATCCCTAGCATCACATAGGGATGATATGACAGAGCCAAGCAGCCTGATTCCAGATTTGAGGGACCTAATCACCCAGCTAGTAGGATATTATAAAATTAGGGCAGTGATCCTCACCTCAGAGAGGTATGGGGGGATTATAAGAGATTATGTGTGTAAAGTACCCAGCATAGGACCTAGAACAGTCAATACTCAATGGAGAGTGATGATGATGATGATGATGATGATGAAGATGGTGATGATGACAATGATGGTGGTGGTGATGATGTTTGTGATGGTGATGTTGGTAATGATGGTAATGATGTTGGTGATGATGTTAGTGATGATGATGATGACGATGATGATGATGATACCCATGAAAAAGTACCAAATCTTCCGATAGTTGCCTGGGATACAGAGAAGGAAAATACAGCCTATAATGACAGGAGAGAACTTCCAGTGAAAAAGAAAGAAAACTCAATGTCCAAATAATCTGTTGCAAGAACCACATGACAGAGAGTGGAAGTTTGTACCAGGTTGGTGGCCATGGATGTGTGGAGAAGTTGTAAGATTGGGATAACTGTTGGAGGCAAAGTCAAAGGTGCATGTTGATGGGTTGGATGTAGGACAGGGCTTCTCAAACTGGGTAATATAACATTTGGGGCTAGATCATTCTTAGTTGTCTGGGTGGTGGGGCTATCCTGTATACCATTGGATTTTAGCAGCATTTCTGACATCTATACACTAGATGCCAATAGCACCTTTTCCCTAGTTATGATGACCAAAGTTGTTTTCAGACCTTGCCTGATATCCTCTAGGGTGAAAGGCACCCAGTTGAGAACCACTAATGTAGGAAAAGAATAGAATTTGTGATAATTCCTGGACCTTTGATTTAAGGAACTGTGTGCATGGTGCTCTCATTAGCAACAAGGGAATTTTTGTCTCTTTTATTCACTGCAGTGTCCCAGAACCTGGAACAGTTCCTGCCCATAGTAGGTACTCAATGGGTATTTGCTGAATGAATGAATGGTTGAATGGGGAAGGCTGGGGGAATAACGGTTCTTGTCTTGTTTTCTATTTTGTGTGGGGGTGGGGTGGGGAGGGAATACATGGTTTTGCTTTAGGCAAAGTAAGTTTGAGATCTCTCAGGTATCCCAATGCAAATATTGAGTTGCCAGTTAAATATGGAAGTCTTGAACTCCCAGGAGACATCAGGAGATAAATCCTGGCAGACATCATCATGTCTGCAATGTCTAAACCTCTGGGACTGACTGAGATCTTCTGCAGCAAAAGAAATACAGAGAAGAGAAACGAGGCCAGGAAAGACCTTTGGGGAGTCAGACACTTAGGATTTAGGGTGACAAAGAGCAACATGCTTGGGAGATGCAGGAGGGGTGGTCAGGGAGATGGAGGAAGGCCAAGGTTAGGGAGACGTCCAAGAGTTGAGAAAATGATGTGTTCAAAGCAGAGAGTGGGCACCACATTGAGTACTGTGAGAGGAGGAGTCGATGAAACAGGAACGTGGCCATTGGAGTTGGAGCCATGGAGTCCAGGGGAACTTGGACAGAAGCCAGTTCATCAGGACCAAGAAGATAGAAGCCCCTTTGCCATGAGTTCCAGAGACATGTGACCTGGGAGTAGGAGAGGGCCTGGGAAGCTTTGCTATGAAGAAATGGGGTAGTGAAAGGAAAGAAATGTGGGGTGTGAGAAAACATACTCTGACACTTGTCAAAGTAGGAAGAAAGACTTGTTCAAGACTATTGCAACAGGGGAGGGAATACAACTCCAGGGACAAGTGGGAATTTATAGCCAGTGGGCAGGGTGAGGGGTCAGTGGGTGGAAAATTACTGAGAGGAAATATTAAGGGTAGCAGGATTCTTGCTAAGCTGACTTAAGTGGATTCTTGCTGAAGGCAGACCAAAGTCAAGACCTAGTCGAGAAGAGGGCTCATAGAAGCCAACTAAATTTTGTTGAGAAAGGAGTCTTTGTTGGGTGTCACAGGCAGGCTTTTGAAGGAGGGAGGCACTGGAACATGTCCTTATACCAGTGAGCACAGCCATCGGGAGCTCTGCCACTTCTGGTGCTGATCCCTAGTGGGCACGGCATCGCAGTAGGTCAGAGACGGAGACAGCAGGTCAGAGGGTGGCCCCAGACTCTGGGCTCTTGCTCTGGCTCTCAGCTCCGCCACAAGGGAAGCCACAGATGGGCTCTACTCCCTGCTAATACCCTAATCATAAGTTTGGCTTTTAGCCCAAGCTGCACTAATCACTACATCACTCTGCCTTGGCTCCCCATGAGTCCAAAGCAGGCTACGGGGGGATCTACTAATCCGGCCCAGTAAGTGGGCCACGGACATGGTGGCACCGGCCCAGACAAGAAGACAGGAGCTCCTGCGTCTTGAGACCGTCCCGGCACCCACCCTCCTTCCAGCATGGTAGTTGTGGATCTGCTTTCTCCTTTAGGGTGGTAACTGGCCCCCAGCCAAGAGACGTCTCTCAATTCACCTTCAGGTAGGGAGGGAAGGGCCTTAGGTGACCTTCCTCACAGTCAGCCCCTGACATTTGCAAAATCAATGATCACAAGATCGAGTTGATCCAAAGTCTGGGTTGTCCCCTTGACAAAGGTGCCAATAAAAACATGCGTTTGGGGCTTCCCTGGTGGTGCAGTGGTTGAGAGTCCGCCTGCCGATGCAGGGGACACGGGTTCGTGCCCCGGTCCAGGAAGATCCCATGCCATGGGGTGGCTGGGCCCGTGAGCCATGGCCACTGAGCCTGCGCGTCCGGAGCCTGTGCTCCGCAACGGGAGAGGCCACAACAGTGAGAGGCCCGCGTACCGCAAAAAAAAAAAACAAGACAAGACAAAACAAAACAAAACAAAAACGTGCGTTTGGGGGTTGTTCTTCGCCTGGTGTCTGGGGTGAGAGTGAAGCCCTCAGAGAGGCATCTGCATATGACTGGCGTGAGCGCCACACGTGCTGCTGTGGGTATTTTTGTGTTTTTGCCTCTGAGAGCCCATCACCTGACTCCAAAGGCATGAATCATTTATCAGCACAGCTTCCTAATACTCTGCAGACAACAGCCACAGTCTAAGTGCATCTTTTCCTCGGATTCTAGAGACCACAGCTAAGGGCAGTGGTGGGTGAGGTGGGGGTGGGGGTTGTTGGAAAAGGATCAAATGAGAAGAGGAGTTTAGGGAAGGCTAGTCTGATGGTGGAGCTCAGAATGGCTACCATAGGAAGAGAACGAAGAGAATGAAGCAGGAGGCTCATTGTCCTTTTTCTTTCTGGCCATTTGAGAAAGGATTTGGCTGAGATCTCTCTGTATCTGAGGAGTCCTGCTAGAGAGAACAGAATCAAGCAAGGGTGTGAGATGAGGATGTCACCATCTCTTCTGTGGCTCACGCACTTAAATTCAGTTCAGTCTCACCACTCCCATTTGTCCATCCATCTACCCACCCACCTGCCCATCCATCCACCCATCCATCTATCAATCCATGCATCCGTCCATCCACCCACTTCTCATCTATCATCTACCCCTTTTATCTATCTATTGATCTATCCACCTACCTGCTTATCCATCCATTCATCCACCCATCTATCCATTCATTCATCCACCCACCCACTCACCTATCTATCCATCCATCCATCCATGCGTCCTCTCACTCATCAATCCACCCACCTCCCATCCAGCCACCCACCTGCTTATCCATTCATCTACCCATCCACCCATCCATCCATCCACCAACCTATGCATCCACCCACCCAACTACCCACCTCCCATCCATCCACCCACTTGCCTATCCAACCATTCATCTATCCAGCTACCCATTCAACACCAGTTATAGAGCCCATCCTGTGTGCTGGGCAAAAGCCGAAATGATGAGTCACTTCCATGCTTAATAAGGGCCCACTTCTACTCAAAGGACCCAGAAGTGTGCAAAACGTCCGACCAGAAGTACACACAATGCACGGTAGCCCAGAGGGGAGAGTGATTCCATGTGGGAAAGTCAGGAGAGGCTTCTTGGAGATTTAATCTTGAAAAGAGTGTAGCAATTAGCTAAGCAGACACAGGGGAAGGAGCACGCTGGCAAAAGGAGGGGCATTTACAAGTATCTCACAGCGACAGAGCCCAGGGTTACAGGACCTGTAGAGGTTTGGCTGTTTGGCTGGACCACAGGGCTTTTGTGGATTTGCTGGGTGGTGAGCTGGAAAAACAGCAACCGTCGGATCACAAAGGGCCATGTCGCTGTGTCAGGACTCCATCCTGAAGATTGTGGGGGGCACTGGTGGACTTTATGAAGGGGGTGTCATGATGAGCCTTCTGTCATAGAAATGTCACCCTGGATGAGGGCTTTCCCATCATCAAGACCAGTGCTAGAAGCAGAGGGGTGGGAGACAGGCAGTAACCCAGGTGGGAGGTACAGGTGCTGTGACCACTGTCATCTTTCTTGTGGTCCCTCTCATCATGGCCAGTCTCTGCTTCTTGTGTTTCAGCTTCCTTTCTACAAATCAGGGGTCCTTTCTCTCTCTCTCCCTCTCTCCGAATTTTCCTAATGCCCCATGAGGTGGGCACTTTTATCATCCTTATTTCACAGCCCCGAAAACAAGGCACAAATCGCTTAAGTGACTTGCCCAGGGTCACCCAGTCAGTATGAGGTGAGGCCAATTCAGGCTGGACTCCAAGCCCCTCCCTGAGTCTGGATGGGGTGCAGGGAGATGGGCAGAGTGGAGTGGGGAGTGAGGACGTATCTGAGAACTCAGCCCTGGAGCCGAGGTTTCACTCCTGACGCTTTCTCAGAGGGAGGCATATCTTCGGCATGAGTTTAGTCTTGATTAGAAAATGGACTGAATCCCGAGTGGAGCTGGGGGTGGAGCCTGAACTCTTGGATCACCTGTGAGTAAGAATCTGAAGGTGCCCTGGTCTGCCTGTGTCTGTTCCTTGCTCTTTCCTGCAGCACTTTAAGATGACAGGACACTGGGCATTTCAGCCGCTATGGGACAACCCTAGTGGGATGGTTGCCCAGTATCCCTGTCACCAGGGCTTGTCGGTGCCACATAGGGACCCGTGGGAACTTAAGCAGGAGGTGGAGCAGTGGGAACTCAGAGGCTGCCAGGGCAGAATGCACCACATCTTTGCAAGACCATTCAGAGGTTTGACAAAGCCCAGCGTGAATCTCCTCTGTGACCAAGAGCCCCACTCCCAGGCATTTACCCAAGAGGGTGGGGATGACGTCCACCCAGAGGTGCGTGAATGCTCTCAGTAACTTTGTTCACAGTGGCCTCAAATGGGAACAACCCACACGCCCATCAAGATGTGGGGGGACAAACAGATCAGCTACATGCACACGTGTTCGTCCTCAGCGATGACAGGGCAGCCTACAACTCACACTGTGGGGATGACTCGCAAAGACATGGTGAGTTGAGGAAGCTGACATAGGAGACTGCTCACCATATGAGTTCATGGATACAAAATTCTAGAAGAGAGAAAACCAAGTTATGGTGGCAGAAAGAAGAGCAGTGGTTGCCTGGGGTGGGGGCGGGGGTCCTGAGTGGAAAGATCATGTAGGAACTTTCTGGGGAACTGGTGACATTTTACACCTCAGTGGAGATGGTGTTTATGTGGGTGCCTATATTTGTCAAGTTTAATAAAACTGCCCTTAGAAGGCTTTGCATTTCAATTTCACTATGAGTAAAGTATACTTTAAGGAACAAAAAGTAAAAGGCAAAGAAAACAGAGGGAGGAAAGAAGGAAGGAGGGAGGGAGGATGAAGGAGAGAAGGAAGAAGGGAAGGAGAGAGGCTGGGAGGGAGAGAGGGCAGGAGAAAGGGAGAAAACAGACCCAAGGCAGCTCGAGCCTTGGGGCGGGAGAGCCCAGGCTTACCTTGGGTGGGTGGGTGCCCACAGTCAGACTGCTGGTGTGAGTCTGCCCCCTCCCTATTGCCCTGTACCTTCCCACACACACCTGGACCAGGGGAGGTGTGAATCCTCAGCAGGCCGTGTCCCTTATCATCAGGAAGTATGACCCCTTGGCCTGAAGAGCCCAGGGAGACAGCTGCAGG
Source organism: Delphinus delphis (assembly GCF_949987515.2). Taxonomy (NCBI): domain Eukaryota; kingdom Metazoa; phylum Chordata; class Mammalia; order Artiodactyla; family Delphinidae; genus Delphinus; species Delphinus delphis. The sequence goes on from NC_082683.1 coordinate 2,709,305, forward strand.
GCTGGTCGTGGCTGGGGGAGTTCATATCTACTAGGGCTACCCTGTGGTGTGATTTTGCATGAGCTAGGTCGTTTGTCCCTAAAGGGAAGGTCATCCCCTGACGAGGAAGCTGTGGATTCAAGGCCAACTGACAAGTGGCGAGCTGACATAGGTGACACTTCGAGGACACACAGTAGCAGTGTCGGGATGTAGATCCAGGGCTCTTTGGGTGTCATGACCGCCTTTTGATTTTTGGACAAGACGTGGGCGTGAGAAGTCGTGTGCATTGGTGACAGCTCCGGAGGTCTCGGTGGCTCGGGGCCCATGTGAGAGCCCCGTGCACCACAGCTGTCCATCTGCCCTTCCTTCCAATGACCAGTGGCTGACCTGGAGAGGAGCCTGCTCTTCTGGAAGCAATGACTGGCCTGAACGGCATCACACCACAGAGCTGGCTGAGCACAGCTGCTAGTGTCCCTAGCCTCTTCGGATCCAACAGCAGCTCCACGCCCTCCTGAGATGTTTTCTCGGAAGCACGAATGCTGCTCATTGCTGTTGGTGGCATCAGGAGATTGAGATTTGACCCCCACAGTGTGCACAGCGAGGGGACAAGACAGAAGAGGAAACAAGAGCTTTCAGCTGTGCCAGCAAATAGGCTGTGGATTCAGGTGCCCACGGAGCCTGGAAACACCTGGATTCTCCTGATTTTACTGGAAGCAAAGTGTGTTTACATTCAGAGAGTGGAAATAAACCTGTCTTCCTGTAAAGGAGGAAATGAGCAAACATGTTCTCTCTTTCCCTGGAAGACACTTGGAGAGTCTGAAGAGGGAAAAAGAGCTGTGTCCAGATGGGAGCTGAAGGGGCTCAAGGGGGAGCCACAGGGGTGACCAGCCAGGAGGAAGACCAGACGGCAGATCCCTTCGCATGACCTGCAGAGGTCATTATGCCCAGCTGAGGTGTAGTGATGAGATTCCTAACACTGACTCTTTATAACATTACAGATATTAATAATTGTTTTAGAAACTATCATGAAATTATTGAACCAATATTTACTTCATTTTGCTTGGGTTTCAGAAATGAGTGCTCTGAGTCTCAGCAGGACTGGTCTCCCCTGTGTGGCTGGAGGCAAATCCACTCTCCTTTCTGCTAAGTGATAAGTGATCTGACCCTGAGTCCAGAGTCCCAGACTGTTCATCTCTCAGCGATCCCCATGGTGAGAACTCACTTGCCGAAACGATCAGAGATGCAAATACAGTTTCGAGCATAAACCCGTGGATGGCACGGTTACATAAAATAAGGAGCAACCTCGATCCTATAAACAGAGGAAACGTTGAGTGTGGCTCATTCGCAGTGTGGATCATTGTGTAGCTGCAGACGCGGTGTGGGGAGAAATTTTTGTATCAAGATAGAGATTTTTAGTGACGAGAACGTACACGAACCGTCTCTACTGAATATCACACCCAGCACCACGTCGGTGTCTCTGGTGGGTTATGAGAAGCTTGACCTCCACCCCTGATGCTCACAGGATTTCTCAAGTTTTCTGAAGTAATTGTCTATTATGTCTATAATCAGAAACACGGTGTCGTGAAAACAGATTGGGTCTGTGTCCCACGATTTCTCTTCTGTATTTTCTCCCTCCTCCCCCACCCCCAGCTCTTTGATGGCGTTGAAAACCATGTCACAGATTAATGTAATGATATTTGGTGATCAACACTGTAGCCTCTCTACCTCCTGTGCTCCAAACGATTGATGGTCAATCTCTCTTCTTTGCCCCACCCGCCCCCCGCCCAGATTGTCTGTAGATTTGGGACATAGAGATTCCATCAGGGCCTTCAGGATCTGGGCTCAGGTGTGCTGCCACATTCAACTCGATTATCAATTATTAGTCAAAATGCAAACACGTGCTGGTTTGCGGGACTCTGACAAGTGATTCTAAATTTCCTAGACCTACAGGAAGCAAAGCGAACGGCCCTGGACGGTGCTGTGGGCTCCCAGACGGAGGTGGTGACTCAAGTCCTATTTCTCTGCACCCCCTCCCCTCTGTGCTCCCTGTCAGAGCCCCAAGCTCATGGGCACCTCTACCTCTGTGGGGTGTATTCCCTTAACCAGTGTTTTTCCCTTCAGAGTCTTAGAGCCTCTGTCTACACCCTGCTTTAGTCAGCTCGGGAACCAGAGCAAAGCACCAGAGACCAGGAAGCTTAAAAAACAGGATTTACTCTCTCCCAGTCCTGGAGGCTGGAATCCGACATCCAGGTGTGGGCAGGGCTGGTTTCTCCTGAGGCCTCTCTCCTAGGCCTGTAGATGGCCATCTTCTCCCTGTGTCCTCACATGTTCGTCCATCTGTGTGTGTCTGTGTTCTGATCTCTTCTTATAAGGACGCTAGCCCTATTGGATTTGGACCCACCCTCGTGACCTCATTTTACTGTAATCACTTCTCTAAAGGTCCTTTTTCCAAATCATCACATTCTGAGATCCTAGGGTAACCTGGACATCAATATATGAATGTAGGAGGGAACACAATTCAGCCTGAAACACCTGCTCTGTGTGTTTTGAGCAAACAGTGGCTGTCTCTTTAGTCAATCTCCTTTTGGGAGATAAAGGATTGCTCTTTGGGTATTTTAAAAAGAAGCTGATTACTCTTTGGAGTTCTTTCAGGAGACTGGGAATGAGAGGCCCCCTTTTGCAAAGATCTGTGATAAACATGACCACTTAAGCAAAGTGGAGATTCCCAGAGCAGATCTCCATCTTACAAGCAATAGGCACTGAGTAATCAATCATTGGATGAAAACAAATTGTGCTCCTCACTGCTTTTTACTGATGGAGATAGTTTTAGGCAGAAGCTCCTCTGGAAGAAAAGTGATGTCATTCATGTGCCCATGTTTATGAATGGTTGATAATTTTGCCATCAGTCATTGGTTTTGCACATGACCTCAGAAGAACAGAAAATACACTATAATTTCATGTATTGTATGTTGCATGAGTTTGTATGGGGGCTTCTCTGAAATGTCCCACACTTAGTCTTCATAAATTTAAGTATTCCTCCAAAGGGGATTCCACTCCAGGATCCAGAAGTTAGCATTATCAACATCTGTCTCTTCATAGCACATCCCCCACTGGGACAGTTGTGTAGTGAGAAATATGGCCCTACCTAGAGAGCTCTGGCTTTCGCCCTGGCTCCTGGGAGGAAACTCCTAACCCCTTGGGATTCCCTGAGGAGTAAGAGCATCTTTGCTCTTCATGGAGGACCCCTTCTCATCACATCTGATAGCCTCCTAATATCACAGCCCCTGGCAGGCCCCTCTGTGCTAACTGATGACTCAGGTGGGCCTGGCCACACCAGGAATACTCACCACATGATTAGAGGGTTGGGGCTTGGGACACAAGGGGTCAGCCTGACCTCCCAGGAGCTGGAGACTGAGTCCAAGCACATGGCTGATGATGCAATCCCTCTATGTAATGAAACCCTAATTAAACTCTGGACACGGACCCTGGGCTGAGTTTCCTGGGTGGTGATACTTGGTGTGCATTGCCACAGGTGACACTGGGAGGGTGAAACCATCCAGAGGGCCCAGCAGCTTCATATGGGGGATGCTCTCTGGCCCTATGCATCTCTCTTTGGCCACTTCAGTGGGCATCCTTTCACTGTCTAACGCCTGCACTTTTCTGAGTTCTATGACTTGTTCTAGCAAATTATTTAGCCTGGGAGTGGTTGTGGAATCCCTTAAATTTTTAGTGGGGTGTCCTGCCATGAGGGTGGCCCCAGAGACCTTGAACTTGCAGTGGTGTCTTCAGTGAGGGTTGTCTTGTGGGGAAAGTTCCCTCAGACTGTGCAGTGTGGCCTCACTCCTTTGTAATAGTTTTCTTTAATTTAAGTTTTTACTTATACACACATTTCACTTGTTACTAATAACTGATACATAGGTTCACAAAATTGAAAACTTGTGATGATAAAACATTAAAAAGAAGCATTTAATTACCACATCATATTGACTTTCCACACACATCCATCCATACATCTATTGAACATTTGTTTTTCAGGACCAGCCTATGACAGAGATATGGGTAGATGAGTGTCCATGCCAAAGGGAAGGAGGCATGGCCCAGTCCCTGCGATTTCAGAGTTTATGAAATAGTTACATATTTCTATCACCCCATCTAGACTCACAACACACTGTAACGATATATGTTACAGTGCACTTTATTTTGAATCATGTAACTACATCCATCTACAGTCATAGGTTTCCAATTTATCGATGTTGCACATGTGCAAAAGAAACCCAGTTTCTAATCTCTCTCGGAATGTAGTAGCTTACCTCCCCCATTCTTACCTTGCTGAGTATTGGGAGTGGGTGTGGGCAGGGTGAGGTGATTGGGAAGAAAGGGGAGGGTGGGTTTGTGAGAGAATTTCTCCAGAAGCTGTCCTGGGCCAAAGCAGGAGGAAATCCTCTGATGGTGAATTTAGGGGAAAGATCATTTTCTTGTCTTTGCTTCTGCATTTGCCTGCTCCACTGGGTGTTGAGTTTTCCTGGAGGGTTTGAGAGGGACACCTTCAATTTGGGGAGCCCATTCTGGGTGTGTTCTGGTGGTGAAAAGTTGGAAGAAGGACTTTGGTTCTTGTCTTCTTTGAAGAAAGAATTCAGCAAAGAGACCAAGACTGTGAAAAAGATAGAAGCATTTATTAGAAGAAAAGTACGTGTGAAAGAACACGTGGGTGGACGTGGAGTGAGTTATGTGCCATAGGGGCGGCTTAGGTTGCTTATATGGGGTCAGTTTTCTGGATTGTTTCTGTCCAAACATTTCCATATTTAGTCCTGGTGTGGGTGCGCATCTCTCAGCCAAGATCAATACCAGCTGGCATCTTCTCCCTCCTTTTGTCCTTCCCCTAGACTGAGGGCCTTCTCTGCACATGTTGGGTTGGGAAATCCACAAGAATTCACCAAACTGGGCCCAAAGGTCCCGCTGGTATTCCATCTCAAAGCATCAGCAGGAGACCAGATGCAGCTGCTCAGGCTGGGGGCCGATCACCTACCTCAGGTGTTGATCTAAGTAAGTAGTGTGCTCTCAGTCAGTCTGACCAGCGTCCAAGGGCTGCTATTTCGATCTTTATCTGTCTGACACATATATTTTGTTCTCAAACCATTCATTCTTTACTAAGGAGGTGTTATGGGTTGATTAGTGTCCCCTAAAAATAATATGTCATAATCTTAATGCCTCATCCACCCCTGTATCACAGACTGTGACCTTACTTGGAAATAGGGCCTTTGTAGATGTAGTCCAGCTAAGATGAGCTTGTTAAGGTGGGCCCCAATCCAATATGACTGGTGTCCTTATAGAAAAAGGAAATTTGGACACAGACATGCCCACAGGGAGAACGTCATGTGAAGATGAAGGCAGAGATGAAGGCGTCTCCATTCAAGGAATGCTAAGGATTACCGGCAACCACCAGAGAGGGAGAGAGGAACGGAAGGGATTCTCCCTCAGAGCCCCCAGAAGGAACCACCTCTGCCAGCAACTTGATCTTGGACTTTGGAGCTGTAGGATAATAAGCGTCTGCTGTTTTAAGCCACCCAGTTTGTGGTACTTTGTAACAGAAGCCCAGGAAACTGACACAGGAGGGAAAAAAGTGTGTATTGCCTTGGCTCCCTAAAACCTCAAAAACAACTTCTTTAGATAAATCTAGATCTCATTTAGATAAAGAATTAAGGTTTCAAACATTCCACTGTTTCTCATGCTCCTGTCCAAGATGGCACCCATGGTTGGGCTGCCATGGCTCCTTCTATCAACTCTCGTCTTTCCACCAAGTTCCCCAGAACAGAAAGGTCGTTCATGCACTGCACAACCTACATATAGTAGGCCACAGGGACACCCCTGCAGCTCCAAAGAAGTTCGGTTTTAGGCTTGTAGGCTTAGTCCTGACTTGTTCAAGGAAGAAACAAGAAAAACAACATTCTCTTGGCAACTTCTCAGCTTCCCTTCTCTTGTTTTGCTGAAGTGTTCTCATAAACTCCGTTCCCAGATGCGGTGCTGACTGAAGGACTTTGTATTCCTTAGTCCTGGTTCCCTGGAGCAAGACACCTCCTGGCTTCCTCTTGGAGGTGAGACGCTGCAGAACAGGATCTCAGAGGAGATGCAAATGATGTTTACAATGTTTTATCCCCTTACATCCTTTCTTATGCACACAGCATTCTGAGTACCCTCTCTGAACATGTGTGGGATCAGGACCATGGACAGCAGCATCTCCCCAGGATGACCAGTCATCCTTTTGTCTATTTGTGCTTTGGGAAAATTGGAAGTTAGGATGTTTTTGACTGAAAGGAATAGAAGGCCCGACCAAGAGAATGTAAGCAATGATATGTTTGTTATGTCATAAAACATGAAGTTGAGGGATGAGTGGCCCCAGAGTCTGCGATTTCAGGGCCACAATGGCATTATCAAAGGTCCAGAAGCTTCTCCTTTTATGCTCTGTCATCAGCTGTAAGCCAGGCACATAGCCCTCCAGGGATGGATACCAACTGCAGTGATTCTGGCATCACAGGCAGAGCAGGGTCTCTCTGGCCATATTTCTTTTTCTTTCTTAAACTAGGGGGGAAAATGCTCTCCCTAAGCCTGTTGTAAGCATTTCCTAAACCCCACTGGCCACAATGGATCACACTTCAATGCCTAAACTGGTCCATGGTGATGGGGGAGACTGGCTTAGACCAAACACATTTCCATCCCAGGGGACAGAAAGCTTCCCTCTGCCTGAGTGTGTGGCTGCAGAGGGCTCTGCTATAGAAAGAAGGGCATGTGACCACTGGGAAGGAAAATATGTGTCAGCCAAGGAGAAACTGTGGTGTCATGCTTTGGCCCAGAAACGAGGCAGAAACAGGCGAACGGGTAGAGCAAAGCCTTCAGAGTCAAGTTTCTCTTTCAGGATTTAGACCTGGGATTGTGACCTGGGTCTTTACGTGTCTGGCAGCCAAATGCCCACCCTTTTCAGAAAGCATGTGTAGAAACTGGGTTTCTGTCACTTGCAAACCAAAGAATCCTACTCAGGACAATAGGATCAAAAAGGGCATCTGATGGAGGATATTAGAGTCCAGGGAAGAGCCCGAGGCTTGTCCCAGGTGTTTTGGGGACTGGAAACTGGGCTTAGTTTCCATCAAGATTCTCTCTTGTTTCCATTTAGCCTGGCTTCTTGGCTTCATTCTCTCCCACGTGAGATGGGACTCCTTGTGGCCCAAGGAAGAGAGTAACTGGGACCTCTGAGTCCCATTCTTTCAGTGCCTTGGCTCAAGATGCAAAAGGTTCCACTACCACACTGCAGGAGTGTCCTGGGGCCATGGTGACAAAATGCAACACACTGGGCAGCTCAGAACAGTAGGAACCTATTGTGTCACAGCTCTGGAAGCTGGAAGTCTGAGATCAAGGTGTCCACATGTAATAGGGAAGAATCTTTGTATTCTATTACAAGTTAGTCACTAAAGGGATATTGCCATAAGCTTCATTTATACATAATGGCCCATCTCTGGGAACCCTGCCTCCCAGGTAATGAACATTAAGCTAAAATACCTTTGTGTAATTCACAGGAAACATCCTGACCAGGCCCACCTGTGAAAGGCTGCAGGAAGGAAGAAATGAACACATCCCCTCCAGAGGCTGATGGGAACCAGGAAACGTTTGACTTTACTTCTTCCCTTTTTAGTATTGATATAAAAGAAGCCTGGGGCTTCCCTGGTGGCGCAGTGGTTGGGAGTCCGCCTGCCGATGCAGCGGACACAGGTTCGTGCCCCGGTCCAGGAAGATCCCACATGCCGCGGAGCGGCTGGGCCCGTGAGCCATGGCTGCTGAGCCTGCATGTCCGGAGCCTGTGCTCTGCAACAGGAGAGGCCACAATAGTGAGAGGCCCGCGTACTGCAAAAAAAAAAAAAAAAAAAAAAAATGAAGTCTGAATTCTAACTCAGGAAAGATGGTTCTTTGGGGCACGAGTCCACCATCTTCTCGGTTTGCTGGCTTTCTGAATAAAGTTGCTATTCACTGCCCGAGCAACTCTTGATTTATTGGTCTGTCTTGTGGCCAGCAGTACAGGCTTGGACTTGGTAACACACATGGTCATTTCCTTCCGAGGGGTCTGAGAGAGAATCTGTTCAGGCCTCTCTCCTAGCTTTATGGTACTTTGTCAGAAATCTTTGTAATTACTTGGCTTGAAGAAGCATCACCTGGATCTCTACCCCATCTTCACGTGGCATCTCCCTGTGTGTGTCTCTATGTCCAAACTTTCCCCTTTCGTAAGCATACCAGTTGTACTGGATTAAGGGCTCACCCTTCTCCAGTGTGATCGCATCTTACCTTATTGTATCTGCAGTGACCGTACTTCCCAATAAGGTCACATCTTGAAGTGTGGAGGTTAGGACTCCATCACATGAATTTGAGGGGACACAGTTCAGCCCACATCACACACCAGTAGGCAGATTCCCAGCAACAGCCCTTATGGGCATTGTGTGCTCACTCGTGTTACCAGGGGATCAAGGTCTTTTATCGGGGGGAGGGGAGTGTGCAGGAAAAAAAAAACCTGAAGTTAGTGGGCACCTGGGGGCTATGCTCCCTCGAAGGGAGACTCTTTTCCAGCTACTTTTGTGAGAAAAGGCAGAATTCTGTGTGGACCATCGCCCTCGACATTTTCATGGCTGATGTGCCGCTGATCACCCCTAAGTCCCTGTTGGAAACACCTGGTTTCTACCGTTTACTGATTTTCTCATGTATCTCAAGCACTTTACCTCTTCCCAACAATGCTGCAGAGAAGGTACTGGTGACAGGCCGAATGACCTGGTGACTGGAAGAGTGGCTTGGACTCACATCCTGGCTCAGCATGTGACCTCTGGCAACTTCTGTGAACCTCTGGGCTTCCGTGTTCTCGTCTGTAAATTGGGGACCATAGAGTAGTGCTTGAAACATTGGGTCATTTTGAAGTTTAAATACCTATACATTTCATTTCGGGTGGAGCCTAGGTTAATTTCTACTAGTTTATGTTTATTTGTTCAATGTTTTGTGAGTACTTTCCCTGTACCAAGCACTGTTCCTGGTGCAAAAGATACAGTCATGAACAGGAGACAAAGATTCCCAATTTTATGGAGTTGGCATTCACTTAAGCGGAGACAGAAGATAATCAAAGTATAAAGGGAAGGTATGCAGTGTAAATGTCATGAGTGCTGTGGGAAATCAGGCCTGGAGGGGGTGAGGTGTTCGCATGCAGAGTGGGGCTGGGCTCAGAGCTGTAACCACATGGGGAGATGAGGAAGGGCTGCATCTATCGGCCAGGGCAAGGTACGTTACACTAAACACCCCGCTGATGTTTCTTATTCATGCCACATGTGTCCACCCACGTTGGTTCTGCTCTGTGTCATCTGCCCTCCAGAACCAGAATCGTGAAGTTGTCCGAATCTGGAATATTTCTGGAATTGTTGCCACGAGAAAAGAAAAGAGCCCATCACTGTTGAAGCTCCTTCTCAGACGAGAAACAAGCCACACTGCTCGCATTTCACGGGCAGACAGAGAGCACAGCGGCCAGAGACGCTCCTCCTTCCTGGGCAGGGGTAGCCATGCCTGTGGGCTGGGATGCAGTGCACCAGGGGTGTTTGAAAGAAGGATCTAAAGGAGGTGAAGGCATGAATTCTCTCTCGCTTGTAGAAACCGAGGCACCGGGAGTTTGAGTGACTTTCCTGGGGTAACTCAGCCCCGTCAATCTGTAAGTTCAGCTGGTCACATGACTGTGATGACTGTGTGGGGCTGGGGTGAGGACATGGTGCACACAGGGCCCTGCATGGGACCCCCTCTCACTTCTCTGATGTGTCCTCTGCAAAGTGGCACTTTTCTCTGGGAAGGCCAGGCTGGGTTTGCCCAGTTGTCACCATCTCCTGTCCAGCCACCATGCAGGCCACCTAGAAGCCACCTCTCCCTCCCTTGCACCCAGGCTGAGTCGCGTTCCCAGCACCCGGGCAAGCTGGTGCCCTGGCTTCTGAGGAAGGGCCACCTAGTGCCCACGGCTGGCGTTGCCTGAAGCCTGATGGGCACCGGGCTTCAGGCTCGGGGCATGCAAAATGCAGGAACGGAGGAGGTGGCTGTCCTTCCCTTAGTCCCCTCCCCAACACAACGCAGCTGCCAGGCACCCTGGGCTGCTGTCCCAGAGCCCTGCTCCTGACCCCTCTCCCCTCTCACCTCTACACCTTTCCCAGCCTCCACAGTCAAAACTTGCCTGGGCTGGTCAATGGTGGGGGAGGGATTTTTAACCTCTATGGTACCTGATGCTTAGTTAAGTTCACCTCCCTGTCCAATCTCTCATGTGAATCCTATGAAAAGCAAGGGGTGGGGATGGGGGTGGACAGGTTGTTAGGAACAGGGAGAAATACAATGGGAAGCTCTGCGTTCCTAAAACAAACAAAACGTCAAAAACAACAAAACTTGCCTGGGAAATGTACGTCCCAAATCTGCTTTCCCAGTTCTGCCGTCAGCTAGAGCCAAGGCCTCTAACTGAGGGTGATTCTGTTGCCCCTCTTCTCCCTCCTGCCCCTAAGAGCATCTTTGCAGGGCCTGCACCTGTTCTAGACAAATGGTAGAAGGTGGGCAGGGCCTACACCTAAGGGTGAAAATCCAAAGAGTTACCTCATGCCGGGTGGGTTCTAATCTCTGCTCTTTACACAGAGAGTTTCATTTAATGCCCGTGTTTCAGAAAGGAGGGACCAATCCTCTAAGTGTATCATTCCCTGCCCGGGAGGTAGGAGTGAAGTGTCCTGTATTTGACCCATGTGCGTGACTCCAGACCATGCCCCTAGCCACTCTTGCTGTGATTCCCAAAGAAGGGCTCTCCAGCGTGCCTCAGGCCATGTTGGCAATTCGTTGGGACCCCATTGTTCATTTCGCCTCTCAATAAAAATCTCATTTTATTGCCCCTAATGGTTGGCTCTGCTGTCACCTCATCCTCCATCTCCCACATTGTCTTGATCCTTGAGAATTCCTCCATTTGGGGCACAAGTTCAGTGGTTCCCAGAAAAGGTAGTGCGTGGACACCTTGGCCTGACCCTGGTAACTTGGACGTGTGTCCATCTTCTAAGCACTTTTCAGCCAGTAGGCTCTGCACCCTGGCTGCCCCTCTGGCCGAGATCAAGGGTGCTGGTGAGTAGGAACACAGTCCTCCCTCCTGCTCTCTGCCTGGGTGGATGCATGGAGCCCTGGCCTCCCCTTCCTCTACCTGAGCAAGCTTTTCTGGGTCCACCTCAAAGGTGCCAAAAGTGCTTTGGGACTGAGCCCCCTGGGGTCACAGCAGGAGCGGTTACATCCAACCCCCCGAGAGCCTAATCAGTTTTGCTTCCTGTCTGCCCTACTTAGCACTTCTATGAGCAATAACCAGGAGGCTCTTTCCCCTAAAACCACAAGGTCCAACTTCCACATTTGCTAACTGTCCAAAGCAAAGCAGATGGCCGATCCACTGTGTCCCCCAGCACACCTTCTGTGCAGGCCTTGGGCCTGGTGAGTCATGCTGGGCAGCCAACATGGCTGTCAGGCCATAAGATCCAGTTCTCCTGCTCTGCCCCTTTGGTTCCCTGAGTGCTGGCACTCTGCAGAAAGTCCTAAATCTAGAATTGTCCCAAGACTGGGAACAAGGCAGGGATGTCCCCTCTCATCACTGCTTTTTAACATTGTACTGGAAGTCCTAGATAATGCAGTAAACAAGAAAAGAAAATCAAAGGTATATGAATTGAGAAGGAAGAAATAAAACTGTCTTTGTTCACAGATGATGTGATTGTCTATGTAGAAAATCTGAAAGAATCACCCCCCCCCCCCAAAAAATCCTCCTGGAACTAACAAGTGGTTATACAAGGTTAATATACAAAAGTCAATCATTTTCCTACATACTGGCAGTGAAATTAAAAACATATTACTATTTCTATTAGCACTCCAAAAAAAAGACATACTTATGTATAAACCTAACAAATTTGTACAAGATCCATATGAGGAAGGCTACAAAGCTCTGATGAAAGATATCAAAGAAGAACAAAATAAACGGAAGGTGTGACAGGGAGGGTGGGAGGGAGGGAGCCGCAAGAGGGAAGAGATATGGGAACATATGTATATGTATAACTGATTCACTTTGTTATAAAGCAGAAACTAACACACCATTGTAAAGCAGTTATACCCCAATAAAGATGTTAAAAAAAATCATTGTCCAAAGATCAGTAAGTGAACTGATTTTTCTTTTCATGAACTACAAAATTGAGTTTAAACTTTTTGTACACTTCATTGTATTTTTGTTTCATATTTTTGAAAGATGATATTTTCAACAATGTTTAAATAGAAATTTGGTAAATAGATCATTATTCAAAATTAAAATAAATAAATAAATAAATGGAAGGATACTCCATGTTCATAGATAGAAAGACTCAATATTGTCAAGATGTCTGTTCTTCCTAACTTGATCTATAGATTCAACACATTACTAAGCAAAAGTGCAGCAAGTTATTTTGTGAATATTAACAAAGTGATTCCAAAATTTATACGGAGAGGCAAAAGATGCAGAATAACCAACTCAATATTGAAGGAGAAGAACAAAGTCAGAGGACTTAACCTTTCAGACTTCAAAACTTACTAGAAGACTACAGTAATCAATACACTGTAGTATTGTTGAAAGAATAGACAGATCAACAGAACAGAATAGAGAGCAATAGACCCTAGAAATAGACCCACATACATATAGTCAACTGATCTTTGACAAATGAGCTAAGGCAATGCAATGAAGCAACGATAGTCTTATCAACAAATAATGCTGGAACAACTGGACATCCTCATACAAAAAAAAAAAAAGAATCTAGACACAGACCTTACGTTCTTCACAAAAATTAACTCAAAACAGATCATAGATCAAAATGTAAAATGAGAAACTATAAAACTCTTAGAAGGTAACGTAAGAGAAAACAGAGATGACTTTGGGTTTGGCGATGACTTTTTATATACAACACCAAAGGCATAATCTGTGAAAGAAATAACTGATAACCTGGACTTCATTAAAATTAAAAGCTTCTGCTCTGTGAAGGACAATGTTAAGAAAATTAGAAGACAAGCTCACACTGGGAGAAGATATTTGCAAAAAGCATACCTAATAAAAGGCTATTTTCCAAAATATACAAAGAACACTTAAAACTCAAGAATAAGAAAATAAGCAATCTGATAAAAAAAAAAATAAGCCAAAGACTTGAACAGACACCTCATCAAAGAAGATGTACAGATGGCAAGTAAGCAAATGAAAAGATTCTGCATGTTATAAGTCATCAGGGAAATGCAAATTAACACAACGGGATAACATTACACACCTGTTAGAATGGCCGAAATTTAAAACACTGACAATACCAAATATTAGTGAGGATGGGAAGCAATAGGAACTCTCATTCATTGCTGGTGAGAATGAAAAATGGAATAGCCACTTTATGACAGTTTGGTGGTCTCTTAGGAAACTAAACATACTCTTGCCATACATCCAGCAATCCTGGTTTCTCGGTATTTACCCAAGTGAACTGAAAACTTATGTTCACTGAAAAACCAGCACATGGATGTTAATAGCAGTTTTATTCATAATTGCCAAAACTTAGAAGCAACTGAGATGTGTTTCAGTAGGTGAATGGATAAACTGTGGTCCATCCAGACAATGGAACATTATTCAGCACTAAAAAGAAATAAGCTCTCAAGTCATGAAAAGACATGGAGGAATCTAAAATGCATGTCACCAAGTGAAAGAAACCAATCTGAAAAGGCTACAAAGTGTACAACTATATGACACTCTTGAAAAGGCAGAACTATGGAAACAGTCAAAAGATTAGTGGTTATTAGGATTTAGGGAGGGGGGTCAGATGAATCTGCAGAGCACGGAGGAGTTTTAGGGCAGTGAAGCTATTCCGTATGATACTACAATTGTGGATACTTGTCATTATACATTTGTCAACCCTGATAAAATGTACAACACCAAGAATGAATCCTAATGTGAACTACGGACGTTGGGTGACAATGATGTGTCAATGTAGGTTAGTCAATAAGAATAAATGTGCTGGGGGCGTCAATAGTGGGGGAGACTGTGCATGTGGGGAGAGGGGCACATGGGTGATCTCTGTACTTCCTGCTCAATTATGCTATAGACTTAAAACTGTTCTCTAAAAAGTTTTTTAATAAAAAAATGCAGTTAGGACTTTTTGGAGTGATGGAAATATTCTGTCTTGACTGCGATGATGTGTACATTCATCACAGCTCATTGAAATGATCGCCTTTAATATAAGTTATATCTCAATAAAGTTGATTAAAAAAATAGAATTTTCCCTTGAGTCGGCTTCCCTGCCAAGAGCCAATATTTTATGAGCAATGTGTTGTGTCCTATGGCTTTGGCCCAGCTAGTTTTGGGAAAAGATGAGATTTCCCACATTTATGTCTCAGCTCTGAATTTGGAGTCTGTTTATATTTTATCCCATCAACCAATCAGAATGGGAAGGCTCCCAGGCTGACTAGAGTTCATCACACTGGTGGGGTGTGTGTGTGTGTGTGTGTGTGTGTGTGTGTGCATGCAGCATCCTCCCAGAGACTCTGCCTAGAGTACAGAGAGAAGGGAAGTGGGTACCAATCTTGAGGCAGAGGACCAGGGACCGGGTGGAGGTCACTCCAATTTAGTTCAACTCTGCTGGGCTTGCCGAGCTTGGCTATGCAGTCCGTGTGCCCAGAGCCTGTGAGGGAAGTGGGGAGGATGAGCACAGCTTCCTGAAGGAACAAATACCAGGAACAATGATTTATCTGTCCTTGGTGGTGGGGGGAAACAGGGGATCTAGAAATCTCTAGGGGCATTTGGGATGATTTCATGGTGATGATAGAGGCTCTTACCTGTGTCTTGATGTGGGGCAGGTTTCTCCAGGTGATGATGCAGGAAGGGCAACCCAGGAGGTGGGGAGTAGGGGTCTGGGGGGTGGGGGCAACAACACCTCTGAGCATGTGCAGCTGCCCCTCTGGCTGTAAGGACAACGTGGGGCCAGGACTCACTGAGATGCCCTGACGGGCAGCCAATTTATTCCAATGAGCCCACCCATGGTGTCTGGCTATGACAGTCCCAGAACTGAGCTTTGCCTTAGGAAGACCTCTGGGCTGGTGGCTGCGGCCAGGACCCATGGGGAGGGAGGGGCTTTGCACCTGGGCAGCTGGAGGGAGATTGGAGAGTGCAGCTGGGCAGCGACATTGAGAATGGATGAAGGGCACAGACCCACAGGACACGTCAGAGGCAGACTGGTTCTGTAGCACAAATAAGACAGGAAAATGGAGGGGAGGGTGGATGGAACTTTCTAGAACTCTCAGCCTGGGCGACTTGGTAGAATGATTAACGAAGATAACTAAAAGTATCACTGAATGCCTATATGTGCCAGAGACGTTGGAAACTAAATAACGTTTAGGTAAAGAATTCTAATTTTATCTTCACAGACCCTCCAGGAGGGGAGTGATGAAGAAACAAAGTCTCACGGAGGACAAGTGGCCTGCCCGAGGTGTCCAGAAGGACTGGAGCCCCAAGCCGCCCTTGTGTGTCCCCCAGCTCCCAATTCATCAGAGCCAATGCTGCAGGGTGTGGGAGTGATGAGGACGGTGGATCTGGGTGCAGAGACGCTGGGCTTGGTAGCTGTCCCCACTGTCCTGAGAAGGTCGCAGCAGGGAGCTTGGAGAGGGCGTGGAACTCGGGGGGCAGTAGGTGCTGGAGCAGGAGGAATGGGGTCATTATGCCAGCAGTGTGGACCCCGGTGGATGTGCCCCGGCGGGGAGCGTGCAAAGAGGTATGGGAAAGAGTTATGCAGGGAACTTCCAGAAGCTGAGCAAACACAGACTGACTCCTGTAAACTGTGACCCCTGTTACCTCCCTGTCCTTCACCTTCTTTGTTTTTACCACATCATCTTCTCCTTTCTCTCCATCTCAACCTACCAACCTCCTTAATTTCCTTAAATAAACCATAGCTGAGATAGATAGAAACTATCGACAAAGGCTGAGCACAAAAACCTCACCTGGATTTTTTCTTTTAAGAACAAACCAAACCTAAGCAAAATCTGAGCTTTGATTTATAAGATCACTCTCCCCAGGACACTGGGAAGATGCGAGTGACAGCTACTGTTTGGGGTGAGGCACCAAATGAACGGGGACGATGATCCTTAAAAGCATGGCGGCCACGGCTCGCTGCCCACGTTCACGTGCCATGAAAGGAAAGACAGGAAGCACACAGCGGCCCATGCTGCGATGGGGTCTGATGACTTCATTCCCTCCCCCAACAAGAAGGCACAGCCTGTGAGCCCAGGTCATCTGGCAGCAGGAGCAGGCTGGCCGGGGGTGGGGGTGGAGGGCCCAGGAAGGAGCTGGGATTTGGGGTTTTGTTAATATCAGTTTTTGTTATTCATCTGCTGCACTCCCCAAGCTTGGACCATCTCAATATGCTTTGAGGTCTTGAACTCTCTTGGCTAGTTCATAAAGGAAATATATATGTGTTGAAATTTGGATGGGACAGATGCTTAAAGATGTAAAGAGAAGTCAGATGAGATTCACCAAGTGAGAAGCAGCTTAGATGTAACCTGCCAAGCGCTAAACGCCCAGATCTCCACGTGATCTGGGTTTCTCCAGTCTCTTGGGAGCTAGACTGTTCCTGCCCAAAGAGATGCGGAAGCAGTTATGGGAAAAGTCCCCCAGGAGCTGGGAGCATTCCTCACTGGGGGTCTGGAGGAGTGCTCTGCTTACCCGCTCCACTCTTATTGTTCCAACTCCAGGGACTCCTCAGGTTTTCTTCTATGAGAACCTGGGGCCAGGCTGGGGCAGGTAGAAGCTGACAGGACATCAGGGCCCTCCCAGCTGCCCAGGCCTGGGTTCGATTTCCGTGCGGCAACTGATCACACTTGACTTGTTGTCACACGTACTATTTTGGCTGCTGAGCTCATGTGGCTGAGCTGTGATAACAACAAGATGCCTTCTTCTCACACTAACTGAGTCATGGCTCTGGATCTGATACAGGTATTTTTGGTGTGGGTCAGAATTTTGTTCTGTTTCTAAATGTTCTCTTTCTCCTCCTTTTTAAACCAGAGTGAGGTTTAAATTACAGACACTGAAATCTCCAAGAAAAAGGGTCACGGACAGCTTTGATTTCAGGGCCTTCGAGGCCCTGCCCTGCCCTCCCCCTGCCAGGGGTGGGGTGAGGTGGGGGAACCTTTCCCCTCTCTTTCCCCTCGTCCAACACAAACTTCCCACAGAACAGATTTCCTGTGCCAAACGTTTCCTGATGCTGTGAATCCTGGTTCTGTTAAGTGACATTGATTGAAAAACATGAGATCAGTCACAACATTTATTCAGTATGTAAAATGTTGTACAACACCAGGGTCTCGGCTGGCACGTGGAGGAGTATGCAACATTAAATTAATAACTTCTGAGACCTTGGGACCCCAAAGTAGCCAGCAGATAGGCCTCGGGGAAGAGCAGATGAGTCAATGTGACCGGTTACTTGTCATTTACAATTTAAGTAAACCCCGCATGATAACGTGAACACCCCGTTGGAGACTGGATAAGCCTTTCCATTGGAGGCGGTGTTATTAGCTATTACCAGGTCAGCCTCCCTTTCGTTCAGGCCTGACCTCTAAATTCTTCATCCATTACAGGTGACACTTGGTGACACTTCTGCGAGAAGGAAGCCAAGTAAGCCAGGATGCTGGGCCAGGGCGGCTGCTGCTGAACGGCCCAGCAGAGGAAGCCCTCAGCAGGCTGACTTGGCAGGGGTGGGTCCCCGAACACATTCTCCGGGTGACTGAGCTGCTCAGACTGTTCCGGGCAGGCGTTCTGGAAAGTCTTAGGCGCCTTTTTTTAGTCTTATTTTTATAGACCCAGGTTGTTATTGGCAACCATTGAAAAGATGACTAAATAAATCAATGATGCAGGCCTTGAGCTGCCGGGGCTGGAACCAGGAGTTGGTGTGTTTCCATTTCTGTCCTTCGCATTCCACTCCTGTACACTGGGAACTACCCCCCGCACCTCCAGCCTCAAGGACCGAGGGAGAAGGAGTATTCCCACGGACGGACTCTGGACAGGGCTCCAGCACTGAAACGCTGGCCAAGATGTGCCTTTTCTCCCCTCCCCTCTCCCTAGTTAAGGACACAAAACGTCGACCCCTTTGCTGCCTCCCCTGACCTTAAACTTGTTCCGGCAGCAGTGTTGCTTTGGGTAGAATCTCACACAGAGGACCCTACAAGAGCTTAGTAAGTAGCCCAGGGTTCTCTCAGTGGAGGGAAAAATAGGCAGGTACCACCTGCAGGAGGACTGGAGATCAAATTCAGGGGAGCCTTTCTCCCAGGAGGGGCTGTGGGACCTGAAGACCCTCGTTGTCTCTGTTCCAGAGTTGGCAGGAAGGCCCTCATTCACGGGGGACCCCAGGAGCAGCCCCTCTGGCTTTTCCAAAGCCTTAGACTTGCTCTCTGGGGTAAATGAACACAGCATGTAGGGCCAGAACTTGGATAAACAACTGGGGACTGGCGGCGGGTGAGGAGGATGCTACTTCCCACCCGCCTCCTATCACACTTGCCCCATCGCCTGATCTGGTGGTATCTTGGTCTTCTTTGGGTCTTGAATGGCTTTGAGGAGCTGTTGAAAGCCCTAAACTTCCCCCTGGAGTTCTGCCCCTGGGCAGACCCCAAAGATTTCACTGCCACGTCCGTGGCACCTTCTAAGGGCTCCCTTGGACTATTCAGGGCAGTGGCAAGCGATGGAACTTTCCACGTCTACACTGTCCAACACCATAGCCACCAGCCACACGTGGTTGTGAGCACTTGGAATGTGGCCAGTGCAGCCGAGACTCTGACTTTCAAATCCTATTTCATTTTGATTAATTTATAATATTTAATCAGCCACAGGTGGCTCACAGGTATTACATTGGAGAGCACAGCTCTCAGGGTAAAGACTCCTGGTTTCCATTCAGGGATCTTTGGCAAATATGAAATGCCAAGGGGCCCCTTGGCTTGTGTGTACTTACACATTGACCTTAGCTACTTTCTGCTTAGGGCCTGGGAGCAGGTGGGTCCCGCAAAGGCGTCTGGATAGTGAGCGTTAGGGATGGTCCAGTGGGGTTTGTGCCCAAGCTATTATGAAGCTGCCAGGCACCAACTCATCTATCATATATTTGTGCCACTTGAAGGTGGGCACTGAAAAAAGCTTGACATTCTGGGAAGCCTCACGCTTCCCCTGATAAGAATGCAGCCTCTTTTTGGAGGGAGTCAGGGATGACCCTCATGGACACACAAGCTAAGACATTTTGGAGTGTGCTGGCTTTTTTATTCCCCCCAGAAATGCCTTTCCCTGTGGCTTCATGGGGGAAAGGAGGGGATTCTCTTGTGAGTTTACTTAGAAGATATGAGTATCACTGATGGAAAAAACATATTTTTTTATGGAAAACATCTCCTGGTCATGCCCTCCTCTAGCAGGCTTGCTCACTCCTTACTGAGGGGCGAAAGCCCTCCATCAAGGGCAGGCGCTCCTGCGTATCGTAGGTGCCGTACCCGATGCCTGCCTCCAAGCATTGTATCCATGCCTGGGTCAACAGAGCTTTCAGCCCCGAATCCCAGCAGACGTTTCAGAGCTGTTTTCCCCACTACAACACTTTTCCAGTCCACGGAGCTCAGTGTCTCTGCTCTTGAAGGTACAGGGCTCAGAGCTTAATGCAAAGGATCCCGTGATGTGACCTTGCCCCCAGGGCCATGTAGCTGGGCCAGAGAGCCAAGGTTTAAGAGCAAGAATTAATTATATAACAATGCAAGATGGCCAATGGTGTGATGATGTGGAAGCCTCTTTCCCAGCCCGAGGTGGGCCCCCATCACTGGGACATCCATGTACAGTGGGGGCATGGCAGTCAGGAATGGTCCAGACGGCATGACACCCCGCCCCAGGACAGCCAGGGACAGCTCAGCTCTGGTCGCAGGGCCAGGGACACAACCAGCAGTTCTGGTTCTCGGGGATGCTGCATACTTTCCAAGATTCTGGGCCCTATGCTGACCTTTCTGTCACTTTGAGACTTAGTGCAGAGTTCAGTGTTGCATGGTATGAATGGGTTTTGAAAGTCTCCCCCAACTCAGCAGTCTAAGAAAGAGAAGAAGGAAAGAAAATTAAATCCCTCTTCAAAAAGGGGGGTATAACTCCCCACCCCTTAAGTACGGGCTTCACAGAGTGACTTCCTTCCAGAAAGGATAGTGTGGAAAAGGGAGAAAAAGGGACCTTCACAGTGGAAAAGCCTGACAAACCCTCCTCAGTGGGTGGTCAAGGTCAACATCAACATGATAAATCATGCTGATAGCAGGTATCCTTGATATGTGATGAAAATAACACCTTATTTCTGTGATCTTCCTCCCCAAAACCCATCACCCCAGTCTAACCATGAGGAAAACATCAAACAAATCCCAGTAGAGGGTCATCCTACAAACTACCTGACCAGCACTCCTCAAAACAGTCAAGGTCGGGCTTCCCTGGTGGCACAGTGGTTGAGAGTCTGCCTGCTGATGCAGGGGACACGGGTTCGTGCCCTGGTCCGGGAAGATCCCACATGCCGCGGAGCGGCTAGCCCGTGAGCCACGGCCGCTGAGCCTGCGCGTCTGGAGCCTGTGCTCCGCAACGGAAGAGGCCACAACAGTGAGAGGCCCGCGTACCGCAAAAAACAAAAACAAAAACAAAAACAAAAACAAAAAACAGTCAAGGTCATCAAAACAAGGCAAGTCTGAGCAACCGTCACAGCCAATAGGATCCTGAGGAGATGTGATGACTAATGTTATATGGTGTCCTGGATGGGGTCCTGAAGCAGAAAAAGACATTAAGGAAAAGCTAAGGACATTTCAAATAAAGTGTGGACTCTAGTTAATAATAATGTATCAACATGAGTTCATTACTTGTTACAAATGCATTGCTAATGTAAGATGTCAATAATAGGGGAAGCTAGATATGGTCTTTTTTTTAATTGCTGAAAGTTTGTACCCTTTTACCAATATCTGCCCATTTCTCCTACCTCCAGTCCCTGGCAACCACTTTTCTACTATTTCTATGAGTTTGACTTTTTTAAAAAAAAGTATGTACTCATTTATTTATTTTTAGATTTCACATATCAGTGATTCCATGCAGAATTTGTCTTTCTCTGGCTTATTTCACTTAGCGTAATGCCCTCCAGGTTCCTCCATATTGTTGAAAATGAAAGGATTTCCTCCTTTTCTTAAGGCTGATCAATATTAAATTTTAAAAATTCCCTCCTTCCTCTTGCCCCTAGCTCACCAAAGCGTGTGTCAGGGAGTGTCCTGGACATCTGCTTACATCTGCCCTTCAAATTTTGGGCTCCTGGCAGGTGGTCCAACTCATGACTATACCCAACATCTCGTTGGAGATTGGATAAGCCTCTCAATTAGAGGTGGTGTTAGAGGTGGTGTTATACCCACCTGTGTCAGGACACCCTATTACAGAGGCCTCACCTTGCCTTCTGGGTACTCTGCACACCCTGCATTTTCAAGCTGCATTTTCACAGTTAGACCCCGAGTCTCCTAAGTGTGTCTGGTAGTCCAGTGAGTGAATGTAGGGCTGTCTGTGGCCTGAAGCATCCTCTTTTAACACAGTGGGGAGGATGGCTCTGATGCCTTTGAAAACATTCATGATTCCTCCATGAATGTCTGGTAATGGGATGGGCATGTGGTGGCTGATTTATCCCAGGAGCTGGGCACTGCCGCCTGGACCGGAGGACGCACATATGCTTTCACACGCTGCCCTTCACCACTTCCTCCCAGTGACTTATTTCCACCCGGAGGTGGCCCCCTGGCTGCCTTTTCTTCCGGCTGACAGCTATCCACTGTGTTTTGTGGCAGATTTCCTCTGTGCATGATAAGTAGTCCTCATTTTCCCTCCAGCAGTCCCACAGCCAAAAAAAAGCAATAAAAAGCAATAAAAAGCAAAATGACACACAAATTGTATCCCCAAAGAGCTGTAAAGGCCTAAGATATTGCTGCATGTGATCATCAGATGAAGTTCTTTGCCTTTGAACAAATAACCCCCTTAACAACGAAGACTATTCAAATAAGGGAGGGGCGGGGCTGCAGGGGAGGGCAGGGACTAGGGACGTTTCTGGCTCCCCCAGGGGCTGGGGTCTCTGAATGCATTTGGAGTGGGTCAGAAAGCGTCCCTTAGCTCGATGGCAAGTGACATGGTGACACATCCGGCAATTTTGTGCTGTAGGACAAATATCATTGCTCTGGATTTTAGGTTAGTTGGGACGAGTTTTCTGCCTTTTTAGAAACCTTGAGACACACTCATCTCTGGTTTGTGAATCCCCATGTTTTTCGGGGGTGTCCGCCCCCAGACTCTCCTATGGAGGGTCCCCATGAACTGATGCCCAGACCCCAGGCCCAGAGATCCAGGTTTGATTAGTTTGGGGGATCTCAGCGAGTGTGCTTCTGGAAGCAGGTACCTCCATCGTGCAGCTAGGGGGAGCTCCAGAGTCTGCACCCGCACGGAAGTGGAAAGTTCTCGAAGATGCAGCCTACTGGCTCCTCTGTACCCTGGGACCCTCTCCTCCATCATGGTTCCCCCAGCAGGGAAACATGTGACCTGTTCTACTTGACCAGAGAGAAGGACAGGGGAGGGGCAAGCGGTGAGTTCTGCCCAGTGGGAAGTCCTGCACTAGTTTAATTTCTTTCTACTACTGTACGCCAGGAACCTCCTCAGCCCATCCTCACACCTGCCCGGTGTGCTGATATACCCTTGGGACAAGGGAGGAATCAGGTGGCAGCATGAAGCCAGGTCTCCCTCAACCCTGCAGACCATGCCTGGTTTGGAGTTGGGGTCCACGATCGAGCACAACAAGTAGGTGCTGGAGGGAGAGATAGGAACAGTCAATGGAGCTGATGTTTGCAGGGGGAGCAGTTGAGAAGACTTCAAGTGAGGGGCTTGGAGGGGGTCTGGCTGTGCCCCCAGAAGTGGGCTGGGTGGTGGGAACGACAAGGTAAAAGGTGTGCTGTTCAAGAGAACAGGGGGACTGTGGAGGTTGGGAAATCCTGAGTGGGATCTCCATGGTTTACTTTAAACATGAACAATATTTTGCATTTGACTATTCCCCCAATGCTTTTCTACCATGACATTGTGCATTCACGCTAGAGAAGTCACCTCCCATCTTTCAGTGGGAAAACAGTCAGGGGAGGCTTTCAAGCTGGGCACGATATCTGCCCCAAATAATCAGGTGCTACTGCTGGTGCCTATGCTCCCCCCACCCCCCGGAACCTCATTTTCCGTGGGCTGCAGGCCGCATCCACCATCCCCAGGTGTGGCGACCTGTCACATGTGCACCATCAAGGTGACCTTGTCCCGGGCCCATCGCTCACGCCCTGGCTGACATTTACGGCTGCAGCTCATCCATCAGGGCTGCAGTCGGTCTCAAGGAGCCTCTGAATGATCACTTACTTCCCCCTGAGGCGGCCCCTGGAGGCACAGGGCCGGTAGGAGGGAATCCAGTGGGTGTCATTGGGAGGAAAGGCAAATCCTGAATCAAACCCCAGAGAGAATCACCAGTGGCAACGCGTCAGGGAATCACAGCTGCAGGTTCGGCACCTCCTGCACTTCTGTCTCCTTTCTGTCCATGCGTGTGGTGGATTGTGCTGTGAGCCCAGCATCGCAGGAGCGTACTCCATCCAGGCCCATCCACATAACCTCCTAAGTCAGCACAGGGATCCGGAGCATTTAAAATTCTGACCCGGGTTGAAACATAAAGATGTTTCTGGATATTTCAGCCATTAGGAACCCACTTCACCATGGCTCCTGAAACCCTAGCGTTCTGGTCCAGCATGGATTTACTTCACACTGCCCCAGAGATAAGCCAGGTAAAACTGGGCAAAAGTCACTGGTGTGTCGAAAACTTGGCCATCTCTACCATTTCTACCTTTATCTCAGAAGCTGGACTTTTAGACATGTCAAGCCACCTACAACATCCTAGCCCAAAGTGTCAAGCCCAAGGTGATTCTAGCCCAAAATGTGACAATTGTGAGCAGAAAACGAGCATAAAGCAGTGGAAAGAGCTGACAGCAGTAGGTGCTGTAGTCAAGCCACACTCTGTCATCTGGGTGATCTTTACAGTCTCCGTGTGACCATGGGGCACAGAGATTCCACTGTGCCGAGCACGGATGTGCCAGGATGCAGGTGCAAATGGGGTGTTCGCAACGGGCTAGGTCATTTCTGGGACACCGGCTGGTTCTCCTGGACTGTTCTCTGATAGGCACTCTGCTACCTTCCTTTCCTTATATTCATTCATTCATTCATTCACTCATTCATTCATTGGATAAATGTGCGTGTGTCTTGGTAATATTTCCTGATTTGATTTAAATGGCTGGATACTTTTGTAAACAAAAGTGTGTAAGGAGATTAAGACAGTCGGGGTCCCCTTTTACCACTGTCAGGCAGGAAGGGAGGAGGCCACCAGGCCACAGACGGACAGAAGTCGACAGTTTATTGAGGATTTATTATGTGCCCTGCACTCTCACAGACCCGTGGCACCTGGTTTTGGATGTTAGCCCTCACTCTGTAGAGTAGGTGTTATCTGCTCCTGTTTACAGCTTAGGGACACCAAGATCTGAGAGTTTGAGTGATACACCCACTGTCAGGGCTGGAACCCCAGGCTGTCTGAATTCAGCCCTCACTTTCCTGTTACTTGTGAAGCAAGGCAAGCAGCAAAGCTGGGATCCAGACATGGGCAGGGCTGGAAGAGCTCACCTAGAGCTGGGGAAAGGCTCCCTGACACCCTCCTGTGCAGGTAGGGCATGAGCAGGGGCAGAGAGGATGGGGAGATTTCACAGGAGGAAATCGAGTGGGATGTGAATTGCCGGGGGATAGAATGGCAAGGACCAAAGAGCAGAGGTGGGTGAAGTGTTGGCTGTCATTGTCACGGAATAGCAAGTGGTCTGGAGCCACCCCACATGAGGGAGGAGCAGAGAACAAGGGCCAGTGGGGATTGAGATGCCCTTTGGGGAGTGGCTAGAGTTCAGCAGACAGCAGATCATGCCCACCCTTCTGTGTTACGAATGGTTATAAGACCCAGGGTCAGGCTTGCAGAGAGAGAGAGATGATGGCGGAGACCCTGGCAGTGGCCGAGCCCTGGGGCCCAGTCCCACTGCCCTGCCCTCTCTCACTAGGAGACTCACACACGGGGCTTCCCATGGAGCCCAGAGTTCTTCTGGACCCGGGACTGAGCACTTGCTGTCCCCCTGCCTGGAATGTTCTTTCCTTGACTCTTACCTGGCCCCATCTTTCAGGTCTCAACTAAGGACTTCCCTGCCCAACCCAAGCTAAGGTGTCATCTTCCTGTTGCTCTATCCCAGTAGGATTTCTATGTCATCTGTGTCTGATCTAATGGCTTACCTGTTGACAGCTTTTGCCCATTTAACTATTGGTTTGTCTTCTTCTTATGATTTGTAGAAATTTTTCATTTATTATGAAGACGATCACTTTGTCCTATAATCACCAGTATCATCTCCCAATAGCTGCTTCTTTTATTTGTGATGTCTTTTGCCTGTGGTCACCTGGGACAGAAGTTATAATTTGATACAGTCAAATGTGTTAACTTTTCCTCAAATAATTTCCTCTTCGGTCTTGTTTAAGAGAGCCTCTCCCATGCTGCTGTGCTCAAGGTAGCCTGTAAGTTCTTCAACTTGTCTTCCATTTTATTTTCATGTTGGTTTTCAAATCCATCTGCAGTTTCTTTCTATACATGATGTGAGCATCTAATCGCATTTTCTTTTCATATATGGGTAGACAATGCATGAGGTGGTCCCACTGATGAGTAATGCCTTTTATATCAGTGAAAAGAAGATCTACTGTTAGAAACACAAGGCCCCAAAATAAGTGGCTGAAACAAGATGGAAATGTATTTCTCTGTTGCGTAAAAGTCCAGAGGTAGCCTTTCCTGAGATGGTTTGGTGCTTCTTCTCCAGGAACTCAGGCTCCTCCGTCCCTGGGGCGTGGCCCTGTTACCGAAAGTGGGGTCCAACTGCTCACCACTATAAAGCCAATACTCAAGAGGCACGGTTGGTGGAAAGGAAACTGGCCTCTCCCCTAGTTGGAGGCCGGCAACTAGGGGAGAGGGCGGATTCCTATCCAAAGGCCGACTCCCCACTGACAATCAGTGGACAAGCGTTTTTATAGGTGGAGGGAGGGGGCTACGTGCAGAAGCAGCACAGTCAGCTCTGACGGTCATCTTGAAACTGGTCATGCGGTGGTGTGATCAGCATCATCTTGATTGTTTTAAGTACGGTTAGTCTTCAGTTCCAGGGTCGGTTTTTTCCCTTTTCTTTGAGATCAGTTCTGAGAATTGTGGCAGCTTATGTTATGGCTACAGTCTGGTCATCATGTAGTTAACTACTTCTACCTAGTCAGATGTTTGTTTCCTTCTGTTCTGGATTTGCTAGGAGGATTCTGGTTCACTGTTGTTCTGTCAAGTTCTGTTTTGTTTTGTTCAGTTTTATACATGCCCTGGATGTTGAGTGCTGCAAGGTGGGAGCAGGGGAGGGAGACGCCGGCCATCCATCTCCCTGTGGAAGCAGATCCACCCATGACAGTCCTAGACTCTTACCTGAACTGCCTCTTACTTCCCAGGATAAATAAACCCACTTGACTACAAGGTACTGTTTGTTAACACATTGTGAGATTCAATTTTCAAATATTTAATGTAGGATTTTTTGCTTTTATGGTCTTTGTGAGGCTGGCCTGTAATTTTCTTTTCTTGTGACATCCTTGTCTAGTTTTGATATCGAATTATACTGGCAT
Source organism: Delphinus delphis (assembly GCF_949987515.2). Classification (NCBI taxonomy): domain Eukaryota; kingdom Metazoa; phylum Chordata; class Mammalia; order Artiodactyla; family Delphinidae; genus Delphinus; species Delphinus delphis. The sequence goes on from NC_082683.1 coordinate 2,736,114, forward strand.
TAAAAAAAGAGTCAGGTATTTTATTTGCTTCATCTATTCTCTGGAACAATTTTTATAATAAAAGAATTTTCTCTTCCTTGAAGCTTTTGTGAAGCTCTTTGTTAAAAACCACCAGCACCTCTGTCTGAATGATTTTTATAATTTTTACCTAGAAAATTGTCCATCTCTTTTAAGTTTTCAAATTTATTGGTAAAAAATTATTCATAATGTTTTTATGATTTTAAACTCTTAGGTTTCTAATCCTATGTATTCATGCCTTCTTTTTTCACCGTGATCATTCCACTCAGTTGACTATTTTAGTTTCTTTCCAAAGAACCAGATTTTGGTTTTATGGATCCTTCATATTTTGTTTGTATTTTGTGTTTGCTATTTTTTGCTTTTATCTGTTATTTCTTTTCTCCTTTCTCTCCTTTCTTCTTATTTTAGTGGGTTCTTGAATTGAATGATTAGCTCATTTATTTCATAACTTTTTAAGAAATGCATTGAAAGGTGTAATTTACTTTTAAAGACGGCTTTAGCTATGTCTCATGAGTTCTGATAAAAAGCAGCATATCTTTCAATCAATTCTAAATAGTTTGTTGTTGAGATTATGATGTGTTCTTTAACTCACAAGTTATGTTGTATATATCTTCATACACATTTTCCCACTTGTTCATTTTAAATATTTCTCTGTTATTTGGCTTTTGGTCTCTTTTAAATGGCATATAACTAGAATTTTTATTATCCATTTAGATAGTTCTCTGACTTTTGTAGGTAATTAATGATTGTCAAGTTTATTGTGAGTATCAATATATTTATATTTATCTATCAACTTATTTTTGTTTTGTATTTACACTTGATTCCATTTTCTCTCCTTTCCTGATTTTGGTTACAAAAAGCTTTTCTTGTATCCCTTCTCCCTTCTAGTTTGAAAGGTATATTATGTCTTTCTCTATATTCCAGCTAGTACACAAATTGTTAACATAACTGTTATTTTTCTAACAGTCTATAAAGTTATTTGATGTTTCTGTACATCTCAAGCTGCTCCCATCTTACATTGTTGTCTGAAATTTTAATTCAGTATTCTTGAATTAAAATTTTAATTAGTTAAATAAATTTACCAAAATACTTTTATCAGTTTCTTTGCTCAGAATTGTCTCTGGCAGGTTGCTCTTTCTCTTCTTGCTGAAATACATCCTATAATAGTTTTCTCTGAAATGATTGGAGGATGGTAAAGCATGTAAATATCTTGTCTTCTTTTGCCCTTGCTCTTGAATCACAGTCTCACAGGGTACATTGAATGCTACAGTCACAATTTCCTTAGCACTTAGATGCTACTTATTCATTGTCTTCTGGTGCTATTGTTGCTGGGGAGACATTCGTTGTCAGTTTGTCATTCCTTTGTAATAATAAGGTTTCATTTTAGTGGCTTTAAATATATTATTTCTCCTTTCTGTTCTGCAATAGTTTCACCATGATTTATTTATATTTATCCTGATCTGCACTCAATGTAGCTCATTAGCTGAAAGCATTCGATTATTTTTCATCAAATCGTAAAAATTTCTAACCATGCTTTCTTCAAATATTGTTTCTCCCCCACTTCCTGTATTCTTTTCTTCATGCATGTTGGAGTCTCAGTTTCTCTTCTATCACTTTTACTCATCTTTCACCTGTATTAATAGTACTGTCTTCTAGTTCACACATCCTTCTGTGACCAGGTTCACATCCATTTGTGATTAAAAAAGAAAAAAATCCAATGACTATATTTTTCACTTCTAAGAACTTTAATTGGGATTTAAAAAAAATGAGCTGCTTTTAAGTTGTATCTGATTTATAATCTTTTGTTACTTTTTTGGATATTATTTCTTTATTTACCTCTTTGAGGCTCTCAAAGGTATTCTAGAGTAATTTGGGAGGTTTTTCTAATCTTTGCCTCTCATCAGTGGTGAGCACCTTAAGCTAAAGATGTGATGTGTTCGCTGCCACTGTTAGCTACATCTCCATTATGGTCTTCAGAACCTTGTGCTGAGTTGGGGGTCTCTATTCTCTCTCTCATTCTCTCCACCTGGCACCTCACCTTGTTTAGTTGTTTGACAGTTATTTTTCCTCTGCCCCGGAGAATCCTGGTCCAGACCAGTGTTGCATTGAAGGCACCCATCCCCCTGACAGTGATGGCTGTCAGGGATGGAGTCAGGGGGCTGATGGGCAGCTCAGCCCACATCCAATGATGAGGCTGCTCTGCTCTCAGCTCTTCCTAGTCTCCTTTCACATGCTTCTGGTTTCATCCATGAACTTGGCTGAGGTTTCCCACAACATAGGGGTGCCAGGGTCCCTGCCAGCCTCAGGAGTCAAACTTTGACCACTTCTGATAGACTCTTGGCCCCAGAGCCCATCATGCCCACAGCTTCGGTCTCTTTCCCACCACTCTGTTATGTCAAGTCCATGGAGAGCTCTATTTTCTTTTTGAGCATTGGTAAGTACCTAAACTATTGATATATATGTAATTGACCTTTGCTGTGTTAGAGCAGAGAAAGTAGTTCAAGTTGCAAAGTTGAGATGCAAAGTTGCCTGGAAGTTCAGCCCCAGGTCCCCCACACACCTGGCTCAGTATGGGGCTCATCCAGGGAGTGAATGCAGAAGAGAGTCCATTTCTCCAATCTCGTGTATTTCAGGGGGTTACAAGTCCCCTCCCTTCCTTTGAGGGTACAGAAAGGGAGCTCCCCAGTGCTGGAAGGAGTAAGAGTGCAGTCCATTTCTCAGCTGAAGGCCACTGGTGGCTCCTTATTGGGGTTTTGGAGAGGAGGCTGCAGGAGAAGGGGACACAGAGCCAGCAGAACAGCCTAATGCAAATTGGGCCCCCAGTCAGCCAGTGTGTGAGGCAATCGCTATAGTGGAAGATAGTTAGGCCATTCCTGGATGGGCTGGCGGCACCGCCTTTCCTGGAGAGATGTTAAATGAAGTTATGGCAGATGCAGGTCCACTGACTTGGCAAGAGAAGGTGGGCACATTCCCATCTCCAGTTCCACTTATTAGCTGCTGCCTGACATGATAAACAAATGAAATTGGAGCTGATGTTAGTAAAGGTCATAACCCGACTCCATCTGAGTGTATACACGTGTGTGTGTGTGCGCGTGTGTGAGTTTGTGCATTTCCTCAGCTGATCCATGTTGGAACACAGCCTATTTGACATTTCTGGCTCTCACCCCAAGTCTATCTGCATCTTCTTTATGAGGTCCTAGAGCTCACTAAGGCTTCTGACCCCGCACTTGGAATTGTACTGACTTTTCACAACTAACAGCCAACACATTGTCAAGAAGGGATTGTTGATGGTATCGTGTCTTGCAGGGAAAGAGAGAAGACATCCTGAAAGCCTGGAGTACTGCAAGTAATTGTTGAAGCGAGAAGTTTACAGATCTATTGCTCCATATACTCAAGTCCAAAGAGACTGGGTCCTCGACTGCATGGAAATCTCTGAAAATATTTGTGTTCAAAGCCCCTTGGTAAACACTCCCTGCAGTGCTGTTGGAGTACAAGCAATAAGAGATGTTTTGTTTCAGTACACTCTTCCTATGATTTTAAAAGGAAATGGGAGAAAGACACAGTGACAGTGTCATCTGGCATCCACAGAATCTGCTCAGCCATGACAGAACATCTATTCTATGCACGAAGGGGATTGTGAAGACTACAACGTGCTACACAATTTGTGTTGGAGTGATGAGCGGTAAAGTTTTCTCCTAAAAATTTGGTCAATCAATCTCATTTTTAATGTAGCACAAACCCGGTCCCATAAAAACAGCATGAAAAATTGGACGACATTAGACTACACTGAGGTGGTGGTGTTGATTTGAAAAGAAGGGAGATGCTGCTATTAGCCAGAGTCTGACCAAGCAACTACAGCCACCAATAGGCATCACTGTCCACATGTCTCTAAAAATTCTTACTTCTCTCTGTGTATGGCCTCTATTGAGTGTAAAGACCTACTGTAAAGACCTATCTCATCATTCACTCTTTTGTCCATTTAGCAAATCATTTTAAGCACAGATAAAGGGTTCTTAACTAAGTTGGAAGTAAGGATACAATAGAGAACAAGTGGGGGGAATTATCTGCCCTCATTTTATTTACAGGAAACACAGAAGACAGATGGACACATGAAATTACCATCCACAAAACCCAGGGAAACTGGAGGATAAATGACCTGGTTTCTTCAATAAATATATTAGAAGGGAGGGAAAGAGAGAGAACATCAGAGGAACATCTTGTAGGTTATTAGACTTAAGACATAATCACTTGCAATGTATAGACCTTAGTATGAAGACAATTGGAAATTTCACATTGACTTGATATTTGATATTTTTAAGAAATTATTGCTAATTTTTAAAGTTGGGATAACAGCATTATGGAACTACACTTTAAAAAATTCCCTATCTTTTAGAAATACATATGGAAATATTTACAGAGGAGAGATCTTGGATTTGCTTCAGACAACACAGTAGACGGAAGACTGGTGGGTGTAGGTGAAATAAGAGAGTCATGAATCGATCATGGAGGGAGCAAGGATGTGGGTACATGGGGATTCATTAGATTGTTCTGTCTACTTAAGTTTACATCTGAAATTTTCCATTGAGAAGATGAGGGTAAAAAGTAGCATTGCTTAAACATTAAGAAAGAATTCAACAAATGAAATAATTTCAGATCATGTAATTGCTAGAAAAGAATACAAAAGGGCAGTGAGGTGACTGTGTTCGTGTGGGAGGTGGTCGCCACTGTAGGTTCACCCTGTCCTTTTCTTTCCTGGTCCCTCCTGTTCTTTCTGTTCACTATGTTCTTGACAATTTTGTGTTTCCTTGTGCTCTATGAAGGCAGGAATCCTATCCCTCTCATTTCCTGGGTCATCCCTGAGACCAACATCAAGCCTGATGTAGCAGTTAATATACCTGAGTGAATAAATTTGTATATCAGTGGAAATTTTTGCTAACTGGCCTTGTCTCATGATAACTTGGGAGTTATGTTAATCCCATTCTTTTTCCCTATTCCCACCATCCTGCTGTATGCAGTTTAGGTCACAATTGCACACTGGTAAATGAATCATTAATTGTCTCTACTCATTTCATGGGTCACTAGGAACTTTTTTCTTTCCCAACTAAATTATTTCTCAAGGGCAGGCATCCGTCTCCAGTTTCTTTATGACTTTTCACAACAAGGCATTTGAACACCTAATGTCTGGGTCGAGCACTGTGTTCCATCCGTACCTGCCCTCATGTTAGAGTTGCATTATCCCCTCCTTGGTTAGTGACAGTGGGGCTCTGTTGTTGGAAGGGAAAGGAAGCCTGGATAATTGGAAATTCCCCACCTCAGACATTACTAACTAAGGTTAGGTACAGGCAGGTTAGTTTATTTCTTGGGGTTTTATACCCTGCTGTTCCTTATGAATATTCTTTCAGAAAAATGTGAAAAAGGAGAAGTCAGGGCCACAGAGAAAACAAGGAGTTGAAGAAAGATTCTCAAAGGCATTTCTTTGGGAGTCAAGAGCTTGGTCTAATCAGTCACAGGAAAAGCCAACCTCAGATCCCAAGGACCCTGAAGAATGTGTCCCAGCCCCTTGCCCTTTCCCTCCCCTGCCTCCTTCTCTTCTCCCTCTTCCCTCTTACTCTCCTTCTCTTGGAGGTGATCAGATCCAAAAGGAATAAACCAGGAAAATGGTGTTATGGTCAGTTCCACAATCGCTCATGTGGCTTCAGCACACACCTGTCACCACATGGGTGCTGGGAATTCAGAAGAACCAGGCCTCTAGTTCATACTGGACTTCTCAAGTAAAAGGGTCAGGTCTCAGAGATTGGACAATCTTAGTAGATGGAGAAATCTTCTCCCTCCCTTAATGCTTCAGCCCCACCATGGTCTTCATACTTCTGTCCCACTGTGGCCTTCATGCTTCTGTCCCACCGTGGTCTTCATGCTGCTGCCCCACCGTGGTCTTCATGCTTCAGCCCCACCTTTGTCTTCATGCTTCTTCCCCATCTTGGTCTTCATGCTTCTGTCCCACTGTGGTCTTCATGCTTCAGTCTCACCTCAGTCTTCATGCTTCTGCCCCACCTTGGTCTTCATGCTTCTGTCCCACAGTGGTCTTCATGCTTCAATCCCACCTCCTTGGTCTTCATGCTTCTGCCCCACTTTGGTCTTCATGCTTCAGTCCTACCTTTGTCTTCATCCTTCTGCCTCACTGTGGACCTTTCTCTATGCCTGGACATTGCTGGTCTTACTGTCAGCCTTTTTGGTCTATAGTACACAACCAAAAATTGGTATTTTATCTCCTATTTGTTCAGGGAGGAAAGTGTTGTGGAATGGGGTGGGCTTGCATTGTGGATTCAGAAGACGTGGCCCTGACATTTACTGGCTATTAGATCTTGACCAAGTTACTCAATTTCTTTTCAAAAAAAAATTTATTTATTTTATTTACTTTATTTTTGGCTGTGTTGGGTCTTCATTGCTGTGCATGGGCTTTCTCTAGTTGTGGTGAGTGGGGGCTACTCTTTGTTGCAGTGTACGGGCTTCTCACTGTGGTGGCTTCTCTTGTTGCGGAGCATGGGCTCTAGGCACATGGGCTTCAGTAGTTGTGACACTCAAACTCAGTAGTTGTGGCTCACGGGCTCTAGAGAACAGGTTCAGTAGTTGTGGCACACGGGTTTACTTGCTCTGTGGCACATGGGATCTTCCCGGACCAGGGCTCGAACCCATGTCCCCTGCATTGGCAGGTGGATTCTTAACCACTGTGCCACCAGGGAAGCCCTACTCAATTTCTTTGAACTTGTATTTCTCCTACAAAATGGAACTAGTCATTGCCACCTGCACAGTGGGGATAAAGATCCAGTGGGATAAGATTTGTGAAAGACTGTGGATTTGAAAGTGCTCTCTGAACGTTAGCTAGTTGTGATTGCTGTGTGTTGGCTACTATCACCAAGGAGTCCAAATTTAATTATAGAGGTGCAGTTCTGGCCTGTGCTTCTTTTCTAGTCTGATGACTCTTTGTGCTATTAGCAGCACAGAACAGGTGGTCATTTCCTGATAGGTGGGTGAAGGATATGAATCTATTCCACAAACATTTCTTAATGAAACATCTACAGTATATTCTCTCTGCTTGGCCCTTTGGACAACACAAAAATGAACAAAACACCATCTTGATATAGTCTCCTCCTTTTTTTTCCCAGAAGGTTCTATTTTTGTCTGATGGTATTTGTGGTAGGTAGCATAATGGGCCCTACAAAAGATGACCATGTCCTAATGCATAGCACCTGTGAACGTGTTACCTTACACAGAAAAGGAGAATGAAGGCTGCAGATGGAATTATGGCTGTTCATCATCTGACCCTGAGATGGGGAGAGTGTCCTAGATGACCTGGTTGGGACTAACGTCCTCAAAAGGGTCCTTAAAAGTGGACGAGGGAGGTAGGAGAGAAGGTCAGAGAGAGAACAGTGTGAGGCAGGCTTGACCTGATGTTGCTGAATTTGAAGATGGACAGGGCCACCAGTCAAGAAATGCAGAAAGCTTCTAGAAGGTGGAAAAAACAAAGAAGTAGATGCTCCCTGGAGCCTCCAGAAAGGAGTGCAATCCTGCCCACACCTTGATTTTCGCCCACCGAGATCCACTTCATATTGCTGATTTTTGGAACAGTGAGAGAAGAAATCTGTTGTTTTACACCACTATCTTGCATAATTTTCACGGTAGCAATAGAAAACTAACCAAATATTAATTATTATTCTCTTCTTCTTAAACAGTCATTGTATTCAACACATATTTATTGAGTTCTTATTATGTGCCAGCCTCTGAATAGGTGATAAATATAAAATGATGGGGGAAAACCCAGTCCTTGCCCTCATGGAGTTTACAGTCTGGCTGGGGAGACAATGCCAGTAAAGTATATGTGGAATTACAACTGTGCTGAGGGCCAAACAGAACAGGTGTGTGATGTGTATCTTCTGTGGTCCCAGCAATTGTCAGAAAATTACCCTGAGACCACCTGTTGGCCCCACCCTGGTACTTCCTCCCCCAAGGATAACAGAAAGTCAGGGCCAGAGCTGGGGGTTGTAGGCCACCTGTCTCAGGTGTTGAGCAGCTGAGCCAGGAGGCTGCTCCTTTAGAGTGGACCACTGGACCAACATCCTCAGAGGCCAGAGCAGCCCGATGCCCTGTCGTCTTCCTCCTCACCATCGATCAATGGAAAAGACACCAGAGGCATTTACAGTGCACAGCTCATCAGTCAGGCAATCAATTAATTAGGCAATCATTTTTGTACTTGATTTTCATTACGGTGAGTTTATTTTCATTTCTTGTGTGGGAAAAACAGGTGCTCACATGTAGCTTCATCAGCTTCCTGTGCTGTTTGAATCACACAGTATCTTTAAAATAGGTTTGTTTTGGGGGGAAATGTGACCTGAAAAACCCCACTCATATTTGCTCACTCCTATTACTGTTTTTGTTATGGTGGGTGTTTTTTTGAATTTTATTTTATTTTTTTATACAGCAGGTTCTTATTAGTTATCCATTTTATACATATTAGTGTATATATGTCAATCCCAATATCTCAATTTCCAGCCTTGGTGTCCAACCGCTTATTCTTTACATCTGTGTCTCTATTTCTGCTCTGCAACTGGTTCATCTGTACCATTTTTCTAGGTTCCACATATATGCGTTAATATACGATATTTGTTTTTCTCTTTCTGACTTACTTCACTCTGTATGACAGTCTCTAGATCCATCCATGTCCCTACAAATGATAGTGCTGCAAAGAACATTGGGGTGCATGTGTCTTTTTGAATTATGGTTTTTTCTGGGTATATGCCCAGTAGTGGGATTGCTGGGTCATATGGCAATTCTATTTTTAGTTTTATAAGGAACCTCCATACTGTTCTCCATAGTGGCTGTATCAGTTTACATTCCCACCAACAGTGCCTTTTCTCCACACCCTCTCCAGTATTTGTTGTTTGTAGATTTTCTGATGATGCCCATTCTAACTGGTGTGAGGTGATACCTCATTGTAGTTTTGATTTGCATTTGTCTAATAATTAGTGATGTTGAGCAGCTTTTCATGTGCTTCTTGGCCATCTGTATGTCTTCTTTGGAGAAATGTCTATTTAGGTCTTCTGCCCATTTTTGGATTGGGTTCTTTGTTTTTTTAATATTGAGTGGCATGAGCTGTTTATATATTTTGGAGATTAATCCTTTGTCCGTTGATTCATTTGCAAATACTTTCTCCTATTCTGAGGGTTGTCTTTTCGTCTTGTTTGCAGTTTCCTTTGCTTTGCAAAAGCTTTTAAGTTTCATCAGGTCCCATTTGTTTATTTTTGTTTTTATTTCCTTTACTCTAGAAGGTGGATCAAAAAAGATCTTGCTGTGATTTTTGCCATAGGGTGTTCTTCCTGTGTTTTCCTCTAAGGGTTTTTGGTTTGTCTTTGTTTTTGTTTTGCGGTACGTGGGCCTCTCACTGTTGTAGCCTCTCCTGTTGCAGAGCACAGGCTCTGGACGTGCAGGCTCAGCCGCCATGGCTCACGGGCCCAGCCGCTCCGTGGCATGTGGGATCTTCCCGGACCGGGGCACGAACCTGTGTCCCCTGCATCGGCAGGCGGACTCTCAACCACTGTGCCACCAAGGAAGCCCTCCTCTAAGGGTTTTATAATGTCCAGTCTTACATTTGGGTCTCAAATCCATTTGGAGTTTATTTTTGTGTATGGTGTTAGGGAGTGTTCTAATTTCATTATTTTACATGTAGCTGTCCAGTTTTCCCAGAACCACTTATTTAAGAGACTGTCTTTTTTTTTCCACCAACATTGGGAGAGTTTAGAAATGTCCGTGAAGCCATATCACATCACACCCACTGTTAGTGAGGTCTGTTTCTTCCCATAAGTTATGACTTTTCCTTTTTGCACAAGAAAGGAGCTTAAATTTCAATTACTGGGAGTCTGTGAAACAGGTCAGGCACCCATGCATTGCAATAGACTGAGGCTCACATTATTTCCTAAAAGGCGATTTCTTGTCCACATTCCAATGGCTTCGAGGCACTTCCCAGTGCGTTCAGAGCTGCTGTGAACCGAGACCTAGGGGCATTGGGCCAGAAATGAGCCAGAGTGTAGACCCAGAATAAAAACCACTTACCCACACTTCTCACTGCTTCCGGGATCAAATCCCTCAGCCCAGGGCTGGCCGATCCCAGACTGAAAAGGCATCTTTGTGTATCTGAGTCCACAGTCAGGTACAAATGTAAGCAGACTGAGTGAGTGGTATTTATGTTAATTACTTTTCCCCACTGCGTCCCTGAATCTAGAGGGACTGCATACACAGTGAGCTTTCTGCTTTCAGGTAAACGTGCTCTTCCTCGGTCTTGAAATGAGATTCAAGGATCTGTAAACTGCCTCCTCCTCACCACACCCTCCCCTCTAGTTTTCCTTTGTTTGTGATATGAAGGGTTAATATAAAAATAGAAGTTGTCAAGGCATTATGGAGTGCTTCTTTAGTTCCCATGGAAACCAAGCAGTGCAAATATGTGAGAATTTTTTAACTTGGCCAAAAATTTCATCCTCCAAAGATTTAGGGTCATTCTGCCTTATGGTTTGGAGGGAAATTTTTCTTAAAGATTTTTCAAGAAATTAATAAATCATTTCATGTGTCCCCCCATCTCCCCCCACAAATTCAAACCACAGATTATTATTTTTTACGTATTCAATTAAAAGGATCTTTTTGTGCTGTTTCCAATACAAACCCTTGAGGGTTTAAAAAAAATCCTTTCGAAACAAAGTTTTCCTCCCCAATCTCAGAAGGCGGGAAAAAAGATTATTTCTTTCCTTCAGTTTAAAACAATTTGGAACAAGCTTGGTCACCACCCCTGAGCTGACAACAGTGACATTCCAAAGGAACATCAGAAACAAATAAATATTTTGAAGGAGCAGAGCCCTGAGTTAGGGCTGCCTTTTCCTGCTCCTTTGGTTGGTCTGATAACTTGCACTTGGTCAACAGAAACCTCTTCAGGGCATCACTGCTGCAGCTGGAGAACAGAAAAGACACAAAATTAGGGCTTTTGTCACTGTCACTTAGTTTCATTAAAGGGCATTAGTTCTCGGCAATTTGTACCAAGTGGCTTAGGCAGGTTGGAGATGGCAGGAAGGTTGGTAGCTCCCAGCTGGTGGTGAGGCTAGCAGGGACTGAGCCTCTGAGCATCTCTTCTCTTGCTATCCCCTGCACTGCCCTGCCTGGTTCCCCTAAACTGCCCTGCCTGATCCCCCATGCACTATTCTGCCTGCTCTCTCTGTGCTGCCCTGCCTGGTCCCCATTGCCAGGCCAAGGACCAGCCCCCATCTGTGTTATGGCTCCTGGGGTTTCTCAGCCAACCCCTCCCCAGGAGAATGGGCCTCAGTCATAGGATGCCACATAATGGGGGAGGTTACACCCTCTCCAGGACTGACTCATACAGAGACAAGAGTGAACCCTGGTTCAGGGCCAGGCCACGCTTGGCCTGAGACCCCTTCCTGCTCAGCACTTTCTGTCCTGTGTCACCTCCTTCCTCCACCTCAAGTTCCTCCTGACAACACCATCCCTCCCCCCTAACCCCCCTAAGTCACCAACCCTTGTCTCAGGCTCTGCATCTAGGGAACCTGAGTTGTGGACAACCCTCCTCAGTGGATTTTTTAAGGCCAGGGATGAAGAATGCCTTCTGTTGTGGGTTGAATTGCACTCCCCCCACCCCGGCCAGAAAGAGACGCTGAAGTCCTAAACCTGAGCACCTGTGAATGTGCCCTTATTTGGAAGTAGGGCCTTGGCAGGTCATCAAGTTAAGATGAGACTGTTGATGGGGGCCTGGTCCAATATGGCTGGTGTCCTCTACTTACAATTTAGTCAGGATCCTCTGACCCCTTCTTGACTAGGCAGGCCTCCACCTTGGTCCCCATCCTGTCCTTGGCTCACCTGACCCAGCTGTGGCAAGAATCCTGATGAATGAAGTTAGCCAGAATCCCTACCCTTGATGTCCCCTCTTATTCATTTTCCATCTACTGACCCCCTAGCTCTGCCTGTTGGCTATACATCCCCTGCTGTCTATGCTATATTGAGCGTTGAGCTCAATCTCTCTCCCCTGTTGCAATAGTCTTGAAAAATGTCTTCCTTGCCATTTTAAGAAGAGTCAGAGTAATTTTTTCTTTAACACCTTATAAAAGTGGAAATTTGGATACAGACATGCACATGGGGAGAATGTCATGTGAAGATGGAGTCAGGGATGGGGTGATGCTTCCACAAGCCAAACGTTCCAAATACCAGCAAACCATCAGAAGCAGGGAAACAGGCAAGGAGCAGATTCTCCCTCTGAGCCTCCAGAAAGAACCAGCCCTGCAGACAGTTCGATCTCAGAATTCCAGTTTCCAGAACTGAGACATGACGAATTTCTGTTGCTTAAGCCACCCAGTACTTGGCGCTTTGTTACTGTAACCCCAAGAAACCAATACACTTTCCCTTTGCATCCTTGGAATCCCCCCTCCCAAAGCACCTTGCCCACCCTCTGTAAACCCAACGTGCCCCCAGGAAGCTGAGTCACAGGGAATTTGTTGCAAGGGCTGAGTTTACTCACAGGAAGTGGGTGTGGTGGCTAGCACAGGTGCTCAGGAGAGGTGGGCTTAGATGCATGGGGAGGAGGGCTGCTATCTGATCCAGGAAGAAGACAGGGGGAGTCCTGTCTCAGGCTGGGTTCTCTGGATTGCTGCCCCTCCCCTCTGAGCTGTCAGAAGCCTGCATCTTGTGACCTCCCGGGATGGCCGAGCCCATCTCTGTCTGAGAGGAGGTTCTCTGCTAGTCTCTACATTAACATTCTTCCCATCAGAAAAGGCAGTGCTCTGTGTGGTAAATTATCTCTGGGGCTTTTTAATGCACTTTTCCACATGAACAACAATGTTCACTGGATGTCAGTCATCAGGCAAACATAATTAGATCTGGCTGGAAAATGTTACATTGTGAATTAAGTTGACTGATGGGGAAATGTCAGTTTTATTAACATTCTCCCTTCAGATGATAATTTTATATCTATAAGGAAGAATGACAAAGGAGTTACTGAAGGCATCAGTTTGGAATGATGGAGCCCTTTTTTTAATTATTAATTAATTAATTTATTATTTATTTTTGGTTGCATTGGGTTGGTTGCTGTGCGTGGGCCTCCTCTAGTTGCGGTGAACAGGGGCTACTCTTCTGTATGGTGTGTGGGCTTCTCATTGTGGTGGCCTCTCTCGCTGTGGAGCACGGGCTCCAGGCATGCGGGCTTCAGCAGTTGTGGTTCGCAGGCTCTAGAGCACAGGCTCAGTAGTTGTGGCTCATGGGCTTAGTTGCTCCGTGGCATGTGGGATGTTCCCTGACTAGGGCTCGAACCCGTGTCCCCTGCATTGGCAGGCGGGTTCTTAACCACTGTGCCACCAGGGAAACCCTGATGGAGCCCTTTTAATAAACCCTGCCTTTTGTTTCCATTCCTTGTTTTTAAATATTTCATCTCTGTATGGATAATTGTTTCCGTGTTGTTGGCCTGTGATTGGGCAAAAAGTCAAGAGAGCAGGCTGTTTGGCTGAAAGCCAATTCAGTGTAAAATTTCAGGGTGATGTAGTCGTGGCCTGCATGGCAGCAGTTAAGTAGGGACGGTCTTAAAGGGAAGTTGAAGAAGATCCTGAAAAGATGGTTCAGTGGTATGCAGATCAGCACCTGGGCTGACGGCACTCAAACCCACCCCTCACCAACGTCATCTTCCCAGGAAAGCGTCCTCTTCAGCTGGAAGGTTTCAACATTTGCTTGCAGTTGTCCTTTCCAGTTTGTATGACACCCAGGAACAGGTCCGTTTTGCCCCTCTCACCTGGCCCCTTGAAATGTCTCTTTACTGAGTAATTCCCCACCTGCATGTGCATCTTGGAAATATCTTCTCTTTGAAACAGTTTGAGCCTTGTTTTTCAAGGTAAGTCAGATAACGACATTCCTCAGCTTCTGTGGTTTCCAGATTCTCCCAGAGTAACACACAGGCCTTCCCCCTGGCCTACCAGGCCCACCCACTTCACACCTGCCTTCCTGTGCTGTGGCTCCTCCTACGGTCCAGCCTCTGAGCCTTTGCCCTTTCTGTTCCTCCTAGCGCTCTGGTCCTAGAGCTCCAGGAAGGTTCTCAGCTCCTTCCTTTGTTTTGTGGGTCAGTGTCCAAACGTCACCTATGGACAGACTACGCCCCCCCCCCCCACAAAATCTGCTCCCAGCTCCCTCTCTTCACCTTACTCTTTCTTTTTACCTGCACCTAATCACCTCTGAGATATTTGGTACCCCCAGTACAGGCTCTGGAGGTTTCTACAGAGAAACAGCCAAAGCCACACACCGAGACAATGACACCCGTGCACTCAGCTGAGATGGCTGAGGGGCTCAACATACTTTTCTGAGTCTGAAATATTTATGGAGTGTCACACACCCTATAAAGAAGCTGTCACAGTCCATGGCATATGTGTTGGCATGTTGGCAGGACAGAATGATCAGAAACCAAGCTTAGAAACAACCCCATCCCCTGGCTTTCTTCCTGGCAAGTTCCTGGGTCTTGTCCAATCCTGCATCTCTTAGTTCAGACATCTGTGTGCCTCATCCTTCACGGTGATCACAGACATGCCCTCATCCCTCTCCGGTCCCCAGGAAACCCTCACCTGTCATCTATCCCCATTCTCACCTTCCTCGCAGGTCGGAGGATGGCTCCCATCCCCCTTTCAGACAGAAGAGAGTGGAAATGAAGGAGGGCAAGAGGCTTCTCCCCCCTGGAGTTGGTGGGGCTCTGATGGTACTGGGCTCGCTGCTTAGAAATCACACGTTATTTACATTATTACATTATTGTATGTTCGCAATGTGTGTTCTGTGGAAAACTACTTACACAGATTAGAAAGCATGTTTTCTGAATACAGGACATAAGTTTTGAAATATGGGGGACACTGGGCTCCATGAAACAGACTTTTGTCACGCCTGGGCATCTCAGAGCACCACATGCTTTTGTGAGTCTCAAAGGCGAGGCTGAAACACTGTAACCGGCTGGCTCCGGGCCCCAGCGGTTCACATCCTGCCGTAGTGTCCTCTGTCCACCAGCACGTCCCTTCTGCTCATGCTGCCGGGGCCATGGGCTTGCTTTGGTGGATGAGATTTTCAAGGACATGAAGAAGGAGGGCTTGAAATGTGTTGTGGGGTTGGCTGCACCCCTTTTCACCATAAGAAAAACCTCTCAGGCAGCCACTAGTCCCAGCAGGATGACGGGCATGTGGCTCATACCGACGAGCGTGGAACCCAGCCCAGCTGAGGCCAGCCTGGACCGGCCAGGTCCAGCTGTCCTGCAGACACGTGGCCAGTGGGTGTCGCTGAGCCTGAGTCCCAGGTGGTGGTCTGCGCAGCATCCTTATGGCCATGGTCGACATACTATGCAAAGCTCCTCTCTTTTTTGACCGTGGAACCCTTTGTTCATGGAGCTGTTGCAGAACAGGCTAGGGGGGACTCTTGCAATCCACCCTGGGGCTTTGCTGGAAAACGCGTTCAGAGCACCGTGGAGGCATCTGCAGTTACCGATGGCAGGGCTGGGGGACACTTGCTGTGTATCCCCTGCTCAATCACGTCTTAAAAACCCATCTCTGTTGTTTTCGCCAAAAAGGAGAGAGACCTAGAGGCTAGAGGAGGCCATTCAGGACGCCTTCTCTGTCCAAGGGCAAGGGTGACCCTTGACGACCAAGGTATCCGTGCTCTGGGCTGTGGCCTGTCAGGGAAAGAGGTGGGCATGGTCCTTCCACCAAGAGGAGTCCCTCAGGGTCACAGGCCCCAGAGCTACAGTGCATGGCCCTCACCGTGGGGCATGGGCAGCATTTAGAAAACCCCTGTCCATTTGGAATGCCGCCCCTGTGAAGGTATGGTCACAATGGTCCTTCTCCATCAGGACTCAGAGTGATCCATCCATTTTGGGGGTGGCCTTTTGGCCTGTTCTTTGGGACACAGATGCCCATACATGAATGGCTGCCCTCTGCCTCTGTAGGCCCCTCTTTGTTAACGTAAGACCCTCCCAAGTGACAGGTGTAGCAGGAGAAGGAACCCAAGTTGTCTCCAGGGCTTTGGAACTTTTGCCCAGATTCTTGATTTGAATGAGAAAAACCAAAAAGACCCATTTCAAGTTTGGTGTAACCTGAAGTTCCATGAGGCAGAGGTAACTGGCTTGTTCCATGTGGGAGCTGCTGGGCTCAGCACCAAAGTTCTGAGGACTCTCAGCCTAACGGCACCCTGATGGCTCGGGCTCCGGGGACGAGGTGTCCACAGGCACTGATGTTCATTTCTGGAAACTTGGAGAACCGGGTCGTCTCCTGCCACCACTCCCAGGGCTCCACACGTCTTCCCACTGCAAAACTGCCAGTGGTGGTTCTCCCTGACGTCGGGACTGCCAGCAGGGAGCAGGGCCTCCTGGTCCTAGGGTGATCAAACCAAATTTATGGATAAGTCCTCATCCAGGAAAAGGCAAGTATTGCCTTACTTTTTGCCAGGGTAAGAAATCATGGAAGAGGCCCAGATAACTCAGAGAAGATGAAGAGTGACCTATCTAAAATGTGTGATCCATCAGCACTACCCCTCCTCCGGCTATTGCCTCCCTTCTGGCTCATAAGGAGGTAGTTTTTCAACCGTCTGAAGCACCACCAGGCTTACTGAGTCCCTGGCTTTGGAGAATGGCAGGTCAGGTTAAAAGACCGAGGAGGAAGTGGGATGAGCTGGTTGCCTTTCTGCCCTTGTCCTTAAAGAGGCAGGGGAGGGGCCCCAGCACTTGGCATTGATTTCTTTCTTCACGTCGATGGTAGCGAGGGTATTGGAAAGACGGCAGGAAGATCGGTCCCTCATCTTGAAAACAACCCAGAGATGTGAGCACAGCCGGCCACTCCTCAGCCTTACTCCCTTTTCAGAAGTGTCGTAATGGACTCAGAGAGAGTAAGAAAACGGGCGTGAAAGGGCTTTGATGAGACGTAGCCTCAGGCAGAATCGAGGGAGACCTTTGTGAACTAAGAGGCTTAAGAAGACTTATTTGTTTTTAGCTTTTCCCCTTCAAATTGAATTCTTTCTGTCTTAAGAAGAGGCCCCTAAGGTGAGTCTAACCTTTTCTCGATTCATTTCCTGGGTAGGACCTGAAATAAACAAGAGCAAGTGGGTTACTCACCACCACGTAGGTAGCAGTGCGTGGAACTGGAGAAAACTAAACTGAGGGAAATCAAAGGTGTGGAGCAGAGAAATGTCAGACCCTCACCAGCCCGCAAGGGAGCGTGTGATAGATACATAAACCAGAGGCTGGCCACTGTGGCCTGCAGGACAAATCTGGCCCTTGCCTTGCTTTTGTAAATAAAGTTTTATTGAAACACAGCCCTGTCCACTTATTTCTGTATTGCCTGTGGCTGCTTTCACACTCCAATAGCAGAGTTGATGAGTTGCCACAGAGACCACTTGGTCCACCGAGCTTAAAATATTTACCATCTTGACCTTTCCAGAAAAAGTTGTCAACCGCTGACATAAACAGATTCCTAAACAGAATTCCTGGATCTGAAGTGGACTTGTAAGACACCCTAGGTATCAGAGAGGCATATTAAGAAAGTAAGCTGACCAAAGTTTTCACCATCAGCCCTCCCAGAGTGGGTGCTAGCATGTGAATATTTTGTATTTTATTTTTTGTTTCAGCCTTTTCACCCTGTAAACATCTCTCAGGGGCAGCCAGCTAACAGCCAGTGGTGGGGACAGACATGGGTTTGTTGAGTGTGTTTGAACATGCATATTTATTTATAATAAGAAAATAAATCATGAACGATTACACATTTTAAAAAGCTGACAAATATAGGAAACATCACAAATCTAGGCCAATGAGGTCATTATCTTATTTAACCTCCTGATACAGCTCTGGCCTGGTGCCCCTATATCACAATTCCACATGGGGTGAATTGGCCCAGTGGGCAGTTGGAGGATTCTGGGAACCATTTCTCTATAGGGACACTAACTCTCATGGGTTAAATTGTGCCCCCCAACCCAAAGTCATATGTTGATGTTATTTGGAAACAGGTTCTTTACAGAGGTGACTAAGGTAAAATAAGGTCACATGGATGGGGTAAATCTAATATGATTGGTGCCCTTATAAGAGGGAGATTAGGACACAGACACACACAGAGGGATGACCCTGTGAGGACTCAGCGAGAAGACAGCTGTCTACACACCGAGGAGAGAGGCCTCAGGAGGAACCAGCCCTGCCCACACCTTGATCTTAAATGTTCAACCTCCGGGACTGGAAGAAAATAATTACCTGTTGTATAAGCCACTCGGTCTGTGGTACTTTGTTACGGCAACCTTAGCAAACTAATATATTAGCAATAATTAAACTATGGAATCTATGCCACTAACATGAACTAAAGGTCTCCCCAAACCAATTTCCCCTTGGCAGGATCCCCAACACCATGGCTGCTCCATCACTATCTGAGCCAGGGGTCAAGGGTGAGTGCGACAGGGAACTTGAGTGGAAAGAAGCAGCCCGGAGGGACCCCAAAGCTTTATGTTCATTGGCTTTCTGGCAAATCCGTCAGCCATTCCAGCCCAGAGGCAACCACTTTTTCAGGAGGCCCTTGTCCCTAGAAGGAACTAGTCCCAAACAGATCATCACCATGGGATTCCTTGCTTCCTTCAAAGGCATCCAGACAGAGGCCAAAAGTAACACAGCTGTGCTTCTCAACTCTGCTGACACTATTTCAGATCCAAGCAGCTCTGACAACACACTTGCTTAAAATCCTCAGGGGTCCCCTAGAGAACCCTTTAATCTTGTCTGACATTCTCACAATTTATGTAATCCCCAAAAGATGCTACAGAGCTCTGGTGGAATGATAGAAGTGTGGACACTGTTGTCTCTATAATATGAAGAAAGGAGAAAAAAAGTTAGAAAATACAGAGCAAAAGAAAGGTCAGAAATCCAGGAGTGAAAAAACAAAACAGGGATAAAAATAACAACAGCTCACATATTTGCATTCTACAAAGCATCTTCACAGGCTAAGGGCATACACAGGTTTCAGACGGCTTTGTTTAAGTTCACTGGGCTTGGGGAACTATCGTAATAACCTTACAACGTAATCTCCATTTTACAGGCTTGTATACGTCGGATACCTGCTCACCACTGGGCAGGGCTCATCCAGAGACAGAGCATTTTCCTCCAAATGTTCTTCCTACATTTCCACTGCAGGCTCAGCGGTGGGTCCATGGGACAAGTGAGGAAAGGGAAGAGGCAGGCAGGACAGATATCCAGCAACAAGACATAGTGAGCTTGACTCCTGGGAGGATGCCCGGAATGTGGAGGTTTAGGGAAACACATTGAACGGGAGCCCCAGGTTTTGACCCAGATAGGGATTCTTCAGTGAGCCAGTTGTCAGATATCACTTGGATTGGGGAACTTAGTTCCATTGGTCCTCCATGTCAACTGCCTGATGACAGACTCATTCCACACCCCTCCCTGGACAATCTCCACCACCTAAAAGCCTACCACTTCCAAATCCAATCTTCAGCCCAGACAACCCTGCCCAGCTCAGAACACCAGTGTCATCAATGGCCCATTTGAAATTTCCATGCGGATAACTCACAGGCACCACGACCTCTCAACACGTCACCAAGTCCAAAACGGAAGTCTCATTTCCCACCAATCCCCCCAGGCTGCCCACCCCCTTCTTTTCCAGTGGATTTCATATTGGGAAAGGACAAGGCCACTCGACCAGCAGCTCATTCAGAGCCCTGGGGGTTACCCTCGACCACTCTGTCTCCCTTCTCCCATGCACCTGACTAATCTTCAGATCTCGCTGATTTTACCTCTGATTCTATCTCTATCATGTTTAAATTTCTCTCTACTTTCACAGCCACCCACGGTAATGAGCTTGGTGTTTGTCATTAAATAGTCATAAACCCTTGCAAAATTCATTCACATCATTGATCCTGCGCTATAAACTTCCTTTCGTTCCTTACTTATTTTTCTCTAGATTGTCAGGGTTCAAGATCTCCCCTTCTCGTGTGCATGCCATGTCCATTGCCTGTGGCTGGGGATGTGCCTCACCCTTTCACAATTAGCTCAAACAACTACTGCAGACAGGTTCTCAACGAGAGGCTTTCTACACACCCACGGGTAGATCTGTGGTTGGGTCTGAGATCTCACCCCTCGTGTGGAACAGCTGCGTCATGGGAGCCCCCTTTTCCATTGGGTGGTTTGTCTTCCTTCTTGATTTGTAGAGTTTTATACATAGTCTGACATTCGTTGTAGGATGGTTACATGTGTTATAAACTGTCATAGTCCATTCGGGCTGCTTGACAGAATACCATAGGCTTGGATGACTTACAAACAACAGACATTTATTTCTCACTGCTCCGGAGTCTGGGAAGTCAAGATCAAGGCGCTGGTAGATTTGTTGTCTGGTGAGGGGTTTATAAATGACCTTTAATCTCTGTCTTTACATAGTGGAAGGTGTGAGGGGTTGTCTCTGAAGTCCTTTATAAGGCACTAATCCCATTCGTGAAGGCTCTGTCCTCATGATCTAATCACCTCCCAAAAGCCCCATCTCCAAACACCATCATATGGTGGGGTTATGTTTTAACATATGAATCCTGGGTGGACACAAATATTCAGTCTACAACTAAATATGGACTAAATATTCCTCCAAGTTCATGTGTTGAAGCCATAATCACTGGTTTGTCTGTATTTGGAGATGGGACGCTGAGGAAGTAATGGAGGTTAAATGAGGTCCTAAAGGTGGAGCCTGACCCCATGGAATAGTCTCCTTATAAAAGGAGAACCAGGGACCTTGCTCTCTCTCTCCATGCATGCTCACTCACCAAGGAAAGACCATGTGCAGACATATTATGAAGACAGCCGTCTGTACGCCAGGAAGAGAGCTTCACCAGAAACTGACCATGCTGGAATCTTGATCTTGGACTCCAAGCCTCTGGAACTGTGAGAAAATAAGTCTCTATTGTTGAAGCCCCACAGTCTATGCTATTTTGTTATAATAGCCCAAGCTGACTAAGACACATGGATTATAAACATAATAAATATATTCCCACTTTTATTATCATGTCTCTCATAAGATTATTTTATAAGATAATCTTATAAGAAATCTCTTTCTCTAAGGTAGTCAAATGTATGAACCTCATACTTTATGGTCTGTCTTTTGCATCTTGTTTAAAAAAATCCTTTCTCCTCTGATGTCTTCTAGATAGCCCCTCATTCTTTCTTTGAAAAGAACTTGTGTTATTGGTTTTTCACACTTAGGTGTTGAATCCATCTGAATGCTTATTTTTGTGTACATTACACAGAGGAGTGATTCTGCTTCCCCAAGACCCACTGGGGAGAGCCCCGTTTGGGTGACTTTCAGCCTCTTCCCACCACAGGGAAGGAAGGGGAAGGGCATATCTGATTGGCAAACTGGGGAAGAAGCCTCATTCAGCCCCTTCCTTCAGGCTGTCATGAGCTAGTTCCCACAGACTCTGCTCCTCCCGTGCACCTCCATCCCTGACCTGAGAGGTTCCCTGTCCCCTGTTCTCTGCAACTGGGCGGGAGGCCTGGACTCTCGCATGCAGAAGAAGAGCTGCCTGCTCCTACTCTGACCCGCATCCTCCATCATAGCCCTTATCCATCACAAAGGCACTATTTTAGCCTTTTAAAAAGGTATGTTCTACAGTTTAATGTATATTTCAGTGTGTTCAGAAGCCAGCAGGAAAAGAGATGTTGCTTATTGCATCTTCTCAAAGATCCCGATGGAAGGAGTGAAGTAGCAATGTGTTGCTCTAATGCTCTGTTGGTACCCAGTGGCCCTGGCATCATGATGGGAGGACCATTCTTACGCCGCTGGTCTGTAATGGTTCCAACGGGCAGGCGGGTCTGTGCTGAGTGCTGCCTTCTGTGCCCCGTCAGGGCTTTTCCCACATTTCTAGGACTGGAGCTTCTGTCTTCACATCTAGAAAGAGGCACCTCCAACCTCACCTTCTCGCTCATCTTCAAAACATTCTTAACTATTCCCAACTCTTCATTCTTCCATGTACATTTCAAAATAGGTTTGTTAGTTTCTATAAAAAATCCTGGATTTTTATTGAAATTTCATTGACTTTATAATTTGGGGAGGATTGACAATTTTTATGACATTACATTTTTCTTCTCTATTGATGTAGGTTTGCTTTCTTTCTTTCTTTTTTCTTTTTTTTTTTTTAACCAACAAAATTTAGTTATCTTTGTGAGCATCTTCCACATCTTTTGTGGACTTTATTCTCAGTACCTTGTATTTCGTCCTATTGTAAATGATATTTTTAAAAAGTATTATATTTTGTTATTGTTTATTCCTGAATTAAAGGCACTCTGCCAGTTTTGAGGGTTGGACCAGGTAACCAGAATCTGTGCAGAGCTCTCTTATTTATATTGCAAGCTGATCTCTGTTCTCTGGGGCTTTCTGTGTGCTGGTCACAATGGCTGTGAATAACAATGATATTTGTTTCTCCTTTTCAATCCTTGTAACATTCATTTCTTTTTCGTGTCTTACTGTGCTGGTCAGGACCTCAAGCACAATGTTGAATACAAATGCACATCTTGTTCCTGATTGTGAAGTGACTGGCTGGCTTGTCTCCATCAAGTAAAACATTTGCGATATGTGCTCTGATGAATATACTCGATCCCAGAGGCTTCATGACCCACAGCAAATACACACACACACACACACACACACACACACACACCTTGATTCTGTGAGTACTACGCATATACATGTATAAATGCACACACACCTGTAACAGGTACTGCCCCAGACTTTACTTATCCTGATTACATGTGACTCCTGACATTTTCTCTTCTGTTCAGTTCTGCTCTCTTCTATCTTATCTCATCCCACCTTGTTCTGTTATGATCTATTCCATTCTCTTCATTCAATGTGCTAAATTTAATAATTTAATATCTATGAGGTTTTTTTCTCACCAAAAATGATTTTACACCCTAAAATTCATAGCAACATTCAGTTGGAAAGCAAAGGTGGCATTTATCTTCTATTTGTAGGAAATCGATTTCATTTTGTTGTTTAATCATGAATGGGGTGAGGTGTGAAGTGTGTGAGAGAGAGACAGGTTGAGGTCAACTCCAGGGATCTGGTCCCATGTCCCTGGAAAGATGACCTTGTCCCCTTCTGAAGTGGGAGGAGGCAGCAGTCAGCAGACCACCAAGTGGAGATGCAGCTGGATGGAAGGGCCTGGCTGGGGTTTGGGGACACAAGTCCTGGACTTTCCCTGGGCCTTTGCTCCTTTGCAAGTCCCTCATCGTGTTAACCACACATGTGTTTCCCTGAAGGTTGTCAGCCCCTCCTGGTAACTCTAGTGTGTTCTGACCCCTCGTGGAAGGAGCCGTCCTCACGGGTCCTAGGTTGTTGACTGGACACTTGTCTTCATCACAGGTTTGCATTCCCTTGTGAGGGTCCTCCGGATGGTGGGAGAGGATCCCTCCAGATTGGGTTGGGTTTGCAGCCGTCGAACATTCCAGAGGAATCACTAGACCACATTGATAAGCCTGCACACCTGCATACACAGCTCCAGGTTATTTTATGCTCAGACAGATTTTGGTTTGGGTTTTTTTCATCCTGAATCCAGGCAGAGGCATCTGAACTTCCTCATCTCTCCTCATACAGGTAGGGGTTCATACCATGACTGAGGTTGCAACAGTTACAGGTTGCATTTTTATTTCGGGGTCGGTCTTGCTTCTGACTCCCCAGGTTGGTTGAGTTCTCAGCTTCCTCTGCTGTTGACACCTGGTATTAAAGCTCAAGCTCATATTGACAAGCCCACCTGCCCCCTCACCTGTCCCCTCACCTGTTCTCTCACTTATTCCCTTACCTGTCTCCTTACTTTCCCACTTCACCTGTTCCCTTGCCTTCCCACCTTACCTGTCCCCTCACCTGTCCCCTCACTTGCACCCCTCACCAGCCCCCTCAGCTGTCCACCTCACCTGCTCCCTCACTTGTCCATATTACCTGCCACCTCACCTGCACCTCTCACCTACCCCTCACCTGTTAACTTCATTCAGGAGCAGCAGCCTTAGCTAGGGAATTGTCACTCTGGCTTCTCATTCACTTACCATGCCTGAGACAAGGCATGGTCTTTCTTGGAAGCTCAGATATGCACTTAAAATACATTTTGTTGTGTTTTATCCGGCATATCTGAGGTTAACATTTGGGTTATTTTACGATGGTCTGAATATTTTTGTCCCTCTAAAGTTCATATGTTGAAGCCTAACTCCACCCCCTGAGGGTGATGATGTAAGGAGGTGGGGCCTCTGTGAGGTGCTTAGGTCATGAGGGTGGAACCTTCATGAATGGAGTTAGTGCCTTTATAAAATCGACCCCTAAAGAACTCCCTCACCCTTTCCACCATGTGAGGACACAGAGAGAAGACGGACATCTATGAACTGGGGAGCAAGTCTCATCAGACACCAATCTGCCGGTGCCTTGATCTTGGACTTCCAGCCTCCAGAACCATGAGCAGTAAAACTCTGTGGTTTATAAGCCCCCCAGTCTAAGGCATTTTGTTACAACGGCCTGAACAGACTAAGACACATTTTGTCTGCCACCTTGCCAGAATTGCAAGTCCTCCAGAATAACCTTTCTAAACACAAACATGGCTACATCATTCCCTTGTTTAAAATTTTTCTGAGTTTTCCCTTTGCCCTTAGGATAAAGTCCCAAATCTTCACTTGGGCCCCCAGTGGTCTCTGCAGTCCAGCCCTTGACTCCCCACCCATGTGCAACCTCCTGGTTCTCTCTCCCAGGACCTCCAAGTCTCTAAATGCCCCACCAAATGTCCTTCTTACCTCTTGCTCCTCAGAACTGCTCTTCCCTCCATATCCAGCTCTTGCCTAACCTCTGCTCCTGTCCCTTCACCTGGCTAAGCCTGTTCCTTTCTCAGATCTCATCCGAGGCCCATTTCCTCAGGAAAACCACACACATCCCCCAGATTGCCTGGTTCCTGTGTTTCCTGCTACATACTTACACCACACCCTGTACTTTTCCCAGAGCCCTTTATACAAATTACTATTTAATAGTCATGTATAGGTGTAGTGATTAGTGTTTCAACATCTGTCTCTGAACAGTCTGATAATTAGTGGTTTGAAGTCTGTCTCACCCAGCAGACTCCAAACTGCAGAAGGGCAGGGGCATCTCACTTTTCCCAGGATCCCCACGCCTGGCACTGTGGCTGCTACTTCGCAGGGTGGCCACACATGGGTTGTATGTGTATGTACACAAAAGAATGAAAGAAACGCAAAGCTGAACATGTATTTTTCCTGCATAACCTCTTTCCCTGCAAGAGTGGGGTGGGGTGTAGCTCAAAGCTTTATTGAGAGAGAAGTCACATACTATAAAACACTCCCCTTTTTATATGCTTTCTTTAAAAAACTGAGGTAAGTTGATTTACAATATTGTGTCCGTTTCAGGTGTACAGAAGAATCATTCAGTTATATATATATATATATATATTTCAGATTATTATTATATATTTTTTCAGATTATTACTATTTCCATTACAGGTTATTACCGATATTGAATATTGTTCCCTGGGTTATACAGTAAATCTTTGTTGCAAACGCTCCCTTTTAAAGTATTTAAAAGTATATTTACAGAGTTGTGCGACCATCACCACTATTTAATTTCATAATAGTTTGCACCCCAAAAGGAGCCAGTACACACTGACAACCATTCCCTATTCTCCTGGCAAATGCAAATGTACTTGCTATTCCTATGGATTTTGCAGTTCTGGACTCTTCATATAAATGGAATTATGCTATGTATGGATTTTTTGTGTCCGATTTTTTTTTCACTTAGCATAATGTTTTCACACTTCATCCATGAAGCATGAGTCAGAATTCCATTCCTTTTTATGGATGAATAATAGTCCACTGAATGGCTGTACTGCAGTCATCAGCTGTTGGACCTTTGGATGGTCTCCACCTTGGGGCCATTGTGAATAGCACTGCTGTGGGTGTTGGAAGCCTGTGAATTTGAGTCTGGTCCTGACCCCTTGTTCACTTGCCTCTTGCTTTACCTTCTTTCAGAGATATTTTTGCAGGGAATGTCTCTGTTTGGTAAATTCCCTTTTAGAATAATGTCTGGCATTCTGGACTCTAGTTTTTAACAGATGTCAGTCATGGCCATAAGAAAGCACACATTCAGAAAATTAATGTTCAGATTGAGTAGTAAAATCATGATAAGTAGATAAGTGAACATCCCTCCCCCTCCCTCATAGTCCAGGGAATCATATTTTTGTCTTGTGCTTTTTCTTAAATTTTAGTTCCATTTCTCATGGGACTAGAACGAGGTCCATTCTTTTCATGGCTGATGTTACTGCATGTCTGTATATTATGTATATGTGTGTGTACATAGAGGGGTAGGAATAACTCTAAAGAAGTTCCCCCCAGATTTCCACTCTCTGCTAATTCAAACACTAATCTAGATACCACTGTGAAGGAACTTGGCAGGTGGAATGAAGGTTACTCATGAAGATTACTTTAAAACAGGAAGTTTATCCTGGGTTAACTAGGTGAGTCCAGTGTAACTATCTGAGCAGAAGAGAGATTCAGATAGATTCAAAGCATGAGAGAGACTTAACCTTCCATTGCTGCAGGGAGCCTGTACAAGGGAAACATGAGAAGGAATTTGGGTTGTCTCTGGGCACAAAGGCCAGCCCCAGCTGACAGTCAGCAAGGAAACGGGTCCTCAGTCCTACAACCACAAGGACTCAATTTGGCCAACAACCTGAATGCACTGGGAGGCGGAATGTCACCCGAAGAATCTTATTCTTGTTTTCTAGTCAAGAGCCCAAGCCATCAGACCCTTTGATTTCAGCAGAGCGTAGATTTAAAATACATGGTGCTTGGACTGCTGACCTTGGGACTCTAGGAGGGTGAATGGGTGTAGTGTTAAGCCTTTAAGAGTGTGATAACTTGTTACAGCAGCAATAGAACACTAAGACATGCATGCAGATGTTGTGAGTTTTCTATTATAATTATGTTATATGTCATGCATTAGCAGTAAAATGTATATAATGTATTATACAGCATTTACCATATAATGAATTAAACACACACACACACACACACACACACACACACACACTTGTCCTGCTAAAATGTTATCTCAACCATCCGGCTCCCCTCCACTTCTTTGGAGTTATCTCAGGTCTGGCTGGAGTGTGGTGGGGATGAGCAGTGAGGAGGTGCAGCCACAGGGGTTGCAAATAGGGTTTGTTTGTAATGCGTTGGACAATTCCAACCAAAGGTCTCTTCACATAGTACAAATAAACAGATTACCATGAGAAGGTGTTGCAGAGTATGCAGTTTTGTTTTGTGAGGTTGTTTGTAGACACTGTGTCAGTAAATTAAATGTCTTCACCTGCTCAGCAACAGGGTGAGCCTTATTCACTGCAAGATGAAGAGTTAGAGGTTTTTAATTAGATATTAAACCACTAGCAAATTACATGTGAATTATGAGGCCAATTATTAATAAAGAGGAATCCAGGATAGCATGAAAGAATTGTTTTTATTGTAGATAGGTAGATATCAATAGGTAGTAGATAGATATTTTACTTTTTCGTGGAAAGATCTCTGTTTCCCAGCAACACTAGAATATGGAAGTACTTTCCACAAACAAGCTGTTTCTCACCTCTGTAACCTCAATATGACTGTCCCCACTGCTGGCAAGTCACATTCTGAATTCTTCCTTTCCTTGACTTTCTCCTCTGCAGCTTCTAAGATTCTGTCCAGATGCTCCTTCCTCCTAGAAGCCTTCTCTGCTTGCTCTAATGACAAGAACTGCCCTGCCATGGTGCTGGTATCCTCCTCTGCCTCCCCGACTAGGCCGGGGCTACTTGATGGAAGGGTCATGCATATATATTTTGGTATATGCTGGTATATACATATGCTAAGAGGTCATTGCCATAAATATATTGTGTATACATTGAGTGTGTATATAAATATTGTATATATACTGTGTATATATATAAAACACTGTATATACATTGTGTGTATGATATTGTATATATACTGTGTATATATATAAAATATTGTATACGCATTGTGTGTGTGTATATATATATATACACAATCTTGTATATACACTGTGTGCACATATATATACACACAATGCTGTACATACATTGAGTGTATATATACACAATATTGTATATCACTGTATGTGTATGTATAAAATATTATCTATATATCCTGTGTGTGTATATATATACACAATCTTGCATATACATTATAAAATATTGTGTATATATATAGCATATGCTTGCATATACACACACGATGTATATATACACACAGTATTGTGTATGCATCGTGTTTATATATACATAATATTGTATATACCTTGTGTGTGTATGTATATAATATTTTATATACATTGTACACAGACAGACACACATATACATTGTTTATACACTTATCTTCTTGATCTTTGTCCTTGCAGAGTCTGTACTGTACCCAGCACACAGAAGGCATCACTGAACATGTGCTAAGTGTTGCATCTTGAATATGTCAGTCGTCATCCCAGCCAGGCCTGTTGAGAGTACTTAGGGCGTTATCAATGACCCTGCTGGGAGCACGGGCCTGCCCAGATGCTGTCCCAGGCAAGCTGAGACCTATGGCCACCCTGCATAATGCTGAGAGGCCCAGAGGAGGGAAAGTGAGTTGCTGGTTTGTGGCCTCCCGTGGTGGTGCTGGCTGGTGGGAGTCAGATAGAGATGGAGGTCAGCTGGCCATTGTGCAGCCGTCCCGGCAGAAGATGACCATGCCTCTGTGTAGAATTAGAGCAATAGCATCTTGGGGAAAACAAACCTTTGGGAAACTTTTTAATGATTTATTCTTACTCATGGGAATGGGAATGCGTGGTTCTACCATACTGTTTACTCACAATTTGCTGGGACCCATTGGATGCCCATGTCAGCCTATAGACCTACCACCTATGGGCCAAATCCGTCATCTGTGGCCCCACTGCCCGCTTTGTAAATAAAGTTTTATCGGAACACGACCACCCTTGTTCATTTGCGTATAATCTATGGCTGCTTCAAGTTACAAGGGCAGAGTTGAGTTGTGGTGACAGGGACCCATATGGTCCACCAACCGAAAATATTTAGTGTCTGACCCTTTACAGGAAAGGGTTACGAATAGTACAAACCTCTGAAATGCAAGAAGCACTCATTTCATATAATACCAGCCTAGAACAGCTGATCCAAGATGATGGGGGCTGGGAGATGGTGCCATGGTCGGGTCCTTGTAGGGAAGGAAACACTTTCCCTCCCCCCTCTTAGTTTCTGTGACTGGGGCCCATGAATTAAACTGATAAGACAGATGAACAGGAGAAAAGGTTTATTACATATGCACATAAGGGCCTCCAGGAAAAGGAAGTGAGGACACAAGGAGGGGGCTAGACCCTAGGGCTTCCACACCATTTTAACAATGAGGGGTGAATTGTGAGCAGGGGTAAGGCAAAGGCAAAGGGGTAGGGAGCTGGGGTGAAACTGAGCAGAACCCTGGCTCCTGGCACAAAAGCCTGTGTCCCCTACTCTGAGTTCCAAAGGGCAGGTTCAAATAGTTGTTAATCAGGGAAGGGAGGGGATGAAGAGATGAGGGAGAGGCCAACAAGAATCAATAGTGCAGCCTTGGGGCAGAGTCCTGGTTCCCCCTCAAGGGATGCACATACCAATATCTTTGAGTTTTTCGGCAGAACTAAAACCCCTACCAAATGGAAGATGTTAACTACTTGAAGCATTCTTCATTCCAGAGAGAAGGTTGCCGTTCACCCACCACCACCTGATGCCAGAGGACACCTGGATTGAAGGAATGTGGACCCTGATCCTTATCAGCAGCCCTGCTCCTTGACTAGAAAACTTCTCACACACCCCCACCCCCTGCCCCAGTGTGGGACACAGTTTCCAGGGCGTTAGCCCACTGTGACCCCCTTTGCCTGGCAAAGCAATAAAGCTATTATTTTCTACTTCACCCAAAACTCTGTCTCTGAAATTTAATTCAGTGTCGGGGTACAGAGGCCAGATTTGGCTTCAGGGTCAGGTCAGAGGGACTAGTGGAGAGAAGGGTGATGTTACTGAGGTTTCTTGTGCAGCCCCATCTCCCTCTCTGGTCATGAAGTTTGTCCCTTCCTTCCTGGAAGAGAGGTGGACATCTTCCAAGGGACATTTGCATACTGCTTTTGGGCAGATCGGGAGGGCAGAGAGTTCATCCCAAGTCTGCTGTTTCTCAATTGCCTTTGGCTCAAGATAATCTTTTTGCCAAAGTGGCATATTTTGGGGTGGCATATTCTGATCCCCTTGAAACCAAGCAGGACCCTGTGGGGCTCCTGGCCACAAAAACTTTTCCGTGTTCCCCATTTCTTGATTATAGGAAATAGGCTTCATTCAGCCTCCATAAACTTCCCTGAGTTCCAACAGGCACGGTCAAACAGTTAAGCAGGGAAGGGAGGGGATGCAGAGACTAGGGAGGAACAGTCAAGAAACAATAGTGCAGCTTTGGGGCAGGGTCCTGGTTCTCCATCAAGGGATACACATAACAATATCTTTGAGATGTTTTGCAGATACTGAAACCCCCAGCAGGTGAGAGAAGTTAACTGCATGTTAGACAGGTTAGAAGGCGAAGGTTGATGATGTTGGCTCCCATTTACCTCATCACCAACCAATCAGAGGAATGTCCATGAGCTGACCACGCCCTCTTTGAAGCATTACTATAAAACTCCTCACTACCCGCTCCAGATCGGGACACACAGTTTTGAAGGCATTAGCCCACTGTGGCTCCCTTCGCTTGGCAAAGCAATAAAGCTATTCTTTCCTACTTCACCCAAAACTCTGTCTCTGAGAAACAATTCTGTGTCAGGGTACAGAGTCCAGAATCAGCATCACCCTTCATCCTACAACTTACCAGCTACACTAGGTACTAATGGCCATTTATGACCTAAGCAATTACCTGAGCATTCCTGCCTCCGTTTCCTCATCTGCAAATTCAGATACCATTGCCCGCCTCCCACCCCCCACCATCTACCAGGAAGCTGCTGTGCCAGTCATCAGGAGAGATGATGCCAAAAACCACTTTGTGGTTTAAAAATGTGACACTCCATACAAATGCAGTGGAATGCTGGCTCTGAGTGGGCCCCAGGGAGGGGGCACTGATGGACCTCGGAGAGTTCAGTCCAAATGGAAACCGCTCACTGCACTTAAGAGCCACTGTTCCAACTGCCGCTAAAAGGAAAGTGTTTAGGGATCCTTTGTTCAAGCAGAGGGTTTGAATTTACCAAAGCCAGAATTTCCCTGCGGGGAAACAGGGCTAATTGTGAAATGGCTTTGGAGTTAACTGTTCAGTTATTCTCAAAGAATGAGGCAGGATTTTCATTTGAAATGCATCGCCCTGCCCATGACTGTGAATGCTTGGAGGGGTTGGTTTGAAGCCTTCTGGGCTCTTAGAACTGTCTCCAGTAATTTTCCATCCCGAGATGCTCCTCGCCCACTGAGGCTGGGAGGAAAGTGTCTCCAGCAGGCTGGACGCACTGGTGGGTCTAAAGAGAATTCTGGATTCAGAAACTGGAGGAAGAAAGCCAGACAAAAAATAAAGCTGCTTCGTTATGCGCACACGAACTATTAGTGAAGAATTCCGAGTCTTTTGAGGTAAAAATCAATTTATGGAGAAAAATAAAGTCCACCCACAATCAAGTTGCTTGCTCTATTCACTCTGTGGTCACATTTGCCTGGAAAGCAAGCTCCCCGATAGCGCTTTATGAAGAGTGCAAATTAGTGTTGGATTTGCATACTTTTTGTGCGTTCCATTGCACAATATAAATTGCTTGATTAAGCCTTAGTCAATTTGTTTTTTAATTTCTTTGAATTTTTTAAGCCACTAACTTTTTAAGGGGACAAACACCTAAACCATGGAATGGAATGGTAGATGGTATTGGCATTTGATCTGTTGTCTGTGACCACGGGTGCCAATTTCCCCTACAAAAGGAAATTTACAATGGTGTTTATAGATGTTTTGAATCTATGCATAAGAAAACGTTTGCAAATCATATCTCTAATAAGGGGTTAATATCCAAAATATATAAAGAACTCGTACAACTCAATAGCAAAAACCGCAACAATCCAATTAAAAAGTGGGCAGAGGATCTGAATAGACGTTTTTCCAAAGAAGACATACAACATGCCAACAGGTGCCCACAGGTACATGCAAAGGTGCTCAACATCACTGATCATTATAATCACAAATGCAAATCAAAACCACAATAAGGTATCACCTCAGACCTGTCAGAATGGCTACATCAAAAAGAAAAGAAATAAGTGTTGGTGAGGATGTAAAAAGAAGGAAACATTCATGCACTGTTGGTGTAGCCGCTATGGAGGATAGTATGGTGGTTCCTCAAAAAATTGAAAATAGTACTACTGTACAATCCAGCAATTCCACTCCTGGGTGTAAATCTGGAAGAATTGAAATCAGGACCTTGTAGAGATATCTGCACTCCCATGTTTATTGCAGCTTTAATCACAATAGCCAAAAAATGGAAACAACCTAAGTGTCTGTCAACAGATGAATGGATAAAGAAGATGTTTTATATATATATATATATATATATATATATATATGTATATGTATTTTAAATACATATATGTGATGGAATATTATTCTGCCATGAGAAAGAAGGACATCCTGATATTTGAGACAATGTGGACGGACCTTGAGGGTATTAAGTAAAATATGTCAGGCAGAGGAAGAAAAACACTGTATGATCTCACTTACATGTAAAACCTAAACAAGCTAAATCCATAGAAACAGAGGCTAGAGTGGTGGTTGCCAGGGTTTGAAGGGGGGGGGGAGGGGGGAAATGGGGAGATGTTGGTCTGGTGCAAACTTCCAGTTATAAGATAAATAAGATCTGGTGATCTAATGTAGAGATGGCAATTATAGTTAATAATACTGCATTATACACTTGAAAGCTGCTAAGGAGTAGAGTTTAAATGTTCTCACAAAAGGGAAATGGCAATCATGGGATGTGATGCAGGTGTTAGCTGATGCTACGGTGGTAATCATTTCGCTGTATATAAGTGTATCAGACCAACATGTCGTACACCTTGAACTGACACAATGTTATTTGTATTTTAATGAAGCTGGGAAAACCCTCCCAAGTTCTGTATCATTACACTTTATCTCTTGAAGCCTGGCCCACTGAGATGTTGGCTGGTCCCAGAGCACAGCAGAGTCGACAGGCTGGGTGCCAACTATGGCAATGCATGGATTTGAATCCACGTCCTGCAGTGGGACCGCCATAGACTCAAAATATGTGTCCCCACCAAAATCCATATGCTAGAATCCTAACCCCCAATGTGATGGTGTTAGGAGGTGGGGTCTCTGGGAGGTGATTAAGTCATGAGGGTGGAGGCTTCATGATGGGATTAGTGCCCTTATACAAGGGACCTCAGAGAGCCTCTCACCCCTTCCACCACATGAGGACACAGTGAGAAGATGGCCATCAGTGAACGAGGAAGACGGTCCTCACCGGACACCGAATCTGCCGGCACCTTGACCTTGGACTTGCAGCCTCCAGACCTTGAGCAGTAAACACTGTCATCTACAAGCTGCCCTGTCCAGGATATTCTGTTACAGCCATCTGAACAGACTGCAATTCAACCCCAATCTGCAAGTTACCGACCCATCTGTGCCTGAGCTTCTTCTCTTAGGTCATGACAGATGCACTTGCCTCATAAGCTGTGAGGATTGAACAGGGAGGTCCATCCATATAAGTGCTAAGAGACCTACCACGCACCAGGCGCTGTGCTGAGCTCGTCTTTGTGACTCATCCAGATTCCATTTTACACCCCACCCATGATGAAGCCTGAGGAAGGGTCCGTGCTCTGTTGATCCTTGTCTCCATATAGCCGGGTGCACAGTAGGCCTTCAGTAACCTCAGTGCCATCTGAGTGTGCAGGGCGGGTCATCTCACTCCAAATTCACTTAGGGCCTCTGTGTCCAGCTCACCTAAGTCTCGTCGGGGCCCAAGCTCATTCAAGGGAGGCGTTGGTTGACTCCTGGAACGGGCTTAGAAATCATAAATCGGGGTTCCTAGGGCTTGTTTCCTTGAGTCCACAGCTGGTCTAATTAATGCTGTCCATCATAGGGGCTGAGAGCCTTTGCAGACAGTGGGGCTGTGAGCGCCTTGAAGGAATGACTTGGCCTTCTCACCTTGTGTTTGTGTGGGTTTGCTGCCCCTAGAACCTTCCAGAAGGAGGCTTGGACCCATCAACATGATTATTAATTAGACTGAGTTTCATCCACAGGTGGGAGGAGAGGGTGTGAGGGCGTAGGGACAGCACAAGCAGGGTGGCGGCCGCCCAGGGTCACATCAGAGCTGCAGGCCGACCCCAGAGTTTCCACTCACCTCTGCCACCTGCTGTGATGCCATGAGGAGGCCACAGCGAGACGTGCGGGCTGTGTGCGCTGATCTCTGCATACAGCCTCTGTCCTGCCTCCGCAGCTAAGCCTGAACCCACAGGCTGGTGGTACTCATGGCATCCCTCTGGCCAGTCTTCCTTCTCCTCCCTTACTGCCCAGTGAATGCCCAGGTCCCTCAAGATTCAGGCCTCAGGCTCTACTCTTCTCTTGGGACAGGCTGCCCCCAGTAACACCCTGAACCCAGGCTTCAGTTACACAACGAATATTGACCACTAGGCCTCCAGATAGTAAGGAGCAAAGGCTCTTTACTTAGGGCCTGTCACAGCAAGGGGGCAGCCGGCACCCCCTGTGTTTGGCAGAGACTCAAAGGCAGATGTGGAGTAGGGGAGCTTCGGGGAGGAAAAAGGGAAGGTTGTGGGTGTGTCCGGATGGGGGCTGTCAGCCTGGGAAAGCTGGAGGTGGCCGAGGAAACAAGAGCTTCCCATGTGGTGGGTGAGAGAAGAGTTGGCTTTCTCTGCCTGGTGCTGAGCTGGAAGGAGGAGCAAAGATTAGGGAAGTGATCGATCGAGTCCTGGCCGTTTGGGTCTGATTGCGCAGAGGTTGTGGTGGGCTTCCTGGGCTGGTTGCTGCAGGTTTGGGGTCAGAGATGAGAGCTCTAGTTCACACACGGTCTGGCCATTGGCTGCTTGTATATTCAGTCTCACTTCCCGCAGATTTGAATGTCTGCACGCGTGGGCTCCCAAGCTTCTATTGCCCCTCAGACGGCTCTGCTTGGACGCCCTCCAGGTGCCTTACACTGAGGACTCTCCACCGGCTTTCCCGACTCTACCCCCTTACCCCTTGTCCCAATCTCAGTAAAAGGTCCTGTGTCCCTCACTGCCCAAGGCAGACATTCTGCTCTCCCATCCCTCCTACTTTTCCCAACCAAGCCCTTTAACCCCAGACCCTGCTGAGCCACCCTCCCGCATTCTCCCAACTCCACCCAAGCTCAGTGCCTTCACCATTGCCCAGGAAACTCACATCACCTCCCTCCTGGACCTCCCTGCCCCAGTCTGGCTTCCCCAAGCCTGATCTCCAAGTGCAGGTAGGGCATCACCCAAAGTACAAACCTGACCATGTTATTGCCCTGCCCCTCCCCCACTTAGTACAGCAGCACCTCCCACTGGCCCCTCACTCTGGGCTCAGGAACCAGGAACTTCACCCGCATGAGGAGGGATGTAGGCGTGGGAGAGGGAGAAGGGGTTCCGAGACGTTCTCCTTCTCCACCTGTCTAGATGTGGGTGATGTGAACAAAGACTCCTGCTTCTGCAATTAGAAAGTCACCCTCTGGGATCCCTCCCTCCACCACGAGGGCCCCCCCCCCCCCCGCCCCCTGCTCTGCTCTCAGATTACTTAGGAGGCTGCATTACAGTGGCCTCGTTGGAAGCCTGTCTCCCGAGTTAGGCTGTGAACTCCCTGCTCTGGGACCCCAGGGACGTTCTGGTCACCATGGAAACCTAGGCACCCAGCATGGAGTCTGCACAGGTAACCATAGTGGGTGATTAACAGTCATTTGTTGAAGGAATGAAGCCAGTTTCCACCCCTAAACACCTGTTAGGATTACACCCGGCACTGGGTGAAATGCATTTAGTGCACTGGGCACGTAGCCATCAACTGGTGAGGGCCTGGCACCATGAACACAACTCCCTATGTTGTGAGCGGCCCACCCAGCCATGGCCACATGCCTGTTGTCCTTAAACAGAGCCAGGAGCAGCCCCTGGTGAGCCAGCAAGGATTGTGTCCCAGAGGAAGGAAGGGCAGCTGTCTGGTGGAGAGGAGAGCACATTAGGCGCCTGACACCTGCCGTCTGGTCCTGGCAGATCAACTCCAAAGAGAGGGCGGCCGTTTGCCCTACAGATGGGTGGGGAGGCTGGAACAAGTGTTGCAGAATGTCAAACACTCTGCGGACCCTTATGTGTGGGTTGGGTGCACATCATCCCCCTTCTGGGTTTAGATGTTACCATTGTTTCCGTTTGTTTATTGCACTGAAATTCACATAAAGTGGAATTAACCATTTTTGAGTGAACAATTCTAGTTTCAGTGGAACAGTTTCACTTAGCACTTTCATGAGGTTGTGCAACCACCACCTCTATCCAGTCTCCAAACTTTTCATCCCCCCAAAGAAACCAGTTCCTGTTAGTGATCTCTCCCCATTCCCCTCTCCCCCAGCCTCTGGCAGCCACTAATCTCCTTTCTGTCTCTAAGACTTCATGGAAATGGAGTCATTCAATGCATGGCCTTTTGTGACTGGTCTCCGTTCTTGCAGAGACCCTACTGTCCCTATGTGAGCAAGTGAAAGAGAGCGGGGTGATCTGTCTCCCATCTTCCCTTCCCTTGGCTACAGTGTCTTCCTTCATTTTTTTGGCACCTTGGGCATCAGACAGCATTTAAATAAAAGGCCACCCTGCCTTAAAAGGGTGCTCCTGACCCCTCCTTCTCCCATCTCTCCTTTCTCAGCCAAGGAAGCTGAAACTGTGAGTGCAGTGACTTGCCCAAGGTCACCTGATTCTCTAACAGCAGAACTGGGGCTGATTTTCTGAGCATGTCTTGATCTCCAACTTGATGTCAGACACTGCACTTGGTGTCTTCATCAATTATCTCTTTTGGAACCTGCTCTTGGGGTTCTGTGCAGGTCCCTTTCCACAGCTAGGCTGCTCCATAGTCTGTCTTTAAGCCCTGACAATGGAACCAAGGGTGATTTCTTGCCAGCGTGTCAGTCCTGGGCTAGTCTACAGATGGCTCCAGGAAATTAGCATAAATTTCCTGGGGTTCCAAGAAAGAAACTGAACCCCTGTAACAACTGCAGTTATCCATCAATCGTCCAGCACTCTTTCATTGGTAATGACTGTGGGAACACAAGTCCCAACTTTGAGAACACAAGTTTGAAGGTAGATTCCATCCATTTAACGTGTAATTTGCTGTTAGAGTTATTGCTG
Source organism: Delphinus delphis (assembly GCF_949987515.2). Classification (NCBI taxonomy): domain Eukaryota; kingdom Metazoa; phylum Chordata; class Mammalia; order Artiodactyla; family Delphinidae; genus Delphinus; species Delphinus delphis. The sequence continues at coordinate 2,773,581 of NC_082683.1, forward strand.
TAATGGACATTATTGGGAGGTGGTGAGAGCCCCATTCACTGGAGGCATCCAAATAGAGATTGAAGGGCCACCTGCCAGGTATGCTGTACTGGAGGAAGCAAAGGGGTTTTACCTGGATGCCCTCTGAGGATCCATGTTTTGCAAGTGAGGAAACTGAGCACGAAGGTTCAGGGACTTATCCAAGGTCCTATATTTTGTACAGGGCAGAACGGAGATTCAAATCTTTCAGTTTCCAGAACCTGCGTCCTTCACTGATTGCTGTATTTCCACCAAAGATCGAAATTATAATTTCACATACTGTTTTGAAATCTGCTTTTTCATTTAATAAATATATCATGAATATTTTTCCATGTATTTGAATATTCTTCAACAGCATAGTTTTTAAAAGCTACATAGTATTCCATCATATGGGTGTAGTATGATTTATTTTACCCAGCCCATATTCTTCAACATTTAGGTTGTTTTCCATTTTTGAGAAGTTGTAAATATTACTTGGATAGATGTCCCGGGAGATAAATCTCTTTGCTTTCCCATGGTTATTTCCTTCTCATAGAATCTTGAAAGCAAAGTTCCTGGGTCAAAGAGTATATCATTTTAAACTATACACATATTTATTAGGCTTACTCTGAATTTCTTATGATTAAGACTATTTTTAAAACCTGCAAGAATTAATGTGTCAAACTAGCATTTACTGAGCCTGATGTAATGACAAATTAGGCTTCTGTTTGCACTTGACTTCTGAAAGCAAATGGAATCAGCAGTGATTAGGAGAATGTACCAGTGGCTAAGGGACAAGAATGTCAATACAAGCCCAATTATTGTCATTGCTGATGGTTGATAGGTATTACCTGAGGTGGAGAATAAGATTATGATGATGGTGGTGGTGGTGATGGTGATGATGGTGATGATGATGATGATAGTGATGGTGATGATGATGGCGATGATGGTGATGATGGTGATGATGGTGATGGTGATGATGATGGTGATGATGGTGATGATGATGGTGATGGTGATGATGGTGATGATGGTGATGATGATGGTGATGGTCATGATGGTGATGGTGATGATGGTGGTGATGGTGATGATGATGGTGATGGTGATGGTGATGATGGTGATGATGATGGTGATGATGGTGATGATGATGGTGATGGTGATGATGGTGATGGTCACAATGGTGATGATGGTAATGGTGATGATAGTGATGATATTCATGGTGATAAAAATAATAATAATAAAACCACCTCAAGAGGTTTTAGCAAATGCCAACCTTTTATACTCAAAGCTTTATATGCATGACTCATCTAATCCTCCTAGAAAACCTATGGGGTCCAGGATTGTCACCTTTGGCAGAGTTAGCTAGTTTTCCCTCAGCATCTATTTCCCCGTTTTCCTTTTAGCAATAGAACTCTGCTGTGATATTGTGATTTGTAATAAGAAATATATACTTCATCTTCATCCCAGTCCCTGGCACAGAGCTCTTGAAATCCTGGGAATTTCCTAAGTCATAAGCCCAATAAAGGTGTCTTTTGTTATGTTAATGAGGTGACTTTTGGACTGCAAAGGAAGGGGGCTGGTTACCGGGGGAACCAATCTTAAGTAGAGAGATGGAACTTTCAGTCCCACCCCTGACCTCCCAGGAGGGGTGAGGGACTGGAGGTCGAATTGATTGCCAATAGCCAGTAATGTAATCAATCATGCTTGCATAATGAAGTCTCCATAAAAACCCAGAGGCCTGGTCTAAGGAGCCTTTGTGTTGGTGAGCCGGGAGGGTGGTGCCTCCCAGTTCCACGGGGACAGAAGCTCCTGCTTTAGGGACTGTTCTTGACCCCTGCCCTACAAGCTTCCATGTGGCTGTTCATCTGTATTCTTTATAATAAACTTGTAAATGTATGTAAGTATTTCTTGGAGTTCTGTGAGCTACCCAAACAAATTAATTGAACCCCAAGAAGGGTCATGGGGACCTCCAGTTTATAGCCAGTTGGTCAACTTGGACATATGATTGGCAGTGGGGGCGTCTTGGGGGCCTGTGCCCATCATCTGTGGGATCTGACGCCATCTCCAGGTGGATAATGTCAGAATTGAATTAAATTTGTAGGACACCCAGTTGGTGTCTGCTGGAAATGGGGATTTGCTTGGTGACACACACTGGAGCAGCATACCCTGAGTTTTAACAGGATGCCCTACTGCCTGGCAAGAGGCTCTATTCCCAGCCTCCCTTACAGCTAGACTTGGCCACTGGACGAAATTGTCGCCATGGGAAAGTGACCAGCAGTCAGGAAGGCAAATCCATGGCATTTGCTTTAAAGGAAGTTGCTTGCCCTCTTCTTGCTTCCTCCCTTCCTCTTCCCATTGGCTGGATCATGATGAGTGGATGGTGGGCAAGCTTCAGCCACGCAGGGGACAATTCCCAAGGGATTATTGAGAACGAGGATGAAGAGACCCCAATCCCTGAATAAGCTTCTAGAACAAGGCTGCCTAACTATGATGGCTAGGTGAGAAAAAAGCAGACATTTATTTTGTTGAAGCCATTGCAGTTTGGGGTCTGCTTGTTGGAATAGCTGAACCCATTTTAAAGACGAAATAACTGAGGCTTGGCCAAGAACCCACAGCTAATAAGGTTTGGGACAGGGATTAAGCCGAAACAGTCAGACTTCAGAGTCTGCCCTCTTGGGGTTTCCTTAAACGAAGGCCCTAAACCCTCTAATATAAACGAGTCATGCCTCCCAGAGAAATTAGTGAAAGAATGGGTCAGAGTCTAACCATTTTAGAACAATTATTCTGGAAATATCAGTGAAACCTCCTTGGGAGATAGAAGCACAGTCAGATGGTTTGACAGAAAGAAAAAGGACAAGACTTGTAGTCAGTGTGAGTTCTGGTGGCACTACCTACTTGGGGACATTATTGAGTTCCTCAGAACATCCTGGGTTTCCTCTTCTTTAAAAAAGATGACAATGACACCAGTTCATAACTCTGAAGATTAAGTAAAATAATGTGGCTAAAAGGTTTATAACAAAAGCTGACCTAGAGAAATAATTCAATAAATGGTGCTTTTCTTTTCACAAGTATGACTTTTCCATCAAACGAGCTGCCTGTCCCTGGGTGCTCCCCAGGAAACAAACCCACTTCCTGCACCTACCAAGGGCGGGTCTTGGAGACTGGTGCCCTGACCCCAACAGCCCTGCACTTGAGAAGGCTTGAGGTCCTAGCTGGCCAAGACGCATGATTCTCAGGGTGGGAATCACGGAGCTCCTGCTCGAGGTTCTTTCTCCAAGCCCTGGACACAGCCAGTCAGAGATGGGCAGAGCTCATGAACCAGGGCTGTGTTGCCTGCCTGCAGCTTTCACCCTCTGAGGTGAAAGGCCCTTGAATTCCCATCTCATCCCACCAGTCCTCAGACCCAGCAGGAAATAAAGAGGGTGCACTGTCAAGACCCCACCAGCCAGCCTGGTCCAGACTCATCCTTGGGTCCTATGCCCTCAGGATACTCAGACACACTCAGGAATTAGATGCGGAGCGATGAGGGGTGAGGGGGAGAGGAGAAGGCCAGGGAGGAGGCCATCCTCTTGCCTTGTCACTATTTATTATCTGGTATAAAACAGGAAATGTACACTCTGCTAGCAGTTCGATTTAATTAAATGCTTAAGAAAAATGAAACTGAGGACAGGACAGTTTAAAGAACAATTTTGGAGATGATTGGGTGACAGGAATTACCTTTAGCCATTCATCAGGCAACCTGGATGCAGGGGCAGGGGCTGCATGGCCCGGGGAGTGAGGGGGGGCAGGCAAAGCTGGCCCAGCTGAGCCCAGGCCAGGTGGCTCTCAGTATGTGTAGGATGGGAACCAGACGTCAGTAAGCTCGAAGGCATGTTCCCAGGGAGGGCAGAACATTCCAGAGGGCAGGAACAGATGCCAGACAGTTCTTTGCTGAGAGCTAACCCTGAGTCAGCTGCCCCGAAGGAGGAAGGACCTGGTGGGAGGGGGCTGTGAGCGTGGGGCCCAGGGCAGTGGGTGCAGCTGGGCGGGCTGACCCACAAGGGTTTGCGAAGTTGCTTGAGACCTGGAAAAAGGTGAATGGCTCCAAAATGTGCCAAGAAAACTGTACAGTCCATATGAACGATACTTTAAAAGCCAAAATTGAATATTTTCCCCCCAGAAAATGTGCAAAGCAAACTGTGGCAGGGATGAGTTGGGAGGTGACTGGGGACCGTACATCTGATGTCTCACATTGGACCTGGAGGGAGAAGGAGGGCTCCAGGCTGGAAGCGGCTCTGGTCTCCAGTCAAGAGATTTGGCTCCTGACGTTTGTTCAGTAAGAGTCGTAGTGAAATAATTCAATATTTCGGACCCACAGCATCCTCATCTGCAGAATGAGGGTGGTGAAGATGGTGAGGATGTTTACGAGCTGAAATGGGCAGACTTGAATTCTGTGTAAGGTCCGTGGGGCCCCAGAGCCCTCAGAGCTGCACCCAGGCATCTCTGCCCACAGGGACTTTCCAGTTTCCCTCCCATCTCCTCCTGGACACCTTCTGAAAACGATGTCCTTTGATGGTTGGGGCACCCCCAAACCCAAATGTAAAAGGACAGATGGTCCACTAGGGGCTTCATCAAGTACCTTCCATGGCCACGACATGAAAATAAAACATCAGCTGGAGAGAAAGTCTGGTTCTTGTTCCATTAGGAAGGTGAGGCCCAAGAAACAGCTACTGAAGGGCCGCAGAAAGAAAGCAGAGGTAGCTGCTCCAGGGAGGGGTGCGGGGGCCACTGGTCAGGCTGCAGGCGAGGGCAGGACAGCGCCTGCAGCCTGGAGGGACTCCCGACTGAACAAACATTGTCAGGCCAGCCTAGGACAGCCTTGCATGAATCTGGGAGGAAGAAAGTTCCTCCCGCCCCCCTGAGTTGGCTTCATTATCCTCACGTCATCATCCGTTGACCCCTTCCTGATGAGGGCTGATGGCGAAGCTGTTGCCCGCGCTCCCAGGACAGCCCACAGTCCAGGGATTAGTGTCCGGGGCCCCAGGGACCTGACCGTGCAGCTCCCCACTCTCACCAGATGTACCCCCTCCCCACCCGCTAGTCCCCTATCAGGTGGACCAGCCTCACCCCACTCACTCCTCAACCTAGAAGATTTCGCTTCCCCATCAGCTCACAAATTATTTAAATAAGCCACTCGCATCCTGCTGGTTCCCTCTGCTCTCGAGTGCATCCCCGAGGGTCCCCGTGTAAGGCAGGGTCCTCTCTCTCAGGCCACAAGGACCTGTGACTAACAGGTTGCTGCCCATCTCATCTGTCCAGTGTCCGGCATCTCCTACTCTTTTGGGGAGGGAATCCTTCCCTCATCAATGGGGTGAACAGGAGGTGATCAGAACAAGTGCTTGGGAGGAAAGTCTGCAGAGGGAAATAAAAAAAAAAACTGATAGTGAGATCACTCCCCTGCCCTGCTTTCTCCAAGGACAGGGAACAAGAAAGGTAGAGGGAACCGAGGTTTCCCCACTGAGTGAGTCCAGGATCCCTCACCCTCTGCATTGTCAAGGTCTGGTCTGGCTTCTCTTTCCCTGAGGTTTTGAGGGCAGAGACTGGGTTCTGCATCCTCACTCCTAGCACGGGGTCTGGTCAGGACTGCTTGCTGAATTAGCAAAATAATGTGACTGGGGAGGAGTTGTCTGACCCCAATCTAAGTGCCGGTGGATTACACCCATGACTCTGGTCTCTGGAAGAAGTTTGACATCACTGAAAAAAAATAACAACAATAGAAAAGACCAGAAGGGTGTTTTTCCCCCAGCTCATTGTTATGTTTTGCAACCACACACACACAGTAAAAATAATTGAATATACTCTATGCCCCTGGGAGCACAGCCTACACAGAGGAAGGGAAGACGGGAGTTTGGTTACTTAAGTGCTGTGGGCTCCAAGGCGAGGAGACAGGTTGGTCACGTGGGCAGGGAAGAGGGTCTCCATGCCTCAGTCCTTGGACTCAGGCTGCCTGAAACAACAGCTGAGGTAGGGGCAGGAGGCATCTTTCAGGAGAGCAGGCTTAGGTTTCCTGCTCAGCAACAGCCTACTGTTCCCTTCTAAAAGCAAGGAACATATGGAAGGAAAACAGGGAAAAATACCTGAGCTTCATTGTTCTCACCTTCGGGGCAAAGGAAAGATGCAGGGTGGTTCGTGACCTAACACAGCTTGGGAATTTCCTGTGAATCTCTTGCTTGGTTGTTGAAGAGACACCATTACCAACATGGACTATTTTGATGATAGAATCTAAACAGTGCCTGTCTTTGAGCACATTCAGAATAAAATCAACCAGCAATTCCGCTCGTACGGATCTGCCCAAGAGAAATGAAGATGTACAGCCATGCAGAAACGTGTGTGAATGTTCACAGCAGTGCTATTCAAGATCGCCCAAAGGAGAAAACAGACCAAATGTCCATCAGCAAGGGAATGGATAAACAAAGTGTGATATATATATATATCGTGGAATAATATTCAAACAAAGAAAGGAATTTTGATACATGCTGCAACAGGGATGGACCTTAAAAACTTTATGCTGAGCACAAGAAACCAGGCACAAAGACCACGTGGTACAGGATTCCATTTATACAAAACGTCAAGAACAGGCAAATCTATGCAGATCAAACAGAGATGAGTGGTTGTCCATGGCTAGATGGGGTGTGGAGCATCGGGGAGTGAGAGTTCAGGGGTGCAGTGTTTCTTTTGGAGGTGATGAAAATGTTCTAAAATGGATGGTGGGGATGGTTGCCCAGCTCTGTGAATGTACTAAACATCATTAATTGTGCATTTTAAATGGTGAATTGTATGGTGTGGGAGCATTAGTTCAATAAAATGCTTAAAATCTAAAAAGAGAGAAGGAAATCAAGGTCTCCCAAATTCCCTGTTGCGTCTCCACATCCCCAGTCATGTGCTGGGAAGGACAGGGGTCCTGCTTTTCCGAGGTGGCTGGTGCCCCCTATATGGCCACTTTCCCCCACCCCGCTGCCTGCTCGACGTCCATCTTCCCATTCTTGCTGATTAACAGCCCGTGATCTGCCCGGGGTGGTCACATACCCAGGCATGCACACTCCTGTGCTACAGACCCTCTGGCAGACCTTGGTCCAGGTGACTCCTTCTGGCCGATGAGAAAGAAGCGGCTGGTGTGCAGGTGGGTCCTTTCCCAAGTGAGGAGACCCCAATATGGAGAAGGGCATGGCTCTTCTGCTTTAAAAAAAATTACTATTATTATTTATTTTATTGAAGTATAATTGATTTACAATGTTGTGTTAATTTCTGCTGTACAGCAAAGTGATTAAGCTATACATATATACATTCTTTTTCATATTCTTTTCCATTATGGTTTATCACAGGATATTGAATATAGTTCCCTGTGCTATACAGTAGAATCTTGTTGTTTATCCATATATATATATATAATGTTTTGCATCTGCTAATCCCAAACTCCCATTCCATCCCTCCCCCAGCCCCTCTCTCCCTTGGCAGCCACAAGTCTATTCTCTATGTCTGTGAGTCTGTTTCTGTTTTGTAGATGAATTCATTTACGTTATATTTTAGATTCCACATATAAGTGATATGGTATAGTATTTTTCTTTTTCTTTCCAACTTACCTCACCTAGTATGATGATATCTAGGTCCATCCATGTTGCTGCAAATGGCATGATTTCATTCTTTTTATGGCTGAGTAATATTCCATTGTATATATGTACCACATCTTTATCTATCCCTCTGTCAATGGACATTTAGATTGCTTCCATGTCCTGGCTATTGTAAATAGTGCTGCCATGAGCATTGGGGTGCATGTGTATTTTCAAATTATAGTTTGGTCTGGAAATATGCTCAGGAGTGGGATTGCAGGATTATATGGCAACTCTATTTTTAATTTTTTGAGGAAACTCCATACTGTTTTCCATAGCGACTGCACCAATTTACATTTCCACCAACAGTGCAGGAGGGCTCCCTTTTCTCCACACCCTCTCTAGCACTTATTATTTGTAGACGTTTTGATGATGGTCATTCTGACGGGTGTGAGGTGGTGTCTCATTGTGGTTTCGATTGGCACTTCTCTAACGATTAACAATGATGAGCATCTTTTCAGGTGCCTATTGGCCATCTGTGTTTCTTCTTTGGAGAAATGTCTTAAAATTATTTTTAATTGAATCAATGTGACATGTAACATTGTGTAAGGTGCACAACATGTCATTTTACTATATTTATATACTGTGATATAATTGGCAATATAGCAAGATTTATCGTGTTACATGATCACAGTACAATATTATTGTTTGTAGCCATTATACTGCGTACTAGATCTCTATGGCTTTTTTTTATTACACATTACAAGTTTGTGCCCTTAAACAACATCAGTCTTATCAACCACCCTCCCGCATCCCCCATCCCGTGGTGACCACCTTGCACTCTCTGTTTTTTTTGGTTTTTTTTTACAGGTTTGCCTTTTTTAGATTCCACATATAAGTGATATCATATGTGTTTGTCTTTCCTTGTCTGACTAATCTCACTCAGCATAACGTGCTCAAGTCCATCCACGTTGTGGAAAGATTTGCTCCTTTCTAATGGCTGAATAATATTCCATTGTGTATACATACTACATCTTTTTTATCCATTCATCCGTTGATGGGCATTTGTGTTGTTTCCATACCTTGGCTATTGTGAATAAACATGAGAGTGCAGATAGGTCATCAAAATCCTGTTTTTATTTCTTTGAGTATATAGTGGGAAATGCAATTGCTGGATTGGATAGTGGATCTATTTATAATGTTTTGAGGAACCTCCATACTGTTCTACATAGTGGTTGGACCAATGTACATTCCCACCAACAGTGCAGGAGGGTTCCCTTTTCTCCACATCCTACCAGCACCTGCTCGCTCTTGTCTTCTTGACAATGGCCGTCCTGACAGGTGTGAGGTAATAACTCACTGTGGTTTGGACTTGCATTCCCTTGATGGTTGATGGCGTTGAGCATCTTGTCATGTGCCTCTTGCCCATTTTGATGTGCTCTTCTGCTTTTTTTTTCTGCACAAAATGTGGACCCAATGCTGACTTTCTTCCCACTGCCCATGACTGAAATAATTCAAATGCTAACCCATCCACTCTGTGTTTGTAGAGGTGGGTTCCTCATGGTGAGTTGAAGGGAGGTTTCTGGAAACCAGGAACACTGGTTTTCTGCTCAGACCCCAACACCCCTCCACACAGGGTCCTTGATGAGGAGACAAGCATTTGTGAGGACAATGGCCCAGGACAGCACAGAGGATGGGTCCCATCTGTCACTCTGCACGTCTAGGCCTGGCCTTAGAGAGCCCCTCCCCTACTCCTCTCAACACCCCCCTAACCTGCTCTGTCTGTGGTGCCAAATAGAGGGAAGCAGCAGAGGAGTGCTGGGTAACAGACCACAGAGCCGCTGGGGAAAGAACGTGAGGGGCATGGCCGGTGTCCTGCTTTGGCTGCCCAGGGGCGGTGAGCAGAGAAAGACAGACTGGCCCAGCTCCTGACTCCCAGGGGAAGGGGGAGATCAGAGAGCCCCACCAGAGGGCTCCCTTTCAATGCATGCTGAGTCCATCTCCAGGAACGGCCCTTCCCTGGAAACCCTGGCCAGGGACCCCCATCTGGGAGGGTTTTGGAGGAAGGCACCTCAGCTTCCTTCCCAATTCCCTCCCTGGAGGAGATGCTGCAGAGACCTCAGTGGGCCGACAATGCTGGCATCCCTCCTGGACCTGTCTCATCACTGTGAAAGGAGACTTGAGGATGGGGAGTCTTAGATCCCAGCCCCTTCTGGGCTGCATCCCTGCCCTAGGGTCTTGGGTAGCATCAGGGCCCAGAGTGAATGACTCAAACCGAAGTGACAGGCATTCTCCCTGGGGCAGAGATCTAAGGTTGCAGCTCATGGTCCTTCCTCTGTGTTAATATGTGCAGCTCACCAGGCCTTGGTGGTCTCAGGTGATGCCCAGGATGTGGTCAAGAGTAGAGAGGTGTGTCTTTGGGAGTTGGTGCTTTGCTTGAATTTGCAATGACATTAGAAACCCATAGGAGGAAGATTCCTTTTCCCCCTACGTTGATGTCCTAACCCCCAGAAGCTTAGAATGTGCTGTATTTGGGGATAGGGCTTTTAAAGATGGAATTAAGTTTAAAAAAGGTCATGAGGGTGGGCCCTAATCCAATAAGATGTTGTATCTTTATAAGAAGGGGAGATCAGTACACAGACACACTCACAGGGATGACCACGTGAGGACACAAGGAGAAGATGGCCGTCTACACCTCTCTACACTGAGGAGAGAGGCCTCAGGAGAAACCAGCCCTGCAGACACCCTGATCTCGGATCCCAGCCTCCAGGACTGGGAGAGAATAAATACTGTTGTTTAAGCTGCCTGGTCTCTGGTGCTTTGCTCTGGTTCCTGAGCTGATTAATGCAGGGTGTAGACAGAGGCTCTAAGACTCTGAAGGTAAAGTGAATACACCCCACAGAGGCAGAGGTGCCCATGAACTTGGGGCTCTGACAGGGAGCACAGAGGGGAGGGGGTGCAGAGAAATAGGACTTGAGTCACCACCTCCGTCTGGGAGCCCACAGCACTGTCCAGGGCCGTTCGCTTTGCTTCCTGTAGGTCTAGGAAATTTGGAATCATTTGTCAGAGTCCCACAGACCAGCCCCAGTGTTTGCATTTGGCTGATATCTGATGATTGGATGAATGTGGCAGCACACCTGAGCCCAGATCCTGGAGGCCCCGATGGAATTGTTGAGTCCCAAATCTATGGACAATCTAGGGGAGGGGGAGGGGCAAAGTAGAGAGATTGACCATCAATCGTTTGGGGCACAGGGGGTGGAGGGGTTACAGTATTGATCTACAAATATCATTACATTAATTTGTGACATGGTTTTCAACTCCATCAAAGAGCTGGCGGAAGGAGGGGAGAAAATAAAGAAGAGAAATTGTGGGACACAGAGCAAATCTGCTTTCATGACACCATGTTTCTGATTATAGACATAATAGACAATTACTTCAGAAAACTTGGGAAATCCTGTGAGCATCAGGGGTGGAGGTCAAGCTTCTCATAACCCACCGGAGACACCGACGTGATGCTGGGTGTGATATTCAGTAGAGACGGTTCGTGTACGTTCTCGTCACTAAAAATCTCTATCTTGATACAAAAATTCCTCCCCACACCGTGTCTGCAGCTACACAATGATGCACACTGTGAATGAGCCACACTCAACGTTTCCTCTATTTATAAGATCGAGGTTGCTCCTTATTTTATGTAACCGTGCCATCCACGGGTTTATGCTCGAAACTGTATTTGCATCTCTGATCGTTTCAGCAGGCGACTTCCCAGCATGGGGTTCGCTGAGAGATGAACAGTCTGGGACTCTGGACTCAGGGTCAGATCACTTATCACTTAGCAGAAAGGAGAGTGGATTTGCCTCCAGCCACACAGGGGAGGCCGGTCCTGCTGAGACTCAGAGCACTCATTTCTGAAACCCAAGCAAAATGAAGTAAATATTGGTTCAATAATTTCATGATAGTTCCTAAAACAATTATTAATATCTGTAATGTTATGAAGAGCCAGTGTTAGGAATCTCATCACTACACCTCAGCTGGGCATAATGACCTCTGCAGGTCATGGGAAGGAAGCGATCTGCTGTCTGGTCTTCCTCCTGGCTGGTCACCCCTATGCCTGACATTTGACCCCCTCAGCTCCCACCTGGACACAGCTCCTTTACCCACCGGTCCCTGATTTGCTTGAGCAAAGGTGTAGTACGTGGTCCTCCTGCACAGTGTGTCCACGGCCCCACAGTGGGTCACATAGTGGCATCATGTGTGTGTCACCAATTGCTGCAGGCACCTCTGCTGGCTGTCCTGCTCTCGGCCATTCGTGACTTGGGCACATGAGAAGGGAACAGAGCACCTGATTTCTGGTGAACTTCAGTGTGAGTTTTCTAGGGATGCTGTAACAAAGTACCATAAACTGAGAGCTTAAAGGACAGGAATTTATTCTCTCACAGTTCTGGAGGTCAGAAGACTGAAATCCAGGTGTGGGCAGGGCTGTGCTCCCTCCAAAGGCTCTAGAGGAGGACCCTTCCTGTCTCCTCCAGCTTCTGATGGCTGCAGGCATTCCTGGTCCTCCTCGGTTTGTAGATGTCACTCCAGTTTCTGCCTCTGTCATCACATGGGCATCTTCCCTGTGTGTGTGTTTTGTCTCTTCTTAGAAGGATCAGACGTTGAATTTGGGCTCACCCTAATCCTGTATGACCTCATCTTAACTTGACTGCATCTGCAAAGATCCCTATATCCAAATCAGGTCACATTCACAGGTACTGGGAGTTAGGATTGTAAGCAGCCCCCAAACCTAACAGATTATAGATTTCACCAAGCTATATTTTAATTTCACCTTTACACCAGGTGCTCCATGCTTCACTAACCTCCAGCCCTTGCATACCTTTCAAATCTTTTGATCACTCAATGCCTTGCCTAACCTGTTGATTCTTTTCTTAGATGAAAGAAGTATGGATGAAGAATAAGTAATTAATGGACGGCTAGACCTTTTCCCCAGCCTCCCCTTCAGTAATCCTACGAGCAAATGGCATGAACAAGATAGCATCTAAAGAAAGATCACAAGGAGTCGGCAAGACTGTCCGCAGTGAAAGACGATGAAGACTCTGACCCCCTCCCCAGATAATTAACCGTGACTAGCTTCCCCTTTCTCCCTTTAAAAGCTCTCATGGTCAAGCAGAATCTTCGGAGTTTGTTCTTAGACACAAGTCCACCTTCTCCCCAGGTTGCTGGCTTCCTGATTAAAGCGAACTTTCCTTTTCCAACCAACACTTGTCTCTTGAGTATTGGCTTTTGAGCAGTGAGCTGCTGAACCTGAGTTCAGTAACAGAACTTCACCATAGCTTCTGGGGGACACAAGTCAACCCATAAAACCTGCCAGGTGACCTCACCAGCACTCTGGAGTAAGAACTCACCTTGCTCCGCAGCCTAGATTTCCACTCAGCTCATATATTCTGGCTAGAAAATCACACCACTGGCATCTGGAGCACGGGAGCACGGCAGGAATTGGGGAAATCCATATTATTACTTTGCCAGACAGGCATGAGGCTCTGCCTATATTTGAATACAATTCCAGTTAGGCTACCACATGTCTTCGGGAAGGTGTCCTTGGGGAAGGTCCGTTCTAATGAGTAGATAAGAATGATGTGTAATAAACATATGAATTATGAGAATGTAATTGATGCTCTGGAAGGAAAGGGACTTCTTCCCCTTAATGTGGAGCTACATAAATCTTGTTCAGCACATTCACTAGTTTGGAGGGAGTTTGTCTTAGGCTAAGCAAGGGAGCTCTCAGCCTTGGCCCTGCACGCATGAGCAGACATTACCAATCCGGCAGGTCCAGACTCCTGCATCGCAACAATTCCGGCCTAAAAGCTCCACTCTGTACATCCTCCCTCCCACCGAATCCACCCACAGAATTAATGAGGGGGCGTTTATCAGAGTAAGGATGAATGCCAGTCACCAGCCTCGGTGCAGAGAGAAGGAAGCTCTACGCCTGTCCCCCACCTGCCCCCAAATAAGAACAAACCTCACAGAGGATCCCCGTTTTACTTGGACTTCACTGCGGGCTGTTATCATCAGCAGCCTCACTTACACTGACTGTGCATTTGGGGAATCGAAGGTGTTACCTGCATGGGCGGTTGTCTTTTGTGAAACCAAGGATGCTCGGGCAGGCAGGCAGGTGGGCGTGGGGATGAGAATGGATGGTCCCAGGCCTGTCATTTCTCCTTGAACAGCCTCGGTCCCAGGTTGAGTGCAAGTTACCAAACATGCGTTGCTGCGGACGCTGGAGGTTGAAGCCATTTGCAGCATGTTTAATTTACCTCCAGAGAGGCCAATTTATAATTCAAATATTGCTGCCCTAAATTACACACACGCTTTGAGCTGAGTGGAGATGGAGAGATTTGGGTCCTTTAAAGAAAACCCATAAAGCCCCCACTTCTCTCCCATCTAGGGAGTTCTGCTCTCTTGAGCAACTTTTCAGCTCCCTGAGAATAGCATGTTTTGAGCAAAAACAGACAGTAAAACTGAAAGAAGAAAATTAAATATGAAAATTTAATTAAATCCCCCTTTGATCATTCTCTCTAGAACCAGCGCAGGGGCTGTTGCCATTCAGACACAAATAAGATAACCTCTCAGGCTAATTAGGATAAGGGACGGGCTTGGAGCAGGAGGGATGTCAATCTCGTGGCCACACACCCGTTCAGGTGGGCCGCGGTGAGGAGAGTGACGCCACAGGCTTTAGTTGGGTGCCATTTCTCTATTGTCCAGCGTCGTCCATCTGTAAAGGGTCCTTTGCACTTCCTGGAAGGTCTCCCATTTCTTGGGCAGCTCCCCAGAGTGGGCCGTGGGCTGTCTATGGGGCAAAAGGCCCAGGAGCTACACTGAGAGTTTTGGTCCTTATTTTCCAGGCCTGTGGGGGGAGTGTTACCTTTTAAACCAGCTCCATACATCCCACTCTAGGCCCCTGCGTTCCTGCATTGTGACAAAAACACAAGTGAAAGAACAACGAGTGAGTCACATGGGACCCAGGAGCCTCATTGTCTGCTTCGGGACATGGACATGGCCCCTGCATGCTGCCCCCCACCTTCTACCCTAAGACTGAGTCACTTTCTCAATTAGATGGAGCTCAGGCCAGTTTAGAGGGTGGATACATGTGCACACATGCATGTGCACACAGATACACATGCATGCATACACAGAGACACACATATGTATATGGAAACACATGCACACACACAAACACATGTACATACACAGACATACAAACACACAGCCACATATGCACACAGATACACATATGCATATGGAAACACATGCATGCTCAAACAGATGTGTACACATGTATCCACAGAGACATACACGGACACACAACCACACATGCATACGTACATACACACATATGCACACAGACACATACATAAAGATACACACACACACACACACACACACACACACACACACACACACACGGAGGGATTCAGTGCCCACAGGGTATCTTTAGAAAAGTGCTACCCACATTTCTGGTTTGTGTGCTGTGATGAATTTAGAAGTCTGAAGTGAGCCCTACATTTTGGGAAATATGCTAACTTAACAAACTTTGCTTAGGAGCAAAAAGGCCCCCAAGGGGGAGATACAGGAGAACAAGAAAGCTGGGTTCAGGTTTAAGTGCAGGAGAACATCCCTGACTCAGGCTGCAGTGGTGCAGAATTGGTGATGGTATAATTTATGGGGTGATCAAAGTCTTTCCTGGAACGATTTAGGAGGAAGTGTTTTGCTAAGCAAACTATGTTGCAAAGGATTTCAGGGACCTTGTTTAAAATATTAAGAGAATCAGTTGTTTCCCAGTGTTTCGGAAGCATCATTTGCATACAATTAATATAATATTACAAATTATTTTCAATGATTGCTTCAGGGCCTTGTGTCCCCTAACAATTTTATTGGACAACATTTTTGTTAGATTGGTTTATAAGAAATTATGTAATTAGTTTTTTTTAAAAAGTCTTGAAAATCTACTTTTTATCTAATCCCAATTGGCCTTCTTGCTTTGTGGACCCAAGGGAAGAGAAGTGGTCCAGTTTTCCCTCCCTGCTCCAAACCGCCCTGGAACCCGTGGCTTAAACATGCCCATCATCGGATGAATGGATAAAGAAGATGTGGCACATATATACAATGGAATATTACTCAGCCATAAAAAGAGACGAAATTGAACTATTTGTAATGAGGTGGATAGACCTAGAGTCTGTCATACAGAGTGAAGTAAGTCAGAAAGAGAGAGACAAATACCGTATGCTAACACATATATATGGAATTTAAAAAAAAAAATGTCATGAAAAACCTAGGGGTGAAACAGGAATAAAGACACAGACTTACTAGAGAATGGACTTGAGGCTATGGGGAGGGGGAAGGGTAAACGGTGACAAAGCGATAAAGAGGCATGGACATATATACACTACCAAACGTAAGGTAGTTAGCTAGTGGGAAGCAGCCGCATAGCACAGGGAGATCAGCTCGGTGCTTTGTGACCGCCTGGAGGGGTGGGATAGGGAGGGTGGGAGGGAGGGAGACGCAAGCGGGAAGAGATATGGGAATATATGTATATATATAACTGATTCATTTTGTTGTGAAGCTGAAACTAACATACCATTGTAAAGCAATTATACTCCAATAAAGATGTTAAAAAACAAACAAACAAAAAAAAAAACATCAAAAATGTAACCCTCCTCCTGATTCTCTGAGCAGACTCAGCAGTTTGTTGGCTGGTTTGCCTGGGATCCTTGTGAGGGCAGGGCTCACTCTTGGGTCCCCTGGGGCCAGGCTCAGCTGGGACACGATTGCATGTGTCCTTTCACCCCAGGCTTCGTCCTGGCAGGTTGTGCTCAGGAAACATTTCAAGAGGGTGACAGTGGAAGCTGCAAAGCACTTGAGTGTCAAGGCCTCCATTACCAGTCCACTTGGCTGGGTCACGGAGTGTCCAGATAGCTGGTAAAGCACTATTCCTGGTTGTGTCTGGGGGGGTGTTTCTGGGTGAGGCCAGCATTTGGATTAGTGAACTGAGTAGAGCAGACGGCCCTCCCCGATGTGAGGGGCCTCGTCTGATCCACTGAGGACTTGAATAGAGCAAAAGTGGAGGGAGTTTGATTCTGTCTCTCTGCCTGACGGCTGAGCTGGGACCTGGGTCTCCAGCCCTTGGACTGGAACCACTGCACTGGGGCTCCCGCTTCTCAGGCCTCCAGGCTCAGACTAGAACTTGCACTGTTGGTTCTCCTGATTCTCTGGTTTTCAGACGCGGACTGGACTTAAGCGTCAGCTCTCTGGTTCTTGGGCTTCTGAAATTGGACTGGAAATACACCACCGGCTTTCTTGGGTCTCCAGCTTGTAGATGACAGAACTTAGGACTTCTCAGCCTCCACAATCATGTAAGCCAATTCCTCATAACACATCTCTTTGTGTCTCTCTCTCTCCCACCTACCTGTCTCCTGTTGCTTCTGTTTCTTTGGAGAACTCTGGCTACTACGGCCCCTAAACTCATGCCTGTTATTTCCACCGCATTCCATTGGGTAAAGAAAGTCACAAGCCCCCTCCTCCCACTGGCCCCCAACCCAATTCAAGGGGAGGGAAAATAGACTCCAACTTTTTTTTTTATTTTAAAATTAAAAGTTTATTTTATTCTATTTTTGGGTTGTTTATCATTTTTTAAAACTATTTTATTCAAGTACAGTTGATTTACAATGTTGAGTTAATTTCTGTCATACAGAAAAGTGATTCAGTTATACATATATACACACATTCTTTTTCATGTTCTTTTCCATTATGGTTTATCACAGGTTATTGAATATAGTTCCCTGCGCTCTACAGTAGGACCTTGTTGTTTATTCCTCCTGCATATGATAGTTTGCATCTGCTAATCCCAACTCCCAGTCCGTCCCTCTCCCACCCCCTGCCCCCTTGGCAATAAGTCTGTTCTTCATGAAATAGAGTCCAACTCTTGGAGGAGTGGCAAAGAATTTGTGGTCTTATTTCATCTACTACAAAATATTACTAAAGATTGTTGATTTCTGGGGGGCAGGGAGTATAAGAGAATCAGGTGTTCATTTCCTTTCTCTGGAAGGTAGAAAAGATATTTAAGGAACTTTCCCGGGTATATCTTCAAGAATGGCACAGAGAAGAGAGTCTGGATAAGTTCCCCTAGTAAGCCAGAATGTGGAGATTTGAAACAAAGATTCAAATGAAATCATTTAAAGGAAAACATTAGGGCTTTCTGCATAAAAGGACCCTACATGTCAGTTCTTACCCCAAATCCCCTCTCTGAATAGTGTCAAGTGAGCACAGAGGACGGATACTCTGAGTATTTTGTGACATTATTCTTAGCCACACACTTGGAACTGTGTCCCCCTGACATTCCTTCCTGAGTCACTGATCGCCATGAAAGTTTGCTAAGACCCTAAGTGGGCTCGGACACTGTATTAGTTTGCCGCAACAAAGTGCCACATATGGGTGGCTTAAACAGTCGGAATTTATTTTCTCACAATCACAGAGGCTGGAACTCCTAGATCCAGGTGTGGGCAGAGTTGGTTCCTCCTGAGGCCTCTCTCCTTGGCGTGTGGATGGCTGCCTTCTCCCTGTATCCTCAAATAGTAGTCCCTTTGGGTGTGACCGTGTCCTGATCTCCTCTTCCTATAAGGACACCGGTCAGATTGGATTAGGGCCCAACTACATGACCTCATTTGAGCTTAATCATCTCTGTAAAGATCCTATCTCTAAACACGGCCACATTGTGAGGTCCTGGGGCTTTACCATATGAATTTGGGGGGAAGGACGGGACACCATTTAGCTCACAACAGACACAACCGTCACCTTTGCTGGAAATAATAAATTAGTAAACATGGCATTTTTTCTTTCCTTAGAGTAGAAAGTATACTCCCAGTCTGGGGGCAGGCCCGTAGGCATGAGGCAGGTGGATTCACACCACGCCTAGTGTTGCCAATGTAGGCGCTGTAACAACAGCTAGGTTTCTGGTTGACAAGCAAAGGACTCCTACCTGCAATTTTTGGTTTGTACAAAAGTTGTTCTTTTTAAAATTTTAACTTCGGATGGCTTCATCAAAGGAACGACATTGACATGCATGCATTTAACTTGGAAAAACTTAAAAGAACTTTGTTAAATGTCAAAACGGCATGTACGAGCACCAAAGCTAACAAATGGAGGATTGTTTTCTCTTTTTCCCTCTTGAATCTGGTGCTCGGCGCCTTCGCTCACACACTTTCATCCTCCATATCAATGACACCCCAGAGCGGCAGAACCCTTTACAAACATTAATTAATTCTCCCAATCCTCCTGTGAAGTGTGTGTGGGGGTCATTCATTCCTCTCTTTTAAAGAGGAGACTTGAAGCCAAGAGGTTAAATGACTCACCCAGATGAAAGTCATCAGAGAGAGTTAGGAAATTGAGTTGGGTTCAAAATGGGGTCTGGAAAATTCATTATATGTTCTAAGAAGCACAAGTCCTAGTCCAAAGTGAACTGTTCATTGAAGCAGTCAGGTAGAACAAACAGAGCTTATGAGATTTGGAGATAAAATGGATTTGGGGTCTGAATAATGGGAAGGAATCGAAAAGACAATCTAGTCAACAACCAGCCCCCACCTCTAAGGGCCATCCGGCTGGAAAAGACACAAACTTATTCCACTCATGATTTAGACACTCCATTCAAGGTGGTGATGCTGTCTGTGGTGTTGAAACGGAAAGAGGGGTGGGCAGATTTTTGAGAGTTCAGCGTAGGTTTGGTTCAGACCCCAGGTTCTCTGTGGATGAAGGGGGAGGATCTCACAAGAAGCACAGCTGCTTCCCCCATGCGGCTATGTGTCACGTGACAACTGTAAAGCCTCTGCTTACGGTCCAAGCAGACTCCACCTCTACCTGAGGACCAGCCACGCCACATCCTCCTCCAGACAGAAGCCCTTCTGAGAGGCACCTGGATTCTCACACGGGAGCAAAAGCCTAACTCAAAGTGGCTTAAGGGAAAAAAAGTCAGTCCCGGCAGTGCTGACTTCGAGGCGTGGTGATAGCACCAGAACACTGGCCTAGCTCAGCTCGGCCTCGTTCTGTCCTGGCTCTCCTCTCAGACAAACTTTTCCCTTGTAGATGTCCAATGTCTGCTGCTTCTCCAGAGCTTTCTAGCCTTCTGCAGAGGCATTTTAGTACAAAAGTGAAGAGCAGGAGTACTGGCCCCAAACTGAAAACTGTGTGACTGTGGACAAGTCATTTGACCTCTCTGTGCCTCAGTTTCCTCATCAGTACCAGGGGATGATGAGACACTCTTCCTCATAGCATGGTTGGGAGCATTAAGTGAGTTCAGGTCCATACTTAGTGTGGTGGTTAGCTCTACTCTAGAGAGTACTCAGCTATCATCAGCTATTGTTGTCACTGTTGATGCCACTGGTTGATTCATCAGAACTAGAAGTGCACTGGCCAGTAAGAGATGGCAGGGATCAAAGGTGAAGCTCAAGTATTGTTCTGGCACGGAATGAACAGTATCAGCTTGAAAGTGCTGAGGATGTGGGTCCCGAGGCAGGCTGTCTACCATCAGAGTTGGCCACATCTTCCTTTGCCTCAGTGTCTCCATCTGCTAAATGAAAATAATCAAACTGACTTTGTTAGCAGACTGAGAAGATTTAGCAAGTTACCCCATCTGGAAAGTTTAGAACTTCATCTATGATAAAATTCCAACAGTTTTCCTGATCGCAATTTTCAGGCTTTTTGTATGTGCACATTTGTGTGTGACTGGAAGAAACTGGTCATACTGCTCTTGTTACGTTCATCTTCACATTCCTGGCTGCGGACCTCCTAGGAGCCCAGTCCTGTGCTGAATGCTGAGCCCACGAGGAAGGAGGTAAAAGGCACTCTCCGTGACCTCCAGAATGAGCACAGTTACAAAGGCTGAGCGTGTACTGCATGTCAGGCACCATCCTAAGTTCTTTACGTCAATGACTTTTCATCTCTTGGATCATGGCTTTTATTTCCAGCAATTCCATTTGCATCTTTCTTACAGTCTTCCTCTCTCTGCTGAAATTCCCCATCTGTTCATGCACCTTGTCTATTTCTCCATTAGGTCTTTTAATATATTAAGTATAGTTATTTTAAAGGTCCTGTCTGACAGTCCCAAAACACAGGTCATCTTTGGTTATGGTTCTGTTGACTCCTTTATCTCTTGACAATGGGGTGTTCTCTTCTTCCTTTTTTTGTGTCTCATAATTTTTAAATTAAATGTCAGACATGCTGTGTACAGGAACAGTAGAGACTGAAATGAATATTATTTTATTCCCAGAAGTAGGATTTTTTTTTGTCAGGTCATTAGTATGAGGGATTGAGGCAACCCTGTCAGGAGTTGAGCTGGGTTTGGGTTTTGTTGTTGTTAGGGTCACCTTCAGTGAACCAGAGACCTCAAATGCCTCCATCATGTGCTACTCTTACCTTGTGCTCCATCTCAGCCTCTAGCAGTCCCTGCTTGCCTGTATTATAGAGAGGTCCCTTCCCCTGCTCTGGATCCTCCCCCATTCTGTTGCTTTTTATTTATGTAATTGATGATGTGGGCTTGGGGTGTTTTTTCTTCTGCAGCTCCAGCCTTGGTCTTAAGCAGGCACTGTGAGCCTGGGGTGGGGGTTCCCATGGGTCCTGTTCCTCCTGACTCCATAGCATATCCTCTGCCTTCTATCTGTGGGGGGGGTCTTGGATGGGAGAGCATCTCCCATCTCTCCTCCAGAGATAGCAGAGTTCTGCTTTAGATCAGTTCAGGATCCTGTGTCCAGCCCAGTGTCTCTCCTGCCTCTCTCCCATGGATGGATGGCTTTGTTTCTCCTCTACCTTCTGTACTGGTCTACTTTTTCCTGGGACTGGGGTGGAGGTTTCTGCCCCTCCCCTGGAAGGTCAGGGCTTTGCCTCATAGTGGATGTGAAGTGAAGTGGATGCCTGGGTACTACCAGGGGAGGTGGCCCTCCAGGTTTCTCACCCTGACCCAGCTGTTTTCTTGTGACTTCCCCAGTGGAAAACCATGGAAAAGAGCTTGTGAGTGATTATGGACACCCCCTGTGTCTGGGGTCCCTGAGATTCTACACTGTCATCCTAAGTCATACTCAGTTTTAAGAATTTATTCACACTTTAGATATTTTCCTCCCACTCACTTATATGCTGCCCGTTTTGTCCTTCTACATGTTGCCAAGGTAAAACACTTCCTGGATCCCACTTCTCCTCGGAGGGGCTTGTTACGCTTTGCTATTCAGTTCACCTGGATGCCTTGGCACCTCAGCTGTCTCATGAGCTCAAGAAAGGCTATGGTTTTATTAGATTATCCAGCTCTTCCTGCTTTTTAGGGTGAAGACAAAGCTTTCATGCAGGTTTCTCTTTCCTGATCTAAAGCATGGCTTTTCACAGGTGAATACTTGCAATCTTCTAAACAAGTCTATGAGGTAGGGATTCTTATTACCCCCATTTTACAGATGGAGAAACTGAGGCACAGACAAGTTCAATCACTTGCCCAAGGTAGCCAGGGTCTGATGAGGGAGAACTCAGGCAGGCTGGTTCCAGGAGGAACAAACACATTGCTACCATCATGTCACACTGCCTCTTCAGAGCCATGCAAACCAGCCAGGGAGGCTTAACTACAAAAACTGTTTAAGGGTCAAGCTCTAAAATGTGGTTATAGACATGGTACTAATGCAGCTCAAGGGAAGGGTCAACTCATCCACCAAAACACATGTGTTCATGTCGATATGGATTTGAGCTGGGCAAGGGGTTAAGATACCAGCCTTGGAGCCCATCAGCCCTTCGTTGGAGTCCCATCACCACGTCTTCATAGCTGTGTAACTCTGGGCAAGTGTCACTTCTCAGACAAACCTGGAGAACAAGAAGGACCCAACAGGTGGTATGGTTATGCTTGTTGTAACTGTTATTCGTGTCTGCCTCTGCATGTGCACAATAGGTTATCATCCTCTAAGCCATAAATATAATGTGCTTAAATGCTCTCCAGATGTAACAGATCCACTCCAATAATGCCTAAATCTGCTTTGCTGATAGCCACGGATGACTGTGCTGAACTCTTCATTCAACTATTACTTTTTGAGCACCTGCGATGCACCTAGAACTACAGAGGCCTGGGGATATAACAGTGAAAACGGCAGAAGGAAATAGACAATCAACACATAGCTGAGACAACTTATAAAATAACAAAAGTTACTAAGAATATAGAAGAGAGTACCACAGATTGAATGTTTGTATTCCCCCAAAATTTATATGTTAAATTCTAACCCTCATTGTGATGGCATTAGGAGATGGTGCCTTTGGGAGGTGATTAGGTCATGAGGGTGGAGCCCTCATGGGTGGAATTAGTGCCCTTACAAAAAAGATCCCAGAGAGCTCCCTGGCCCCTTCCACCACGTGAAGACACAGGAGAAGATAGTCATCTATGAACCAGGAAGCTGGGCCTCACCAGACATCACATCTGCCAGTATGTTCATCTCAGCCTTGCAGCCTCCAGACAAATGTCTGTTGCTTACACCAAGCCACCCAGTCTCCGGTACCTGTTATAGCAGCCTGAATGGACAAATACAGAATGTAAGGTGATGAAGAGGGCCTGAGGTTGGTGCTGGGGAGGAGGCACCTCTTTGCACGGGGAAGTCAGAGAAGCCCATCTAGGGAGACTGTTGAGCTCAGATGAGCACCTCCACTCTCCCAGCCACACTGACTTTATGCTATTTCTCAAACACCCCAGGTTCATTCTTGCTTCATGACCTTTACACTTCTGTTCCCTCTGTGTGGGTTTCTGGGTCCCAGCACTGCTGCATGGTCGCCTCCTTTTTGTCACTCAGGGCTTGGCGTTGTCTCCTCAGGAAGCCTTCCCTGACCTCCCAATCCGATCATCTTTCTCCACATCCTGGTGCCCTCGTCACCTCTTCTGTTTTATTCCTTTACAGCACTTCTCACTACCTGCATCTGTATTGCTTGTGGATTCTTTTACTTATTTTCCATCTGTCCCCCTAGAATTTGTCACATGAGAGAAGAATCTCTTCTCTCCTTTTACCACTGGATGCAGAGTTGAGCTTGGTTGGTCCCACACTGGAGATGCTCCATAGATCCCGGGTGTACAACACCCCACATGTGCAGGATTGCTGGTGGGCATTGCTCACAGAGGCTTAACCCAAGAGGATCTGCTTCTAAGGCTTAGGGCAGGGGCAGCAATTGGACAGGTGGGGGAACATCAGACCACCAGTCATGTTCTTCCTCTGCTGTGGGTGACCCCGAGCTCAATGTGGGCTGGCAGAGATAATGCTCTGAGGAGCTGCCGTGAAAATTGACACAAAGCCAAAATCACAAGGATGAGCAGAAAGCCAGACCTCAAAGGGTGTGCTACCCAACCTTCCAGCCAGGCGGGAGCAAACGTGCCCCAGTTCCCCTGTGAGATGCCGAGTCATGCTGGCTGGAACAGAGGCTGCCTGCTGGTGTGTATGATGACATGAGATTACATTTGCTTGGATTGAAAATGACAGTCAAGACCTCCTGGCTTGGCGGTTCTCTTAGACAAGCCTGCTCTAGAGTAAAACCTGCCAGTGGTTCCAGAGGTGGCATGTGACTGAGCAATCAGTGCCTATTGGTTCCTGGAGGTAGCATGTGACTAATTAGACATCTCCCAATGGTTCCCAGAGGTGGCATGTGACTGAGTAGATAGTGTGTCCTTTGGCTTCTAGAGGCTGTGATGAAAACGGCCCACGCTTGCTAAGGGGCAGAAGGAGAGCTGCCCTGGATGAGCAACAACCATAGGAGTGCATGTCTGATTTGGGCAAGTTCTGGGGTTCACAGCATGAGACCCATTAATGAGATCCTCAACCCAGGATATGGACACATCTCAGGTCTATAGCATGACTCGGTTTAGCAAAGGAGCAATTTAATCATCTGCACAACCGATACTAAGGAGAGCCACCAGACGCACTCACCAAAAAAATCAACTAAGCATCCCCATTAGAGTCTTGTTCCGATTTCACATCACAATAAAATGTCAAAGGAAGAAAAGCTGATTTCTGATATTATTAGTTTGAACTTAGTGATACTCCCTGGAAGCGTGACATTTACGGGAAAAAAAGAATAGAAGGAGGTGGTGACCCAGAGTGTGCTGTTCATCTTTAGATCTGGGATTTTTGCTTTAATTCTCCTGAGCCCCCTTGCACACTTGGAGTCCAGGCTCCCTTCTGGTTGTCTTTTGCTGGGTAACAAATTGGCTGAAGCTAGAAGCTCTAAACAACCAGGCTATTTTGCTCATGATTTTGTTGGTCAGACATTTGGGAAGGGCTCAGCTGGGGTTTGTCTCTGGTGGCTGGGGAGTCACTGGGGCTCTTCAGTCTGTACCCAGGGCCCCAGCTGCATACCTGATGCTCCCTCTGCATGGCCACTGCACCCTCCATGCGGCTAGGGCTCCTCACTGCATGACAGGGCTGGGGTAATCAGCTTGATTGTAGGGTGGCTGGCTTCCCTCCAAGCTGGAGTCCCAGTGGAGGGTCTGGAATCCCTTCCAGCCTTTGCACATCAGTTTGCAGAGCTGAGTCCTCAGAACCGTGTCCGCCCACCAGTCTGGTGTGCTCTGGGGAGGATCAGACAAGATGGAGTATGAAAAGGTGCTGTGAAATGGTCCAAGGCCAGGACGGAGGCCGGTATCAGGTCTTTCCCTGCTTGACCCCTGAGCCAACCCCCTCCTCATTTTGTGCTCATTTGTCAGCTCCTTCCCCAAACATCAGGAAACGCGTAACAACAGCATCAGAAACCACGCCGAGCTTTGACCCTGGGTTTATGTTTCTCAGGTCCCCTTTCCTTTCCATCTTCAAGTCTTCAAATCTAGATTCCCGAGAAGAAGCCACTCCTTCCCTGGCTCTAGTAGGGCTGTTTCCCATCAGCTGGGCTGCCACTGTTTGATCCCTATAAGTGAACCCAATTTAGCTGATTCATCTTGTGTTTAATTTTTATGTTAACATAACAAGGTTATAGAGCTGAACATGAGAGGCCAGGGAAAGAATTTATAATTTATAAGTGGCAGTTCTGATTTAAGACCAGGTTCCTGAAGGAAGTAGGTTGAAAAGGCACGTCCTCAGACAGAGGTTTTTTCTTCTGAGCTTGGAAAGCGTTCAGCCTGATTTAAATATAAAATCAAAGCTGTTGGCATTTAACAACCCCTGTTTAAAAGTCAGGGTTGACTTATAAATAAGACCCCAGGTTGGGCGATGGGATTTCCCGGCATCAGTATATCATCCAGGCTTTATCAACGGAGAGAAAGAAAGGTGTGTATCTAGTAGAAGCTGGGAGGGCACGGAGATTCCTTGTTGGTGGTTTTTCCAGAATTAACCACCCTGTTCGTGTGCCTCTCCCAGGGAAGCCCCTTCGCTTTGCTCTCTGATGCTTTAGGTGTTGGCATTCGTGGGTTTTCTCAGACTCCAACTGGCATCCTCTTCTGAGTCTCTCGCATGAGCCCAAGGATGGTGCAAACATGGGGAAATACAGTCTTTTTCTCACTGAGCCTGACCCTTGGGTCCTTTGGAAGCAGGTCAGGTTTGGGACAGATCCTGGAAGGTCTACGCCGGAGTTGTGAAGAGGCAGCAAAAAGTGCAGGCCCTGGATGGGACAGCACACTTAACAATGTCACTCTCCCTCGGGCCCTCGGCTTTCCCAAAGGGAAAGTAGCCCTACACTACTTTCCCATTCTTTCATAATTTCTTTCCTTTCTTTAGGATGGAACGATGCCAAGCTGACTATGGAAGGACTCAGAAATCTTAAGTTCTGGCGGGGAGACCGGCTGATTGATTCCTCAGAGTGGCTCTCGTGCTGGCCTGGGAAGGCGAGCCTGGCCCTTCTCCCAGGACCTTATTAGGCCCTCGACATCCTGAGAATAAGAGGACAAGGACCCGCCACCCCTTCTCCCTCGCTGAAGCCGCTTTGCAGAGTACCCTGAGAAGAGCCAGGCTGAAGAAAGCTGGTATTTAAACGTTCTGGAGTGGGAGAGAGGGTTGTTATGGAAACAAATTGCTCTGAGTCCCTAAAGAGGCTCAGCCCTGGCGAAACAAGAGGTGCGGGTGCCGGAGATGCAGAGGATAATATTTCAGAAAAGCTCCAACCAGACAGAAATCGCACATTTGCATTTTGGCTGGAATGTCTGATGGGCGTAGAAAGAGGGATGTGGGTATTTACAGCTCCCCTCTCAGGGTGTCGGAGTGGGGGGACCCTGGTCTCACACTCTTGATCCTGGAGCATCCCGCCCTCCTGGACAGCACTGTGCCCTCCAAGTCCTCGGGATTGAGAGATGCTGGGATGCAGGAGGCTGGGCCAGGCAGCAGTTAATTCCGGGGCTCATCCTCCACCCGGAATCCATGTGTCTCTGTGCCTTCCCAGCTGCCTGGCACCTAAGAAAATGCAAAGAAGAGTGAGGGACCAACCCTCTGTCGCTGTGGTGTGAGTGAGAACACAGGGTGAATACCAGGTTCTGCAGGTTTATTGGTACAGGGCTGGCTTGGGATCATGAAATCACTTCGGAACCTGATAGAGTTGGTGGTTGCACATCACTGTGAATGTGCTGAACACCACCGACTTCGTGCACTTCAAAAATGGCTCATTTTATGTTATGTGACTTGCAGCTCAATATGAAAAGGAAAACTAAAAGCCCTGGCGATGCTGACAAGCTGGGCGGTGGGGCATGCGGGCCCCGCCCTCCTGGTCTTTCTACCCTCTCCCCTGGGCCCACATCTGGGCATGTCCTCAAGTCCCCCGAGAATCAGCCCCTGGATCTTAAACGGCGCCCCCTCTGCCCCGGCCTCAGCATGATGGATGGAATTGGTGGCCCTCCCACCGCCCCGTCTCTCGGGCGCGAGCGGGTTAAGGGACATGGAGAGCTTACACGTGGGGAAGGAGCTGACTTCAGAGTGTTGCCCGCACGACACCAGTGAAGGGCTGGCTCGTCCACCATGCCGTCCTTCCCAGCCGAGCAGACTGCACACTCTGGCTAAAGGCTTTGCTTGCCGGCCTGGTCTGGCCTCGGCTGTGGCCGGGCCTGGGATAGGCGGGCCTATCGCCCTGAATAAGGGCTTTGCGTCCTTAAACCAGGAAAGCCACTTCTGCCATCAAGCTGGCCCGGGACCTTCTCCCTTCATCTCCCCACAAAGACCCAGTCATGCTCATCGATCAAAAGAAACACAGCAGCGAGTTAGAAAACTCCAGTAACTGGAGTGTAGCAGCTACAAATGAATCCTGGTCCAGTTTCCTTCTCTGGTGCCTGCGGCCTAATTAGGTTGTTCCCAAGAGATGGGGCTCCCGAGGAAAGTGCATGTGGGGGACTGGGGTCTGAAGCCCACTCTGTGTGCCTTGGACATGCCTGCCTGGCTCTGCCTGGTCGTTCTCCAAAAGGCTCCAGGCTGGGTTGGCGCCTCAGCTTTGGGTTCAGGGACCTTGGCTGCCCCTGTCTCCTCCCCAGGTGCAGCCCCCTGGGGTGGTGCTACAGAGTCCTCTGGGGACACATTCCTGGCCACCTACCAGTGGGTCACTGGGGGGACCCGGTACCAGGGTGGGCAGTCCTGTCGCCTCAGGAGCAGGGTGGAGCATGAAAGATGTGGACTGGAGGTGGAGGGAGGGTCCTGGTCCGGGGAGGGGGAGGCAGCAATCAGCTGTCACGCCAACTGACAGTGACTTGGGAAGTGGAGCTGTGCCCCGGACTCGTAGCTGCTCTTAGAGAACTCAGGGCAGGTCCCTGCATCTGTTACGGCCGATGACACCCGTGTTGCATAAGGATCATGAGGCAGGCTGAAGGAAGGATGCCCCCCTTCCGAGTCGGGTACCAAACGGCCCCTCTAGTGCCACAGCTGAGTTCCTGTGCCCTGGAGATCATTCAAGAGCTCAGAGAGGCCCTTGGGATATGCTGGGAGCAGGGTGCAGCTGCAATTTTCACTCTCCGTCTGCAAACCCATCAGCACCCACAGGCTTCTTCCCTCACCCCAAGACTTTTACTCCTTTTACTGTCACTTGTTTTTTTCCAGCTTTGCTGAGATATAATTGACTAATAAAACTGTATAGATTTAAGGTGTACAACATGATATGAGCATATATTGTGAAATGATCACCACGGTCAAGGTCAACACATCCCTCTCCTCACATAGTGACCATTTGTGTGTGTGTGTGGTGAGATCACTTAAGATCTACAATCTCAGGAAATTTCAAGTAGACAATAAGGTATTATTAACTGCAGTCACTGTGGTGTACGTTCGGTCCCCAGAACTTGTCCCTCTGATAATGAAGACTTGTACCTTTTGACCTGCATCTCTCCATGCCCCCCACCCCAGCCCCCAGTAACCACCACTGTTCTCTCTGCTTCTGTGAGTTCAACCGTTTAAATTCTACACATAAGTGAGATCGTGCAGTATTTGTCTTTCTCTGTCTGGCTTATTTCACTTGCCATAATGACCTCCAGGTTCACCCATGTCCTTGAAAATGGCAGGGTTTCCTTCTTTTCTGTGGCTGAATGATATTCCATTGTCATGTATACCACGTTTTCCTTATCCTTCCATTGATGGACACTTAGGTTGTTTCCATACCTTGGTGATGGTGAATGAAGCTGCATTGAACATGGTGGGAGTGCAGGAGTCTCTTTGAGATCCTGATTTCATTTCCTTTGGAGACACTCTTGACTTCTCTTAACCTGCTTTAATTTTCCACATTTGTTTACGTGTTCGTTATCTATCTCCCATGCTGGAAAGTAAACACCATTCAAGCAGGGTCTTTGCTGCTCTGGCTGTCTCCCCAGATCAGGGCCCCTGGCACATAGCAGGGACATACTGAATATCAGCTGAATGAATGAATGAACGTCTGATGGAAGAAACACCATGCCTCCCACACGGGCAAACTCTGAACGTGATGAGGTTGCTAGGCTAAATACAGAACCCCCAGGTACATTTGGGTTCTAAATAAACAATGAGTAATACTTTAGCGTAAGTATATCCCAAATATTGCACAGGACATACTTATGCTAAAAAGTAATTTGTTTGTTTCTGTATAATTCAGACATAACTGGGCTTCCTGTATTTCTGTTTGCTGGATCACCCCTGGGATGGCTTTGTCTCTGTGTTGTTCTCTTTCTTTCTCTGATGTGTCAGTTGCATAGTCACTCCGTCATGTTTGGGGGCCGCCTGACACCCCTTGGACCCACACTCCCTTCCAGGTCTCCCCTTCTCTCTGCTTCGGAGCACAGCCGGCCTCCTCCCCTCCCACTTTTCCCAACATCGCTTCCCCAGTGGGTGAGGGGGAATGGGATCCCGCACGGCCCGACCACGTGTCCTGCTTCCATTCTCACCTTACAGGACAGTGCGGCAGCATCCATGCTGTCACTGCTTTCTCCCTCTGGCCCCAGGGTGGTCAGGCCCCTGCTCTCCTCCCACCTCTCTGGCTGGTTCTCCTCCATCTCTGATCTCACTCTGATCCTAAATGTGGGACAGTCAAGGCTGGTCCTGGGGCCTCCTCTCTATGCATGTTCTTACCTCTGTTTCCATGGATTAAACACCAGCCCAGATTTACTCCAAATATCCAGATCGGTCCCTCCAACCAGCTACAGGACACCCGCCTTTAAAGTCTCCCAAGTCCCTCAAATTTACCAGATTGAGAACTGAACGCTCCCAGTTAAATGGCCCCACTGTCCCCATTACAGGTAGGGACATCAGGGTCCCCAGGTGCTCTGGTCAGAAGCTGAGTCACGCCTCACGATGCCTCTTCCTCACACATCAACCCTTCCCACCCCTGTGCAGGAAAGAACCACCCCAGCAGGCCTGGCATGTCCACACCCCACACATTGCAAACTCCTCCAGGTCACCTCCAAGCCCTAGGAATACCCTGCCTAATACGTGTCTGTCCACCTGACACCTCGCCCTGATAGACTGTCTGTGCAGAGTGATTTATGGTGGGGCCTTGGGCCGTGCGGCATCCGTGTGACCTCTCAAGGGGAAGCAGGTTCATGTACCTGAGCACTTCATGCCTGCGTCACCTGGATAGCAAGGCTCAGGTGAGCTTCCCTGGTTGGCAGGACTCTG
This sequence comes from Delphinus delphis, assembly GCF_949987515.2. Taxonomy (NCBI): domain Eukaryota; kingdom Metazoa; phylum Chordata; class Mammalia; order Artiodactyla; family Delphinidae; genus Delphinus; species Delphinus delphis. The sequence continues at coordinate 2,804,239 of NC_082683.1, forward strand.
CATGTTGTCACACATCTTTGTCAGGAGAGGGAAAGCCTGTCCGAATGGCTCCACTGGGAGAAGATGACGGGGAGCTTGTGCTTGGTCCTCCCAGAACCTGCCTCTGAGCCTCTTCCTTGGGCGAATTTTAATCTGCCTCTTTTCATTGTAATAAACTGTAATCTTGAGGATAATGGGTTTTAGTGAGTTTTGTGAGTCCTCCTAGTGAATCACTGAACCTGAGGGTGGCCTTGGGGACCCCTGACAACAACCTCCAAAACAAAGCTCAGGTCTGCCTGAATCCCCCACCCCCTCCCCGTGTCCACGCCAGCCCCGCCCCTCGTCTGCACTTTCCCCTCGCACAGACCGTGGCTTCCTCTACACAGCCATGCACATCTTATCATGTCACCTCCTGCCTAAACACTTTGATGGCCTTCCATTGCTCCCTAGATTAAACACCAAGTCCTGCCCACATGGACTACAGGCCCCTTCCTCAGCATGGCCCGGCCACTGTGCTTTCTTTCCATCTGTATCAGTTTCCTGGGAGCTTCTCTAACAAATCACCACAAACTGGGGGGCTTCAACAGCAGACATTCATTATTCTCTCAGTTTTGGAGGCCAGAAGTCTGAAACCAAGGTGTTGGCAGGACCGCCTTCTCTCTGAAGACTCTAGGGGAGGGTCCTTCCTGCCTCGTCCAGCTCCGGGGGCTCCAGGTGTTCCTTGGCTTGTGGCCGCCTCCCTCCCATCTCTGCATCATCTCCACATGGCCTCTCTTCTCTGTGCATCCCTCTTCTTCCAAGGACTCTAGTCACTGGAGTTAGCCGCCCCCTCCCCCAATCAGGTTAACATCATCTTAACTAACTACATCTGCAAAGACCCTATTTCCAAATAAGGTCACATTCTGAGGTTCCAGGTGGACATGAATTTGGGGGGACACGATTCAACCCCCTACATCATCTATGAATACATCAAATTGCTTTCCAGACCAGGGATGTTGCCCCTGTTGTTCCCTCTGCCTGGGACCCCCACATCCTACCTTCCTTTCTGTATGTGGCTGTGTCTTCTTTGTTCTAGGATTCTGTCCTAGATGTCACGTCCTTTGAGAGTCCTCCATGGCTACCCCAAGGTGGTCGCCTCTGATCTGCACTCTGTTTCCTTCAAGTGCTGCACCCAGTTTACTTGTTGAAATGCTCTCTGCTCCCCCATCAGACGGTCAGCTCAGTGAGGAGCTTCTTCGAGTGAAGCCTGGACCCAAACAGCTCGGGTCTGAAGCCCAGATCTGCCCCTGGTCCCCTTGAGCCCTGGGTGCCTCTGTTCCAAGAGCCTCCTTGCCCATGCTCACTTGCAAGTGAGTTTATACACAGACGCCCATCACAGGGTATCTGGAACATGGTAAGTACAGCACAGATGTCAGCTCTTCCCATGCTGACCCGCGCATGGACAGCCGGGCACACAGCAGACACTTTCACAAGTATGTGAAGCCTGCCCACCTGCTCACACTGCCGCTTCCTTACCCTCCGCCTGTCCTGACAATGCGTGCAGCAGGCTTCTCTCCTTCCCACAGCCTCTGAACCCTCCCCCAAGCCTGAGCAAGCACGGAAAAGGGGGACATGCTCCCCCTTATCAGCGTCTCCTGGGAATCAGTGTACCACAGCGGGATGCTCTCTGGGGAACCTCTGTCCATTTCCCCTCGCTTGTGCAGAGGGCCAGGGACATCCTTCACAGGCGTGTTCAGATGGCCAATAAGTGACGCTTTCTGTGATTTGTCCCTTCTGCACCACAGCGGCTGACCTGCCACAGGAGACAGTCGTGAAAAACGCCAGCACCAAGACAGATGTGTATGTGGCTGGGCCCAAGGGCACAGTCAGCCCCCAGCATCTGGAACGTGAAGTTGGAGCACGTGGGCTGGGATCTGATGCCAGGACACCCAAGGGTAGGTGGGTGGGGCACGTGGGCAAAGCTGAGGCCAGAGTCCAGTGGCCGCACCCACGACCCAGCCTCCTGCAGCCCCTGCCTTGGGTGGCCCCTCGTCCTTCGCTCCTCTGCTCAGGCCCATAACTCGGTGTCCAGGGCCTGAAACCCCAGAGGCCAGAGCTCTTGTTTGCCTTCCTCTTTTAGGCCCCAAGAATTCACATCTTAGCCCAAAGCCAGGGAAGCATTCCCTGAACTTCTCTTTGCTGGTCTGTCCCTTTAGCTGGGCAGAGCTTCCAGCTCCCTGATCCACACCCCTCCCTGCCGCCTCACCTTGTCGCCCTTCGGAGCTCAGGGAGGTGACAAATATGACACCAAGACCAATGATTCCATTGTTTGTTTTCCCTCCATCGCCTCCAGCTGGTAAGATTATTTTAGTTCCAAGGATGGAAGCTGGGGCGGGGTGGGGGAAGCTGGTGGGGGGGGTCAGGCTGGGGGGCATGCCACGTCTTTCTTTCAGCTCTTTCTGCATCTCAAATTTCCATCTGGTCTCCCCCACTCTGGGCAGCCTCCTCTTTGCCCGTCTTGATCCATCTCAGCCTTCCAGGAGAGGTTAAAATGAGTCTTTCTTGCCTCCCCAAGTGAGAATGGACGCTCCTTTCCCCATGTTTCTGCAGATTTTTAAGAATGAACAACTGTCCTTGTACAGATCAGACAGACACCCCTGCCTTTCCCACAAGAACTTAGGGTCCCTTGAGGGCAGGGTGATACTGGGCCTTAGTCACCCATGCCTCCGTCCAGCTATTAGCCAAATGCTTGAGGTGGGGCGGGGAAGGGGGGCATTGTGATGGTGGATATGGGAGAAACAAAACAACAAGCAATGCATTAAACAAAAACAAAAAACAAACAACCCAGCAATGCATTAATCAACAGACATGCACAAAACTAGCCAACACGGGCCTATTATTGGTGTGTGTGTGTGTGTATGTGTGTGTGTGTGTGTGTGTGTGTGTGTGTGTGTGTGTGTGTATCTACATAGAGATACATAAAAATATATTCTATATATTTTCTATTATAAGATAGGGAATATAGGGACTTCCCTGGCGGTCCAGTGGTTAAGATGTCACACTTACGCTGCAGGGGGCATGGGTTCAATCCCTGGTCAGGGAACTAAGATCCTGCATACATTGCAGTGAGCCAAAAATAAATAAATAAATAAATGATAGGGAATATAATAAAGGGATACTGTATATCATAACAAATGCATCCAAATTATAGTGTGTATTTTTAGGATACTCAGTAAGTACTTATGGGACAAGTGAATAAAAGTGGGTATTGATATTGGGACCGCTTGCTGGGAAGTTGTTAAAACATATGCTGTGGCCACACAGTGAGATTGCTGTTAGTCTGTTGATTTCCTGTCACTGATGAGTTGCTCTGGAGGCTGCAGAACTCGTGATAAAGCGCTGGCACCCGTCACTCACCAGTCCAGGAGAAAATATAACCCTGCAAAGTCATCTTGGCACATGAGCAGGGAGAGGTTCTTCTTAAGTGAGGTTCCCACTGTCCCCCATGGGGGGCTGCTGCCTATCAGCCCCCTTCACCAGCAAAATTGAAAAGTTGAGGGCAAAGTCTTCTTGGATGTGGAAGAGTTCCCCCACCTTCAGATGTCAGGCTTTCACCCATCGCTCAGAACCAGTTTTCACCTTCAGTCATTTGGAACGGATGTTCTAAAAATTACCATGGGGGCAGACATCCCCTGTGTGTCCTGGGTGTCCCTTAGTGTGTGTGGCATCTTAGGGATGAGTGAAGGCAGGGCTGTCCTGGTGTGAGTGAGGCCAGTGCACACGCACACACACACAGACACACGCTCCCTCTGGAGATGTGGTGACAGGTGCTCAAAAGATAAGACTGAAAGAATGAAGAGGGACCAGCAGAGAAACAGCTCTGCTGGCTGATCGGTTGGCCTCCTCATCCAAGTGATTTCCTGTGTTCCAGAGTGAGGAGGAGAAATGCTGACGCCAGAGGAATGTGAGTCCGTCCTCAGCAAAGCTTCCTAAAACCCAAGTGATTTGGGGGCTCCCTCCCCCAACCAAGATTGTTTTCCCTTCCACAGCCAGTGAACGTGACTCACCAAATGTGTCCCACTTTTACCCTGGAAAGTTGTCACTTGCTGTAAGTGCCCTTTTCCATCTTGGTTGTTGTGATTACAAGATGAATTGCTTCTGATTTGGAAGTAATTGCCCTAATTTGTGCACCCACTCCCATATCATTTCTCCATCATGGGTTCTGGAGTCTGTCCAGCCATTGTGATTAATTTGGGACGATGAATCACAACCCACACCCAGTAGGGACAGGCACCCAGTGGGGACACTCGTGAATGTTAAGTCATCTCGGCTCTGTTTCCACCCCGGCTGGCGCGCTGCAATTCAGTCTGGCGCTAGCCACCCGCAGTTAGTGCAGACCCCACAGGTTGGGCTCATTGCTCCCTAAGAATGTTCCAACTTCAGACCAGCCCTACTGCAGACCAGCTGCACTTCGGGGGTCCCCAGGCTGCCCACACCGCTGGCTGACTGCCTATAAATTTGGGGGTTCCCGTGACTCTCATAATTTACTATGATGACTCACAGAACTCAGAAAGCGCAAGAGTTTTCCCACCATCAGACTAGGTTTTCACCCATCACTCTGAATCACTTGTGATAATTTTACCATAAAGACCACAACTCAGGAACAGCCAAATGAAGAGACGCAGAGGGTGAGACCTGGGGAAGTCCTAAACACAGAGTTTCTGTGTGTTGCCCCCATGGGTTCAGAGTGTGTCACCCTCCTGGCACATCCATGAGTTCAGCAAACATGAAGCTTCATCAAGCCTTGGTGTCGAGAATTTTTACCGAGGTTTCATTACATAGGCCAGTTGATTGAATCATTGACCACATAACAAAACTCAGTTTCTAGTCCCCATCCCCTCCCTGGATGTCAGGCTGATATCACCCACTCAAAGCCCCAATCCTCTAATCTCATGGTTGGTCTTCCTGTGACCAGCCCTCATCCTGAACCATCTCATTTCTTTTTATTTTCTCAACTTTATTTTCTTTTTATTTTCTCATTTCTTTTTATTTTCTCAACTTTATTTTATTTAAATTTTTTTTTAATTTTTAGATTTTTAATTTAATTTTTATTTTACATTAGAGTATAGCTGATTTACAGCCGTCTCATTTCTTAGCATAAACTCAGGTGTTGTGACCCCAGAGGCTCACAAATAACAGACAGTCCAATTCCTGGGGAAATTCCAAGAATTAATCTTCCACCCAGGAACCAGGGATAAAGACCAATCAAATTCTTTATTATACAACATTTTGTTAGAAATGTGACCATAGAACTAAATCATTGAATGTGGATATACAGCTTCTGGAAATAGCACTGGAACATAGATCTTGGCTAAATGGAATCAGACCAATTTTGCATCCAGCCTAATATCCTGTTTCTGACAGCAGAACTAAACATACTTTGCAAGACATCCAGTTACTCTCCCTAAGTCAACCCCAAATGGCGGTAGGACTCCAAACTCCCTTTACATCCTGGTAGGACTCTGGGGCCCATTCATTGATCAAAACTCCTTTGGGGCCATTTAATTCTCAGTGCCACCTCTCCTGCTAATTAATGGTCTGAGGTTAACTGGGAACTCATTTTTCAAAATAATCTCAAGGTTTGGTGAATGCCTGCAAGACTTGATACAAAGGAATATTTCAGCAAGCCCATAGTTACCACTGCTGCAGCAAAGACACTGAGAAAGAGTGTGCTGGGGGGAGGGATAAATGAGGAGTTTGGGATTAACATGTACACACTACGACATATAAAATAGATCATCAACAAGGACCTACTGTATAGCACAGGGAACTCTACTCAAAAATCTGTAATAACCTGTATGGGAAAAGAATCTGAAAAAGAATGAATACACACACACACACACACACACACACACACATATATATATATATATATATATATATATATATATATGTATAACTGAATCACTTTACTGTGCTCTTGCAACTAACACAACATTGTAAATCAACTATAATATAAAATTTTAAGAAAGAGTGCGCTGAAAACACTTGTACTGCACAGCCTCCTCTTTAAATATTTACATCACCCCCTGGAAGCGACCCCCCATCCACTTTGCTATTTGTTGTTCATGCTCTTTGACCTTTCCCCAGATCTCTGATGGTTTTCTAAAGAGTTAACCAGAACGACTACAAAAAGCAGACCTCAGAAGAAGCCACAACTTTCCAGGAATTTAGAAGCAGGTGAAAATCATCCACAAAATACAGATGAACCCAAGGAGCATATTCAACAATCAGAATTAACTTAAAATGAAGTCTTACTGTTCCTCAGAATAGTCGCTCTGGTCCTGGAGAGTTGTGTGTGTCCGCCCTTACGTCTTTGAGTTCAAACACCATCTCATCAGATCTCCCATCTGAACACGTCACACACGCATCACCCATGCCGTACTCTGCCGCCCTTGCTCCAAAGCACTCTGCTTCAAAGCACTCATCACCACTCGGTGTCTACCTTTTATGTATTTCCAGCTCCCCCTTATGAAGGCATAAGGTCACACGAGCTTAGCTCCGCTTGTTTTATTTATCCCTGTGTCTCCTGCTGCTAATGTAGACATGTGCCTGTCAAGGAAAATGAAAAAGAAAACCCACTCCGTTTTTTCCTTCCCTGTGTGAAAAACTCGGCTCTTCCTCACTATGGGTTTCTTCCCTGCGAGTCTTTCTTTACCCTCATTTAGAACAGTTCTGACATTCCACGTATGGGGGGTTTTGCCCATATCAAGCAATTCTCTGTGACACAGCTGAGGGTCCTACAATTTAACTCAATTCTGAAGCTAGCTGTCAGGAGGCCGTGTCACATCCCAGAGTTTTAGGGTTCAGTCCTACAGGATTGCCCCCAGCACCTCCAATCACAAGCCAAGATTGTCACCTGTGCTTCTGATCAACTAGCTATAGACTGAAGGTTCCAAAGACCCCTCCTTGGGTTTGAGAGGGGCTCACATAAGCAGAAACACTTATGATTACCAGTTAATCCAAAGATACGATAAAGAATACCGATAAACAGCCAGATGAAGAGATACACAGGGTGAGGCCTGGGAGGGTGCTGAGCACAGGGGCTTCTGTCCCCTTGGAGTTGGGGTGTTTCCCCTTGGAAGAGATGAGTTTTCCCACCTGGAAGCTCTCCAAACCTGGTCCTTTTGGGTTCTTATGGCAGATTCTTTGTATAGACAAGATTGATAAACCTACTGGCCATTGGTGATGGATTCAACATCCAGCCCCTCTCCCCTCCCTGGAGGTTGGGGGATGGGACTGAAAGTTCCAATCTTCTAATCACACGGTTGGCTGCACTGGTAACTAACCTCCATTCTTAGTTTTGGTGCAAAAGTCTCCTCATTAAAATGACAAAACGCCCTTGTGATTTTCATCACTTAGACAATTCCAAGCGTTTTGGAAACCCTGTGCCAGAAACAGGGACAAAGACCAACTATTTCTTATGAACCACAGTGTTGCAGTGCTGCTCAGACAACATCTGTGTATTGACATCAGACGAATATGCTGTTTCTCCAGGATAGACCATGTGCAGAGGCAGGAAGACGACTTTCTGTGATGTCCTGGAAAAAATTCTCAGATCAGGTCCAGCTTAGGAAACCTGGTGTGTGAGCTCCCTTCCATGCTTGAGGTGCTGAGACTCCTTGCTAAGAGCCTTGAGCTTAATTTTAACACTGCTGGAAGTACAGATGATGTGGGTTAGGGCCCTAAAATATAAGTTTGATTACTTTATTAGACTCTTTGAAAGGCATACCCAGACTGGAAAAATCAAAGATGTCACCCTCTGAGACAAGGAGAAGAACTTAGAAAAGATTCTGTATCTGGGGATGAAAAACACACCAGGTAAGAGTCCCTAGGTATTGATGTTAAGACATGTTGTATTTCCCACCTTTATAATTGACCTGGAGGAGAAAGTCACCATTTGCAGTTCCAAGGTTATAAATGAACTTGAGCTGTACCAGGCAGTGAGGAGCAGAGACAGGGGAGGGGACAGTGGGGAGGTCTTGTAAGGGCGTCCTTGTGCCCAAACCCAGCACAGCCGTCAGTCACTTGCTGTTTTGAGAAGTGAAGTTGTGTCAAGGTGAGAGCCCAGACTCTGCAGCCAGAATCTGAGCCTGGGTTCAAACTTGAGTTCTACCATCACTAGGTGTGTAGTCGTGGGCAAGCTGCTTCACCAACTTGTGCCATGTGTTCTCCATCTGGAAATAGTAATTGTGCTTAACTGATACAGTTTAATTTCTTCCTTTCTTCCTTCCTTTCTTTCTTCCTTCCTTTCTTTCTTTCTTTCTTTCTTTCTTTCTTTCTTCCTTTCTTTCTTTCTTTCTTTCTTTCTTTCTTTCTTTCTTTCTTTCTTTCTTCCTTCCTTCCTTCCTTCCTTCCTTCCTTCCTTTCTTTCTTTCTTTCTCTCTTTCTTTCTTTCTTTCTTTCTTTCTTTCTTTCTTTCTTTCTTTCTTTCTTTCTTTCTTTCTTTCTTTCTTTTTCTTTCTTTCTTTCTTTTTCTTTCTTTCTTCTTTCCTTTCTTTCTCACAGTGCAGCTTATAGGATCTCAGTTCCCTGACCAGGGACTGAACCTGGGCCCATGGCTGTGAAAGCCCAGAATCCTAAACACTAGGCCACCAGGGAACTCCCCATCTTTCTTTCTTTCTACCATTTCTCTATCTATCTATCTATCTATCCATCTTTTTCTTTCTTCTTTCTTCCTTTCTTTCTTTCTCTCTCTCTCTCTCTTTCTTTCTTTCTTTTTTCTTTCTTTTCTTCTCTCTCTCTCTCTCTCTCTTTCCATCTCTCTGTCTACCCACCTTTCTATCATAAGCATTTGTAGTTTTATAAGTTAATCTATGCAAAGTACTTAGCACATACTCAACACTCAGTTGAGTTGTGGGGTAGAATAATTATTTGCTAGGAGACAGAGGAGGACCCAGCTCCTCCCTCAATCCTACACCTTTACCTGAAACATCTGTCAGGGAAAATGTGCACAAAGAACAAAGTAAGACAAAGTGCCTGTGATGCAGTTTGGGGTCCAAGCCCTCACAGGTTACGGTGATCAGGCTGAATCCCAAGGAGAGCTTTTCTCTTTAAACAAAGTGGTTCTAATGGGTCTGAGCCAAGCAGAAAAGACATCCATGGGCCCTCGGATGTGTCCCACTGTCACCTCCTCAGGGACAGTTCTCATTTCCAGGATGACCTCACTCTCAATCTTTATTTATCCAAAACAACTCTCTCAACCCCTGAATTCACTTTAATTCAATGCACATACACTGATCATCCCTGTGCCAGTGCTGGGGTGGAGGAGAGGGTGCCAGGATGAGGAAGGAGGTTCTGCCATCTCAGTGTCTCCCTTATAGGGCAGTTCAGACTCCACGTGTGCAAATCCAAGCTCAGGATCTTTCCTTCCCTCCGAAACAGAACTCACCACCGGAGATCGTGTCACTTGCTGTCTGTGTGTTTGTCGTCTTCCTGCCCACCCCCAAGAATGTGGCTGCTTGAGATTGTTTGTCACTGTATCCTGGCTTCGAGAACCATTCCAGGACAAGGTAGACACACCAGATAATTGCCGATAAAGGGAGGAGGGACTCCCACCAAACCTTGCGGGGTTACCCTCCCCAGTGCCTTCTCACCTGCATCCAGAAGCCTAGGGTTAGACTGAGAATTTCTTCTCCCTGACCCATCACTAAAAGCATCAACTTCTTTCTGTTCCTTTCCTGAACACCCCTCTGATCCACCTAAACACTATTCCACTCCCACTGCCACCTTAACGCCACTTCCCCATCCATCATCTGGACAACTCCCAGAGCATCCTAATTATAATATTTTCTTAACATCCGTGCTGGGGTCCTCCACAAAACAAACAAGGGGGTATTTTTTTTTTTTTGCAGTACGTGGGCCTCTCACTGCTGTGGCCTCTCCCATTGTGGAGCACAGGCTCTGGAAGTGCAGGCTCAGTGACCATGGCTCATGGGCCCAGCTGCTCTGCAGCATGTGGGATCTTCCCGGACCGGGGCACGAACCCGTGTCCCCTGCATCGGCAGGTGGACTCTCAACCACTGTGCCACCAGGGAAGCCCCAAGGGGGTCTTTTTTGCAAACTTAGTCATGTCTGCCACCCACATTGGGAAGAGAGAGGACTCACACATCGCACTCCTTTCTCCAGAATTTAGAAGCAATTCTGAGATAAACAAAGAGTTAGGCAAAGGGATACCAAAATGTCAGCTTTATCACACATGGGTGTGATGGAGACCACAGCTTAAGGGAGAGATAACAGTGGCCTCCCTGCTAGTGAACCCCAGAATCAGATGGTTTACTCACCCAGTCACGTGGCCTGAACAATTACATGCCTTCAGTCTTGGGGCAAACCCTGCCCTCTCCCAACTTAAGGTGTAGAGAAGCAGATCAGACTCAGAATAGTGAGCTGGTGAATGGGGGTCAGGACATGTCACAGTCAGCTCAGCCTATTAGAACAAACACTGCAGACTGGACGGCTTAAACAACAGACTTCTATTTCTCACATTTCTGGAGGTTAGAACAGCCAAGATCAAGGTGAGACAGATTTGGTTCCTGGTGAGGCCCTTTTCCTGGCTCCCAGATGGCCACCTTATTGCTATGTCCTTTCATGGCAGAGAGAGAGAGGGAGAGATCTCTGTTCATTTTCTTATTAGGACACTAATCCCATCAGAGGGCCCCACCCTCATGACCTCATCTCTCCCTAATCACCTCCCAAAGGCCCCATCACCTAATACCATCATCACATTGGGGTTTAGGGCTTCAACATAGGAATTTGGGGAGGACATCATTCAGTCCACAGCAGGAGGCCAGGGTGTTTTGAGAAATGGAGTAGACACAGGAGGTGGGGAATGTGTCCACCCAACACCTTCCAGCCCCTTCTTAAAGCCACCTGAGCAAAACCAGTCCCTGCTTCCTTCTGAGTATCATTTCCCCCCACTCTCTCTGCTGTCACTGTGTGGCCTCCTTCTGTCTCTGACTCTTTATGCTCCTCCCTCCCCTCAGCTCAGGGCCTCAGCATGTGCTGCTGTCCTGCCTGGGGCACCCTCTGTCCCCACTTGACCCAGTCCTGTTCATCCCTCAGACCTCAGCATAACCAACTTCCTCCTGCACCCACCCCTTGGACTAGTGACCATCAGCTTGTGCTGCCCTGTGAAGCTCGTTTTCCATCACACCTGCATTCTCAACCATGAGGCCTTTATTTGCTGTGGTCCTTGGGGCTCTGCTTCCATCACTGACTCTAAACACCATGGAGAGGGCTGGGCTGGTTGTGTCGGCTTATTAGGGTGTTTTTCTTCATTGTGTCTCCAGGCCGGCACACAGGAGATGCTTAATAAATAGCCTTCCAAGAATGCACAGTCCAATGAACAAAACTGATGTATACACAGCCTGACCTCAGTGCTACCGGTCAGAGCCCGGGGAATCCAGAGGGGGTGGATCACCCTGCCTGGGGACTGTTGAGAAGACCACCCCAGGATGACTCCACCAGTTCTGCTGATGGTAAGACCTCCTCCTGGGACTGTAACCGGTGGCTCAGAACCTATCGCTTTAAAAGTAGGGTTGTTTGTTTTCTTTCCCCCCAAAGTGTTGCTTTGTTCTTCTTTTGCTAAAGTTCCCATGCCACCTTCCTGCCCCACCAAATCACCTTGTGAACCTACCTGCCCCCCACTCCATACTGTGGACTTGGAGTTTCTACCTGAGATAAAGTTCAGCGTCACATCCAAATGTGAAGAAATAACTGTGCAGTGACTCTTTCAGAAAATTCATGAACATTTTAAATATGTTTAGTCTCAGCACTCATTCCTGGGAGACCCCGCCCTTGTTATTTTTCTTTTGCCTTTAATACAGTTCTACATGCGTGACAAAATGTTGCCTCAAGGACATTTTAATTCTTTTGTAACAGTCTTATTATAAAACTGAAACGTCTAAATGGTGTCCATGATTTCCTCAAAAACATGTGGTCCTGAAAGGTCTAAGAAGAAAAGAACAGCCAAGTGCCCAGATTTTGGTTTCTAAATCTTGTTTCCCACTGAAAGGACCCAGGGCTCCTTGGAGATATGACTGATTCCAAATCTGGGGCATGGAGAGAACAGTTGTCCCCCTCATCTTGCTGTGCCAGAGAGCAAGGAAGTGAGGGTGTGTTGAAAGGACATGGGGGCCAGCTTGCAGGGGTTCCTCTGGCCAAATGTAGGCCAATTAGAATATCAGAAAGAATAGTGATGGTGATGGATTATAGGACACTGAGATTTAAAAAAAGATCTATGAGTCCACAGTGATTCTCAAATAAGGTTGGAGAAGGAGATGACGGAAAAACAGTTTTTTACAGAAAAAGACAGCTAGTAGGTGTTAGAAGAATGCTAGGATTAGAACATTATTGTTTTCCAATCACCATTGCAATCATTGATGAGAGCAAGGGCTATCCACTGACGCTAAAGCCTCAGGTAGACACTGCTGCTGAACAGGGTATTTGTGCTCTCATGAAGCATCCTCACAGGTTGACTGTAATCTCCATTATGATGGAGGGATCTGGTGGCACCATCTAACCACTAATGAGACAAACCAACCTTCTGTGCCCTGAGATGTACTCAGTATCTGGACCCAAAATGCTTAACCTGAATTTAACTGAGAGGAACCAGCCAGAAAAAAATCCCAGTTGTGGGGCATTCTACAAACCAACTGTCCTGAATGCTTCAAAAATGTCAGTCACAAAAAAATAAATATCACAATGAGATGCAATCCTACATCCATTAGGGTAGCTATTTAAAACAAAAAATAGAAAATAAGCATGGGAAAGGATGTGGGAAAATGGGAACACTTTACACAGCTTGTGGGAATGAAAATAGTGCAGCCACTGTGGAAAACAGTATGGTTTCCTCAAAAAATTAATTAATTATGGAATTACCATAGGACCCAGCAATTCCATTCCTGGGCATAGACCCAAAAGATTTAAAAGCAGGGACTTGAGCAAATATTTGTACATCCATGTTCATAGTGTTATTCACAATAGCCAAAATGTGGAAGAAATTCAAGTGTCCATCAACAGATGGATGAATAAACAAAACATGGTTTATCCATACAATGGAATATTATTCAGCCTTGAAAAGGAAGGAAATTCTGACGTAAGCTACAACACGGGTAAAGCTTGAGGACAATATGCTAAGTGAAAAAAAAGATAAACATCGCCTGATCCGATTTAGATGCAATAACTATAGTAGTCAGAGTCACAGAGACAGTAAGTAGAATGGTGGGTGCCAGAGGCTGGGGCAGGGATGGGGAGTTAGTTTTTAATGGGAACAGAGTTTCCGTTTGGGATGATGAAAAGAGTGCTATAGATGGGGGGGGGGGGTGATGGGTGCACAATCCTGTAATTGTATTTAATGCCAATGGTCATTTTTATATTATGTATGTGTAGCTAGAATAAAAGTAAATAAGCAGATGATAAAGCTAGGGAATTGTTCTAGACTAAATTAGAAAACAGAGACACGTCAAACAAACAGCTAATAAAGCTAGGGAACTGTTCTAAATTAGAAAGAAGAGACACATCAAATAAAGGCAATGAGTGATATTTGATCAGATCCTGGATTCAAAAAAATAAGCTACAAAGTATATTAGGGAACCACCAAGAAAGATCTAAATTAGACCTGTATATAAGATTAGTATTTTTATATTCATGTCAAAAATGAAAATAAAAAATTAAAACAGTGCAGTTCTGGAGTGGACCCGGCTCTTCTGGGCGGAAACCTAGCCCTTACATTCTGAGCAGGTAATATTTGCATATGTGTTAAAGACTTTGCCATTTATTTTAGGTCCTATAGACCTGCAGTTACAGAGGTGAGACCTACCTCTGTGTATTTCCCACAGTCTCCTTGGGAGTGGAAGCCAGGGGCACACCGCCAGGAGGGTGATGGCATCCTCTCGCTCAGGGGCCCCTCAGTTTCTCCCTCAGGGTCTTGCAGAGCTAAAGGCAATGCTGCTGAAGTGAATTACCAACCTCCTCCCTCCCTGCCTGGAATGGGCCCTCTGTGTCCCTCTGAAGCCGTGGAGGGTCTTCCTTTCACATCCATGATGGAGCCCAGGGTCTCTAACTAGGACCAATGCCCTCATTTGCAGGGCCCAGTGCAAAAAAGCAGGCCCCTTTTTCAAAAACTATGAAGAATGTCAAGATGGTGACAGCAGAGGGTGAAACCAAGCTCAGGTCCAGCCCTTCCAAGTACTGGACCCCACTGACCACACATCTACAATGGTGGCCAGGCCTCTGATGAATTCCTCCGCCCCAATTCCCTAGCCCCGGGCTCCTGTCATTTTCGCACCTCTCCGCATGAGGTGTGTCAAACAGGCAGACAAAGAGGAGAAGGACCAACTCCGGGGTCCCCGCACCCTTCTGATTTTCAGGATTTGAACGGAGATAAACACACTAAATGACAAAGGGCAAGCGAGAGGGAAGCCGCTCCTCCCCTAGCAGCTGCTGCCTGGGGACCCTCAGAATCTCTGGAAGGAAATACCAGGTAACCTCCTCCCCCTTGAACGTGGTGCTAGCTACGGTGCCCCCACCCCAGGGAAATAAGGGATGCCTTGACCGCCGTTCTCCCTGAGTACCTTGTCACGTCTAGAGCTAGTCCTGTAACAGTGTCAGCCGTGGGGAAGGTACATCCCATGGGGAGGGAAGGTCTGGTATGGGGTGGCGCCAGCGAGAGAACACAGGTGAGTAGCTGATAATTTCCTGTTCCGTGATTTGCATGTCATGAATATTCAGAGCCCCCTCCACACCGCCCCAGCCAGAACTTCGATGTAGACCAGAGGAAGTGCTGGGCACGCTCCCCAGTGCTCAGGGCTCCCCAGTGCTCAGGGCTCCCCAGGTGAGCTGAAGTCCCCAGGCGTGATGCCTCCAGGCAGGTGCTCGGGGCTGGACGCCTGCCACCTGACTACAGAGACGTCACCCTCCCTGACGAGTGGTGCTTCATTTCTGTCAGTAACGGAACATTTTCTTAAGTGACCTGGATATAGTGGCTCAGCTAGTGACTAAGTGAACATGGACCCCCGAGAGGGAGGTGTTTCTTTCTTAACAGATTTGCTCAGTGTCTTAAGACGGTAAGTCAAGGGGGCCAGGCCAAATGATCCAGACTTGGAATTAAAGAGGGGATGTTTGTGAAAATCTGAGCTTTCAGTACTGGTTAGAAGTTAACGCACAGGCTTGAGGCTCCAGGGAGTGGATCCCCACGTAGGAAGGAGGATGGTCCTCAAGGCTTTCCTGCTGGGAGCTGGAGGAATCTGCAGCTCTTTTCTTCTATTCATTTTAATTTTTTTATTATGCTGAGAACATTTAACCTGAGACCTGCCCTCTGACAGATAAAGTGCACAGTACATGATTAACCACAGGCTCCGTGACACACCGAGATCTCAAGAACTTATTCGTTTTGTGTAACGGAAACTTGACACCCTTTGAACTGCGGCTCCCCACTCCCTTCCCTCCAGCCCCTGAAAGTCCACCGTGCTATTCTTTGCTTCAATGAATTGGACTATTTTAGATACCTCCTATCACAATAGCCAAGACGTGGGAACAACCTGTATGTCCACCCACAGATGCATGGATTTTAATAAGTGCTAGAACCGTACACTGGAACATTATTCAGCCTGAGAACAAGAAGGCAATCCTGCCATAGGCACACCATATATGAGGCTTGAGGACGTTATGCTGAGTGAAATGAGCCAGCCACGGAAGGACAGATGTTGCATGATTCCACACCTGTGGAGGAATCTATCTGTAGCCTCTGATTGTGAAATTGTGAAATAATAGGAAAAAAATAGCGTGTGTATATGTGTGTGTCTGCCACCAGTTTCTGGCACAGATTTTCTAAATTTCTTGGAATTTCCTCTTGGTGACCAGAGCATCTTTTGTTCTAATGAGGTGACTCTGGGTGGGCTCCTGGATGGGGGAGCTGGTCAGGAGAAAGACCAAGCCATGATTAGAAGCTTGGAATTGGAGCCCTGCCTCCTATCCTCCAGAGAGAGGAGAGGGACTACAAAGTGAGTTACTAATAGATCTTGTCTGCGTGATGAGGTCTCCATAAAAATCCCTAAAGTATGGGGTTTGGGGAGGTTCTGTGTTGGGGAATGCATCCATGTGCCCGGAGGGTACCACCCCCCAACTCCATGGGGACAGAAGCTCTCGCACTTGGCACCCTCCCAGACCTCGCCCTTTGTAGCTCTTCATCTGTTTGTTCATCTCTGTCCTTTATCACATCCTTTATAATAAACACTAAACCTAAGTGTTTCCCTGAGTTCTGAGCTGCTCTAGCAAATTATCGAACCGGAGGAATGGGTGGTGGGGACCTCTGATTCAGAAGTACAGGTGACAACCTCGGACCTGGGACTGGCATCTGAAGTGGGGGCAGGCTCCTGGGACCGAGCCCGTTGGCTGCAGGGTCTGATGCTGACCCCAAGGAGAGTTGGAACTGCACTGGAGTGTGGGACACCCAGCTGGTGTCGCTGAATTGCTCGGTGTGGAAAACCTGCACGTCTGGTGTCAGAAGTGCCCCATGAGCCGTGAACAGATGGAACTCAGAGGAGAGTTTCCCTGTAGGCTGCACGGATGCTGGGAAGGCTGGTTTGGTTTATCTCCCTGCTGGTGCCGGAAAGGAAATCTTAGCTTATGGAGAAGGAAGGGAGCTCAGGGGGTCAAACTGTCTAGGACACAGGGTGATGGACTGTCCACCAAAGTCTCCAGAAGACTGTTTGACATCCTGCAAACTCTTCTCAGACGCTGCCCCAGTGGTGATGCCCTCGGAGGTGTCTGTGGGTCTTCCCCCGCTGGCCGCTGCTCAGCCCGAGTCCGTGTGGGCAGGGCCACCCTGCTCCGGGTGAGGGGACAACAGCCTCGCTGCAGGCGGTGGGTTAGAGCAGGAGGCTCTGGAGGCAGCACCAGAAGAGGCTATTTTGACTCTTGCTTTATTTCCTTGGCACCTGCGGGACTGAGGACACCATCTTTCCGGGGAGGATGCAGAGATCCCAGCAGCATCATCACCCCAGCAGGAAGTGGCAGAGAGATTTACATTCCAGGTAGGGAGCAGCCCTGAAGGTGACAACAGGGCACCGCACTCTTTCTGGTGATGTGGCTGAAATGAAAGTCACCTTAAACAGTGGCAGCGGTGTCAGGACATTTTCCCCCAGACACCCCCCCCCAAAAAAAGAGGGCGAATACCATTGTTCAGCAGACTTTCTGTTTCTTACTCTGTGCTGATGCTGACACAACCAGCAAGGGGTGGTGAATTGATTCGAGGTGAGTTATCAATGGAGACATGGAGACTGGACTCATGATGATAAGAATACACGTTCTTTTACAAAACTCATGTCCGCTCACAACCATCACCTCATCAGAGCTCCTCGCAGAGCAGGAAGTGAGAATGTGAATTATCCCCACTTCGCAGGGGAGCAGGCCGAGGGACCACAGCCTGGTTCTTCCAAGTCTTAAAACTAGCGTTGGACCTACCTATGAAACAGAAACAGACTCACAGACATAGAGAACAGACTCGTGGTTGCCAAGGGGAAGGGAAAGTGGGGGAGGGAAGGGTTGGGAGTTTGGGATTAGCAGATGCAAACTATTATGTATAGAATGGATAAACAACAAGGTCCTACTGTAGAGCACAGGGAACTATATTGAATATCCTGGATTAAACCACAATGTAAAAGAATATTTTAAAAATGTATATATATGTATAACTGAATCACTTTGCTGTACAACAGAAATTAACACAACATTGTAAATCAATGATACATCAGTTTAAAAAAAAGAAAGAAAAAAAAAAGCTACCTTTGGGTCCCTCCCACCGAGGTCAAAGTCGGGGCTTTGTGATCTGCCGTGCCCCAAACATTCCCCATGAGTTGGGGCTGCAGGCAGCAGAAAACCAACCTAAAGTAGCTCTGGCCCAAAAGGATATTTGCTGCGAGAGTTTTGGAGTGAGGAGAGCTCATGACACCAGAGGCATCAGTGTGGGACCCAGGGATGCTTGGGGACCCCTCACCACCAGGACTCCCTCCCTCCCTTGGGCCTCCTCGTCTGGCTCCCCTACCCCGTGCCCAGCTTTCTCAGGCTACCTCAAAGTCTCATCCTCCTGTGTCCAGGCCCCGCAAGTGCATGAACAATTCCCTTCTTTCTCGACTCCCCCGATGGAGCAAGCATGTGAAATCCAGTGGCAGACTTCTCTGCACGTCAGACACTGCGCTCAGCATCTTACTGAGTTCTCACAGCGAGCCCTGTGGGAGCATTATGGAGGATGGCTCTGAGGCTCAGAGAGGTGAAGGCACCGCCTCCAGGTCACACAGCACCAGGGAGGCAGGGTTGGCTGGGACCCGTGTCTGCAGGACTCTCTACTTTCAACCATGCTGGCTGCGCTCCCCTAGCCCAGGACACGTGTAATTACTGAGAAGGAAGCTGAGCAGCTGCCTGTCTGCCTGAGAGCTGGGCCTGGTGAATCAGCTCTGGACAGGACACGTGACTTCAAATTTCTATCAGCTGCAAGGAAAAGAAACTCACTGGACCTGACTTACATTGGGGAGGTTACGGTCAGGGTTTGGAGATCACCTGTACAGCCTGGAGTGGAGAGGCCTGAAACTGGGGACCAGGAGCTGTCAGGGACACAGGGTGTTTGCCTGTCTAAGGGCTGCCTGGCTCTCCTCCAGGGTCCCTGGCCCCCCTCTCTGTGTCCACCAGGTACTTCATCCTTGTCCCCTCCACTCCCTCTGCACTGCCCGGCCTGCAGCTTTGGGCCAATGAAACTGGCCTTTTGTTTCAGCTACTTGCAGCCAATCAGCTGCCACTTCTGAGCGGGACTCTTGGCAGAGAACCATACTGGTCACTGGCCTCTCCGCAGGGCCACCTGCATGGTGCTACAGACTGAACGTTTGTGTCTCCCAGAATTCACGGTAGAATTCTAATGCCCAGTTGACGGTATTGGGAGGGGTCTTGGGTTGATGAAGTCATGAGGGTGGAGCTCTCGTGATGGAATTAGTGCCCTTATAAAAGAGATCCTAGAGAGCTCCCTTGCCCCTTCCACCTGTTGTAACAGGGTGGAGCCAAATCTGATTACATGTTCCATCTGTTTCGTTTACTTTAACCTTTGCTTCCTGTTGCTTTTGTTAACTAAAAGGATACTGTCTATACACAGTGGCCTGCCTCGGGGAACCCTGCCCCTCTGCCTGATGTTAAACCAAAGTGCCTTTGTTCCAGGAAACATCCTGACCCCATCCACCTGTGGATGACTGCAAGAAAGAAGAAATGAGCACATCCCCTCCATGAGGCTGGCCATTCGGGGACATTTGCAAAACTCATGGCCTTTTTACTTTACTTCCTCATCTCCTCCCCTTCTCTGTTCTATAAAAGAAACTGGTATCTAGACCCTGAGAAGCTGGCTTATTGGAGTCTGCTATCTTCTTGGTCTGCCGGCTTTCCCAATAAAGTTGGATTCCTTGCCTCAACACCTCATCTCTGATTCATTGGCCTCGGTAACACCGTGATGCAAAGCAAGAAGACACTGTCTATGAACCAGGAAGCAGGTCCTCATCAGACACTGAATCTGCCAGTACCTTGATCTTGGACTTCCAAACTTTGATATTCATTTTATTGGTTTCAAAGAGGAGAGCCTTGAATTCTCAAACATCCCCTCATGTGACTTTCGGGAAGAAAGTAACGAGTCTTTGGCGTTAACGGGGTCGTTCTGGTGTTCTCATGGCACTGAGCCCAGAGGAGCATGAGAAAAACTGCATCGTTAGTTGACAGGCCCTCCGCATGGCATGCGGACAGCTATCGCTGGAGGGTCCTGTCCCCTGTGCTGTTGGGGAGAGAGCAGAGTGCGTGGGTCCCAAAGGAAACACGGCATCCCCGACAGTCACAGGTGGGCAAGATGGAGCAGAGGCCTGTCAGGGTTAGTGGTTCCGGCTCTGACCTCTTCTCTCCTGGGGGTGCGGCCAGGACCCGCTGGCACAAAGAGACAAACATCCCTGAAGACAAGCGAGATGCAGCCACGGGACCCACTGAGTTCCACAGGAGTGAGGCCCAAGGGGGACCCTGCAGGGAGCCTCACCAGGGTCAAAGGTCAGGGAGGGCTGGAGGCAAGTGGAAGTAAGTGTGGTGACACCAGAGGTGTGGAGGGTGAGACCCCTCATAGCACCCTGTTTAAGGCAGGGGTCACCTGCAGGTCAGAGGCAGAACCTCCTCCCTCATTTTTGTAGGGCCTGCCAGCTAAGAGTGGTTTTCACGTTGTTTGATGGTTGAAAAAAATAAAAAGAAAAATGCTCTTTCATGACACATGAAAATTATCTGAAATTCCCATTTCAGAGCCCATGAATGCAGTTTCACTAGAACACAGGGATGGCCATGCCCTCAAGGGGGTTCAGGAAGCCTTCACCTGCAAGAGTGGCACTGGATGGGTGCAGCAGAGATGTTTGCTCTCTGGTGCTTCACAGACATGGTTGCCACCCGTGGTTTAAGGCAAATTCTGGGGCCGGGTGGAGGGTTGGTGAGGAGCGGGCAGGGGACACTTGGAGATGGCCGTGGAGCCTGGTTGGATGTCCTCGGATGCTGGCCCAGGGGTCACCCTGCAGTGGGACCCCTGCAGCTTGTGATCTGGGAGGGGCCTGGGAATAAACAGATGTCTGATGGGAGCTGAGAGATGGGTGATGGGAAACTGTGTAGAGAGATCTGCCTTCCCTGTGAGCCCAGCCCACTGCCCTTCGCAGAAAGCACCCCTGCCAGCTACTAACGGACACGGGACACGGGCAACTCGGCCTCCCAGCACCTGGCGCCTGCCCGGTTCACCTTGGTTGAACGAATGGGTGATCAAGTAAGGTTGGGGGCAGGGAGCGACCTGAGCACGTGACCCGTTTATCCTGAGACCCCCACGGATTCCGTTCTCCAGGGGCGGCCTTGTCACCCCTCATGGCCAGTCCTGCCGAGGCAGCAGTGCTGCTTCTGTGACCTTAGGTGAAGGTCAGCGTGCCTGGCTGGAGGGAAGTTCCTGTCTCCACTGGCCTAGCCCCAGGCCACATCTTCCTGCTCTCAGCCTCTCTCCCCAAACCCGGGCAGTTCCACGACCCACTAACCTGGTTCATTTACATCAGATAAATTAGGTTTCAGGGCCGGGAGGGGTGGGGCTGCATCGTGGGACCATGTCTCACTGCCGAATTCCCATTCCTGCGGTTTCCCGCTTTGTCTCTGACCCTTCTGATAGGTTCCCGGGCAGGAAGCTCAGTAAAGGCCAACACTGTTGCAGGTCTGCTGTGAAAGTCCGCTCCACCCGCTTCTCTGCCCCTTCCTGGGGGCCTGACTGCCTCCAAGAAGAAAGGGCTGAAATCTAATGCCTGGAGGGAGACTGGGGGGCACGTTGGCCTCCTCCTGTCTTTTCCGGACATGCAGAGGGAGGGGCAGCCAGGAGGACAGTCACGGGGAGGGGAGAGGGAAGACCAGACGCTCCCCTGACAACACCTCCTTGACACCCCAACGACTCCCACCTGAGGCCCCATCTGCAAACTCACCTTCGGTCCCATCCCGGTGGACAGCTGCCCAGGAGACATGGCTGGATGGATGAACCAACACAGGCAGGGACGGAGGTTCCCAGGCCTTTGAGGTGGATGGGAGCGTAAACATCCACTTGCCCCAATCTTTCCTGTAAAGATGAGAAGCGAACCAACAGGATGTGCATAGATAGACACGAGGGGAGGCTTACTATGTGGAACTGGCTCATGTGAGGGGGGGCTGAGGAGTCCCACAGTCTGCAGACTACAAGCAGGAGACCCCAGAAAGCTGGGGGGGTAGGTCCAGTCCAAGCCTGAAGGCCCAAGAACAGATGTCCAAGGGCAGGAGAGGATGGACGTCCCATGTCGAGCAGAGCGAGCAAGTCCACACTTCCTCCACGTTCTGGTTCTGTTCGGGCCCTCGGTGGATTGGACAAGGCCCACCCCATGGTGAGGGTGGTCTTCTCTGAACCTACCCATTCAAACGCTCATCCCTTCCAGACGTGTCCTCCAGACACTCCCAGAAATCGTGTTTGATCAGCTATTGGTTGCCCTTGGCACAGTCGAGTTGACACATAAGATTAACCAACATCCTCAGCATCTCACTCCCGCCTTGCCTTTATAAGGATGCTCCCTGAGGCCCCGCCCTTCCCACCCCACAGCTCTCCCCTCATCCCCTCAGCCTTGCGCACTGGGTGTGGAGGTCCAACAAGCAGCACCCTCCCCAGACTCAGGGCTTCCACCCTCACCATCTAGGTACAAGGACCCAAGAACCTGCAGGGTGGTCTTCCCTCCCCGCTCCAATCTCCTGTTTCATTTGTGAGTGTTAATTGAACTGATTTCTATTCATGCTTGACTAAGAGGGGAACAGGATTAACTATCAAAATGGAATTTGCATATAAAGCTACATAGTGACGCAGGCACAGTTTCTATTACCCAGTCAGTAAAATGAGCTCCGTCTTAGCAAAATGGCTTTCGGGGGGAAAGGGATCACCCAGTGGGGAGTGAGGCCGGCTCCGTACCAGCCGGGATTTTGAAGGACCTCTCCACGCTGGGCGCTGCCATCTGATGTCAGGAGCTGGCCTCACGGGTGGGGAGAGGTGGCCATTCTCGCAGAGGTGACAAAGCAGGGCCATCTCCCTGCTTGCCTCTGGGGCTCTGTCCTGAAGCCTGTGGTCTCCTCTTCGGGTGTCCAGAGCTGAAGGGCACAAGCATCCATCCTGGGTGGTCATTGCCTCTGGGAATGTGTCTGAAGCCAGGAGCTCCGTGATGGTGCAGGTCAAACCTTCTGCTCTCCAGACAAGGGGTTAATGGGGTTCTCAAGGTCACATGGGGGAAGTTCCAGGTCCTGGGAGGCAGCACAGGCCTCCAGAATCTTGTCAACTTCCTCCAGGACGATTCCCAGGTCTACATGTCCCTCCAGTGGCCTCTGCAGCCCCAGAAGAGCTGCAGGTGAAATTCGCTGCGGGTGGACATTGGACTTGAAATAGCTGTTTAGCCTCTAGAAAGGCCAGCCTTTCCAAGTTACTGGTGAGGAGACACCACCCCGGGATGCTCTGAGTGAATTGTTTATCTGTGAGTGTCTTACCTTGAAGGGCTATGGGCTCTCCAGACATGAGCCATCACTGCTGGTTTTGTTTATCACGTTACAGGTGCCTGGATCTTGGAGGACATGGGCCCTGAGGGTGCCAGCCACAGCAGGTGATCCCACAGTGGAGAACGGCCCCCAGGATGGGAAACAATGGGGAAGGTCACTGAGCGACCCAAGCACAGAGTCCTGGGGAGAGAGCGGTGACCAGACCATGGGGTTAAAAGACAGAGTTTTCTCCATGGCCCCAGAGTGGAACCAAGCTTTCCACCCTCAGCCTCATGGTCTGCAAAAGCTCTGTTCACGACCTAACCCAGAACCCGTGAAGGTGACTTTATCCAGAAAGAGGGACTTTGCAGATGTAATTGAGGTAAGGATCTTGCCGGGAGGTCATCCTGGATTTCCGGTGGGTCCTAAGTCCAATGACAACTGTCCTTATAAGGAAAGGAAAGGACAAAGAGACACAAGGAAGCCACCTGACCATGGGGACGGAGGTTGGAGGGAGGTGACCACAAACAAAGGAATCCCTGGAGCCCCTGGAGGCTGGAAGAGGCAGGAAGGATTTTCCCCCAGAGGCTCCAGGGGGAACCAGCCCTGCTAACACCTTGGTTTTGGACTTCTGGCCTCTAGACTGCTCAAGAATAAGTGATGTTTTAAGCCCCCCCAGCTTGTGGTGCTTTTTTACAGAAGATGCAGGAAACTCATACAGATCATATACACAGACCTGCACTCAAGGGACAGGTGCCTGAACCTGCCGCAGTCACTAGCTACGGTCGGCAGAGGGACGTTACTCCCCTGGGCTGAGCCGGTTTTCACAGGTGTGAGAGTTATTACTGCTGTTCTCAGAACCATCGTTTCCTCCTGGACACCAGCCAGAGTCCCCCATCCTGATCTCCACGGTCTTCTGTGTATGTCTTCCCTCTACCCCTTAATCCCTGTCTCAGTACTTTGGGGCTGCTATAACAGAGTCCCAAAGATGGGGAGCTTATAAACCGCAGACCTTTATTTCTTAGTCTGGAGGCTGGAAGCCCAAGATCAAGGCAACTACAGGTTCAGTGTCTGGTGCGGCCCGGCTTCCTGGTTCATAGACAGTGTCTTCTCGCTGTGTCCTCACGTGGAGGAAGGGAACTCTCTGAAGGCCCTTTTTATAAGGGCACTCATCCCATTCATGAAGGCTCCACCCTCGTGACCTAATCACCTCCCAAATGCCCCGCTGCCTAACACCATCACGTAGGGGCTTAGGCTTCACCATGTATATTCTGGGGGGACACAAACATTCGGTCCATAACCATCCCCAAACCCTTATCCAGCCAAACAACTAAAGTCCTCTAAACACCTCCACCCTCTTCCTTCCACGATCTCTATTTTTCTGCAGCAGAGGTTGACACACTTTTTCTGTAAACGGCCCAATAGAAAATATTTATTAGTAGGTATAGTAAATATTTCAGGCTGTGTAGGCTGTGTGGTCTGTCCCAGCTGCTCTGCAGTCACGGGGAAAATGGCCAGAGACTCTGGGTACGTGAAGGCACATGGCTGAACACCAGTAAAACTGGGTTAGGGACACTGAAATGTATACCTCATGTCATTTTCACATGTCACAAAATAGTATCCTTCTTTTAAGTTTTCCCCATGCATCTGAAAATGTAATAGCCATTCTTGACTCACAGACTGTACAGACACGGGCAGGGGCTGGAGTTGGTGGCAGCCGTGGTTTGCAGATCCCCGAGCCACGGAAATCGGAGGAGGAGCATGACCGCAGAGGAGGGGACAGCATGTGACCTTGGGCAGAGCTCAGGTGTGACACCTCGTGTACCCCCTTGGCCGGGCACAGTACCAGGCACCCGTGGCCGAAGCCAGCTGCCCTTCCTGAGAA
The DNA here is from genome assembly GCF_949987515.2 of Delphinus delphis. NCBI lineage: Eukaryota > Metazoa > Chordata > Mammalia > Artiodactyla > Delphinidae > Delphinus > Delphinus delphis. Next base: position 2,829,200 of record NC_082683.1, read on the forward strand.
AACTCGGCTGTTTCTGGCGGGTGAGCTCAGAGTCCCCCAGGAACATTTTTAACTTTAAAGAGCTTAGTAAGAAACAGCTTGAGACAGATTTGAAAGAGCTTTGGGTGGAAAAATTGGGCATATTAATTGCCACCTCTGGTACGCTGCTTTTTTCCTCTCCATTCAGTCAAAAGCCTTGCTGTGTTGAAATGCTGTGTTTCTCCCACGCAAGGCTGTGGATACCTTCCCTGGCTCAGCACGCGGTCTGATGGCCGGGAGTCAAGTGCGGGCTGGATGATCAAGACGCCCCGGGGCTCCTGCACTGCCTGCCCCATGAATGTTTTGGCTGCAGGGCACATGTCTGGGGTGACGGGGAGGGCAGTGGTTCACCGGGCCGGTTGGGAGGAAGCCAGTCCTCTGCTGTCCCTGACCCAGGTGAGGGCAGAGGGCAAGATTCTGGGGCAGTGGTGCCTGTGGGTACATGAGATGCTGGTACAGTGCTGCAGGGGCTGGGTTTGGTGACCAGAGGGGGGATGTTCCATGGAACAGCTGTCAGCAAACACACCACTTCTCCCGCAAAGCGCAAGACCATCGGAGGCAGGGGCCTGAATCTACTGAGGCTTTTTATTTGCAAACAGCCCGTTCACAGTGACACTAAATTGCCAGAATGAGGCGTTACAGTCGGCCCTCTCCAGACAGGCTGCGAGTACCTGTTCATCTGCCCTAAGCGAGACGGTTAGACGCAGCCCGACATACAAGGAGGGCAGATGCTAAGAAAGACATCTAACAGAATGGGGTGGATCTGAGGAGCAAGAAAGACCAGGGTAGATATTCTAAAGCCTTTAGCCAACAAGGCATTGATCATTCATCCTGAGAACAACAGTGATTCCGTCAAGGCAAAGTGCGTGTCTGCCGAAAATGCATTAATGCGTCAGACCCCCGACCCCTACCAAGGATGGGCGACAGGCAGCACCGTTGTGGACAGTTTGATATGTTTACATAAGTCCTCAACTCAGGGGAGATGATTGATCAAGCATGCATGAAGCGGAGGGTTGATTCCTGCAGGCTGCCCACTTGTGATTCCCTTAAATCATCGTCACTTTGCAGTGTTTAACCCCGATGCTGACCCTGCTGTGGCAGCTATCTGAAGGAGCCAGTGCTGGACGGAGGATGGCGGCCCTGCCTGGGTCCCGTGGGAAATCCAAGGCCCGTCCCTGACAGCCGGAGCTGGGCAGCTGGAAGGAGCACGGCTGCTCGCCGCCCACACAGCCGACAGGTCCCTGAAGCTCTGCAAACGCTCAGGTCACAGGTGACCCTCCCGGGCACAGTGTCTTGGCTTGCAAGGTCTCTCTGACATCCGAGGGGACAGGCCACTGGGATAAATCATCACCAGGAGGGGTGCATTTGACTGCTCCCTCACATCAGGTGGCTCTCACAGGCTGATCTTGTCTTCTGAGGCCAAGATCACCCAGATCCCCAGAGTTGGAAGCCCTCAAAGAATCCTCCTGGGAAAAGCGGTGGGAAGAGAAGGGGCAACATGTGACAAATTCCACCAACACCAGCTGCAAGGGGCACCGTCTCCCAGCCTGGGCCTGCCCTCTCTGGCTGGAATCACCTCACACACAATCCCAAGCTTGTCCCACAAATTCTGACTCTCTTTCTCAGCCCAGCTCCCCTAGAGCTTCAGAAACACCCTCAACTTCCTGTCCAGGCTTGTGTCTGAATTCTTTCCCTGAGGAACCCACAGTCTGCACTGTTGCCTTCACATAGCTCTCTTCGCCCTCAAAGGTTCCTTCAGGTCTGTGTGTGGGTCTTCCAGGAAGGCTTTCTGACCCTGCATCAAAGGCACGATCAGTCCCGCTCACACTGAGGATAGCACTCAGTCACTGAAGCACTTCAGTCCCATGGGGCGAGCAGTGTCATCCCGGTGTGGGTCTCCAGGCTCTAGGGGATCCGGGACAGCTGCTTCTAATTGTTTGAACTCCCCACCCTACTAGCTTGCTAATAACTCTTCTCCTGGGTCATCATTGTGGGATGTGAACAGCCTATTCTGGGCTGAAAGAAAGTGAGGTCTTTGGGAAACAGAGAAATAGAAGATCCAGGAAACCATTTTTACAATGTTTTCTTTTTGGAGGAAAGAAAGTTTACAAGGAAGAACACGAAATTAATTTGGAAGGAGTTTCCAATTAGGGGCATGAAAATGAGGCATCATCTGCAAAGTACCAGGTTGTTTTAGGGGGGCAGTCAGCGTGGTTTCCCACCACATCCCAAGTGCTCTGGCCGGCGGAACACCCCTGAGGCTCTCTGCACAAGGCCCTCAGACCAGGCAGCTCTGGGGGTAGGTGGTCTGGCCCTGTGGTGTCAGCACAGGGCTGGGGTTAGGTGGACAGACAAGGCTTGTCCAAGAGGCTGGTCACAGCCTTCCCAACCTGGGCTGCCCAAGGAAGGCCACAGGCGCAAGTGGTGGGGTCATGGACAGACCATCAGCCCCAAGCTTCCCATCACACAATCCGATCTGCACAGGAATTCGGGGGCTGCCAAGTGTCTGGCTGGCCTTGGGGTTGTTCTCCATCTGGCTGGAATTTACTGAGCAGAACACATCTTTGTGGGACTGGAAGGGGATTGTGTCCCCCCAAAAAGATATATGAAAGTCCTGGGTATCTCACAACGTGACCCTATTTAGAGATAAGGTCTTTACAGAGGTTATCACATTAAATGGGGTCACTAGGCTGGACCCTAATCCAATATGATGGCGTCTGTATGAAAAGGGGAAATTTGTCCACAGACATGCGCAGAGGGAAGATGGTGTGAAGACACAGGTAGAAGATGGACGTGACTGGAGTGAGGCAGCCACAAGCCGAGGGATGCTGAGGGTCACCGCTAACACCCGGAGGAGTCAGGAAGGATCTTCCCCAAGAGCCTGCAGACAGAGTGGCCCTGCCCACACCTTGATTTCAGACTTCCAGCCTCTGGAAACCACAAGAGAATAAACCTCTGTTGTTGGAAACCACTCAGCGTGTGGTATTTCATTACTACAGCTTAAGGAAACGAATACAGGTTAGGTTACAGGGACGGATCAGACTCTGGTCCCAAACAAACAGCTGGTGTCTGGGAGGGGGTGAAAATCCAGAGAGCCTAGAAGGGAGGGTCTCTGAGGAGGACCTGGGGAAGGGATGGCTCAGAGGATGAGCCCCAGTGCTGAGATTGCTGTGCAGAGCAGAACGACCTTTTTCTGTCTAGCCCCTGGGGCTGCTCCAGAGAGGGCAGAGCACGGGAAGGGCACCTGTACCAGGACCACCGATGAACCTCAGGCTGGCACCCCCCGGGGTCACAGGATGCTTGTCCTAACTAACCTTCCATGAGGCCTCGAATGGCCACACCGCCTCCAGTTCTAACTCGCTGTTGACCTTGACAACACCCCAAAGGGTGACCTGTTCCAAATCAGAGATTGACTTTCTTTAAGTCACAATGAAAAATGAAATCACCAACATGTATTAAATTTAAAGCTGGCACATTTCACTCTCCTCCCCCTGCTGCTTCTCCTCCACCATATGCTTTCCTGTGAAGCGATCTCAGTCAGATGACCATGGACAGGTCCTTTTTAGAAAGGTCATCATTTCCTGTGAAGGCAACTTTCATCAGCTGGTTTTATGGGTGTTTTCCTTCTGCTGGAGCAGGTCAGCTTTAGGGTGAGCTTGTCCCACGTGGGGAGAGGGGAAGGAGGTTTGTGTGTGCCCTGGACCGAAGACTCCATCAGGTATGAGCCCAGGGTGCGTGGCTGGGACTGTCTCAGTTCTAGCACTGAAAGTCCTGCCTCCCAGGTAACCCTCAGAACTCAGCACATAGGGACCGTTGGTCCCCCAGCTGAGGATCACTTCTGCCTCCCCCGTGCACACAGCCCCCTCCATCCCCACCATGCACATGAGCCCTTGCTCACATTCTCACCGTTTGGTGACTCAGCCCTGAAGCCATCTTCTGCCAATGAATTCTGCAGCTTGTCAGACATGAAGGAACTCTGATTCTTTGTGCCAGCCCAACACAGAAGGACTCTGAAACCCATTTGTGACAAGAATTTTAAATTCATTTGTGAATCTTTTGATCAAAACCTACACGTCAGATGGCTTTGTACTGATGAGCTCCTGGAGGTCCAAGCAAAGGCTATCTCATTCTGAAGCATCAGTATTTAGTCAGGCCTCTTCGGTTAGCAACTGATTTGCATTGAAAAATTGGCAGGTTTTTGGAAGGACACGCTTCAGGAGTATATCAGTGTCACTTATGGTGGGAGAAAAAAACTCCAGGATTGTTTTTGCTAATCAGCTTATTTTGAGTGAACTAAGCTCTGACCTGGATCCAAAACTAGAGTTGCCTTTGGGTTATAAGATGCCACAAGTCTTGCTAGATAGCATAGTCCACTGTCCCAGGCTGTGGTGAGGTTCCTATAGGCTGTGCTAATTGGGCTTTTTTGTCTATGAGGGACAGACATCCAACTGGCTTATGCAAGAAAGGGGCATCATTGGTTCATTCATTCATTCACTTGACATGTAATCACTGAGGTCCTACTATATGCCAGGCAAAGTTCTTGCACAGCAGATGGCTGTAAACCAACTCAAGACCTGCCTTCCTGGAGTTCACATGTGCATTTACAGTCTCATTATGGAAAATCCAGACCCAGTGGGTCAGGGGTTGAAATAGTATCAGAACACTCTGAAATTTTCCTTTTCTCCCAATGGTTCACACAAAATCACTGGACTGGGGTGTCATGGGGGATACTTGGGTTTCAGGCCAACCCTGTATCCATCATGGTGGCCGGGAGGTGGGTAAGAGAGAAAAACGCTCTGATTGGCCAACTTGGATGATGTTTCCACCCCAAAACCAATCCCCATGGCTTGCAGGCCGTGAGGGAGGAAGATGCCAAAGGAATAAGCCAACTGGTCGGGACTGGCTCAATTGTCTATGCCTGAAACTCAAGGTTGAACATATCTACTTAAGCCCATGGATCAAAGGATTGAGTGGAGGTGAGTAGGCTTCCCAAGAAAAATATGGGTGAGTTACCAGCAAAAGGAGGTTAGGATGTCGGCAGAAAAATCAGCAGAGCACCTGTTGTAATGCTTAATTTTACATGTCAACTTGGCTAGGACATGGTGCCCTGTTGCTTAGTCAAAACCAGTCTGGGGCTTCCCTGGTGGCACAGTGGTTGAGAATCCGCCTGCCAATGCAGGAGACACAGGTTTGATCCCTCGTCCGGGAAGATCCCACATGCCGCAGAGCAACTAAGCCCATGCACCACAACTACTGAGCCTGGGCTCTAGAGCCCGTGAGCCACAACTGCTGAGCCTGCATGCCACAACTACTGAAGCCCACGCACCTAGAGCCCATTCCCTGCAACAAGAGAAGCCACCACAGTGAGTAGCCTGCTCACTGCAGTGAAGAGTGGCCCCTGCTCACTGCAACTAGAGAAAGCTCGCATACAGCAATGAAGACCCAATGCAGCAAAAAACAAATAAATAAATTTATAAAAATAAACAGTCTGGATGTGGCTATGAAGATAGCTTTTAGATGAACTTAATATTTATATCTGTAGACGTTGAGTAAAGCAGACTATCGCCACTGGGTGGGTCTCTCCCAGTCAGAGGACGGCTTTAAGAGGGAAAACTGAGATTACCCCAAAGAGGAAGGGATTCTGCAAACCCACTGCCTTTGGACTCAAGTCTGCAACAAGAACTCTTCCCTGGGTCTCTATCCCCGCAGACTTGCCAGCCCCTCAATAATGTGAGTTAGTTCCTTAAAATAAATCTCTCTCTCTGTGATAGATGATAGTTGATGGATAGATAGAAACATAGATAGATAGATAGATAGATAGATAATAGGTAGAAACATAGATAGATGGATGATAGATAGATGAGAGGTAGATAGACGATAGATGATAGATAGGTGATAAGTAGATCTCTATCTCTATCTCGATCTATCTATCCTTTTCGATATCTACACACACCCTCTTGGTTCTGTTTCTCTGGAGAACTCTGACGCCCCTACAAGGGTCATGGGGAGAATGAAGGAACATACCATGTCACACACATTCTGGTCTTTGACTGGACACAACATTTGGTGAATCTTAAATACCTGGTGGCATGGCCACCATATCAGGCCACTCAGGGCATAGACTGCCCAATTACACTTAGATTACAATATTAACAATGCCCCCTGCAGCTGTGCAGTGTAAAAATCCCATCTGCTTCTGACATCAGAGATACAACTTTGTGGGTTCATACAACCCCATACACCCTTCCAGGGTAATCTTGCCACAGGCCCTTAGCTCGTGCTATATCTTATTCAATCTTGCTGCTATGACCAATTAGAATGGAAACAATTTACTGCTTAAATAATTTATCCAGATTCCACGCAGGAAGTCTTTTGCAGAGATACACCAGCTAATAAAGAACATTGATTTTAGAAGCCAAAGTCAATATGAGGTTAGGGAAACGTTCGTCTATTTACATGTTCCTGTCTCCTGAGAATTTCTGTCACTTTATGCGCTGAGAAAATTAGCCAGGCAACTTGATTGCAAAGTCTTCTTTCATTTGTTATTCTTTGGGTGTCGTTGCAACTGTACTTCTGAAATTGGAGGGGGTAAAGGTGTGGGAATTCCGTTAGCAATTTATCAATAAAAATGAAGATTTCTTTCCTCAGGTGCTCATTCTAGGAGATCACTTGCTAGTTTGAGGGTGAAATGGCCTGAGTAAGTGAGGGTCTAAACAGGAGGCTGTCTGCCTGGATCACATTCAGGCCTGAGTAACAAGCTGGCTGGAGTGTTCAGACTGTGTCTCAGTGTATCTGCTTCATAATGAAGACTCATTTGTAATTGGAAGCAATGATTTTCACATAGACAATTAATGTAATAAGGTATCCCCAAACAAGTTTTTTCCCTTTGAATATCTCCCTCGTAATTTGGTTCATCTAGTTCATTTCCTTACTAAGCCCTTTTTTCACAGATAATGAAAAGGTGAATTTCAGCCCATCCAGGAGGAATTCACAATGCTTTGGTGATGGAGGCTTCCCCGTGTTGAGGTCCACCTGACTCTGGAAAGCCTATAGGTGTCAGGGTAAAGGGACTCAACCATTGCATCATCCGGAACAGAGGTTCCCAACCTTAGCATAAAGCAGGATCACCGGAGGCTTGTTCAAGCAGGTTGCCAGTGTCCTATCCCAGAGCACCAGGGTGAGCAGCTGGGGTGGAGCCTGATGAGAATTTGCATTTCCGACAAGTTCCCAGGTGATCTGCTGGCCCCAGACCCCACTCTGAGAACCACCGGTCTGGAACTCACAAATTCTTCAAAGATGAACTGATGAAAAGTCATTACCTGAATGGGTCCATGTTAACCAATCCCAGTGACTGACTGAGGTCTGTCAGTACTTAACCCCACACAGGTGAAAGACAGTTTAGAAAATCGCCCTGAGCTTTACTATGTGCTATTTCAACCCTTTTCTTCCTCTTCCACGTCCTGGCATGTTCAGAAAAGTTGATAAGTGGTTCCTTTTGCCCTGGTCCTTCATCAAGGTGGAAACACTGAATTGGTGAAATGAACACAATGTTTACCCTTCAGACCATTTCCCTTTCTCCTCCGCATCCAGCTCCCATCCAGCCACTGTCAACGTTCTGGAAGAGAAAGCAGCTCACAGAGAGCAGCTGTCAGGGCCATGGTGGCCTCAGGGACCCTAAAGGGGGGGCAGGCAGTACTTTCCCAGTGGGCAGAGGACAGCACACCAATTTAGGTTGATGTTGATCGTGATGAGGATGATAATGATGATGGTGGTAATGACAGCACAAATTAAAATAGATTGGCACAGCCATCGGGGGCTCTGAGGACTGGGTTAAAATGTTTATCCTGATTGGTCCTGAACCCAAGGGGCAGAGCATTGCCAAATGTTCTCACAGAGAAAATGATGAATTTCAAAACGAGCCCCCGTGTTTATCTGACTCTTGTTCACACAAGTGGTGACTCTCTGTGCAGTGAAGCAAAGGAACCTCATCCGATGACGGGGCTGCACCCGGACTCTCAGGGGAGCGACTTTGAGGTGTGTGAGTCCAAGGAGCTCCCCCTGGCTTCAGCGAGAATGGAGCCAGGAAGAAGGTGGGCTCCAGGTGGGTGCTATTCAAAGGGCCGCCCAGGCGTCTACCTGGGACTCTGCTCAGGCATGGAGAGGGCAGAGCCAAGGATGTTCTCGCTGTTGATTCGTGGTCTCTCTGCCTGCGTTCCTGACCGTGGGGCCAGGTGTGTTTCAACTTTCTGGGCCACGATGTCATCATCCCCAAAGTGGGACGGGCTTTGTGCTCTCCACCCCTGGCCTGCCCCGCCGCCATGAGAACATGGTGAGAAATGAAGAGAACTCAGTTGGGCCAGGGGAGTGCGGTGTAAATGCAGCCGGGTTGGGGGCAAAGTGAGCTGGAGGTGATGAAGACAAAGAGGACGCGATACAGGCCTGAGGAAACGGGCAGATCACCGGGACCATGGCAGGCCATGCTGAGCTCTGGCTGTGATGCTGCTCTAGCCCCTTGCTACTCAGCTGGGCCTTGGGCCAGCAGCACCACAGCACCTGGAATTTGGTTAGAAATGCTGATTAGGAGATCAGGACCACCCCAGACCTCCCTACTCAGAATCAGCATTTTCACTGGATCCCCGTGATTCCCAGGCACATGGAAGTTTGCAAAGCTCCCAGTAGGAGCTGTAACTTCACCCCAACTGAGTGGATGGACTAAGTGGTTGGATTGATTGGCTGGTGACCACTCTAACTGTCTCTAGTCGAGTGTTGCTTGGTGTCAAGCACCCTCCCAGCGTGTGGCATGCCAACCCACGTCGAGACAGGTGTGAACTAAAATACTGCTACCATATCAGTGAACAAAGGATGTTGCAGCCATCAAGCCACCACATTACAGCTGCCCAAACAGTGAGCCCTGAGGGAACTCGGGATGAGAAAACACAAGATTCTGGCCCCGGAGAGCTGAGGTACATATCAAAGGAACGATTTCAGTGAGCCCAGACTCTTGCGTCTTCCCATACATAGAAAAGCGCTCAATTCCTTAACTTGAGATGTGTGGTTTTCTTTTATTAACAGTAATGTTTTCATGTTCTGACTACCTGGTCTTTGTTGCAGAACCCCCTATATATCCTGGCTCCCCCCTTGCCTCTTCAGAACAGTTTCTCCGTGTTATCTGAGATGTTGTATCTCAGGCTTGAAGTCCTCAGAATGTCCGCTGAATAAAACACAACTCTCAGCTTTTAGGTTGTGCATATTTTTTTTTCAACCGACACAGGGCAGGTGCCGAAAACACAGAGCCTGCATTCTGGGCTTGGTTGGGCAGAAAACTGGTGAGTGGGCCAATACACCCACAAATTTCAGAGTCTAATAAGTGCAAGGAAGTGAGCACAGCGAGTGTTGACGTGGAGAGCAACTCGGAGGGGCTGGGGGAGGCTGCTTTGGATAGGGCGGTCTCAGGGCAGGTACCGATTGGACACCCGCCCCTGCTCTTGAGTATCACTACACATCAATGCCCAGAGCATCAGCTCCTGCATCTCTAGCCCCTTGTGTTCCCATGCTCAGCCGTATTCTGCCTGGAGTGCCTTCCCTCCCCACCCAAGCTAACAGAATAACACGCATCCTCTAAGAACTGGCTCAGACCCACCTCCTTTAGGAAGTCTCTCCGGAACTGCTCCAGGGACTCTCAAATTGATTCCAATTAGTTTCTTAGGCCAGGGGTTCAGAAAACCATGACCCGCAGATCAGCTGTCTGGTTTTGTAGATAACATTTTATTGGAACACAGCCACAGCCATCCACATACATATCACCTGTGCTGTTTGCACATGACAACAGAGTGGAGTGAGGGTGACAGAGACGGTCTGGCTGATGAAGATGTAAATATTTACTATGTGGCCTATCAAAGCAAAAAAATATTGCTGCCACATCAGTAAACAAAGGATGTCGCATCCACTAAGCCATCACATTACAGCTGCCTGATGGTGAGCGCTGGGAACTCAGGATAGAAACAAGATGCCAGCCATCAAGTCGTCAGCCAAAACAGCCACCATCCCCTGCTCCTGAGGGCGCACCCTCGGGAGAAAGCACAGGACACTGTCCCCATGTGGCTGAGGTGCACATCAAAGGAGCAATTTCAGTGAGCCCAGACTCTTGCCTCTTCCCATACAGAGAAAAGCGCTAAATTCCTTAACTTGAGATGTCCGGTTTTCTTCAATTAACAGTAATCTTTTGATGCTCTGACTACCTGGTCTTTGTTGCAAAAACTCCTATAGATCCTGGCTCCTTCCTTACCTCTTCACAGTAGTCCCTCTGAGCTGTCTGAGATGCTGTGTCCCAGGCTTAAGTCCTCAGTTTTGTCTGCCAAATAAAACATAATTCTCAACTTTAAGTTGTGCATTTTTTTCAGTCAACAGGCCCTTTACAGAGAAAGTGTGCTGCCCCGTCCTAGACAACTCCATCCCCTAGCACACAGGACAAGTGTTATGAGCGGGCTGTTGTGATTCCTGGCCCCGCTGTCTCCTCCATGCAGATCTGTGCTCCTTGGAGCAGGGAGCATGTCTTGTTATCCCTGAGGGCCCATGCTGTGTGGGGCATCCAAAGGACCTGATAAAATGTTTGCTGATCTCAAGCTTGGTGCACAGACAGGTACCCCATGCCCAGTGTCCCACAACACCAGAAAAGGCTGTTCTCTTCCTGATGAATCGTCTGACACTACAGAAGGCTCTGCAGAGACAGCCCTAATGTGTGGCCACTACATGGGGGATTCAGCCCTATTTGGTGATGGAATCTGAACGAGGCCAGCACCCTGAAGCCAGGGTGATCGCTAGCACTGGGGTGAATGTAGAATCTGTCAATCCAAAACCCATCCATTTACCTAAGAACACGGTGACACGTGATATGCTAGGCGTGCCTCGGGAATTGGCAAAGAAACCAAAGATGTTGAAAATACTGATTGATCTTACAGCCAGCTTTCTTTATTCACAGTAGTTATTTAAAAAGTCACCATGAATAACGAACTGGTGAATACAGACCGTGGCTCCTAGGAGAAATACAAGGTTAGGTTCCTAAGAATCTCTGGTCCCAACATTTTAATCAACCAGTGGATACATAGCCCTGTTGTACATGTGCCTCCGTTTAAAGCGACTTCATTGGATGCATATTGTCGGTTCGCTGTCACAGACAACAGTGCCGTAACCCGTGCCTGATGACGCTCATCTCACGCACGTGATTTCTCCCTGAGGTACATCACAGCCTCCTTGTGCGTAGGACACTGGGCAGAGCTTCAGCACTATAGGCAGGGGCCACTTTAAATAGCAACACCACCAATGAAGGTTCAAAAATGCAGAAAATGGTACACTGAATAGAACGCAAAAGGGATACTTAGAGTCTGAGAGCTGAAGCCAGAAGGCAGAGCAGCCGGTCCCACCTCCGCTGGACACGTGCATGGATCTAGGTTCAAAAATGTCTGCCTCGACATGGAAACAACCTAGGTGCCCATCGACAGAGGAATGGATAAAGAAGGTGTGACATATATATAGAATGGAATATTACTCAGCCGCAAAAAGAATGAAATTTTTCCATTTGCAGCAACATGGATGGACTTGTAGGGCATTATGCTTAGTGAAATGTCAGACAGAGAAAGACAAATATCATATGATATCACTTGTACGTGGAATCTAAAAAAAAATGATACAAATGAACTTATTTACAGAACAGAAACAGACTCAGAGACTTAGAAACCAAACTTATGGTTACCAAAGGGGAAAGGTGGGGAGGGATAAATTAGGAGGTGGGAATTAACATATACACACTACTATATACAAAACAGATAATCAACAAGGACCTACTGTATAGCACAGGGAACTCTACTCAACACTCTGTAATGACCTATATGGGAAAAGAATCTGAAAAAGGATAGATATATGTATACGTATAACTGAATCACTTTGCTATACACCTGAAACTAACACAATATTGTAAAGCAACTCTACTCCAATATAAAATAAAAAAATTAAAAACACAACAAACTAGTGAATATAACAAAAAAAGGAGCAGACTCACAGATACAGAGAACAAACTAGTGGTTACCAGGGGAGGGGCAATATAGGGGTGGGGCAGTAGGAGGTACAAACTCTTAGGTGTAGGATAGGCTCAGGGATGTATTCTACAACACGGGAAATAGAGCTGATATTTTGCAATAACAGTAAATGGAAAGTGACCTTTAAAATTGTATAAAAATAAAAATGAAAAAAAAAAAGTCTGCCCAATGCGTCTGGGGGATACTTCCAGGCTGTCCATTAAAGCACATCCCATCCTATAAAATGGGGGTGAAGCAAGGTTACTGATCACTGCAGCTTATTTACCAGTGACAGTTTTTAGAAACAATGAATTAAAAAACAGTGATGGCAAAGTTATTGCAAAGTAAAGGTCACAGTGCATCACAGACTGTGTTGTTAGCACCGCAGTCCCGAGAGCTTGGAAGGTTGCCAAACCCCTGAATTTCAGGAGAGCAGTCACTGAGTCTTAGTTCTTGCTCTGAGGTTTTTCCATAATTCGGTTGTTTGCCTTTGCTCACAATGTAGCCTCGAATCTGCCACCTGGGACCAGCTCTAGCCTCAAAATAAATCCATGACAAAGTGGCTTATCCCCTCTACAAGGGAATTCAGCAGTTCCTACCAAAACCACAGGGGTGGTTTCCCTTTGAACCAGGAGTCCCTGTCCTAGAAACTTATCCCGACTATGCATTCAACAATGTCAAATAAACGTGCACAGGGTTCTCTGTGATGGCCCTGGCTATGACTGCAAAGTGTTGGAAAAAACCTGAACGCTCACCTGTAAGACAGGTTGCATAAACTATGAGGCATCCACAGGACGGAGGGGAGGCAGCTGTGAAGAGGATAAATAAGGAGCCTGTGAATGAATGTGGGGTGGGTTTCCGGGATGTACTCCTTAGTGTAAAAGAACCAGATGAGAGTCTATTGTACTCTTCTCATCCGCATCGAGTCAGTTAAAGGAGGGGGTGTAACCAGAAATAATAAAGCCGTGCCCAGGTGTCAATGGTTCCTGTCTAGGAGGACTGTGCTCTCCCTGGGGTCTCAGGGGGGCTGCCCCTGAGACAGTGGATTCTTCCAGGCACGATTGGTCCACCAGGGCTGTGAACCCGGGAAAGGAGTTGAGGCTGCAGGTGAGAAAAGCAGGGCCAGGGTCTTCCCTCCCTAGAGCCTCTGGGGAAAGTTTTCCGGGCACACCTGGGGCACCCTGAGAGCATCTGACTCCAGGAAAGCATGAAAGGTTCAGACCTTTCCACAGGCTGGGATGCAGTCCTCTCTGGCTTAGACTCTGAAAAAGACTTATGGCCAAGACAGAAAGTTGAGAAATTAATTAAAACTCCTGTGCCCTTTCGGCTGCCACCTCAGAGAGCAGAGAGCCTCGTTCCTCTTGTTTAATAAGCAAGTGGCTGTGTTTACTGCCGCCGGCCAGCCCTTTGCAAACACCACCTCTTATTATTTCCCAAGTCTGGAGCCAGCTCTCCCCTGATTGATATGTCTGCACAGAAATGCAGTAACAGACACCTCTCCCCCGTGAGCCCCTCCTTGCCAAAGGGGCCTTTAAAGGTTGCGGCATCCCCCAGCCCCCCAGCCAGAGGGGTCTCTCCACTTCTTCCACCTCCAGTGGTGTCACACACTTAGAGCCTCGCTCTCTGCCCACATACCTTGCTCTCTGTTAACACCCGAGCTCTGCCTTGTGCATTGATCAGAAACGACTCTGAGCCAGAGGGGGCCAGCAGCTGGAAGACAGCTCCTGCCATTTTCCTTCCTGTTCTAAAGTCGTCTCGAAATGGAAGAAATAAGCCCTTTTGGAGGTGTAGGGTAGGGAACAGGGTGCAGGGGGTGGTGGAGAATCTGGAGTCAACATGAGCTTCCTCTTCCTTAAGTGGAGTAAGGTTGTGGGAGTGAAATATGATTAAATTGTTGGCAGCCAAGGCCAGCCTCAGGCAAGCAGTGAAGCAGAAGATCTGGGCCAGGCCAAGTTCAAGGGTCTGGGGTCTGGGGAATGAGGGGATGCTGCCTGAGGGCATGATGGATAGAACAGATGCCAATTTTCCCAGCAGCAGAGGGGGATCCTCAGGAGGGTCCCAGGGACCAAAGCCCTCACCCGCGTCTCTGAGGTGGTGGACCCATTCCTACCAGAGGTCTTTGAGGAAGGTTCTGCTATGATTCACTTTTCCTCTTAGTAAAATAGTGGAATGCCGTGGGTCTGGAAATGACCTCTACCCTTGCACCCAAGCCTGACATATGCATTGGCCCCCTTGCTCCTGGCAGCTTCCCGCATCCCCATTCCACCCAGCCCCTCCCGGGTTTGTGCCCCCAGCCCTTCCATGGTTCATTCTCATTTGGGACCTCATTTCCTGGCCTCTGGAAGTGCCCAAAGGAATATTACCGATCCCTGAGTCTCAGCAAGGTTTCCTGAATAAAGAGGTGTCCCAGGGTCTTTTGGCTGGGAAGACAAGCAGAAGAGCACAGGATAAAAAGACTCTTGGAAAAATAAGAAACTTGGAAAGACACGCCCACAAAAGAGAGCGCAAGAGAGGAAGTCCCCTCTAAGCTTGTGGGTGGATGTCCTCTGCAGTCGAGCTGGGGATCTGGAAACTGGTATCACCCTCCCGTGTTCTGTCCCTCCTGGAACGTGGTCCATGGTCCTGATTTGCTTAAAGACACAGGGATTACATATGCAGATCACCCAAGGTACCCCGAGGCTCTGATGCCCATAGGACCCCTTGACACCCACTGCTGTGTGGTTTGCATGGTGTTTGGGCACAGGGCACAGGTTGGCCTTCCCTCCTCGGGCCAGGACAGCACACCTGTTGCATCCTGCAGCCCAGCAGCATTGGACCTGAAGCTCTGGGCTCCTGAGCCATCCTTAAGGGCACAGTCAAGAACTCAGGATGGATCAGAAAGAACGTCTGCAGAACTCCTAGCTCTGGTTCAGTCTTGTTAGGGTTGCCCTTGTTAGGTTTTTAAGGAACACCCATATAATTCTTCTGTCGTGGGAAAACACAGTTCTTAGATAGGCGTGGGAAATCTCTGCACGATGTGCAGCCTTGTTGAGACCCATGCAAGTGTCTGCCTTCTGGTGGTTTGCAGACCAGCAGGCAATTGCCTCTGCTATTGATTTCTCCCCACAAGGGCTGCCTTGGAGAGCCACATGCGCACCGCGAGAGCCATCAGAGGTAGGTGAGAAGGTTGAGGATTTAAATCCCGAGTAGAACACTAAAGGCAGCTTCCGAGCAATTGCTGTGAAATTTGTGAGCAACAGTTGAAAACAGGCATCTGTAAACGTTTTTCAGAAAAGGGCTGTGGGGTAACACTGAGTAGAAACAACCCAGCCCCACCAGACGTTCTCATGCTTTTATTAGTACACTGCATATCTGGAAGTGGTTTTTTAAAAGTAACCTAAGAGTTCATAAGTTTGTTGGCTAGCAGAAGCCAGTCTTCGGTCCAAAGGTTACGATCAAACCAACATTCAGCAGGAAGTTTGTAAAATGCCCTCCACGTGGAGTTAATATTTCACCTTGACTGGCTAAGTCGAGGGGAAATGTTACGCTGACGGATTGGAAGGAGTCTTGTGTGTCTTATTACTGGATCTCTTCACTAAAAACAGATGTGTGCAAGGAAACAGGATGACATTTAAAACAATACTACAATCTTGTAAACTTCTAGCATCCTGATGGCATCTCCATATGATAGAAAGCACTAGAGCCACTCCTGGGGTCCCCTGGCCAAAATCCCAGCAGAAGGTAAATGTTCGGAAGCAGAAACTGGCTACAGGTCACAGCGCCAAGAAGTTGCAAGAGGTCTGATGTGACCACCCAACAGTATGGCAAGGCCAATATCAAGCTGATAATACGTTATTGATCTGAGATGCATCAATTGGAGACCAACATTTGTTGGACCGGGCAGGGGGCAGCCCTGTGGTCTTACACAAGGTTGCTCAAGGATGCTGCATGGGCCTTCTTGTCCATGCCTCCAGGAATCACGTGTCTCGATAGGTTGAGGGTAATAATAGTGATGGAGAAAGTCCCTGTGATGGTTAATTTCATGTGTCCACTTGGCTCGACCACAGTACACAGATATTTGGTCAAAGAATATTCTAGATGTTTTGGGGGTGAGATTAACCTTAAATCAATAGACATTAAGTGAAGCAGATTACACTCCATAATGTGGGTGGGTCTCATCTAATCAGTTGAAGGCCTTAAGAAAAAGACTGAGATCACCTGAGGGAGAGGGAATTCGACCTCCAGGCAGCTCTTGGACTTGAACTGCAGCCTTCCCTGGGTCTCTAGCACACTGGCCTGCTTTATAGATTACGGGCTTGCCAGCCCCCACAACGCTGTGAGCCAATTCTTTAAAATAAGACTCTTCTCTCTGTCTCTCTCCATCTCTCCGTTTCTGTCTGTGTCTCTGTCTGTCTCTATATAAAAGTATATTACACACACACACACACACATACACACACACACACACACACATCCTACACGCTTTGTATTTCTGGAGAGCCCTGATAAACACCCTCCTAAGGCTTATAGGGGGTTGAGCTGAGAAAACAAACCTCTCAAGAGAACGCAGGTCCTGCAGTGCCCTCCTTCCTGGGGATCACATATAAGTGGACATACTGAGAGCTGTCATCAAGGTCTCTTCTGTGATTTCCTTGAGGGGCCCCATCGATGTGCTTCATCTCTGTACAAGGCCTTGGGGATCCGCAATGGCACTTCCCACCAGATGGTGTGACAGCAGCCTCCCCACTAGCTGGATGTTCTCAGGCAAGGGGCTTGACCTCCCTCCACCTTCATCTCTTTGTTTGTGGGACAGAGATGATGAGGTTTCCTTCACGGGGCTCCTGTGACATTCGCCCGAGATACTGAGCACAGCAAGCACTCTGTAGCCCACGTTGGTGGTGACATTGTTGTTTCTGTTGGGCATTATTACATTATCTGACCAACGTCTAATCAAGTTGATTGCAATGTATCATTTCAGAGTTTCCTTGTTTAAAATAAAAATGAGGGCCCTTTAGGATAACTCTTCTGCAAGGTGTATCTGGGGGCTGCCTGGCTATCGAGGATGCCAGAGGGGCTGGCTGCCCAGATCATGGGCGCTAAGTAAGCCCGGCCCCTGAAGAAGACGCTCGTTTAAAAACATCCTCTTCGTCAGCTTCCCGATCGCTGTCCTGGAGATGCCAAAGGCATCCACGGTAGAAACCAAACTGGGAAAGTAAAATGAATGTGAGAAAAGAAGGCGGAGGAGCTCAGAGACAGCTATGAGTGGTCCAATCCTTAAGTGCAAAGTCAAACCCACAACTCTCAACTCCAACATGTCACAGCCAGAGCAGTCACGCGAAGGGCTGCAGAAAGAAACCCACAGAAGCTGCTGCAAATTGTATCCGCTCCTTCTTTAGCCAGAAGAGTCTCATCTGTGAAGACAACAAACTCATTCAAGGAGTGATGAGCAGGGCTTGAAATGCAGGGTGTGTTCGAGCTCTTTAACTCCTCACCTTGGACTGAAGCAGCGAGACAGACAGCAGAATACTGCACCTCTTCACTTCTGCTCAACTGACTGTGGAGAAGAGGAAGGGACTAGAAAACACAGGCTGGGCACTGCGGAGAGCACTCCTGGGAAGAGAGTGTGCATGGCAGCCAGAGGCTGCCCAGAATAAGAGACCAGGCACAACGGCAATGTTTAAGGGACATTTAAGTAGATTTGGGGTTCAAAAGGCAACATCCCAAACAAGGTGTTATGGACTGAAGGTTTGTGCCCCAAATCAATGTGTTGGAATCCTAACCCCCAATGTGATCGTGTTAGGAGATGGGGCTTCTGGGAGTTGATAAGGTCATGAGGGTAGAGCCTCATGAATGGGATTAGTGCCCTTATAAAGGGACCCCGGAGAGCTCCCTTGCCCTCTTCACCACGTGAGGACACAGCAAGAAGACGGCCATCTATGAACAAGGAGGCAGGTCCTCCCCAGACACAGAATCTGCCAGTGCCTTCGTTTTGGACTTCCAACCTCCAGACTGTGAACGATAAGTGTCTGTTGTTCATATGCTGCCCCGTCTATGGCACTATTATTATAGCAGCCTGAGCTGAGACACAAAGATAGATTCCTCTGACACCGGTTTCATCCACTAGCTCAAGAATAATGTTCTCAAAAGTTAGAAAACCTTGAGATTAAATCTTGGTGCGTCCAGACACCAGTTGTAGGCACATCACTTAGCTTCTCTGAGCCTCGGTTTCTTCTTCTGGAAAAAAAAAATCAGCAGATGATTTCTTACCCCAACAGGTTGTTGGGAAGAGTCAGCAGGAGCCCATGGGAAACACCTGGTGCAGCTTCCTGTTTAGAAAAGACCACTGCATATTAACACCAACCTTACTGATGATCTAATTATCAAATTCGGTGATTATGAGCCTTGCTATGTGCTGCCCTGAGGTCTATTCAGGGATTACCTGAGGAAGGGGGGAGTTGAAGCCCCACGTCCCCCCACCATGAATTGGATCTCCAAGGGCTATTTATCTGTCATCTGTCTTTCATGTAAGGTTTTGTTTCAGGACACCTCTTGTACCTACTTGACAGCCTCTCAGCTCACATAGGTGTTACCAGCTTTGCACAGGTGCTACCCTCCCCCAGAAGATTGACAGAAATATAAAACTTTGGCAAAACACTTTGTGTGTTTGGCTGTGGAGAAACATTGCCGGTGGAAATTCAAAATAGTACAACCCCTATGAGAGAGAATTTGGCAGAATCTAGCAAAATCTTATATGCTTGTACCTTTGTCCGAGGAGTCTACTTCTAGGAGCTATTTCCAGAGATGCCCTGGGAAAAACACAGAAAGACACGTGCTTTGGTCCTTTTCATTACAACACTACTCAAAAGAGAAGACGGTCGCAGTCCAAATGCCCATCACTAGGGAATGGCCGAGGAAACCAGGGTGCACCTATGCAATGGATTATTTTGCAGCTGTAAAAAAGAATGAAGAATATTTCTTTGGGCTGGTTTGAAGCAATTCTAAGGTTCAGAACTAAGAGAAAACATCAAGATGGTAAGTGTAAACAAAACAGTATGTTTTTCTTGTATTAAAAAATATATATTTGCTCGTCAAAAGGAGGTGGAACTAACCTGAAAAATGGCAAAGCTAATACCATCTGAGCAACAAAATAATAATAATATTATATTATAACATAAAGAATAAAACATTGGTGTTATGAAAACTGGGATGCTGATTCAAACAAACAATTTCTAAAAAAGGAAAAAAAATGGAGACAACTGGGTAATTTGAACAATGATGGGATATTTGATGATATTATGGAATTATTGTTAAATTTTAGGTACGATGATGATATGATATTGCAGTTGTGTGTAACTTAAAGGAGCCCTTATCTTTTAGAGAAAACAAGGGAAAATAATTACAGAAGAAGCAATATAATGCTTGAGATTTGCCCCAAAATAACCCGAGGGAGGCAGGGATCATTGTGGCTGCATGATGGGGACGCAGTGTTCGTTATACTAGTCTTCCTTATTTTGTATAAGTTCGCCATTTTCCATAATAAAAGGATTTTATGTACCAATCTACCTTACTGATGACATACATTGAAGCCACATTCGAGGCATGGGGGCTTGTTCTACACATCCTGAACTGTTGGCTTCTGAAACAAACTATGGACACTTTCAATTATGTTGTCAAGCAAAGTCGGCAATGGGGACACTTTTGCAGGTCCCCTTGCCCCACTACCATGTGGCTGACGGCACTGATGGGCAAAAACGTGGCCAAGGTGGATGTGTGAGCCCAGGGTGTGGCGGACTTAGCCAGGAGGGGAAGGGAGAGCTTGTGCTCAGCTGTGGGTGGGTTTGCTCATGACTATTGTTAATAAACACATGAAGTTCCGGGGCTGACCAAGCAACAGGGCAGGAACCTGCTTTCAAGGAGCTTACACAGCAGAGACGACAAAGGCTCTGCACGCGATGGAAATAAACAAGACTCCAGCTAGCGATGTGTGAGCCAAGATAAAAGATCAGACACAGTCACAGCGGTGTCTGTGGTCCCGAAAGCCCTCGCTGAGGAAGGGATTCTTGAACTCAGAACAAACACAGGAAGGGACCAGCCCTGCAAAGATCTGGGGAAGAGGCTCTACCTCAACGGGTCCAGCTCCCCCCAGGCTCCTCTGGGTTCACTGGGATCCAGCCATGCTGGCTGCCTTCCAGGTGGCCCATAAACTCTCCTGGCCCGAGCGGGGTTCCAGACTCTGCACCTGCTGCTCTCCTTCCCTGCAGTGCCTTTGCCATGTGCCTGGAGGACTCATCCCCTCCTTCCTGAAGTTCTGCTCAACGGCCGCATCGTCATGGCAGCCTTCCTGCTGGAATTCCTTGAGGTCTCACTTCCTCTTCCCCTTGCTTGGATTTATTTTCTCCACAGTATTTCCCATCATCTGAAATATCATACGTTTACTTTTTGGCTTACTGTTCCCTTCTTGCCAGGGGAATATCAGCTCCAGGAGGACAAGGATTGAGTCTGTTTTGGATACTTGTGCAGTCCCAGCCCCTGGAATGGTACGGCATATGGTGCGTACTCAGTACTTGTTTCTTGGACAGATAAACAAATATACTGTAGGAAAGACTATTTCAATTCCATATATCAGCACTGAAAATGAAATATAAATTACACTTTTGTGGCTTTTGTAAGTGGAACCTGAAAGAAAACCCCAACAAGAATACATCTAAATGAAGATATGAAGGAATTTTGTGGAGAAAATTACAATAGATTTATTCTAAAACGCTATAAAAGCATAATCAATGCACCATGTTCTATAAAAATAAAAATTATCTTCAAATTAACCCATGATGTCACACAATTCCAATAAAAATCCCAATCCTTTGTAATGAGTAAATTGATGAGCTGATTCGACAACATAACTGTAAAAGCACAATGATAAAAATGGCCGAGAAAATTTTGAAGACGTGAAATAAGGTGCTGGGGAATGTGTTGGGGGAGAGGGCCATATCAGAGACCAGAGCGCATCACAAAATTATGGTTGGTAAAAGCAATGTGATATTAGTAAAAGGCCAACAGAATGGAATACAGTGCCCAGAAACAGAGCCATGCATGTACAGAAAATTAAACTATGAGAAGGATGCTCTTGTAGGCCAGTGGCAAACAATAGAATATTCAATAAACACTTCCGGGGCAGTCAACTATCCCCATGGGGAATAAGATAAAATTAGCTCCCTATCTCATGATCCCATGCGGCAGCCAATATTCAATCTCAGCTGCATAAAGGTCAACTCAGCAGAGCAAAATAATTTAAATTTAGAAAAAAAATGAGAATATCTTCAAAATTTCAGAATATGGATATATTCTTAATTAAGATGAACGTGCAAAAACTACTGCTAATAATTGCTAATGATAAAACATAATCGCCAAATTCAACTACATTAACTTGAAAAAACCTATCGGTCATCAGGAGATACCATTTTAGAAATGCAAGAATAAGCCACAGGTCAGGGCAATTAGAAAAGAAAAAAGGAAAAAGATAGAAAAAAAGGAAGGAAGGAAGGAAGGAAGGAAGGAAAGAAGGAAAGGTATCCAACTTGGGGCAGAAGAAGCAAAACTATATTTACAGATGACATGATCTTGTACATAGAATAACCTAAGGAATCCATGCACACACACACACACACACACACACACACACACACACACACACACAAACGTATTAGAGCTAATAAATGAGTTCAGCAAGGTTCCAGGATACAAAATAATTGTAGATCCATTGTATTTATATACATTTGCAATGAACCATCCAAAAACAAAATTAAGAAAACAACTTGATTTACAATAGTAAAAAAGAATAAAAGACTTAGGAATAAATTAACAAAAGACATGTAGGTCTTGTACAATGAAAACTGGAAAACCAGGCCTGGACAGATGCTCCCTCACAGCCCTCATAAGGAACCAACACTACTGACACCTTGATCTTTGACTTCCGACCTCGAACTTTGAGAGAATAAATTTCTGTTGTTTAAGCCAGAGGTTCCCAACCCCCAGGCCACGGACAGGTCATGGTCTGCAGCCTGTTAGGTGCTGGGTCACACGGCAGGAGGTGAGTGGCAGGTGAGTGAGTGAAGCTTCATCTGTCGTTCCCCATTGCTTGCATGACAGCTTGAACAATCCCCCCGCCTCCGTCCGTGGAAAAATTGTCTTCCACGAAACCTGTCCCTGGTGCCAAAAATGTTGGGGACCACAGGTTAAGCCACCCAGTTGGTGGTATCTTGGCTACGGCAGCCCTATAAAACCAATATACTATTCCTATATACACCTGTATCTACATCAGTATCTATGTACACGAATACCTACACCTGCACCTGCACCTCTATCTACAACTTGATCTAAATCTTTGTCATCTATCTACTTATCTATCTACAAAGCTATCTGTGGATTGAAGGACCTCAAGACAAATTGTTGAGGGATAAAAGGCAGTTGCAGCATGATATATACTGCATAATACAATTCATATAAAGTTAATAATTAATTAAAGTGATAGAAACATCACGCTTCTAGTTCCTTAGGCCAAAAGAGCATGGTACCAGTTCCAACTCTTCTCTTTATCACACATCCTTTATCTGTCCTGTAAGGGCAGCCCATCATCTGTATCTTGAAAACACATGACCTTTGGCCACCCTCACCACCTTCACTTCTCACCAGCCAGGTCCGGGGCACAGTCATCTCTGGCCTGAATGTTTACTGGAATCACTGGTTCAAGCTTGCCCACTTTGGTTTTTGATTAAAACAGAAGCCAGAGAAATCTTGTTAAAGCTAGGCTCATACCCCTTCAGTTCGTAGTTCAGGAAGAAAAAGATACACAGCCTCCTTATTTTGGGCAGTCAACTGATAGTACAGAAACCGATAGCTATCTGGTCCTGCTTCCTCTACCTCTTCTTAATCCCACCCGCACCCCCATAGAGGAAACCGTTCTACACAAGGAGAGAAAGCAGGAGACAGAGAGCGAGGGAGGGAATATGTGAAAACCTAGACACCTGAGCACCGGATGGGAGTCCTTGAAGCCAGCTCCACCCTTGACTTCTCAACTACAGGAACCAATAAATCCTGTTTTAGCTCAAACTATTCTCAGTTGGGTTTCTGCCACTTTTATCTGAGAGCTCCCTGTCTGTAGCTTTTCTTGGACCATAGTCAATACTTGAAAATGTAGAGTTGCTGTTTCCAGAGGCAATGAAAATGAAGTGACACTGAACTGTGACACCATGTGTGTCTTGCCTTATCATTGTCTCCAAAGCATCTTGAAGACTTTTGCTGGTTTCCTGGCCATTTTGGAATTCTCACACATAGAACAGGGATGTGCAATTTTTTACAATCCCAGAAATACTCTGAAATTGAAGCAATTTGGATTGTCTGGGAATAGATGTGTTTCTCATTCATCTTTTCTCATATTCCTCAGCGGGTTGTAACTCAGCAAAACACAGAATAAACAAGTAGGCACAGGATGCTAAGGGTGAGCAGGGCTTGGGGAGAAGGTTCCAGACGGGAAAGCAGTGAGCATGGGTGGCTGAGGCAGGACTTGCCCATATGCCTGAGTCATCCGTGTCCTTCCGGATACCCTCTGGGCACGGAGACTGGCCTTTCGCCCAAGTTGAATGTGAGCAGTCAATCAAGGGAAGTCCAATCCCACTATCTATCCTGGAATCTTCTCTTCTGTCCAACTGACATGTAACCTTATCTCTCGAGTCCTTGTTACATGGATTTCCCCACTCAATCAAAGCAAGACCACTATGCGCTCCTTCTCAGATGCCTCTTCCGTTGTTGCCCTTGTCTCTGCAGTGGCCACGGAGAAGCAGCCAGAGCTATGCCCTCCTGCTGTCTTCAGCCCAGTCAATCCAGTTTCCCCGTGCTTTTGCTGGCTGGTGATTACATCCTGCCCAGTTCAGTCCGTGGTGAGTAGCAGCTCCCAGTTTTGTAGGAACAAACCACAGTCATTGAAAAGCATGTTCCAGGTGGGGATCCGAGCAGTGGAGAAGGTCCACACATTTCTCCAAACAGAAAAGACAGATTCTCTGGCCACTTGACACACACAGAACAGTGAGCCACTGTGCTCAGAGGCCAGGCAAAGGAAGCCAGGACTGCTATCAGGCTCAGTCTATAGGGAGCTCACTTGTGCATGTGACAAAGAATGGAAGTAATTTCTTCTCTCTACAACTCAGAAAAAGGGATAGTCAGTCCTCGTGGTTCAAGGGTGATAGGGGGAGCAGGGAGAGGGTAGAATGTATCCTTTTTGTCTTGAATGTCAGGGACTACATAGGCTACAAAGAGGCCAGCTCTGGAGGAAGGGAGGGAAGTCAGGTGAAGGGCAAACATTTTGTACGTTAGTTCGAAGGTGGAAGGAAAAGGGTGAGGAAGGAGGGCAGAACTGAGTGTCAAACGCTTGGATGGGGTTACGGTGGATTATAGCTAAATCATGCACTGTTGTCATATAAATTTCCCTTCGGCTAAAGGAGAAGGTGGGAGGGGGTTATTAATTGTTCTGAGAAATCAGGACAGATGCCATAAAAATCAGGTGGATAACAACTTCATTATATTAAAGCAAGTAATTGAAGGGCCCATATTATGTTGCCTCCAAATATTTTGCATGCACATCTCATCTTTTATCATAAATTCCTTATGGATAATGACTGTTATAAAAATGATGAATTGCTTAGGTGAGTTCCTTTTTTTAAAAAAATAAAGGAGCAATCATTTTCAGACATTATTTCCTTGGGGGACACCACAGCAGAAAATGAGAACTGGCTTTTCCAACTTTGCCAGCTGCTTTATTTTGTTTTCTGTTTGGTTTTGTTGTGTTTCTGAAGGAAAACATTCGCAAGCACCAATATCTCTAGATTTGCAGAAAATTAGTTCTGTAGATGATGTGGAAATGATAGCCTATAAAGTTAATGAGATATTACCAAAGGCTGGATAAACAATTAGCAGTATTAGCTGCGAAGATAAACCAGGACCTGTTACCATCTAACAGAACTGCAACTAATTAAATCGAAAATTACAGCACAAGCGTGTGAAAACAAAAGTGAATGGAATGGGGGTGAGAATTAACAGGAGCTCATATTGCAAAGGCAACAATGTTATTAAAAATGAGAAGGAGGGTAGTGTATTAAAACCATCAATCTCCCCCTCCCCCATCCTTCACTGGATTTTGTTTTAATCATTGCATTTCCCCATTGTCCCTGTCTTTCTAGTGTCTGCTTCTGGCCACTCTGCAGGTCTCCAGAGATGCTACATTTGCAATTTCTCCTGTTCAAAACCTGCAGAGCAGCTATGCCCACCTGAGTGAAGGAGTCTTTTCCTGACCCCACAGACCATCCACCAATCCCCTGAAGCATGAAATTGGCTTCCTTGTTTCTGAACATGAGGAGCTATAGAACTTCCTGGGGAAAATTGGATATGCTGCAAATCTCAGCTTTTTACGTTAGATTTGGGAACCCCACGGTCCATGTTCTCTATGCTCTCAGGGACATGGAGCTGTATTTCTCCCCTTTTTAAAGAAAAATTACAGTCTTCCTATTTCACAGCTTTACCTCAGTTCCTCCTTGTCTTGGAGAGCTTGGAGCTTCCCAGGGAGCCTGGTGGAAATGGAGACTGAGGTGGTGGGTGCCACAGGTAGAGTCTTCCATCAGGTGGAGGCCTGGGCAGGGCGAACAAGCTGGATACTGCTCTGCCTCCATCCCCCAGCTGTGGTGCAGAATATGCAGGAGAACCAGGTGCCTCTTTGTGAGACAAGGTTGGCTGTAGCCAAGACAGGAGAGTATGCCCAGGCATTCTGAAGATGCTGGAATCAACTACATCTGGGTTTCCTTATATGAGACCTTGCCTTTACTGAGGGGCCACAGGGTCCCCTCACTTCCGTGAGAGCCAGGGAATCTGCTGCATGACCCCAAATCTCAAGGGTTTCTCTCTAAAGCTGCATAGGCTGCTCTACCGATAGACAAGAAAGCCGCCTTGGTGGAGAACAGGCATTGCACAGCTCCACCTTGGCCCCCAGAAGAGCGACAGGATGACAGACATCCCCCGAGAAGAACTTGAAAGGTTAGAAATGGGAGGGCTGTGTGTTGTCAACATCCTTCCTCTGATGACAGCATCCAGAGAGAACTAAAGGACATTTTGTCCCAACAAAGGTCTAACCTGAACAAGCCACACTGCCTAAGGGTCTGAGAAGAGCCACTCCATGGTTACGAGCATCTCGGCTTCCCACACAATTTACTGGACCTGGAACTTTAGACACTAACTCTCAGTGGAAGTGCTGCCCCAATATTCCATGTTTCCTCCTCTCATTGTCATTAACAGGATTGATTCCTTCCCTTAGGGCTCCCAGAGTCCTTTCCATGTTACTGCAAAAGGAGAGCGTGAGATGAGGACTTTCTCTGGATCATAATGTCCTGAGTGTGGACCACTCAGCTTTGCTTTTACTTATATTCTGTCTTATGTTCCTTTCTAGTTTACAATGGATGCAAATTTTGTTTCCTCAAGTAGTACACTTCAGGGATTCAGGAACTATACCCTACACTTTCACACAAACCCACATCCACATCTACACCACCACCACCATCACCACTACCATGGCTAGTCCTGGTTGGACATACCACAGGGGCTCAAGGATGCTTATCATGAAATCAACACTTATTTTATTCTGTGACATTTAACTTTCTTTAGACCAATCCAGCTCTGCCTCCCATAAGCTGTTCTGTTCAAGAAGAGAGCAAACCCAGCATCTCCTCAGAGCCTCTGCGTCTCCCCACAGTTGTCCCTGCTGTTCATGGCAACTCTCTGACTTGCTCTATCTTTAGATAAAAGTAAGTTATTGACAACCTGGCTGGAGAAGAAGCATTATCAAAGAGCCCAGTAGATGGGGGCTGCCATGTTTGATGCATACAGTCTCTTTGATAGATCACAACACGAACACCTTTGCTCCAGGCAAACTGCTCTAAACTGTCTGGGTTTCCTGCAGGAAAGTAGAGCTTGTTTGGGAGAAAGTTAGAGGAGTATTCACTGCTTAGCAGTGACACATAGATGGGCAGTTTTCTCAGCCCACACCAAGACTGAATGACTGAGTAAAACCACATCAAAGGCCACTCAACCAGGCTACGCTCTACTCTCCAGCAAGGACTCAAAGGGCAGTAGGGCTCTCTGCTGTGGAGCTCCAGCTCCTAATGGGGATCTTACTGGATCCACAAAGAGCTGGGAGTTGGTGTTAATTGAGCCTCACCCTAGGTTACCCACCAGAGGAAGGGAGCCGGGGACTAAGCTTTCAAGACTCATTTTGATCCACCTCAACTTCACGGCACATGGGGTGGTGATCAATTAGCCCCCATTAGTGACTTTTCTATCATCACAAACATAGGTTCCAAAGATACCCATCACTTGAGAGCCAATGACTCCATTTGTTTAAAAAATTTCATTAATTCGGGCAAAAATAATGATCCAGATATCAGAAGGGGCTAGACTTGGAAACCCTTCAGCGATGTATCGCACATGAGAATAGAGCGGCAGAAAAGACTTCAGTGTAAATACTGTAATTCTGCCAGTAATTAAATAACCTTAAACTGACTCATTATCTTCAGAGTTACATGTTAATAATTTTACTGGCAAGCGTTTCATAAGTTAATTCTGAAAAGACTTAAGCATAGATAGATTTAATTAATTCCATATTTATACTAGCTTTTGCACTTTCAACTTCAAGTGATTTTTTTGAAAAGTCAAGGAGTGTATAGATACGTTGCATAAGTGATGAAATGACAACATCATCCTGAAATTGTTTGGAAGAGGAGCTCCGTGTTAGGGAATGAAGCTGAAGAAAGACAGAGCTCTCTACCCACAATTCTGGCAATAGCGTGCCACACTCGGACAAGGGAGGGGCCCCAGGATGGGAAAACTTGTTATCAATGATTTTCCTACCCTCTTAGTTCATTTAAAACATTGGGAAATGCATCACTCTATAAGATGTCTCCTGATGTTTTTTCTATATGACCATATCCTAGATGTGCTGTATACTGTAAGGTGGAGCTGGTGGCCAAACATTGATTCATGGTATTCATGGTAACAAGTTAAACTGAAACCTTAGTCCTTTTCTCAGAAAGACATTCAATATGTAGTATCAAACTATCTGCTCTTCAAAGTGGCTGACTCTGGGCCCTGAAGAAAGAACAAGTGCAGTGTGACTGGTATTTCAAAATGTACCTGGTATCATTTCACCAAATACTTTCAGCACTGTGACCTTTGGACAGCTCTCCAGGTGCACAGATGCTCCTCTCTGGGAATAGATAACACCTATCTCCAAAAGTTTATTCCACGTCCTGCAGGGAACTAATGGTGGGGTGCGTGTCTTTCTTCTCCTGGTTTCATCAGAGAAAAATCCAATCTGCAGGATGAACACTCACACCCTCCTTTCTGCGAAGAACTCCTGTGACCCCCAGCTCGTTGCTCTTATCTCTTGTCTTCATTTGCTTGAAGTAAAAGATAGATATTGGCTCCTAATTAACCCACCTAACCCTGCAGTTTAAATATCTTTGCTTTTGTGAAATTCTGGGTTAAGGTTAATAAGTCAACACTGCTTCTAAGCATGTTCTTTCAGAAGGTAATTCATGCATACTAGAGGAAGCATACCAGGGCATACCATGCCTGTGCTCAGGGTCAAGGCAATTTGAAGCGACTTTCCTTAAGGCAACAGGGAGAGGGTTGAAGGTTGGGTCAGATTCTCAGCTAATGACAGGGACTTTATTCTGGGACTGATTAACATTCAGAGTCAGGGCCAAAGCTGGAGGGGAGAAAGCATGTGGTAGGAAGAAGTGTTTGAACTAAACCCACAAATTTCTACTATGTAGAAGGAAGCCTTATGCTTGGGATGAGTTTAGCTGTGACTCTGTGTCTCTTTTTTGAGTTTAGGAATTAACCTCTTTATTTAAAGTCCAAAAGTAAGTCCCTTTGAAGGAGAAGAACACCACTGAGCAGTGAGTGGAGGTGAAGATGGCCCAGGAATGTGGTTTAGCTGCTTTCTCTGAGAGGCTGAGGAGGTGGTTGACCCCAGACCCAAACTCCCTATGGTTCTCAACAATACTGAACTCCGTTATAGATAGATGAGGGCATAATTTCTTGGCTGCATTAACTTTTAATAAGCTGGTTGCATCAGATCTAATTATGCCACGGAGGGCAGTTTTTATATTTTATAAGCACAAATAAATCCCTTCCCAATCTGCAAGCTCTTTATTGGCAATTTGCAAAGGCCTTTGGGTAGCATGCTTTAAACCTTCATCTCCTGTAGTCATCCCCAACTTGTAAGTACCTCTGGAAGATTCACCGTTGCTTAAATAATTGAATCTATTTAAAGAAATGAAGCCAATTAACTTTTCCGTTTATGACCAAGAAATAATTTCACCATGTGTGGTCAGATTCTGCTAAGTATCTAGGGATTCAATTACTGTTTAGAGCTGGGAAAAATCCAAATAGGATCTTAACTTATGTCAGATTGCCTTTTCCATGGCGTTTAGGGTAACTTCTGAGTCCAGACTTGATGGTGACACCAAGTAACCAAAACTCTGTCTAGTATCTGTAAATCCTATTTGGTTCTTCTACCTAAATCCTCAAACAAGATTTGTAAATTGAGGCTCCGTGCCTCCATGCTCTAGTTTTGGTGTCATTTTTTTTTTTCCTTACCTGGTGCCCCTTTCTTCTTTTCATAAGAAACACACTGTCCTTGTAGGTCTCTCTCTGATTGTAATTTTTTTTTCCTTTGGCTCTCTATGCACATTAAGGTGTATGAGAAGTTTAAAAAAAGGGTAAACTTTCCCTTTTTTTTTTTTTTTTTTTTTTTTTGCGGTATGCGGGCCTCTCACTGTTGTGGCCTCTCCCGTTGCGGAGCACAGGCTCCAGACGCGCAGGCTTAGCGGCCATGGCTCACAGGCCCAGCTGCTCCGCGGCATGTGGGATCTTCCCGGCCCGGGGCACAAACCCGCGTCCCCTGCATCGGCAGGCAGACTCTCAACCACTGTGCCACCAGAGAAGCCCAAGGGTAAACTTTTCTTGTGGGAATTTGCATTTTTAATAGGAAATGTCATCTGATAATAAAGAGAAGAAAATGTGAACAATTGGAATATTAGACCTTACCACAGGCTGAGAACCCGGAGAACGTCTTGGTCCTCCAGGCGCTGCCAGCCTTGTGCTACGTGGGCTGAGCTCGCTGCATTCCCCCGCTCCCCCACGTGGCCCACAGCACAGAGCCACAGCCCCTGAGCAAACAGGAGAACCGAGATCTCGATATTTTCTCCAACTGCTACCCAGGGGATCAATCTCCTTCACCTCTGAGGTTTATTCTTTTATTTCACTCTCAGTTCTAGACCATATCTGTAGCTCTGGTCCAACCATTCTCTCAAACTTCAGTCATGTTTCTAGAACTTCTTAATAGACATCTCCACTTGCACATCCTGCTCCCTTCACAAACTAAACATGCCCAACTCAACCCAAAAACTCAATGAATATACGGCCACCGTTTACCCAGCTGTACAAATCAGAAACCTGGGTGTCACCCATGTCTTCTTCTTCTCACTCATCCTGCATACTCAATCAGTAACAAAGGAGACCATACTTATGCCCTCGGTCTTTCTTACATTTGATTCCTTCCATTCTTACTCCCCCTGGGGATTACTGCAAACTATTACCTTTGCTCTCGGTCCCCTGCTTGTTGTTACATTGCTTATCTCTCCTAAGTCTTTCAATACCCTTCACAGATGGCACCTCCTCCATGAAGCTTTCCCTGGGTCTTCACCCGCAAACCTTCCCATCACCATAATCATTCCTTCCTCTAAACCTGTCACCTCCTTCCGTCTTGTAGCACATATCCTTGGCTGCCTTATATAAGGGTTATTTGGGCACCTGAGTTGACCCATCTACTATTTTCTTGAGAAGGACCAGGGCTCTTCATCTCTATACTCCCTTCACCTAGAATGATCCCTTGCCCATGACTGTTATCTGAACAAAAAGCAACACTCAGCTAAAACCAGAATTTGAAGACAATTTGGAGGAGGGTATCTGCGCCAGCCGCCTCATTGTTCTCAAGAGAGACTGGGCATTTCTAGGGAGTTCCCTTTTGCTGCTACAACCAACCCTACAAACCAGGATTAGAGAGTGCAAGGAAAGCTGAGGTCTCAGGTCCCAAGTCTCTCCAGCCCATCTTAACTCCGGAAGATTCCATCATCCGGGAGAGATCACCTTGCAGTATGATGGGATTTGATGTCACCTGGGATCATCCCATGACTTGCCTCAACCCCTACCAAGGCAAAGGCATTTAACTCTGGCTGGGGGCCGACCAGGTGAGAGCAAGACTCTAAGGAATGAGCCCTCAGGCAGGTGGCTCTGGGGGTAAGGCTTGTACTGAAGGACAGGAAGGCTGCAGCCAGGAGTATTAGAGCCGTAACGGCAAAACATGGTCCACGTTGGGGCTGCTTTCCTGACTCTTGGCTCTTCAGGAATCTGTGGCCCATGTTGTCCACATGGAATAGAACTATCCCAAATGGGCATCCCAAATGGGTATTTCCAATATCTCCTCTCCTGCAAGGTGAACTTGGGGAGGTGTCCTGCACCAGAAAGGGCTTTTGGAACGGTATGTGAACGGTGGATGCTTTGAGGATTGGGGGTTGTCAGGCACTGGGTTTATGTCAGTGCTACTGAAGAGGAGATCTGAAGGGTTCCCAAGAAGAACCCACACACAGAAACCAGGGTAACGTCCCCCTGTTCCTGGGATCCCTGAAATGTAAGTCTCCAAAAGCAGAGTCTGACCACATGGTGAAATCCTTTCTTGGTCGTAAACTGGAAATTAATTGGCTCCATTTCATTAAGGGGATCTAATTATTTAAGCCCCAGCAAAGGTTCTGGTGAGAGTTACTAATGAGGGTACTCTTAGCTGTCTCCTGACTTGGGAATCCGGTCAGCACCATTGCGGCCTGAATGAGTTAATGTAGCAATGACTAAGGGGCTCTGGGGGCCAGGGAGGAAAAGGTTCCACAGAGCGTGGGCCTTGGGAGCCAACTGCCTAGATTAAGAACTTCAAATATCCCCCATGCCTGAATTGGAAATGAGTTTGGAACTTTATCCAACAGCATAAACGAATGTAAAGTGTTCTTAGAGACAGGGGAAGGCAAAGGGCTACTGTTCTAGAAATGAGGCCATCGAACACTGGCAGTGCATGGATGGCAGTCTCGGGATTTTAGTCCAGAACCAAGCTTTCCAGGCATTTGTAAGGTTGGCTGTGCTCCAGGGCGGGGTACTGAGCCGTGCCATCACGATTATTTTCCTTTCAGCTGTGCTATAGGAGAACCACCCGTGATCCTTCAAACGAACGCAATGACCACACAGCAGGAAGAAGAGAAGAGCTGAGAATCAAGCAGTTGTTCTCAAATGTCTCAGGTACAGAAAAGAGTTCATGTCTTTCTAGGTACGGCTGCCATAGCAGCCTCCGAAATAATGAACCTCCATTAATTCCTCATTTTTGTAATTCGTTATTAAAATCCTAAATTTCGATGTATTCTTAATCCCTTAATCCTGAGTCCAGTTGATGAGGCCTAGATCATGAAAGCATTTTAAAGTATTTTATTTTTTGTGTAATTTGAAACAGACTTAAAAGCCTGTTATGTAGACATTAGGGGATGATGTGTGTGTGTGTGTGTGTGTGTGTGTGTGTGTGTACATGTTTCTCAATGACCACAGTAACTATTTTTACAAAATTAAATGGCTTGAATAATGATGATGATGATGGTGATGGTGATGATGATGATGGTGATGTGATGGTGATGATGGTGATGGTGATGGTGATGATGGTGATGGTGATGATGGTGATGATGATGATGTTGGTGATGGTGATGGTGATGATGGTGATGGTGATGATGGTGATGGTGATGGTGATGGTGATGATGGTGATGGTGATGGTGATGGTGGTGGTGATGGTGATGATGGTGATGGTGATGGTGATGATGGTGATGGTGATGGTGTTGATGGTGATGGTGATGATGGTGATGATGATGATAGATGTTGGGATCTTTGGATACCCTACTATGACTCCATTTATCACCCCTGCCACCTAGGTTCTGACCAAATTGAGAAATAAAACAAATAACAAGTAGCTGATGGAGCTCACCTATGAACCCTCCTATTAGTAGGTGTCAGATTGGATGATGCAGCTCTAGCTGTTAATGTTGCAAGCTGAGAGTGCTGGGCAGACCTGTCCACCCAGCTCAGGATGCCCCACACTGGACCCAGGAGGAGCAGAGGCAAACATGTTCTCTTTCAGAAGCATTCTCAGTTTTTCCTCCCCAAATTTACCAATCAGATAAGTCACCCCTCTTCCTGGTATGAATGAAAAATGTTGCTGCCATATCAGTTAACAAAGGAGGTTGCAGCCATCAAGCCATTACATTACAGCCACCTGGATGGTGAGCCCAGAGGGAACTCAGGATGGAGACAAACAGGCTGCCCACTGCCAAACCCTCATCCACTGCAGCCACCCCCAACTATGCACCCTGGATGGAGAAAAGCAGGATACTGTCCCGTGATAGTTAAGGTGAATATCAAAGGAATGATTTCAATGAGCCCAGACTCTTGCATCTTCCCATATTTAGAAAAGCACTAAATTCCTTAATTTGAGATGTCTGGTTTTCTTTAATTGACAGTAACTTTTGATGTTCTGATGCCCTGATCTTTGTTGCAAAACTCCTGTATATCCTGGCTCCCTGCTTGCCTCTTTGTGGCAGCCCCTCAGAACTATCTGAGAGGCTGCCTCCAGGCTTGAAATCTTCAGAATGTCCACCGAATAAAACACAGCTCTCAACTTTTAGGTTGTGCATATTTTTTCAGTGGATATTGGGGAAGAGAGTAAAGGGGTGGGTAATGAAAATCCCTGCATGTGGGAGGAAGCAACCTGGCAGAGAGTTTATGGAAGCCAGGCATGAGCCAGGTGTTATCACTATACCTACCATATGTCTAATCTTCATAGAAACCTAATATAGGCATTACCAGTCCCATTGTAGAGATGAAGAGATTGATTTGGTCAGAAAGTTAGATGACTTGCCCAAGGTCAGCTACTTAGTAATAGGACAGGGATTTAAACTCAGGATTTTAAGCCTTAACCGTTTCCAAAGCTCAAGGGTTTATACCTGAAAATTGTACAGAACCATGATCCTCAGAAAGTGGTCCATGGACTCCTGGGAATTCCTCAAACCCTTCCAGGGTGTCTTCAGGGTCAAAATGATTTTCATCAGGACACTAAGATATCAGTTTCTGTCTTCACTTTCATATTCTCATGGGTGAACTGCAGAGTTTGCCAGGAGCTATGTGACACGTAGCATCACAGTTGATTGGAGAAGCAGCTAGGGGAGTTCAGCTGTTAACCAGAGATTAAAGAGAATCACAAAAATTGTGAAATAATGCCACTCTTCTCACTAACTTTTTTGTGTTATGAAATATATTTCACTTTATTAAAATATTTGTGTTAATACGTGGTAAGCTTCTTATTTTAATGAAATAATAAATATTTTAATTTTTTCTCAGTTTTAATTTCTAATATGATAAATCCAAATAGATGTAAATAAAAGCTCTTTGGGGTCCTCAATGTTTTTAAGAACATAAAGTGTTCCAGAGACAAAGAAGTTTGAGAACCACTGGTGTAGAGCCTCATTTATCTGGATAAAGTGTGTGTCCCCTTTGGGCTTCCATTTCTGTTCAGCCCAGAGGACTAGCTCAGCTACCAGCCAACCGAAAGCAAATTTTGAACCTGGGGTCACAGGGAGGCAAAGAGATGAATCCGGTCTTTCATGTGGCTTGTGTGTCTCAGAACTCAGGAAAATCTTAACAAGTACCGACCTCTTCTTTTTTTTCTCTTAAAAGATGTTTGTGAACCCTTGTGAAGACACACCCAAGACCAGAAAATCCTAGCGTAGAACGGAAACACATATTTGGAAAGTTTCCTTTTTGTTTTTTCCATGATTGACTTGGTAAGTAGTCAGGACTCAGTATTTGCTCTGTTTATTCTGACCTGAAAGAATCAAGTCATCAATCTGTGAACTTTTGGTGAAAACCAGCACCTTTGGGGGCAAAGGCCACGTGTCTCACAGAAACAAGGTAGTGGTTTGACTTTGGCAAAGATACAGCCATATGGCCCCTTGTTACCAGCCGCTCCCTTGATTCCCAGGGGGCTGTGGGGATTACTGCAATTGTACTGGTGGTGAGATTTTAAGCAGCTCAAAAAAACCAAAATAAGACTCTGCCTATGGTCAAGCCTACTGCCTTTTGAAGTATGTCAGTGCCAACAGAAGGTTAGAGCCTGTAGAGCCGTTGGATATTAGCTTGGTCCAACCCCTTCATTTTACTGGGGAATAAACAGGACCCACAGGAGGAGAGCACCCACCCCAAAGTCAACACCCACCACTGCGTAGGGTGGGTGCCTGTGAACATGATGGAAGTGGTGGGTTCTCAGAATGCCTTGGGGTTCCAAGCCTGCATAGACAAGTGTCCAGGGATCAGATAGGTACATGACACTTGGATGGAAGGTCCCAGCAAGGCCGAGTCTCTGCACTCAGATTGTGTTCTCTGCCTGGTCAACCTTCCATCCCAGCCCATTGACCCTGCATCAGACTTACATGCTTAATCCCATGTTCTTGTACTGGTCTGAGAGGTCCTTAGTCTATGTCATTTTTCCCAACATCTGGCATGGACTTCTTAGCACAGAACTAATCCTTCACACACATGTATTGAATGAATGAGTGAATGAATGAGCACATAAACAAATAACTTGATTATGGGTAGGAGCCATTTTTCATTTAGACAGGACAGGACAGTGTGACTAAAATATTTGGCCTGCTTAATGAACACCAAAACCACTTCTGAGCCTTATCCTAGATATTTTTTTGCTTCATGGTAGATGGCATACTCCACAGTTTCGTCAACTCCTTTTGCACCTTATAGAACAGGGTAGATTGTACTTGAGGGTTTAGATTTCACTGCTTGAAGCCATGAGGAATTGGAATTACTCAGACTCTTTCAGGTTATAAGTTCAAGGATTTTGTGTCCCGAATCCATTTCATTCAACTGTATTTATTGTGTATCCACAGTGGGCCAAACTCCCTACCAGATGTGGGAATACAACAAACCAGGTAAGGTTCTGAGCTCAGAGTCTTGCTGGGAGGATGAACAGGCAATGGCAATTCAACAGGATGAGGAACTGATGGAACCATAAGGGGGAACAGTTAACCCAGCCTTGTGGAGACGTCCACAGGTGGAGGTATCCAGCAGAGACCTGAAGGATGTGTCCAAAAGAGCGAGGAGAAGAAGACCAGGGTGAGAGGGAGGGGTGAGATTGTTCTGGGAGGTGGGAACTGCTTGTATAAGGCTGAGAGGCAAGCAAGATCCATGCTCAAGGACACAGTTTGGCTGGAGTGTCAGGCTTTCTGTCCAGTTTGGCGGATGGTCACCTCAGCAACCCTGCTGGCATTTGTCCAGTCTCTGAAATAACGCAGCGTGATAGGGAACGGTGGGGAGGGACGAATTAAAACCATCTCACCTCCACAGACTGTCCTGACCAACATCCCCAGAGCAAAACATTTTCCAACCCGTCTCCTCCTGACTTCTCCAAATTAGGGAAAATTGCTGAGCAAGACAAAATATGGTCGCAGGCATGGCCAAGATGGAGATTTGACATTGTGACTC
This sequence comes from Delphinus delphis, assembly GCF_949987515.2. Taxonomy (NCBI): domain Eukaryota; kingdom Metazoa; phylum Chordata; class Mammalia; order Artiodactyla; family Delphinidae; genus Delphinus; species Delphinus delphis. The sequence goes on from NC_082683.1 coordinate 2,866,000, forward strand.
TCTGTCTTTAAGGAAAAGAATTTTTTTCAGTCTGGCAAACTGGCATTCCCATTCCTTGCTACACTAGCAGTTGGCCTGAAAGCTGCAGTTTCTTGTGAGAGACCCATATATCAAGGGCAGGACAGTTTTGATGGTTATGAGAATACATGAAAGTGCTGTTTGGATTATATTAAATGGAGCAAAGTAGGTCAATATTGTTTGGAATAATGAACTTGAGTTTAACCAACATATCATAAGCAAAATTATGTGGAAAACCATGGCAAGTTATTGTTGCTGTATTGGGTTATTTGACTATTTAATCTTCTAATGTATGCACATAATAATAAAATACTTTTACATGTGGATAGAACTCATTTTTCTACAATCACGCAAGTGTGTTTAACAATATGTTAATAATGCATCATGCTACATTGTGGGGAAAGCTTTTTTAACATTGTACTCATCAGTTGACATTGAGTTGTCCTGCTTCCTCACACCCACAGGCAACGTGCTTAATAAAATGGGTAGAATTAAGTGGAGAAGTCAGCTTGCTTCCCAGATCATCAGCTGTACCAGGACCAAGGAAAGCCTTTTTGTTGGAGTCATGTGATTGTTCCACGATGCATAACAACCTTCAAAAATTCAAAGAAAATTCTGCCAACCTTGAGAAAAAGCAGAATGTGAATCCTTTACCTTAAAGAGGACAGTTTTTACCAGGCTGATTCTTACCTTGGTCCCTCTAAACTCTTGTAAACCTCAGAAGAAGCATCTGAGTGAGGCAAGCAGGAATACAGAGAAAGATTCAGAGGCTTCCACTTATTAAGTTTTTGTGCTCCAGAATAGACTGGTACCACCATCCCAGGGACATCTCTCCTGGTTGCATGGCCTCAGGACATTCTCTTATCCTAGTTAAGGTTTGGCACCTCCCATTTTGGGAAGTGTGAGGGCTAAATGGAGGAATTCCTGCTAAGTAAGCACCTGGTACAGGTAAATGCCTTCAACAGACATTTCTCCTCCTGATGATTATTATTATTATTGTCATTGTTATTGTCACTGTCATCATCCTCACCATCACCACATCACCATCATCATCAGTATCATCACCACCATCACCATCATCAGCATCCTCACCATCATTATCATCATCATCATCATCATCATCATCAATATCATCACCATCCTCACCATCCCCACCATCCCCACCATCATCATCATCACCATCAGCAGCATCAGTACCATCACCACTATCACCATCATCACCACCATCATAATCAGTATCGCCACCATCCTCACCATCATCATTACCGCCATCATCATTGTCATCATCATCACCGTCACTGTCACTGTCATCACTAGGGTCAGAGAGGAGGCATCCCCACACCTAAGATGCATTCGACCCACTGAATTTGATGCATTTTCTTTGGCCAAAACAAAACAAATTGGCCAATTCATCTCCATTCTGACCCTGTTGGCTTGGAGTCTGGCACCATTTTGCAGAGTGCTGCTATTTCTGTTGACATTTCAGGTTCTCTTGAGAGAGAGAAGGTGATAAACTAACCGGTTTGGGGGATCAGGGCATTTGTTATGGCCCTGGGGATGGACAGTTTAGGGAAAAATCCTGTGACTTTACAGATGCCCGGACCTCTGACTATGGCCAGCATTGCCCATCCATCCCAGGTCAGAAGAAGAAAGGGGCTGAACACAATGGTTGCCCCGTCCCCATTGCTCTGCTGTCCTTGTGAAAGTGACCTTCACAGCTTAATCAGTTGGTAGTAGAGAGCCAGATTGCCTCCTAGTAAAGCATAGTTTAAGATCAGTTTCAGGAATTTTTTATCTTTGTAGTGAAGCCATAATGGTCCTTGCAGCAGCTGGGCAGGCTGAGAAGTTGATGCTTCCAAGTGGCTCATTAGGGTGTAACGACATTTCTGAGAGTATATGCTCCTAAGAGCAGCAGGCAGAAGCCTCGAAGCAGCGGCTTGGAGTGTATTCCTCATCAACAGTGTTCCAGCTGATGTACGGGCCAGCAGGGACTAAACTCTATAGGCAGCTCTGGAGTCTGAAAAGGCGCTGAGAGCTCTTTTCTCCAGTATAGGGGATGGGGACAGTTTCTGGGTGTGCAGGTGTAAATGGAGGGGTGAGAGGGGCTTGGTGGGTCTGATTGGAGTTAGACAATGGTGGTGGGTTACGGGTGATTTAAAGCCTTCCTCTCCAGTTTAGATTGAGCTGTACGTTCTTACTCTGACATGGCTATCACATTTGATGGGATTAAAATTTGGGAGGAAAAGTGGTCTTTGAAGTCAGGAAAATTCTGGTTTCAACCTCAATTTATCTTTTCAATAATCTTGTGGCCACAGATAAATCAATTCTGCTTTGGGGGCTTCACTTTCCTTATTAGTACAGTCAGTACAACTGAGTACAATTGCTTATATCTTTCGCTATGCAGTAAACCACCCTAAGACAACTTAATCATACCTGTTATAGCTCCGTGGGTTGATCGAGCTCAGCATGGTGTGTTCATTTGGGAACGCTCATGGTTATATCCAGACTGTGGCTGTGTCTAGAGTCATCCAAAGGCTTGGCTGGGCTGGAAGATCAAAACTGGATGCTTCACTTATGTCTTGGCAGTTAACCTGGGCTGACTGGGAGGACTGGGGGCAGGTGGGGCACCTTTCTCTCCCCACCCATGACTGGCATCCTCATAGCATGGCTGCCTCAGATTAGCTGACTTCTCACATGGAAGTTGACTTTCCAAAGACTGGGCATTCTAAGACCAGGAAACTAGAGCTGCCAGTCGCCAAAGACCCTGGCCCAGACAGAGACACAGAATCAATTCTGCTGTAGTGCAGTAGGCAAGCAGTCACTGAGTCTACTGAGATTCAAGTGGAAGGGTGAGGATGCCATCTCTCCTTCAGATAAGTGGCAGAGAATCTTCAAGACCTTCTTTAATCCTCTTCCACATTGAGAAAATGGTATTTATCCCTAGTAACACTGAAAGAACTGATGGAAGGAAGTCTATAAAACATCTTTCTGAGTGCCTGACATACACAAGCATTCAATAAATACCAGTTCTTTCTCTTTTCATCCTTATCCTTCCATATATCTCTTTTTTATTTAACATCTTTATTAGAGTATAATTGCTTTACAATGGTGTGTTAGTTTCTGCTTTATAACAAAGTGAATCAGCTATACATATACATATATCCCCATATCTCCTCCCTCCCACTCTCCCTATCCCACCCCTCTAGGTGGTCACAAAGCACTGAACTGATCTCCCTGTGCTATGCAGCTGCTTCCCACTAGCTATCTATTTTACGTTTGGTAGTGTATATAAGTCCATGTCACTCTCTCACTTTGTCCCAGCTTACCCTTCCCCCTCCCAGTGACCTCAAGTCCATTCTCTATGTCTGCGTCTTTATTCCTGTTCTGCCCTTAGGTTCTTCAGAACCTTTTTTTTTTTTAACTTCCATATATATGTGTTAGCATACGGTATTTGTTTTTCCCTTTCTGACTTACTTCGCTCTGTATGCCAGACTCTAGGTCCATCCACCTCACTACCAATAACTCAATTTCATTTCTTTTTATGGCTGAGTAATATTCCATTGTATATATGTGCCACATCTTCTTTATCCATTCATCTGTCGATGGACACTTAGGCTGCTTCCATGTCCTGACTATTGTAAATAGAGCTGTAATGAACATTGTGGTACATGACTCTTTTTGAATTACGGTTTTCTCAGGGTATATGCCCAGTAGTGGGATTGCTGGGTCGTATGGTAAATTAGAACTGCCATACAGCCCTAGATCTCTTAAAACTGAGATGTCTCGCCAGCAGCAGAGTCCTGAGATCAGGATGTTCCTCACTTTCCCTCCCAGCTGGGAAAGTTATGGGAAAATCTGACCGTCTGGATTTTAGATTAAGATAGTTGTTCTCAGCCTTGGATGCAAGTTAGAAACTCATGGGAACTTTCAGGAATGGCAATTCTTGTCCTCACCCTCGAGTTTCATCTTGGTTGTTTGATATGGGCCCCCTTTATATGTCTAAGCCCCGTCCCCTAGTCTTTTTCATGTCTGCAGTGAGAGGGTGGGTGCTGAGATTCCAAGATCCCTATCGTCACTTGCAAACATGTTACCAGGAGAGGTGACAGGTTGACCTACCCCAAAACCTACTGGGATTGGGTGTCCAGGTCGGCCCCAGGGAGCCAAAACTGGGCTCTGAGAGGCTGGGACTGCAAAATGCCTTTGATGAGGGGTAGACATCCATTTCCATGAATTCCTGGACCGGGAGGAGGAGACAGGCCAGGGAAGCAGCAGACCCTTGTAAGGAGCAGTGATGAGTGCGCCAGAGGATGTGAATTATGTAGAAACCAAATCCCAACGAGACCACTGTTTATGATCACTGGTGATGCCTGGCCCCCTGGGCTCTCTGGTGTGCAAAAGCAGGTGAGGGGTGTTGACAAAGTCATGCCAACGTGAGCATCTCCCTGTCACCCCACATCCTTCCATGAGCACTTGAGTGAACCATCCTTCTTTCAGGATTTAACAGTCATATTCATAAAAATGAAATGGTTACATGAGACCCCTGCTAAAGGGAACAAACACATTAGGTTTCCATCATGTCCGGGATGGTGGGGATGGATATAAATAGCTGGCTTTTATGAGGAAAGTGCTGAGCAGGTGCAAATGGTACCCACACCTTGAAGGTATCTGCTGAGTCTTATTATTCTTGGGTAATTGGGGTTCTGGCCAGTTGCTCTTTCTTATCTGTCAGAGTTTCTGAAGCTGGCGCCTCCAGAGTGAATGAACACCCCCTTCATAAGCAGCCAGGAAGCCAATTAAACCTTTCTCTGCCCTGGCAGGGAGACTTTCTCCTAGCCTCTCCAGCTACCCCCACATCCCCCGTGATACCTGTCCTTCCCTGCCCACTGCAGCCGGCTGTCCAGGAGGCGGAAGGTTCTGGACAGGAACACTGGGCAAGTGTGGATTCCTTAGGTGGCAGGAGCTGGAAAGCAGAGAGGGAGTGAGGGCCTGTAATCAGTTTCTAAAGAGAAGATGCATAACTGCTCTGAATGTCCTGGCTCACCAACCCACTTTTCAGGCGGGAGCAGAGTTTGGGAGAGCCAGGTCATCTAAACAAAATGACTCAGTTGTCCACAAACACCTTGATCATCCATTATGACTGACAGTTGATTTATTAGGAAGAACATGAGGCAGAAATTAGGGCACCCCTTCCTCATCTAGAGCTTTCCTCTTCTCTGTGAGTTTCGTGTCCATCTTCATCCTCTTGATGAATAAAATAGTCCTGCGTGGACTCTATCCTCGTGGCCTCCTGGGTGCTGGCCGGAACCAGTGGAGAGGGTGACAAGGACCCCAGGGAAGAAGATATGATAAGAAAAGGCACCTCAAAACGCAGAGGGAAGAGTCTTCTAACATCTTTTGAAGACGATGGCCGTGTGCGTGAAGGAATCTGATTCATACAAAGTGTCATTTTAAAGTATTTTACCCCTTTGTAAATAATGCATTTTTTAAAATATGATGTTTTATTAATTTTGACTTTCCATGCTGTGAGCAGCTAATTCGTAACCAACTGTGCGACCTTCCATTCGTCTTAGCCATGGGATGTGGACGCACACATAAACCATCTGTATTGGTTTCCTGGGGCAGCTGTAACAGAGCAACACGGACTGGGTGGCTTAAACGACAGACATTTATTTTCTCCTGGTCCTGAAAGCTGCAAGACTGAGATCAAGGTGTCAGCAGGTTGGTTTCTCCTGACGCCTCTCTCCTTGGCATGTAGGTGCCACCTTCTCCCTGTGTCCTCACATGGTCGTCCCTCTGTGTGACTGTGTCCTAATTTCCTCTTCTTATAAGGACACCAGTCATATGGGAATAGGACCCACCCCAATAACCTCATGTAACTTAATTATCTCTATAAAGATCCTCTCTCCAAATCAGTCACATTCTGAGGTACCGGTGTTTAGGATTTCAACATATGAAGTTGGTGGGGAGTCCACAATTCAGCCCATAACACCACCGAAGGCCAGCGTAGCATCTTGCCTTGGGGCCAGAGGGGCCGGGTCTGCGGAAAGGCCCCTCCTCTCTGTGACCTGCTACTTTGTCTGTCCTCACAGCGGCTCTGTCAGCCGCTGCAGACTTGGTTCGGGAAGGTTATGCACCTTCCGATAATAACCTTCCCCTACTTACCGCAGGGTTATTTAATACGGCAGCTTCCTTTTCACCACCCACAGCCATAAACAAAGACAGATTGCTCCTCTCACACTGAAGGCCTTTGAATATAGAACAGAATTGATTTTATAGATGGGAGAGGAAGGCTTCCTCACATGGCCCGTGTGAGGTTGCATGTGATGACAAAGCCCCTCGCTCAGCGAATTCCTCCTCCCGGGGAGATCACATATGCACTTGCTTCCATATGGAGGTGAGTGCAGATCAGATAGAATGCTTAGTTATTACCGCGATGGGGCTGAGTTAAAATTTTATTTCCCTGATCGTTTACCAAGGACCTGCTTCCTCTGCAGGAAACACGATTTCGCAGGTCACATGAATCAACTTCATCAGCAGTTTCAGACTCATTTTCTTCACTGCTTTCTGAGGTCATGAGTCTCGGTCTTCCTGGGCAAGCACTCCACTGGTTCCAGAAACTTCAGTGGTCTCCCATTGCCCCTGCCCCTCCCCAAGCACCCCCACTCTCTCTCTTACTTGCAAATCAGAGCTTTCTTCTCTAAACAGACTAGCTACTGGCCACCCACCCTCTCGCAGCCATTAAGTGCCCTCCAGACACCTGCCTCTCCCAATTCCTGGTGCTCTTTCAGCCTGACCAGGGAATTCAGAGCACGATAAACATTACCTGGTGTGTGTTTGTTTCCTGTATATGCACCTTATTTCTCTGAAGTTGCAGAAGGCAGAGAGTGAAGAAACAGCTCTAACCTTTCTGAGAGATTACGATGGGCTGGGCTTGGGCAGATAGAACACGTTTTCCAGCCATGGCGTTGTTTTCTACCTTGGCAATCGCGGTGTTGAAATAAAGGCATTATTTATTTATTGGAATGCCCCAAATATTTTAATCTGCAAGCTTTCACCACCGTGGCTCAGCGCAGCTCCCTTAAATAAAAGCCCACAGGGACAACCACGGTCCTCTCTCTGCTGTAACCCTCGGGGCAGGGTGTCTGGCACTGGTGCAGAAAGGACAGAGCCCTTGTCGCCCCACTTGCTGAGTGAGGTCCCTGTCATTTTTTATTAAACCGTGGGCTTCCTGGAACCCTCCCCTTTATCTACAGATTTCTCTGGCTTCTCTCTCTCCTGTAGCTTTTTTGGACTTGTTTTTGCAAATGTCAGAATAACGTACAGATCAAGAACAGGGATTTGGAGCCAGGGAGCCCAGGTGCAAATCCTGGCTCTGCCACTCACTAGTTGGGTGGCTTTGGGCATGTTACATAACATCTCTGTGTTTTATTTTCTTCGGTGGTAAAATGGGGGATAATCATAGTACCTATAATATCTTCTACCTCAAAAGATTGTTCAACTGTTGAGAAGTGAGACACTTGCAGCTTAATTAGCAGTGTCCAAACTAAGGTACTGGGTCCAACATCACTTTATTGTTTGTCCCAAGAAATTCTTGCCCCGGAAGATAAGCTGTAAAGGAAATCACTGAATCATAAGCTTCAGCAGCATCCTGACAATCTGTTTCGCTGAACAATAGATTGTCCAGCTGGGCAAACACACTTATTCATCAAATATTTGGCCCAAGACCCTAGCCTGGTCATGTCCGCCAGTCCGACACTATTATTATATCATCAACACCCTTCTAAACGTTCACCTTTGATTTCTGCCCGTGTGCGTTCTCCCTTACGTCCTAAATCATCCGCTTGACTCTGCTTGATCAACAGGGTTTTGCGTGGAGAAAAAGGCAGTTAGAAGGATTAACTGAACATCATTCATTTATAATATCTAATAAGCTCTTAACACTGCTTGGCACATTCCAGGTAAGGGAGGTGTCAGTTATCCTTATTATGTTCAGTTGTGAAGATAACTTTGGTGCATTCAAAACATTTATTTTACACCCTTTATGTCCAATGCATGTTCCAAAAGAATTCTAAGTGGACAAGTGAAAAGAGCAAAGAAAGTATGTCATGAGAGGGGGTTGCAGTGAACTTGGAGGGCACTGGCGGGGCCTCTCTGGAGAGGAAAGAATCCGAGGGCGTTTCCCATCCTCCCTCCTGCCTCCCTCTCAGCTGTCAGCTCGAGTCCCTCTGGGCTGTAATAAGTGTTCTCATCCTGCAGTGATTCTTGTGTTACTGCTGGAGAAGGTGGGCCTCCGTGTCAGGCCATCTCAGGATTCAGGGTGGGAGGACTGTGATAAAGAATATTCCCTCACCTCCATCACCTCCTGGAGATTTGGGTACGTCCCGCCCCACCGCTGCTTGATCACCTTACAGTGGAAGAATCAACAGGATGATGGCATTTTCCCGTTTCCCCTCCTCCCCTCTTTTCTGTGGGGCCTTGGTCTTGCGAACAACTGTTGTGCCTCCAGGCTAGTGGGAGATGACCAAGATCCACAGTGCCTTCCACAAGAGAGGACTACGGGAGGGACCCACTTGCAAAGGTGGGCATGCGAGAATTCCAGGATGTTTTCTCCTTCCACGTTTTACACGTGGATGCCAAGTCCTTTGAGTGAAGGGCATCACAAGGACGTTTCATAAGAAGAGCAGAAGGTACTAGAAGAAAACATCGTGGGTGCACGCACACAGACCACTTTTCACATTTGGCCAACAATGTCGATTTTTGTCCGTGCCGCTATTTGATGTTTTTAGATCTGACCCGGCACTGGAAAAAGTTCGAACGGGGACCAGGAGGTGGTCATAGTCAGCTTGACGAGTGACTGTTGACAGGGATGCCTCGGAGACTCACTCTGTCGAGGGCTGATGCCTCCGAAACAGAAACGTGTGGAGAAACCTTCTCCAAACGGATGACCCCGTTTCCATTTGGAGGTGGTATCTGAAACTACTTTTCAGATTTGCTGGACTTAATTTTCTTTCTTTCTTTCTTTCTTTTTTCTTTAAGTACACACAACTAAATTACCTCTATTTTCTTCTGAAACAGATTTTACTGGAAAAACACAACTACCCTCATTCCCTTACATGCCCTGTCTTAATAGACAAGCTGTTGAAATTCTTTTGAAATTTGTTTGCCAAAGTCGGACATAACACGTTGTGGAGAAACTGCAGGAAGGGAGAAATATTGAAATCCAAGCCCCTCAACCATTTTATTTTAGACTTTAGCCATTGGAGATCTGCATTCTCATCCCTGTCTGAGTTTGCCAGGAGGGGAGAGGACCGTTTAAGGCCATTCTGGGTGTGAGCTGAGCCCCCAGCTCCTCAGAGGACAGTTCCAGCTGGTTTTGCCAGGAAACTGGAAGAGAGGGAAAGACTTATTGGTATGGACATCAGTAATCTGAAATTTATGTTAATTTAGTTAGAGAGGGGCTACTGTGAATGGAAGGTTTGGCCAAACGACATTTATAATGCAAACAAGATTGCAGAAAGGAGGTCTAACTCCCTTTAGTTGGCCGCCTGTTTGCAAGGACTGAAGGGACACACCATTTAGTTAACCTATAATTGATTTGCCAATGACCCATCTATCTTATCTGGTTTTCTACTAGATAGGAAGCCCACTACTGAGTGGGGTGGGACCAGCATGATGCTTTATACTCAAAGTTATTTGCTGATTGAAGAAGTGAATATTTTTATAAAAATAAAGACCCAAGGGAGAACACTTAGTTTTGGTGATACAATACATTATTTGTCTAATTTTTCTCCATTTCTTTTAAACATTGTATATTTCAGAATTTTCACTCATCTAGATCAGTGGTCTCAACTGGGAACAGTTTTGTTCTGCAGAAAATATTTGGCAGTATCTTCCTGGACCTGGAGCTATTTCTGGTTGTTATAAGTTGGGAGAGGTGTGTTGGTGTTACTGGCCACCCCAGACACAACACACACAAAGTGTTGTCTGTTTCCCAGTGTCAACATTTCTGGTGACCTTGACCTAGAGGGGACTTCTCAGTTCTTCTGGGGAAGGGAACTTGGACTCTGAGGCTCTGTGTTAGGATGTCTGTGGTTCTCATCACGCCTCTTGAAGGAGTTTAACATTTCTGCTTCTTGTCCGTCCTCTTGGACTCAAGGGGACGTGTGAGACAGTAGAACCTGAGAAAACTTATTCATCTCAGTTATTTTATAGAGGAACAGGCTTGAAAAGGGAATGAAAGAGACAACCTTCACCATCAGTGAATTCGCTTGTCTGGTGAGATAGCTCATTTGTGCCATGGGGAGAGTCTCCCCCCCCCCCCCACCCGGGGAATGGCCAGCTTTTATCTCCTACTTCTGGACAAACCCTGGGGTGGAGCAGATGCTGAGCGAGAGCTGGTGCCATGCAAGGATTTAAGCCCGTGTGAAGGTTCTGGAACACCCTCTCATGAATGGCACGAAGCAGACTCCTGTGGTGAACCTGCCAGTTTCATGAATTATCCCCTTGGATAGATGGGGAATTTGTTAAGTCTTGCCATCTTTTCCCATCTGTTTGGCCAAGAGGTTCATACAATGGAATTTGAGACCGTGAAAATGTAATGGGAAATGTGTCCCATGGCTGTGACTTTGACTATATGGATTTTATCTCCTCCAGGAATCCCCGATCTTAACTCTCCACCCACTCTCCACTCCCAGGCAGGTAGAGCCTGAGGTGGGAAGTCAGGCCCTACAATGGGTTGGCTTTTCCATCGGTTTCACCCAGCTGAGGGGTCGAGAGCAGGGTTTAGAGTGAGGCAGACGTGGAGTTGTAACCCAGCTTCATCATGTGTTACTCAAATCAATAGGGAGCCATTTCTAGTTGGCACATCGTTCCCTCATATTTAAAACTGGGATAGTGATGCCCAGCTTCTCCGGTTGTCATGGAGACAGAGATAATGTGTGTATCGTGCTCAGCCCAGTGTTTGCCACGAGGAAGCTCTCAGGAAGGATGGCGGCATACCCTCGGAGGTAGCATTTCCTGCCGTGGGCGTTCATAGGGTGTAACGCAAAAATGGTGTCCTTGCGTTCAAAAAAGTTTGGGAAATATGCAGTGAAAGTTAAGGAGGCTTCTTTTTTTTCAACTGTAGGACTCCTCAGCAACATGAATATGTAATGCAAATTAGGGCTCTCCAAGAGAGATAAATAGTGGGCAGCATTTTCCAAACTTGCTTTATTCATTTCACACCTAATTATTATGCTCATATATATGCAAAACACTGTTTGAGGTACTCAGGATCGTGCAGGAATAAGACAGAGTGTGGACTCCTGTAGCTTTCATCCCAGGGAGCAGATGTGAACGGAGGAAGGAGAAAAGTATCTGTGAGTGAAAGCTGTGAATCAGAGAATTAAAAAGGCTGAGAGGGATGGTTGGTTGCTTCAGATGGAGAGGTCAAGGCAGGGCTCCAAGAAGATTAAGTTGAGGCCTCAGTGACAAAGACACAAGCAAGGGACAGTCGGGGCAAAGAACGTTCCACATAGAGGGAACAGAAAGTGCAAAAGCAAAAGCCCTGCAACAAGAATGAATACGGTGACTGACACAGTGATGGACGATGGGGTCAGAAAGGCAGGAAGGACCCCGTTACCATTAGATTTATGTTTTAAAGAATCACTCTGCCTGCACTGCTGTGACCAACACAGCAGGAGGCAAGGTGAAAGTAGAGAGGCTATTGCTGAAATCCAGGGGCAGGACAAGGGCCGAGACAGAGCAGCGCTGGGTCTCATGAGGAGTGCGTGTACTCTAGATCCATGCTCCTGTTCCTTGGAATAAACATTTTATACTTAGATGTTCATTCCTGTAGAATTCCCACATCACAAACCACAAGTAAACAGCTCAATGCATGATCACAAAGAGAACATGTCCATGGAATTCTCCACTGGGTCTGGAGGGTCTCCTAGACCTCCCCCATCACCAACCCCACCCTCACTTCCCAAGGGGAAGCAATATTCTGAGTTCTAAAGCCACAGCGTAGGTTTGCTTGCTTTTGAATGTATACGATGGACTCATACACTATGCATGCTCCTCTGGGTAGCCTCTTCGGTTCAACATCAGGTTCATCCAGGTGTTGATCACAGCAAGTGTTCCTTGCTGGTTGCTGTATAGAATTGCATTGTTCCATTACACCAGAACACATGTGCATTCTGCCTTGGATGGTCATTTGGACGGATTCCTCTTTTAGCTATTATGAATAATGCTGTTAAAACACGCCATGTATGCTTTTTTTTTTTTTTTTTTTTTGCAGTACGCGGGCCTCTCACTGTTGTGGCCTCTCCCGTTGCGGAGCACAGGCTCTGGAAGCGCAGGCTCAGCGCCATGGATCATGGGCCCAGCCGCTCCGTGGCGTGTGGGATCTTCCTGGACCAGGGCACGAACCCGTGTCCCCTGCATCGGCAGGCAGACTCTCAACCACTGCGCCACCAGGGAAGCCCTATGTATGCATTTTTGTTTGTATAACTAGGAGTGGAATCTCTGGGTCTCCAGAGAGATTGTACCATTTTTTCTCCCACCATCAGGGTAAGACGGTTTTGGTTTCTCCCACTTGGTGTCATCAGGCTTTTAAATTTTCGCTATTCTGGTTTGTCTGTCCTGGTACCTCTTGTAACTATAATGTTCACTCCCTTGATGATTAACGCGTTTGAGCATCTTCTCCCATTTAATGGGCCAATTTGGACATTCTCGTTTGTAAAATACCTATTTAAACATTTTTCCCGTTTTCCATTGCATTTGTCTAAGTGCTTAATTTGTGGATGTTTATTTTTCAGTTCTAGAATTGCCTTTTGATTTATTTATTTTTATTACTTTTTTTAAACGGTGACACCATTGTATTTGCATGTTACTCTTACTCTAAGAGGGAAGGACATTCTTCCACATTTTCTCTTTTTTAGTGTAACATTATTGTTATTTTTAAATTTTATTTTATTGAGGTATAGTTGATTTACAATGTTGTGTTAATTTCTGCTGTACAGCAAAGTGATTCAGTTATACACACACACACACACACACACACACACATATATATATATACATTCTTTTTCATATTCTTTTCCATTGTAGTTTATTACAGGATATTGATATAGTTCCCTGTGCTATACAGTAGGACCTTGTTTGTCCATACTATATATAATTGTTTGCATATGCTGATCCCAAACTCCCAATCCATCCCTCCCTCACACCCCCTTGATTTAATTTTATGGTTTCCAGTTTTCTGCCCAGATTCTATATTTTGTTCTTTTTTAAAAAAAAATTGTATTTATTTATTTTTGGCTGTGTTGGGTCTTCATTTCTGTGCAAGGGCTTTCTCTAGTTGCAGCAAATGGGGGTCACTCTTCATCACGGTGTACGGACCTCTCACTATCGCAGTCTCTCTTGTTGTGGAGAACAGGCTCCAGACACGGAGGCTTAGTAATTGTGGCTCACGGGCTTAGTTGCTCCGCAGCATGTGGGATCTTCCCAGACCAGGGCTTGAACCTGTGTCCCCTGCATTGACAGGCAGATTCTCAACCACTGCACCACCAGGGAAGCCCCTATATCTTGTTCTTAAATTTCCTGAACACATTAATCATACTTATTTAAGTCTGTGTGTGAAATCTCAACGTCTGTGAATCACTGTGGGTTTGTTTCTATTGTCTGTTTTTCTCTTCGTTTTCATTTAATTCTTGCGTTTTTTTTTTAAAGCAATAGGACATCGGAAGCCAGATGTGTTTTAAAGGGCTTCCTATGTTTGGAGGGTCCTGAACTTCAATTTTATCTCCCGGGCACTGTGAAACCACCAAAAGCTATGCTTAGCTTCTTCACCACCATTTTCTTCCTGGCTTTTCTGCCTCACGATTTCTGCTAATGAATCAGCAAATGCCTTCACAGGGAAAGCAGCACTCAATAGGGTCCTCTTCTGTGTGCCTCTTTTCTCTCTGGAGTGTGTGGAGATCACCTAATCCAGTTTATATGCAAGCTCTTTGGAGTTCAGGTTTATGGTTTTGCTGTGGCTGTTGCTTCTTCCTCCCTTTTCTTTTACTTTCTTTCTTCTTCTTCTTCTTTTTTTTTTAAGAGAAGGACAGGATAGTCTATTTCTGGTCTGCTTTCATTCCCAGTTACAGCCCTTCCTGGATCCCACCTTGATGCCCACATGTTTACTGGAACGCATCCTCCCTGAGAGCTCTGAGCATCCCTCACCCGCCCAGCCCTGTGGAACTGGAAAAAGCTCTTCTCAGCTTCTTAGGCTCTCAGGCTCCTTTCACGAAATCAGCAGATGTTTCAAGGAGAAAAGTCATGCCAAATTCTTGGCTCTGCCTTCCCTGGCCTTCTCTCTGGGATTGTGGCTCCACATGTCCCTGCTACCTTGGTTACATTTGGATGCCTTCAAACAGATGTTTTATTTTATGATATTTTTCCTGAATTTTCTACACATAAGAAAATTTTTATACAAAATTTTCAATCATCCACAACAAGCTCGTCTGTCACATCCAGATGTGGAACATCCGGATGTATTTTGAAGGGAGGTCAACAAGATGAGCTGAGAGATAGTCTGTGGGTGTGAGAGAAAGAGTCTTCTTCAACCTTCTTTAAGGTTTGTGGCCAAGGAAACTGAAGTATGGAATTGACATCCTTTGGAGGAAGTTGGAGAGAGATGAGGAGTTAAGTTTTGACATGCTGAATTTGAGATATTAGATATCCATGTAGAGATGTTGATTGAGCCCTTGCATACATACATCTGGAGGTTGAGGGAAAGATTAAGTCTAAATAAGCAAAGGTGGTCTTTGAGCAGATAGCGGATAATGAACTTGAACTTTTGGAGAAGGTCTTCCTGAAGATTTAACTATGGAGTCATTGGCATATACACTGATGCTATATTAAACCAGAGAAATGATCACCTAAGGAACAAATGCACGTCAGAAGAGAACAAAGGTCTGAGTTCTTTGGCACAACTTTAATAAGCTGTGGAGAAGAGGAGATGAGAAGGAACCATCATGGAGACAGGAGAAAAACCAAGAAGAATGTGTTGTGTTGGGAGCCAAGAAAAAAGAACCACCGATGAAGAAAGAGTCATCATCAATCTTGACAAAGATGGCATCAGACAGGAAAAATGTGTTGCAATTTCTGGGACCCTTCAAAAATTTTAGGTCAATCAAAGAGTAAGTAGCTGACAAAGAGGTTGGATAAGAATTTCCCATTAAATAAGACAAAACCTAGCGGGTGCTGTGTCCAAAAGTCAGGAAGAGATGGGCTTCAAGAGGGAGATAGAGTTCAATGAGACAAAAACTGAAGGTTCAAATAAGATAAAAACATAGTCATCTCCTTTGGTTTTGGCAACATGGTGGCCACTGGTAACCTTAACAAGAGCAGGCTCAGTAGAATGGTAAGGACGGATGCCCAAGGCAGAGTGTTAAGGAAAGAGTATTAGGAATTGTATTAGTCAGTGTTCTCCAGCGACACAGAACCACTAGGATGTGTAAGTGTGTGTTTGTGTCTGTGTGTATGTGTCTGTGTATGGGGGAGACAGAGATGGATTTATTTCAAGGGATTGGTTTGCACAATTGTGGGGGCTGGCAAATCCAAAATTTGCAAGCCAGGCCAGGAAACTGGAGACCCAGGGAAGAGTTGATGTGGTAGCTGAAGTTCAAGGCAGTCTGGAGGCAGAATTCCCTCTCCCTTGGGAGAACCTCAGTCTTTTGCTTAAGGCCTTCGACAGATTGAATGAGGCCCACCCACACTATGGAGAGTAATATGCCTCACTCAATGTCTGCTGATTTAAATCTTAATCCTCTTCCCTAAAAAGCCCTCACAGAAACATCTAGAATAGTGTTTAACCAAATATCTGGGGGCCTTGACCTAGCCAAGTTGACACATAAAATTAACCATCAGAGATGAAAAAAGAAACAGAGTGTAGATGATTCTTTGAGAAGTTTCCCTATGAACACACTAGAGCTAGAGGGACAGGTGGAATCCGATCATTATTTTGTATCTACGGAGGAGATATTTGAACATGTTTGATCACAGAACTTTTATTCTTGGAATAATTGTTAATATTTCTCTGATGTAGTGTTCTGTGAAAAACAGTTTGGGAAATTCTGGCTTCAGGACCCAAAACTAAGTTTGTATTTTTTTCCTGATAATCAGTGAATCAATCACACAAACAAACAAAACCTCACACTGCTTTCCAACTTTCTCTTTGTTCCATCTGTGGATTCTATCTGATGAATTTACCCATTGAGTCCTGCTAACTGGCTGCTGTTAATCTTTTTAGGCTCTAATTTTACATTAGGACAGAATTCCTGAGAAGGAACAATGCCTTTCATACTCCATGTAGTGACCTAGAGGTCTAAAACATGCTCTCAGACAATTGATGGGTTTGATTTGGGGGATGCCCAGCCATATCTTTAGTGCAAGAGACCATACCAATTGGCCTACCCCACATGGAAAGAGACAGCCCTAGTAAATTCTCAAACACACATAATGCTTTAAGGTTTTCACCTTTCATTTATCTATATTGGTAGATATTTATTGCAAAAAAAGAGTTTGGGAAAAAAAATAAAAACAATTTGAACATCAACTCCAAGTCTGTGCCTAATTCCCGGAAAAAAATATTAACTTTGACCAAAAATAAATCATAGTGACCTCAAGGTCCTCAATGCTGATTTTATTATTAATGGTACAGATGTCTTTGGCCTGCAGTTATGTCATTAAGGAATGGAAATTTCCATTTGCAGAAAGGGATTTCACTTGCTTCTCACTTCTGGAATTAGCCAGTGCTCTTAGTTGAAAGCAACAGATACCAGTATCATGACTGTTTAAGCAAAAAAGGAATTTGCTCAAAAGAGGTGGGGTAGCTCATGGAATTGTTGAGAAGTGGGGGGATCAGGCTCAGCACTTGAGAGTCAAGGACCGCACACATCTTCATGCTGCAGAACAGCCCAGGAGGCATCAGTGTCCCTGGCATTGGTTCTTAGCTTTCAAAGTTTGCACTGCCAGTGTCCACTAGGGTTAGATCTTGGACACTAGAGCCACAAGTACGCAGTGCTGGTGCCCTAAGAACTTTTTCCTCCCACAGATGTGTACCTCTGTAACCAAGCAGGACCTTATGGGACCTTCTTAGAACAGTAACCCCCCCCCACCATGTCCTCCACCTTCCTCTTGTCTGTAGAAAAGCTGTAGCCTCCTAGGCCTTCCCTGAGTTCCAAAGAGTAAATTTAACCAGAGAAGTGAGAACATGCAGAAAGGAAAACAGTCAAGCAAGACAAAATAATAATAGTTTAGCCATTAAACAAAGTCAAGCACCTTTAGCTCCTCTTCAAGGGCCATAGATGATATTATGAGCTGTGTCCTTTGAGATGTTTTGCAGATGCTGAAACCCCCACCAGGTGGAAGAAGTTAACTGTATGCTGTCCACCAGCATATAGACCCCAGAAGTTTGATGATGCTGACTCCTAATTACCTCACCACCAACAATTCAGAAGGCTGTCCATGAGCCGATCATACACACCACAACCCCTCTACCTCACACAGTCTTTAAAAACCTTTCCGTGAAAATCATTGGGGAGTTCAGGCCTTTTCAGCACTAGCTACCTGGACTCCTTGCTTGGCACCTGCAATAACTACTGCACTTTCCTTCACCATGACCCAGTGTCAGTAGACTGGCTTTACTGCTTGCAAGTGAGTGGACCCAAGTCTGGTTTGGTAACACCTTCTCAACATCACCAGATCCTGACTCAAGTCTGAGCAAATTCATCTGGTTGCTGGACTCTAGGTCAAGTAATGGTGCCACAGGATGGCTAAAATTGTGAACATCTGCCTTTCTCTGCTTCTATGTAAAAGGTGTCTCTGCTTCCCACCAAGACCCCTAAGGGGAAATTGCCACACATAGGAAGGAAGACAAAAAGTTTTGTAAAGCAGAAAAAACAAATAGCTCTAGTGTTAAGTTAACTTTCACCACTGGGATTGGCAGTCCTAGGAGGCACCCAGGGGACCCCCAGAGTTCCCTACACCTCCATCCTGCACTGTTTATCAACAACCTATTTCCCCTTCCTCTCTCCATGGTCAAGATTCAACACTTGAGTGAATATCGTATCATTTTTTTAAAAAAATGTTTTCACCTAGTGGCTTGAAGATCACAAAATGTCCTCATGAGCAATTACTTTGCTACCGCTTGGTCCTACAACTACAGTTCTTCCTTCATGGAAGGAAGATGGGCTCCAGCAGTGAAAATGCTGAGTCCTAACCACTGGACCACCAGGGAATTCCCCCCAATTTTTTTTTTTTACATCTTTATTGGAGTATAACTGCTTTCCAATGTTGTGTTACTTTCTGCTGTACAACAAAGTGAATCAGCTATATGTATATGAATCAGTTATATGTATACATATAACGCCATATGCCCTCCCTCTTGAGCCTCCATCTCAAAATTTTTAATTTAAAAAGAGTAAAAATGAAAATTTATGGGGAAGATCCTAATTTATTTGATCATGATTGTGATGAGGTCCTTAGGGAGCTAGAGATTCATGATGGTTCATCCATTTAAGCACTTATTTATTGAGCATTACCTACAAGGCAGGTATCCTGCTGGGCCCAGGAATATAGTAATAATTAACCCAGAAGTGGCCCCATGCCCACTAGATTACTCTCTAGCAGGGAAGACATACAACAAACAAATAACATAAAGAACAAAATAATTGAAAATATCATAAGAACAATGAAGAAAAAGTACATGGTGTTATAAGACTATGTAACAGAAATATGAACTTGTTTTGGGTCCATCCCCTCCCTCTTTCCCTACTCTTTGAGAAGATAATCATTAGCCTCCTGGAGGGGCTTGTGATGGGCAGCTGGAGAGAGAGCGATAATGGTTCCCACAGTGGACAAAACGTGTCTGTATCTTTAAGAAGTGTGGTAAGCACATGGAAAAATTAGACTTGTGTATTCAGTTCATCAGGTGGAGAGAAACACATTACAAAACTAGGGTGCTGGAGTTGCTGATCTCAGAGACAAAACAAGGGAAGGAATCGGGAGTACAGGGTCTTTGTGTGGTTTCTGGGCAGCTTTGGAGCAAACCTGAACTGACTCAAGTTACTATCTCCCTGTCCTCAAACCAGACCCCATGATCTGTCCTAGCTCAGGCATGATTAGATTTACATTTTAGGGAAAAAATAATTCCTGGCTGCCACCTGGAGAAAGAATTGTGGAGAAGCAAATGAGAAGACCGCCCAGAACCCAACTGCAGCCCTTAAGGCAAGACATTGGCATGGAGTTTACACAAGGTGGCAGAGTGAAGACAGTGGTAGGACATCTTGAAGGTAGAATTAAGTGAATAATGCTGCAATCAGGATGTATTCTCAAATATCAGAAGAGTAGGAAAATACTGACGCTGAAATATAAAAACGAATCATGTTTCAAACCAAAGGATTCTTTTCTGAGACATATAAAATACTCCAGTTTTGTTTTCCTGAACCATCTTCCCCAACATGTTTTTTTCAGACCTACTTCCTGGGACTTGTATTAGTCAGAATTCTCCAGAGAAGCAGAACCCATAGGAGATTTATATAGAGAGAAAAAGGTGGAAAGGAATTGTGGCACCTGAGTGAGGAGGCTAATGGGAGAGACTGACATGCTGCAGACTCAGGAAGGAGTTGGAGTTCAAGTCCAAGGTTGTCTGCTGGTGAACCTGGAGGAGCTGACATCACAGACAAAGCATGATGTCAGTTTGCTACAGAATTCCCTCTTGCTTAGAGGAAAGTCAGCCTTCTGTTCTGTTAAGATCTTCAACTGATTGGATGAGGCCCATGTTATGGAGGATAATCTGCTTTATTCAAGTCCATTGATTTAAATGTTACCCTTACCCCAAAACACCCCCATAGAAACATCCAGAATAATGTTTAACCACACACATGGGCACCATGGCCCAAGCAAGTTGACACATACAGTGAACCTTCCCAGGGTTGCATCTGAGACCCTAAGTGCAGATGCCTTTGAGAGCCAAGACCTGCAGGGTCCTTGGCTCACTCCTGAGTCCCTGTGCTGGGGCTTTGCTGTGGCTCACCGACCACTTCCAAGAATTGAGCAGAAACTCTTTCTTTCTCTCTTTCCACCCAAACACTATTCCCTGAAAACTCTCACTCCCTACAAGCAGGAGCTCAACTCAAACAAATGTTTCTATAAATGGCCAGGCAGTAATAGGTGGCCTGGGAAGATGTGACATCTGTCCCCAGGGACCTTCCTAAGAGGATGCAAACCATCTGTCCTATCGGGCTTAGCCTGGGCACCCACAGGCTTGTGCGGGAAATGGGGCCAGATGTTCTGTTGAGATCTTTTCTTGATCAAGGATTTGATGACACTGGTCCTTCACTTCTTCTGAATCAACAGCTGCTGATTTCATTCAAGTAATCTAATTTGAAATTTTGTTTCTGGAACATAGACAGCATTTTCCACCCAAGCAGAACAAAGAGAGTGGAACAGGGGGACTTAATGGGAGATATTTTGGGTGTTTTCAGATGTAGAAGTCAACAATCTGTTCGTTCATGGGAGCTCTAACCTCTTGTTTTCAAGGAAGATGGGAAAAACATCCTGGGTACAAAGAATGTAAATATTTTGATTTCACCCATTCTCTAATCTGGGCTGAAATAAATGTCTCCCCGAACCCTTCCCAACCTCTCCCCTCCCCCCAATACATCTTTGAAAAGCCATTATCAGATGATGAAAATGGGTTTAAAATGTAATTTACCAGTTTTGAAGAAATAGAAGTTGAAGATGCAGCTCTTCATTTCAGGGAGAAGGAGGACATTCTCTCAGATAGTTATAGGAGGCTTTGGAAGGAAAGACATTGTCCCCTTCCCAGGTGGGTGTGAGACAGGCTAGGACCTGGGGCCTGGGACCCTTTGCTGCAGTGCCTGCACCTGGACAAATGTCTCCTTCAGCAACAAAATACAAAGACACTATAAGGGACTAAAAATAACTGTGTGCATGTGCAGGTGGGGCAAATCATGAATGAGAAGATACAAAAAGACCAAAAGCCCACCTGCCACTTCTGAAGAGCTGGGAGCAAAATCAGGGTGTTGGGAGCAAAAGCAGGGTACTGCGCATGCCCCCTGTGCTCAACACCACCAAAGGGGTGGGCAGACCACCTAAGCTGCCCATCAGGCCTGACCTCCAGACCCAAGGGACCAGCTCACACCCCTCTCAGGGAGCAAGTGAGCAAGGGAAACTGTTGTTTGTTCTCACTCCCCCCTGCTGCAGCAGGAGCCCCAATAAAGACTTGCCTGAATTTCTTGCATGGCCTCATCAATTTCTATTGGATAAAGGGGGCAGAAACCCTAGTTGGTAATGGTGTTTGGAGCTGGCCAGGAGGGAAGGAGACACAGCCAGGGGGACGGGGAGGAGGGCAGATAGGCTGTGGCCGCTCCATGTTAGGATCCGAAGTGTAAATGCATGAAGGGGAACAGAATCTGAAGATTCACGCACAGATGGCCACTCTACGCTTCAAAGGTCTGTGTGACATGCCTGGTCTCCTGCCCCTAGTGGCAAAAATCGGAACTGCCTCTGCCTCTCCTCCCCTGTGGTCCAGCCCAGAAAAGTGCTTTATCTCAAATGTCAAAGCGTCATCTCCTTCTTTCTCTGCTGTCTGGGATTCCTTTGGGAAATTTCCAAACGAAGGCCCTGGCCAGATCAGAGGCAGCAGCAGGCACAGGCCAGGCCCTAGGCTGGTCCCGGTTGGGACACTGGACCAAGGCAAGGACTAGTTGAGTGAGCTACTTACAGATTATTGTAAGATTATTAGGACTTGTTTTCTAGGAAAAAAACACAAAAAACTGAGACAGGTTTTTCTATTATCACAGATATATGTGATCAGATTTTTTTAAAGAAAAATTAAATGTGCAGATGATGAAATAGTGGATTGCTGCCCCTTGGGAACAAGTGATCTACAACAAAGTGGCTCTGTGAGAGAAACCCGCTGCTGTGTGCACATCCCCACCCATGCCTCCCTCCCCCACCCCCTCTCTAGGGTCCAGAGAAGGGCTTCCTTCCACTCGACATGCTCTTTGGGGGTGTTCTTATCCAGGAAGCCTAACTATCCAATTAAACCAGCAAGAGTCTCAAACACCTACTGTGAATCAGACATGATGTAGGTACTGGTCACATGAGGACAAATAATGTCCCTCTTTTCAAGGAGAATAAGGTTTTGCTAAGAGACTAGATGTGTGTTGTGCTGTCATTTGTAAAAAGGGAAAGGAAAAGGGAAAATATGCTGTGTGTAAAGCACAGGGTTGTGGGGGGGGGTGCAATTTGCAAGAGGGCTCCGAGGAAGGTTTTACAGAGGAGTGAAGTTAGGACTGGGTACCAAAGGAGGTGTGAGGACAAGTGGGGCTTGGGGTAAAGATGTGCTGGTAAAGGTTCATAGAGGAGGTGGGAAGGATGTGCACTGGCTGGTGCTGACTAAGGAGCTTGACAGGGACCAGGGGGAGATGAAGGGGGAAAGAGAGCAGAGCATTACTGGGTGGGAGTGAATATCCCCTGGGGATTCCAGGAAGGAGGAGACCCTCCTCTCACCCTGCAGGGGCTCCATCCCTTCCCCACTGCTCTGTCATTGGCACAGCGGTCAAGTTTAGAGACTAAGGTCTTTGGAGGTACTGATGGGACCAAGGACGGGTTTTTTGTTCCTTCACAGAAGTGCAATTACGGAGTGCTCAGCACCTGCCAGGAGCTCACAGCTGATGACAGAGGCGGATAGCGACACAGCAAGATGGAGGGCGCTCAGCACAGAGCAGGGGGACGGGTGGGCAGGGAGGGCTTCCTGGAAGAGGCGAGGTCTGAGCTGAGCTGGAAAGAACAGGAGGCAGCTGGTCCCACATCAAGCTCCTATGGCCACTTGACAAACCACCATAAACGTCCCGGCTTAAAGCTACACACTTATTCTCCCAGATCCTAGGGGTCAGGGGTCTGAAATCAAGGCGTGGGTAGGGGCAACCCAGCGGAGGGTCTCTTCCTCGCCTCTTGCACCTCCCAGGGCTGCGTTGCTCTCATTCCTTGGCTTGTGGCCCTTCCTCCACCTTCAAGTCATCAGCTTCTTCCTCAGTGTTCACGCTGCCCTCCCTCCTCTGTGTGTCACCCCCCTGGCCTCCCGTTTGTAAGGACACTATGGTGGCACTGAGGGTCCACCCAGATGGGCCAGGGCCACCTCCCTGTCCCAAGTTCCTTTACTTAATCACGCTCGCAGAGACCTTTTTCTATGAAAAGTAACATCCGCAGACCCAGGAATTAGGACGTGGATACCTTTAGGGGACACTATTCAGCCTAGTGTGGAATCCACTGCTGACCCCCGATCCTGATAGAGGCCATTATTATTTCAAATACCAGGGACAGATGATCCTCTGATCCCTCCACTGGATGAGCGTGTGAGCGTTTTAGGAGGGGGCTTAGGAGGCTCCTGGTGCGGCCGTGTCGCGACGGGGTGGGGACACGGTCCGGTGCTGAGTGGGAACAGGGATCCAGCATCCAGCCACTCCTGGGCTCCCAGGGGCCAGGCTTTGCATGCGTTTCTCTGTCGCTGCTCGCCAACCCTCACCCCTGTGAGACAGTTCCGGAAACAGCTCTAGGGTTTACAAGCAGCCTTGGGCATTTGAAGAAGGGAAAAGAGAGAGGATGAAGAGTATTAGAAAAAGCCCTGTGATGATGTGCTTGGAGGCGGATGCATCCGCTGAGCGCAGAGTGGGGAAATCTTACGTGGCCCGAGTGCCTCTGGAGCAGGCTCAGGGCATTGTGGGCTAGCCAGGACCCTTGCTCAGCTCCGGGCAGGGAGCACGGCTGTGCCGGGCCTCTTGCTGGAGCTGGGGACCGCGGCCTGTGAGCCTGAGCCCTCTAGTGGAAACTGCGGCCATTGGAGACCAGAGCCTACCGTGTGCCTCCCACCTCCTGCTGCTGACTGATCCCCTGCTCCTGTGGGCATCCACCAGGCTGACCCCTCACCTGCTCCATCGGGATCCCTTGGGTCTCGGTCCCACTGGCACACCCAGTTTGGGTTGGAAAATAGGGGCCCTGCTAGTTCCCAGCACTGTGGCAGATACAGCTCTGGCATCTCTGGGGGAGACAGTGGCTCACTCCACCCCACCTCCACATCCCAGAAGCCACGTCTGGGCACCAACACAGGATGCATCCACTTCCCAGGTGGCCACGCCTCCTCACCCAGAGCAGGGCCCCGGCACACCCAGAAACAGGGTGGCCTGTGCCCCATGACCCTCTCCTGGTCCAGACCCCACAGGCAGGGCCTGAGGACACAGTCTCACTGGGTGGCGAGCTCTTCGTGCAGAATAAAGCAAAACAAAACAAAATAGAGAAACTCAAGAAGCAGGTGCCCAGGTGGGCACATGTGTATTCTGGAATTTGGAGGAGAGCAGGCAAAGGTCCTCAGAATCCAAGTTTAAGAAACGGGTCCCACTTTATCCAAATGTAACCACAAACCTCCAAGGAAAGGTACAGCAGTGTCGCTGGATCAGTAGCCCTGGGAGGGGCGCAGTGTCTGTACGCTCACTCACTGATCCGCCCGCTGCCCCAGGAAGAAGGCCTGACACACTTTAGGGCTAATATTCTACAAGATAGATATTTTTAGAAGGACTGTTCCATGGCCTCTGGAGAAGCCTACAGCCCGGGGTTGGGGAAGGGGTGGGGGCGGCCAGCGTTCCTGACGACATCCGTCAGCCGTGCGGCTCTTTCACTGATAGCTTCTCTGGGCCTCAGATTTCCTTTCTGCAGAATGGAGCTCTTACTCATGAACACACTTGTGTTTGCATAAAGAGTTACCAAATGGTTCAGAAACACTGTGCTAAACAGAATCTCCGCTGATGGCACAAAGTGAGCCCTGGTGACGACACACCGCACTTGTTCTCAACAGTCTTGAAGCATCTACGGCACCTGCCACGCAGAGATGAGCGAGGCGGGCCTCTGCCCTCCAGAAGTTCACCCACTGGCGGAGCCGGCCAAGGACGCTCCCTGCCAAGAGGAGTGGTTCCGTCAAGAGTGGGGAGGCGGCTGTCACCCCTCCCTCTGGGCGGGGCTGCAACACCGAGTCCCAGGATCACTGGGGGCTGTGTTATAATCAGGGCCTGGGTTCGTTATCATGGGTCTTGGGGACGCCCCTGGATCCCCATCAGCGTTTCATCCATTTCTAAGGTCCCAGGGCCTGGGACTGCCTCCCACCTGTGACAAATGATGCATTGCCAGCCTGTCACCCCTACGACTGGATGTCTCAGGGTCTGTCCCAGGCAGAGCCAGGCCAGATCAGCTGTGGGACATATGCTCTGGTCAGTGTCCCAGGCTCAGAGTCCAAGAGACATGGTCACAGGAAAACCTTGAATCACCCAGATTTGTGTTAAAAAGAACGCCACCCCGGAGGCATTAAGAACCTGACCATGGGGATCATTGTGCCCAGAGCCACTGGAGTCTGCCCCTAGCTGGGCACTAAACAGGCAGCCCCTCTGCTGCTCCTGGCCTTTCCCCTCCCAGGGCATGGTGCCGAGTCCCAGGACAGGGAGTCAGTGGGTGCACCTCGGGCTCTCCTCTTCTCTTGGCAGGTGTTAGAGCCCTGCAGACCCCAACCCAGACAAGCCAGATGGGCCCAGAGCTGGTCCCGAGGATCGGAGGACGGACAGGCCTCGGCAGGCTCCTGGGGACAGAACCACAGTGCACCCATGTCACCAGGGCTCTCCCCTGCGGTTCACATATGCCTCCCCATTGGCGGTCCCGGAGGAGAGCCCAGCTGGGCACTGAGAGCTATGTGTGCACGTGTGAATGCGTGTGCTATGTGTGTGAGCTCGCCTGAGCACGGGAGGTGGCCGGCCAGTCCCCTAAACCTTTACCTTCTGTGTCATCGGGTGGGCATGAATGTCCCACATGGGAACCCGCCGTGTTCCAGAGAAATCCGATATCAGAGTCAGCTGCGACACACACAGGAGACCCTTGCTTCAGCTAATAAAGTCTGGGACTGCTCAATATAACCATAATGTTTGTAAATAAAATCCCATTTTAATTGTCCCAGGAGTCATATTATTTAAAGAAACTTTACAGGAAGTCTTTATTGATTCAGTCATGCCTTAAATGTCTCCAGCCCTGGGCCAGGCCACAGGCCACAGGGATCAAGCCCTGCCCCCCTTCAGAGAGTTAGTGGACCCTGGGGACAGAGGGCACATGTCCACACACGCCCACCCACTGGATTGATGCCAGAAGACACGGGCTCCCCACCAATTCGGCACCTCGACACCAGCAGCTGGCTCTCAGTCCAGAGTCAGTTTTCACCAAGAAATAAAGTTTTGATCATGTCATCAGGTTTTCTAGGCCACACCTAGAAAATTACTAGGTATTTTCTTCCTTATTAAATACTAAGTATTTAAATATCTGCTATTTAAGACTCACAGACACAGAAAACAAACTTACTGTGAACGAAGGGGAAAGGAGGGGAGATAAATTAAAAGTTTGGGATTAACAGATAAACACTGCTATATATAAAATAGATAAACAACTAGGACCTACTGTATAGCACAGGAGACTCTACTCAATATTTTGTGATAACCTATAAGGGAAAATAATCTGAAAAAGAATATAGAACTGAACCACTGTGCTGTACACCTGAAACTAACACAACATTGTAAGTCAACTATACTCCAATAAAAACACTTACTAAAACATGCTATTCAAATACTAGGTATACCTGGTATTTAAATACCTGCTATGTGTGTAAATCCCTAGAAGTTAAATTGTGCCTACCAGGTGTTTACCTACCTATTCCCTTGTAAATCACACATTACCTAGTAAGTGACACACTACTAGGTGCTCTGTGGGAAGTAGTACACAAGCGGTGGTCTACTGGGCTCACTTCTGAGCTAAGTAACTCGCTTTCCCACCCTCCGCCTCACCGTCCATAACTTAAATCCAAATCCTAACAAAATTACAGTAATTGTTGTAGAACGAATCATCTGTGTATCGTTTTGTTTTGTTGTTGTTTCCCCCCGTATCTGTATCTCGCTGTGTCAGACAGAGAGGAGGGGAGGTTACTTAGCTAGGGCAGGGGCTGTCCCGGACATCTTTGGCCTGGAGATGTGGTCAGGTATTGCCAGATGGGCAGGAGATCAAGGGAGGATGGGGAGTGTCCTGGTCGAGGGGACGTGGCCACGCTACAGGGGAGGAGAAAGCGGGGAGATGGGGGCGGAGCTGTGTGTTACAAGGAGGGCCTTGGAACCAAGGAAAACCCTTGGTCCTTCACTGGAAGCAGCTTCAGAAAGGATGAGACGGGAGAATCACCAGGTCCAGGCTCTGGTAGAGCAGGATGAGTTTGGCTGAAGTGTAGCTGGGACGGGATAGCAGGGAGGCTCTGGGGCTGGACAGATGGGGATTCTACCCGGGGCGTCATTTATTGCCAGGTGTGCCCTGGACTAATGGCTTGACCTCTCCGAGCCTCTGTTTCCCCATCAGTGAAATGAGAGCCATAAAGGGCCAGAGCAAGCTTGCAGCCGGTGCCCCCACCCCTTACTGTTAAGATGCTTTCACAGTAGTCTGGAAAGGGCTCAAATGGGGCAGGGACTCCGGGGTAGAGAGGTGAGTCCGTGGTGACTCATGCTCTACATGTCTCTTCAACATGTATAGAGCTCACCACCATCTCACTGGACTCTCAAGTGCCCTGGGAAGGCTGCCAGGCAGGTATGACAACTCTCTCGGCCCAGATGTGGGAGTTGGGTGTACAGCGCGATCTGTGAATTTCAACCCAGAGCCCACTCTCGCTCTTCCCCACTGAGCGTAGAGCTGCTCCGAGGGCGGTCAGAAGGGTGAGAAGCTTGACCAGGGCTTCTTGACCTTGGGTCTGTTTGGATCTGATGGACGAGTCTGTGCTTCCGCATCTAGGGCTGGCCTGAGACTCCGAAGACCAGCCTCAGGGCTCACGTGATGAACGCCGTCAGTTAACGATGCCTCTTTCTCGCGTGTCTGCAGCTTTCTTGGAGCTTGCTGGTGGGGGTAGTGGGTACCGTCACCGAAAGCTTGGCCAGTCTGCCCACCGCGGGCCTCAGGATCAGCCCAGAGAGGGCGGGAGGCAGATCCAGCTCAGACCTAGGAGGTGGCTGACGTCACAGCATCTCAGCCCCATACCCTCCCCCCGGGCCCCGCATTTCCAGAGCCAGATCCTGGAATGGCCGCATCTGGAAGCGTCTCCAGTGGCTGAGACTGGCCCCCAGACATAGGAATGATACGGGGATCCAGGGAGGGGCCGTGGCCGGGCCTCGGGCACTCAGTCAGTGGTTCTCCCCACTGAGGGTCTGGAAAATCCAGTTCAACCCAGAACCCATCACAACGCCTGGCTCCGAATAGATACCACCTACGTCTGTGTTGGTGAGTGAAGCAATTCCACGAAAGGAATTTCTAGGATTAAGCGAATCTTGCTCATGGATCTGTAAGACTCCTCACATATACGCTCACACAGAGGAAAAGAAAGCGTCTCCTCTTCACCTGCGGGCCTGGTCTGGTCCGAGGAGGTGTGGCCAGTTCTGGGATCTTTCTGCCTGGTGTTCTGCCTGGTGACACAGGCCCGGAGCCCCAGCCTCAGCCTGGAGAGCACACGGGGTGTTTATTGAGGCGGTACTTGGTGCCGAGACTCACGGGTCCCATATATGTATTAATTGAGGCTCAGAGAGGTTATTCCATGTGCACAGGAACACACAGCAAACACATCAAATCTAGGTTCTCCTGATTCCACAGCCCCAAAACCCCTTGTGCCCAACCCCACAGGCTCTACCCAAGAGAGATAGACCAGACACTCTGCCCCTTCAAGCCCTCTTCCTCAAGGAGAGCTTTCTCTGGGCCCCAGCTGCCTGCTCTCTGCTCCTCTGCCCTCCCAGGCCACATGCCTGCTGTCTCCCATCCTTCCACCTCCAGCTGGGCTCCCCAGGTTTCCAGCCTGTGCTGACCAGACACTCACTGTCCTGTGCTGGGGAGTCCACAACCCCTCGAAGACGGGGACTGTGATCTTCCTCGGCCTTTTTCAAGGCAAACTCAGGGGATGGCCTGAAGTGGGGCGGCCCCTATGTTGATCAAAACACCTTGAAGAAAGGCAAAGAAAAAAAACCAAAACTCCACTTTGGCTGTTCTGTTGCCCACATCATGTCTTCCATGCAACGACAGCTACGTGGTTCCCAAGTCACTTCTGAACGTTGAAGAGGGGAGGGGGTGCAGCGCAAGGAGATGCAGGCATGTGAGTGGGGGTCCCCAGGTGCAGGACCCTCCCTCTCCATCCCGATGCCCCCCTCCATCCCAGCCGGTTAATGGAAACAAATCAGATGCAGAACTTGGCTCTATCGTCTTCTTCCACATGAAACTCTTCATTCATTTTTGTCTCTTCCTTTTTGTCCTGAAGCAAATGGAGGAAATCACACCCTCCAATTTCTGATCCACCTGACCTCCCATTGCTGATAGGGAGATTCCTAGTCTGTTCCCATCATCCTACTGCTGTTAGGAGAAGTGGTTGCTGATGGAAACACGTCACTGGTGGATGCTACCGCCAGTGCCGAGAAAGCCAGGGGATCAGGGTCGACACCTTTTTGTTTGGAACCAGGAGTAAGGGGCGGGGGCAGGTGTGTTGCTGGAACTCCCCCCATTCAACCTGGCAATCCAAGCGTCTCAGTAGAAGCTGTACAGCTCAGGGTGATTTGTGCTGGCTGGGGACCCCTCCCTGCATCCTCTGCTGTCAGAATACTGCCCCCATTAGGGGCTGCTTTGTCCTGGAGGCTCAGCAACACGCCCTGCTTGAATGAGAGAGGGGACCCCTGTCACAGCCTGACCTCTTGCCACCTCGAGGCTCCCCAGAAGCCGATGGGACCACAGTATTTTCCCCCAGAGAGTTCTAGAATTACAGCATAGTCTCACCCACTCTCTGAAAACAAGGCCTCCCAGATATAACCACAATAATAATTTTCACAGGCATGGATTTCCATCTTAATCTTAATTCTCCCAATAGCAGAATTTCTACAGGACACAGAGGCCATAAAGATTGGCCACAGAAGGGCAGCCTTCCCAGCTAGGCCCCGTTCCTCCCACCCCTACAGTCTTTCTCAGCAAAAGCAAACCAAGCAGCAGAGAGTTCCCTGTCCCTACCCACAGCCTTTGTGCCATAACTAGGCTTTGTCCTGAATAAGCCCAGGCTTAGGGACAGAGTTCTCCTGAGAATGGCTTTCCTTCACTGGGCGGTTACCTGAGCTGAGGCCCCCGGACGAGGCATCAAAGGCCAGGCCACCCCAGACCCATCCTGTCTCTGGGGACCCTTTAAAGTTCTGCCAGCACTGCCTCTGCTTTATTTGTTTTCACACCTGTCAGCCTGGTAGGTTTCCAGTTGTTTTTAAGCATCTTCTGTTGGAAGGGAAAGGGGCTGTGCCCAGTGGTGTCATAAACCCAGCATATCAGCCGGCAAAACACAATTCCCTTTAAGGCCTGAGAATGGAAATTGTCTAGATGGCTCAGGGCAGAGCCTCCACAGGTGCAGGCTCGCAGATGCAGGCAGCGAGGGAGAGTTTTGTGTCGTGAAAAAGGCTGTGAATGAAGGCATGGGCAAAGGAAGGGTGGCTGGAGCGGACCCGGAAGCTTTATTTATTTATTTATTTTGGCTGCACCGCGAGGCTTGTGGGATCTTAGTTCCCTGACTGGAACCCTCGCCCTCTGCAGTGGAAGCATGGAGTCTTAACCACTGGACCACCAGGGAAATCTGACCGGCCACCTTCACAGAGAAACTAACACTAAAATTCAGATGAAAGGAACGCCTTTCTGGTCAAAACTTTGGAAAAGAACATCTCATTTTGAATGGCAACTGTGTTCTGATAAATGGCTGAGTACTGGGCAGACTGGGTGGGTTCAGTTAGCAAATTTTATTTTAAATAATTGAGTCATCTAACAGTGATTACCAAGGCCTCTTGCATGCAGGTTTCTACACAAGCCCTGGGGACCCAAGGGGTAGTTGGAAGCCCTGCCCTAATGGAACACAGCTGGCAGGGGGCCAGGCACCCACTAGGAGAAGTCCTACCATCCTCCAGCCAGAAGAAGGGGGAAAAGAGTCGGAGTCAGACTTGTCTCCAGGGAGAGTTTTGGCAAGGAAGCTCAGATTCCTGCTTCTTGCCTTATTCTTTATGTGCACAGGGCTATAGGGGCCGGATATCTGCAGAGGCAGAGGATGGGAGGGTCAGGTCAAGACAAGGCGAGACACTCAGTGCCTGGAGGGTTACATGGAAGAGGTCTGACCCCTGATTTCAGAGCCATCTGTCCTCTGTTCTAGGAAAAGCAGGGGCTCCAGGGGCTCTGTGTCCTGATAGGCAGGATCATAGGAAGCGATTTTCTGGATAGAGGTCAGAAGTGTGCATATCAGTCTTATAGGAAGGAACAAGGAGTGTCATTGTTTGGGGAGCAAAACCTGTCTTCCTGGTGTCATGTGTTTCCCTGCGTGAATGGAATTTGGCTGCAGGGAGGGGATGCCTGGGTTCCACCAGGAACAGCTCCCCATAGCCCAGCACTCATTGGTGGCCCTGGACGCTGCCCTCTGGAGGGGTTTCCTTTCCTGATTTTGAAGGTTCTGTCATCTGCCCTAGACAGAAATGTGTCAGAATTTATTGTTCAATCTAGCTGTACTTTGTGTGAGTTTGATATTTTCAGGATTATAAGAGTCAAGGAAGAGAACACGAGAATAAAACCTTTGGTTTGGAAGTCAGTTACTGCACATGGGCAGAATCAGGAACTTGCAAATCCATATGCATAGAGTTATATTAACATGATACAAGTATATATAATATTTAATAATCATATTTAAGCAAGGGGTGAGGAATCCATCGAGCCTGCTGTTCCTTCTAAATTTAATTTACTGACCCTCAGGAATGTCTTGCGAAGGAACTTAGCAACTTTGGGTTCCTGCTTCCAGGTGGCTTGCACACTTGATCTCCAGTCTCTAATGCAGTGAATGGGGGTCCAGGGGAAAATCCAGCCATCCTGGGAAATACACAGTTAGGATATCTTTTATATACATGTACTTTATTTTTCAGAGCAGTTTTAGGTTCACAGAAAAATTTAGAAGAGGGTATAGAGATTTGCCATGTATCCCTGCACTACACAAAACGGCTTCCCCCACCATCAACACGCAATGCATTTGTTACAATCGATGGGCGGACCCCGACATGTTCATCGTCACCCAAAGTCCATAGTTTGGGTAATGCAATGCATTTGTGCATTTGTTACAATCGATGGACCCACCCCGACATATTCATCATCACCCAAAGTTTATAGTTTGGGTAATGCAATGCATTGGGGCATTTGTTACAATCGATGGACCCACCCTGACATGTTCATCATCACCCAACGTCCATATGTTGGGTAATGCAATGCATTTGTGCATTTGTTACAATCGATGGCCCTATGCGGACATGTTCCTCGCCACCTAAAGTCCATAGGTTGGGTAATGCAATATATTTGTGCATTTGTTACAATTGATGGACCAACCCAGATATGTTCATCATCACCCAAAGCCCATAGTTTGGGTAATGCAATGCATTTGAGCATTTGTTACAATCGATGGACCTACCCCGACATGTTCATCGTCAACCAAAGTCCATACTTTTGGGTAATTCAATGTAATTGTGCATTTGTTACAATCGATGGACCTACCCCCGACATGTTCATCATCACCCAAAGTCCATCGGTTGGGTAATGCAATGCATTTGTGCATTTGTTACAATCGATGAACCTACCTCAACTTTTGCATCATCACAAAAAGTCCATAGTTTGGGTAATGCAATGCATTTGTTCATCTGTTACAATCGATGGACCCACTCCGACATGTTCATTATCACCCAAAGTCCATAGTTTGGGTAATGTAGTGCATTTGTGCATTTGTTAAAATCGATGGACCTACCCCGACATGTACATCGCCACCCAAAATCTGTACTTTGGGTAATGCAATGCATTTGTGCACTTTTTACAATCAATGGACCCACCCCGACAGGTTCATTATCACCCAAAGTCAATAGTTTGGGTAATGCAATGCCTTTGTGCATTTGTTACAATCAATGGACTGACCCAACATGTTCATAATCACCCAAAGTTCATAGTTTCTGCAATGCAAAGCATTTGTGCATTTGTTCCAATCGATGGACATACTCCGACATGTTCATCGTCACCCAAAGTCCATAGCTCGGGTAATGCAATGCATTTGTTACAATAGATGGACCTACCTGGACATGTTCATCATCACCCAAAGTCCATACTTTGGGTAATGCAATGCATTTGTGCATTTGTTACAATCGATGGACCTACCTCGACAAGTTGATCGTCAAACAAAGTACATAGGTTGGGTAATGCAAAGCAGTTCTGCATTTGTTAAAATCGGTGTACTCACCCCAACCATTTCATTATCACCCAAGTCAATAGTTTGGTTAATGCAATGCATTTGTGCATTTGTTTCAATTGGTAGACCCACCCCGATAAGTTCATTATCACCCAAAGTCAATAGTTTGGGTAATGCAAAGCATTTGTGCATTTGTTACAATCAACGGACCCACCCTGACATGTTCATTATCACCCAAAGTCCATAGTTTTGGTAATGCAATGCATCTGTTACAATCGATGGAACCTCCCCACCAAGTTCATTATCACCCAAAATCAATAGTTTGGGTAATGCAATGCAGTAGTGCATTTCTTCCAATCGATGGACCCACCTGACATGTTCATTATCGCCCAAAGTCAATAGTTTGGGTATTGAAATGCATTAGTGCATTTGTTACAAATGAAGGACCCACCACGATATGTTCATTATCATCCAAAGTCCAAACAATGGGTAATGCAATGCATTTGTGCATTTGTTACAATCAATGGACCTACCCCAACATGTTCATCGACACCCAAAGTCCATAAGTTGCGTAATGCAATGCATTTGTGCATTTCTTACAATCGATAGATCCACCCCGACAAGTTCATTATCACCCAATGTCAATAGTTTGGGTAATGCAATGCATTTGTGCATTTGTTACAATCGATGGACCTACTGAGACATGTTCATCATCACCAGAAGCCCATAGTTTCGGTAATGTAATGCATTTCAGCATTTGTTACAATCGATGAACCTACCCTGACATGTTCATTGTCACACAAAGTCCACACTTTGTGCATTGCAATGCATTTGTGCATTTTTTAAAATTGATGGACCCACGCCAACAGGTTCATTATTCCTCAACGTCAATAGTGTTGGTAATGTAATGCATTTGTGCATTTGTTACAATCGATGGAGTTACCACAACATGTTCATCGACACCCAAAGTCCATAAGTTGCGTAATGCAATGCATTTGTGCATTTGTTACAATCGATGGCCCTACCCCAACATGTTCATCGTCACACAAAGACCATGGTTCGGGTAATGTAATGCATTTGTGCATTTGTTACAATCAATTGACCTACCCTGACATGTTCATCGTCACCCAAATCCACATTTTGGGTAATGCAATGCATTTGTGCATTTGTTACAATCGATGGACCCACCCCGACAGGTTCATTATCACCCAAAGTCAATAGTTTGGATAATGCAATGCATTTGTGCATTTGTTACAATCGATGAACTTACCCCGACAGCTTCATTGTCACCCAGACTCCATAGGTTGGGTAATGCAATGCATTTGTGCATATGTTACAATCGATGGACTTACCCCGACATGTTCATCGTCACCCAAAGTCAATAGTTTCGGTAATGCAATGCATTTGTGCATTTGTTACAATCGGTGGACCCACCCTGACATGTTCATTATCATCCAAATTCCATAGTGTGGGTAATGCAATGCAGTTGTGCATTTGTTACAATTGATGGACCACCCCAACAGGTTGATTATCACCCAAAGTCAATAGTTTGGGTAATGCAATGCATTTGTGCATTTGTTACAATCGATGGACCAACCCCAACATGTTTATCATCACCCAAAGTCCATACTTAGTGTAATACAATGCATTTGTGCATTTGTTACAATTGATGGCCCTACCCAGACATGTTCATTGTCACACAAAGCCCATAGTTTGGGTAATGTAATGCATTTGTGCATTTGTTACAACTGATGGATCTGTACTGACATGTTCATCTTCACCCAAAATCCATACTTCGGCTAATGCAATGCATGTGTGCATTTGTTACAATTGATGGCCATACTCCAACATGTTCATTGTCACCCAAAGTCCACAGGTTGCATAATGCAATGCATTTGTGCATTTGTTACAATCGATGGGCTGGCCCACACATGTTCATCAACACACAAACCCCATAGTTTGGGTAATGCAATGCATTTGTGCATTTGTTACATTCAATGGACTTACCTCGACATGTTTATCGTCAGCCAAAGTCCTTTTTTTGTGTAATGAAATGCATTTGTGCATTTGTTACAATTGATGGACGCACCCTGACATGTTCATCATCACCCAAAGTCCATAGTTTGGGTAATGTGATGCATTTGTGCATTTGTTACTATTGACGGACCTACACCAACATGTTCATCGTCACCCAAAGTCAAAAGTTTGGGTAATGCAATGCGTTTGTGCATTTGTTACAATCGATGGTCCCAACCCAACATGTTCTTTATCACCCAAGGTCAATAGTCTGGGGAATGCAATGCATTTGTGCATTTGTTACAATCGATGGACCTACCCCGACATATTCATCATCACCCAAAGTTTATAGTTTGGGTAATGCAATGCATTTGGGCATTTGTTACAATCGATGGACCTACCCCGATATGTTCATCATCACCCAAATTCCATAGTTTGGGTTATGCCATGCATTTGTGCATTTGTTACATTCGATGGTCCCACCCCAACATGTTCATTATCACCCAAGGTCAATAGGCTGGGTAATGCAATGCATTTGTGCATTTGTTACAATCGATGGACCTACCCCAGCAGGTTCATTATCACCCAGAGTGCATAGTTACATTAGGGTTTATTCCTGCTTGTACTTCCTATGTGTTTGGACAAGTTTATAATGACAAGCGCCCGTCATTGTAGCATCATACACAGTAGTTTCACTGCTCTAAAAATCCTCTGTGCTCCTCCTGTTCATCACTTCCTCCCCCACACCTAAAAACCACTGACCCTTTTACTGTCTCCAAGGTTTTGTCCTCTCCAGAATGTCATAGAGTTGAAATCATACAGCCTGTAGCTTTTTCAGCTGGCTTCTTTCTCCTACTAACATGCATTTAATGTTCCTCCTTGTCTTTGCATGGCTTGATAGGCTCATTCTCTATTATCATTGAATAATATCCCACTGTCTGTCCAGATACAGTTTATGAATAAAGCTGATATAAACATGCGTGTGCAGGATTTTGTGAGAACATATTTTCTACTCTTCGCGTAAATACCAAGGAGCACGATTGCTGGATTGTATGTTAAGAGTAAGTTTAGTTTTGTAAGAATCTGCCCAACTATCTTTCAAGGTGGCTGGTCCATTTTGCACTCCCATCAGTAACAAACGAGAGTTCCTGCTGCTCCACATTCTCAGCAGCAGTTGGTGGTGTCAGTGTTCTGGATATTGGCCATTCTCATAGGTGTGTGGTGGTGCCTCACTGTTTTTTTAATTCGCATTTGCCTGATGACGTATGATGTGGAGCATCCTTTCAGATACTTATTTGCCATCTGTGTATCTTCTGTCATGAGGTGTCTGTTCAGATT
This sequence comes from Delphinus delphis, assembly GCF_949987515.2. Lineage (NCBI taxonomy): Eukaryota > Metazoa > Chordata > Mammalia > Artiodactyla > Delphinidae > Delphinus > Delphinus delphis. The sequence goes on from NC_082683.1 coordinate 2,902,739, forward strand.
TTTGCCCATTTTTTAATTGATTTGTTTGTTTTCTTATTGTTCAGTGTTAAGGGTTCTTTGCATATTTTGGATCACGGTCCTTTATCAGGTGTGTCATTGAGAGGATCTTTATAACAGGATGAGACCCCAGCGATTGGAAAACAGTGACCTTGCTTGTCACAGCCCTTAATGAGCCTCCTCTCTGGGCCCAGGTGCTGATAAGGGTACTGGGAAATAAGAAATAGTTTGTTGATTATCTAGTTCCTGTATGGCCCAGCGAATTTACCTAGTGAGTACCCAGCAACTGCTGGGTAATATTGAGGACACGTGCACCTGGGAGGAAGGTCCCTGTGCTCACACAGAACTTACAGGAGACCTCAAGGCTAGAAGGATCTCAAGTGTGACTTCATAATAACTTACTCTCAGGAAGGGTAGCTGACGTGACAGATGTTTTGCCAAGCTTCGGGCTAAGTGGATTCCAGGAACTGTTTCTGCTTCTCACCAGCAGCAACTTGCCTGGCACATGGCCAATTCCATCCTCACCATTAAAAACTAACCTTCTCTAGGTTTCCAAAGGCTCCACGTTGCTGCTTATTGGGGAGATGTCAGTCCTCATCCCATTAGAGCTTTCAGCAGCCTTAGCTCCTTGAAAGCTTTCCTCCTCTCACCCCCCCCCCTCTCCTGGGCCCCTTCCCACCTCTCCACCCACTCCTTCCCAATCCACTTCACTGTCTCTTGCTCTTTGGCCCCATCTTTAAAGGTCAGAGCCCCCAGGTCACCATCTTACCTCCTCTAGTCTCTATCTGCCCCCATCCTGTATTTTCCATCGGCCCCATGGCTTTAAGCAACCCCTATAAAGGATGATTCACAGCATCTTCTGTCTTCTCCCTGGGGCTCCAGACTGTACACGCGGCTGCTTGCTTAAATTTTCCACTTGAAAATACACCCTGCATCTCAAGCTTGGCCTATCCACACAGGGGCCCTGTTTTCTGCCCGCCCCTCTCCCTCTGCTGGTCTTCCTCATGTCCTGGGTCTATTCGCCATAACCCGCCTCCAGAGCAGGCTTGGTTGAACTCAGTGCTTTTCTACTTAAATCAGATCCATCACTCTCCTCCTTAACGCTTTGAGAATGTCTGAGCATTTAGAATAAACATAAACCCCTTGGCAAGACCAACATGGCCCCTTGTGGACCGGTCTCTGCTCCTCCCCGAGGCTCTAGCCCCCAGCCTTGGGGCATGTTAGGCTCCTTAGGGGGAGGCGGCTTTATCACTGCCATCTCTCTCCCTGGAAGGTCCTGCCCCACCTTTTGCAGACTGTCTCCCTCCAGCTGCCTCTCAGGGGAGCCCTCTCCTCTGCCTGAGTCTCAGTCTGCTCTGGCGTCCATCACAAAGTACCCCAGACTGGGGGGCTTAAACAACAGAAGCTTATTCTCCCAGAGTTCTGGAGGCCAGAAGTCCCAAATCTAGGTGTCGGCAGGGCCGCGCTCTCTCTGAAGGCTCCAGGGAGGGTCCTTCCTGCCTTGTCCAGCTTCTGGGGGCTCCAGGCATCCTTGGCTTGTTGCCACATCCCTCCAATCTCTGCCTCGTCTTCATGTGGCCTCTCCTCTCTGTGTGTCAAACTCCCTCCTTCCCTCATGTATTGCTCATGAAGATACACACAATTGCATTTAGGGTCCACCTGGATGATTTAGGTTTACTCCTCTCTCAGGGTCTTTCTGTCATAGAAGGTCACATTCACATGTTCTGGGGTTAGGACATGGTCATATCTTGGGGCCACCATTCAGCCCGCTATACTGTGTTCTGTGAGTTTCTTGAAGAGGGGCCTCTTCCCGTGTGGATAAAGGGAAGGGCCTGTTGGGGAGGGGGACATTTCCCCCTCTACCCCTTTGAGTTCTTGTGGTGGGATTAATAATAAAATTGACACAAAACCGACGAACAGGAGAAAAACAAACAAAGTTTACTTCATGCACATGGAGGTCCCATAGAAATGGGATCTAAGAAGTGGCCAAAACAGATAGCTTTTGTACTTTTTAGACAAAGAAACAATAAATTTATGAAGAATGATAGGACAGAGAAACTTAGGTTTTGGTGCTCATTTCGCAAAGAATCTGAACAGAGTTTGGGCTTTAATCCATGAAAGAAGTCACAGGTTTGTTTATATAAGTTTCTCATCCCCAATTTCCTGATCTTTGGTGATAAGAATGTCCTTGTACCTCCAGATTCAGGGAGTACACCTTTCACGTGAGAGATGTATTTCCTGCTTTCAGGGAAACAGAAAAGAGAGTAGGAGTGTCCCTCTTGGGTTGCCCGTTTCTTAAGCAACTTTAACTCAAAATAATCACAAGCCATGGAGGCATATGTTGGGGTGGCCTGCCCTGGACCCCACAGGCCCGGGCCATCTAGGCAGCATGACATTTGTGGCAGTGTTTCTGCCTGCTGCAGGGATATTCTCAATATGAGAGGGCAAGAACTTGGTGTTTTTCTAGAAAATAGCATTCCGTCCTTCAGGGCAGGAGGGGAGGTGGCAGGGCCCTTTGCGGGGGTGTGGAGGCTGGACGGGATGATCTTCCCATGGACGGGGTGAGCTGGAAACTGGAGAGACAGAGTTTTAAGGAGAGGACCTCAGGGGGCCAGCCAGCAGCCTCTGGATGGAAAACAAGTAGTGTTTCCCCGGGGAGAAGGAGCATCAGAGGGTCCTCCTCTCCCTTCATCCGGAGAGGGGTGTATGGACCTAACTGCCAACTCAGCCCCACCAAGGACCATTGCCTCCAGTTCCCCCTTGATTGGGCGGCTGGGGACAGAGGCACTGGATGCTTGCCCCGTCACGGTCTTCCTGGGACAGCTCCTTGGCATGCGCGTCAGCATGCGGCTCAGCTGTCTGCTTTCTTGGGACCCAGAGGCCCTCTTTTCCCTCCTTAGTGCCCCCACCAGGTCCAACTGTGGTGTGCATGGATTGTCCCTAGAGAAAAAGCTCAAATCAGAGACATTAAAAAATAAAAGTCCGTTTATCCTGCCGGGAGTAAGAAGGACAGACCGTCAGCAATGCAAACACATTTCCATCCCACCCCTTCTTGGAGCTTTGCTCCTCCAAAGATGAGAGAGAGTGAATGCTCACTTCTTTTCCCTTGCTAGAAAAGCAAAATGCAAATAAGTCTTCTGAAAGTCACTTCCACATATAAGATTTTTGTGTAACATTTTGGAACATACAAGGAAGATGGAGGTACACACAGATGGTGAGTGGGAATTAACCAGGCAAGTCCTTGACTATTCCTTCAGTTCTGCTCCAGACTTTCTGCACAATCTGAGATCAGGCTGTAACCACACTGAGCCTCTTTTCCTTTATGTTAAAGATAAAGTATGATCTGGTAGGAAAAAACAAAACAAAAAACAAACAGACAAAAAAAGAACCAGCATGAGTTTTTGAACCAGATAGAACTGCATTCAAACACTATCCTGCCATGTGATCTTGAGAAAAATATTTAATTACTCTATTCCCTGAACTGAAATAAACAAGTACTAGGGTCCTTATCAGATTGTTACAAAAATTGAATCTGAAAATGCACAATTCAAACTTGCACATAAGCCCTCAAAAACAGTAGTCTTTCCTGCTTTCCTAAATGAAACCAAGAATTAAATGACAGAAGTGAGTAGTCAAGTGCAGCCTCATCCTTTGAAAAGTGGTCCTTTTCCCTTTGCAGTAGGGAGCCAAATATTTTCTTCTCCGTCAATAAGAAACTCAATTGTATGAGCATTACTAATTTAAGTTGAAGGAATATTACTGCAGAAATGATATATATTTCCCCCCATCAGTAAAGAAGACGTGTTGAAATGTCTTACTTTCTAAATGCAGCCTTCAATGATCAAACCAGCCCAGAAGGGTCAAGCCCTCTGTGAATTCCTGTAGTGGCTCTTCTGACCTGTGTACCTGTACTGACCTGTGTTTTAGTTACATGGCTTCTGTCTTCCTCTGTCTGCAACACTGAGCTCGTTGAAGGTGGGATCTTGTTTGGTCATCATCTGGGGCCATGATGGCTCCAGGGAAAGTGCCTGGGACTTACTGAAGTGAGTTGAAGCACACGTCCCTCTGGGAAAACATGCACATTCCTCGCTTCTGCCCAGCCAGACATGCCCATTTGCTAATTTTGGAGACTGTCAGTTAAGAATCTTCTGGTCACAAATTATCAAAACCCCACTTCAAACCAGCTGAAGCAAGGTGGGACTTTTATGCACTCTCCTAACCCCCTGGCCAGAGGTGGAAGGGCTCAACACCCAGCAGCTCCCCAATATTTTCTGACTTGTTCCCAAGAGCTGCTGTCACAAAGCACCTCAAACTGAGCGGCTTAAAATAACACATACTTGGGGTCTCACATTTCTGGCAGCCAGGAGTCTGAAATCAAGGTGTCAGCAGGCTCGTGCTCTCTCTGGGGGCTCCAGGGGAGGACCCTTCTGCGTGTCTCTCCTGGTGGCTCCTGGCAACCCTCGCCTTGCAGACCCCTCACCCCAGTCTCTGCCTCCATCATTACATGGCTTTCTTCCCTCCGTGTGTGTCTCTGGGTGTCTTTCCTCTTCGTATAAGACCAGTTATGTTGGATTTAGAACACACTCTGCTCCCGTATAAATGCACTTAACTAGTCACACCTGTAAAGACCCCACCTTCTGAGGTTCCAGGTGGTCATGAATTTGGGGACGCCATTCAACCCACATCACCCCACCCCCTTTCCCGATTTCTCTTGGTCTCTCCTCACGGCTTCTGGGGTTCATTCTAAGGCCGATTCTCCCTTCATCATTGCAAAATGACACCAAGCCAATGGCACCAGACCTGCACCCTCCCTTACACAACATGAGAGTGTGTCCAGCTGCTGGGAGAAACCACTCCCCCCCAACGCCCCCCATGCCCCCCTCACCCTTCCCCCCCTGCCCCCCCCACTGAAATGCTCCTGCCTGACTGTACCCGGAATCAAATGGTGCTTAAACACCTCAATAATTTAAATGGCAATTCCAGGAGCCCTGCCAGCAGAGACAACCAAATGACACTCCAGACCCCATCCAGCCTCTCTACCTCACCCCCAGGGGCTAATCAGGGACCTGGCTTTGTCTTTCAAAGGGCCTGAGGGGCTCTAGTTATCAACTCTGCTTTGCTCCCTATCCCATCTGAAGTGCTTTCCTTGTTTTCAAATAAATAAAACAGCTGAAGAACTGTCATTTCACCAGCTTTCCATCAGAAGAGAAAACACACAGGAAGGTGGGAAGGTGGAAAATCCGCAGCCCAGATCTGAGGGAAGTGGCCCCACGGTGCGGGCCCCCTGTGGCCAGGATGGGGTTAGGGTTAGAAAGAGAGCAGCCCCCAGGCCGGCTGCACAGCCTGTTTGGGTCGACAGTGAGACACAGATGAGGCATCCAGGTGGTCCTCGCCGGGGTTTGAAGTTGCGGGGTCCCAGAAACTGATGGGCCACCTGGCTCTCCTCTGCCCCTGCTTCCCCTCCCCTCCCCCTGATTTCCCCCTGCCCCTGCTCTGCATCTGTCTGTAGGATCAGCACAAGATAACAGCTGCTTTGACAACCAAGGTCAGAATCTTCTTGGGGCTGTGCACAGCTGTGTCTCTGGGTGGCCCCAACCATAGGGAGAGTGGACTTTGCAGAAGGACAGTCTGGGGTGAGAAATCAGACTCCTGCCCAGAGCTTGGGTTGCTCACACTGGAAGCCCACCCTTGAGAACATCGGGGTGGGGGAGCTCCTGGACAGAGCAGGTAAGGCCATACGGGAGTCTCTCCTTTTCTGTAGAGAAGCCCACCTCCCAGGTGCCAAGCCACCAGCTGGGGGACCTGCACGGCCCAGGTGGTCCAGGTGATGGGGCCTCGGCAGGGGGTGATGCGGAGGCCACTCCCATGAGGGTCTCTCCCTTCAGCCTCCTACTGCCCCCCACCCCACCTCACCCCAGGGCCTCAGCCGGTCCCCGCTGCGGCTCCCAGGTGCCTGCATGGTCCCTGACGTAATCAGCAACATGATAGAACATGGACCATTTGGTGTGTTGGTGGCTTTCATTCCATGATGGCTTCATCCTCTAGAAGGGTTCTCCTATCAATGAACAGAAAGATCATGTTAAACCCGCTCATGGGGCGGGGTGGGGGGTGGGATGCCACACGGAAACACACAACTTGTCTGGTGCCTAAGAGCGGGCAGGGAATTGGCAGTTCTGCTATAAATCGGGTTTGCATGTAATTGTTAGACGACGCTAGAATAACTGATAAAATGAAGAATGGTCCAGTTCTTCTCAACCCGACGCGGCCTGAACCAAGAGCGGACACAGATGCTGCGTCTCTTTGGCGAAGGCGGAGAAAGGCTTTTATTCCTCTAGGTTTGGGATCCACTTCAGGGAAGGAGACTTAGATTCCGAAGTCGGCAGAGGCTCTGAGCGGGGTCTCGTCCCCGTCTGGGCACTGAGTGATCCCACTTCCTTTCCCACTGAGTCTGCGCCCTGAACCGCCTCTCTGCTCGTGCTTAGGCCCAGCCCTCCTGACTCTGGCCCCTTAATTAGCCGTTCTTTGTACTGAACTTTCCTTGCTCACCTACTGCATGGTTTCTTGATTGGATCCTGACAGATAAAAGATATCTGGACCCAGAAGAAAAGCCCCAGCCCCCAAACAGTACTGTCAGCCTTACAATCACACAGTCACCCAGCCTCCAAGAGGCGTGGCCTCTGGTCCCTGTCGGCTGCATCCCCTTCCTTGGCAGTTCCATGCCCAGACCTCACAGAGCCTCAGGGCACTGCCAAGCCAGTGGGGATCCCAGAGCCTGTGAGAACCAGGGTTATGGGAGCCTGACACCTCGAGGTCACGTTCTCTGTCTGTAGAAAGAAAGGCGGCAACCTGCCTGCAGGCCATCGTCCTGGGGATGCCTTTGGACAAAGTGTGCCCAAGGTTTCATTCATCTAACTGGGTCTGTGTCAGACCTGCCCGGTGACCAGGGCTTGGCCGATGGCCGTCGTACTTCCCGTGTGAGCTCAGAGCCAGCCTGCGGAGGCACCTACCTAGAAACCTGGTGTGCAGGTAGGCCTAGCACGGGGGTTTCAGAGGTGAAGCAGCAGGGTCTCTGGCTCACTCCTCAGGCACGCGGACCACATCCCTGGAAGAGAAGATTCCTGTGGGAGAGTGGGGACAGCGGCTCGTGCTGGTGCTGTCAGAACCCATGCAGCAGGAGGGAGCAGAGGGGTGGGATGTGGGGACAGGAAGGCAAGGGGGTCCCCAGGAAGTGACCCTGGAGCTGGGTCTTCAAGTGTGATGAGAATATAGACAAGGCGGGAACACTGGGGGGAGGCTGGGGAGGCTGGGCATTTGGGCCACAGAGGACAGTGTGCACCAAGGCACCCCCCCCCCACACACACACACCCTGTAAGAGACTGCAGGATGTGTGACACCACAGCAAGAACTCGTTGTGATGGAGCATCACGTCTGAAGCTGGGAGTGAAAAGCCCGGGCTGGAGGGAGGGGTGGACATGATCGTAGAGAGCTCTGTGCGCTCTGGAGGAGCTCAGCCTCCGTCACCCGGCACTGGGGAGCCACAGCAGAGCTAGAGAGAGAGCAGCAGCATGCTCAGACTGGACTCCGAGTGGGGGAGCTTTGAGGAGCAGGTAGGAGGCAGAGAGACAGGGCAGTGGGGCAGGCAGAGCTGATGAGCCCTGAACCCAGCCCGAAGGGGTTGAAGTGGGACTAGAGAGAGACTAAGGACAGAGTTACAGGGTAAGATCTGCAGGAACAACCGCTGACGATCAGGAGTGAGGAAGAGAAAGCGATGAAACATACATCAGGATGTACACCATAGAATGCGTGATACGTGATCATAACACAAGGGATGACATATGTTTATTACAGGATTCTGCAAACCCAGGCTCCATTGCTCTCACTCACTCACTCATTCATTCATTCACTGCCCAGGTTTTGAACACCTTTTCTCCACCGCACACAATTCCAGGTACCTGGGGAATGAAGACATAGCCCAGAGGCCCCAGAAGGTCCCTGTTCTAGCAAAGGAAACAGGTAAACAGACAGGTGTCCACAGACCCAGCACTGAGTTCTGGTCACACCCGGGCTGGCTCTGCTGGGGGGCAAGGAGGGGTCTTCCCGAAGGGGTTGCCATTTAAGTGAAGTATGAGAGGATTCAGGAGTAACTGGAGTCAGGCGAAGGAGGTGCAGGGGCGCTTCTGGCACAGCCAATGAGGGAGGCGGCAGGAACAGTTGACTTCCCAAGTGTCAAGAAGCGGCTGGGCGGGCATCAGGTTAGACGGCATTGGATCGGGGGACCAAGCATCCTGGGAGGATGCGGAAGGATACTCCCAGTGGGCTGGCCTCAGGTGTAGACACAGACTTGGGTCATCCTCCAGGCGATGCAAACCCCCTGCACCTCCCTCTGGGCTGCCTTGCATCCTGCTTTCCAGTGCAGGCCCAGGGGACTCAGCTGCTGGCTGAGGGGCACCTGTGTCCAGAAACAGAGCCTCCCAAACTCCCGCCTGCAGATCCTGGCTCAGAGAGCCGGGCCCACGTTCCACCAGAACCCACCCCCACCCCCGTTCCTGCCACACCCGGCTGTACAGGAAGCCATCAGGAGGCTGTTTTGATTGGCTCATTTCAGTGGGGCTCATTATTTTTCCAGGGAACAATTTCTAACAATTTTCCTTGTCACTCAGGGCAGTTGCTACTAGCTGAGTTTCTCAGGCCGTTATAAATACATCATCAGACACATTCCACAAGCACTTGCGGGTAAAAATAACCCCCTCTGCATTTGCATTGTGAGGCACAGATGTGAGATGATTTGGGTGAGACATTTGCTGCTCTGGGTCTCCTTTCTCTCCATGGGGTAAGGGGTGGCGGCTGGAGCTGCGCGGCCCTGAGGGGCTGGGTCCAGGGCATGGGGGGCTTAGAAAGTCGGGACGTGTGAGCCCGGTTCTCGTTCCCCTTCGTGGTGGAAGCTCAGGTAGGAAATGAGTGTTTGTGATGTGAACCACTGAGCTGGGACCGCGCTCCGATGATGTCAAGAGCACATGGGCCCCACAGGCTGGTGACACCTGCACCCTTTGCTTTAGACACTTGGGAACTTGCAGGCAAGCAAACCCTCAAGGCAGAACTGCTGAACGTGGGGCTCTGGGAATGGAGCCAGGAACACTCCCGGGTGGGATTTTTTTTAATTAATTAATTAATTTACTTGTTTATTTTTGGCTGCGTTGGGTCTTCGTTGCTGCGCAAGGGCTTTTTCCTCTAGTTGCCGCGAGCGGGGGCTACACTTGGTTGCGGTGCGCGGGCTTCTCACTGCGGTGGTTTCTCTTGTTGCAGAGCATGGGCTCTAGGCGTGCGGGCTTCAGTAGCTGTGGCACACAGGCTTCAGTAGTTGTGGCACACAGGCTTCAGTAGTTGTGGCACACAGGCTCTGTAGTTGTGGCTTAGTTGCTCCATGGAGTGTGGGATATTCCCGGACTAGGGCTCGAACCCATATCCCCTGCATTGTCAGGAGGATTCTTAAACACTGCACCACCAGGGAAGTCCTCCCAGGTGGTTTTGAAGCCCAGGTAGGATGTGCACACCCACATGGCCGACGGGCCAGGCAGGACAGAGCCGGGTGGCAGCACCAGAAGAGCCAGCCTCAACGCCGTGTCTGGCACCTTCTCTCTGGGTGCTGTGGGTGGCCTAGATTTCCCGAGGCTTAGTTTTGTCATCTATAAAATGGGCATAATCAGGCTTTACCATGTAGGACTGTTTGACGTTCAGTTTGTGAAACAGCCCTTCCCAGATGCTCTTAAACTTTGCAGTGTTATTAACCACTTACAGGGAAGGAGAGCAGCCAGCTCTCATCACTTGAGCTGTGTGACCGAGAGCAGATTCATTCATCTCACTAAGGCTCACTTTTGCCACCTCTGGGTTTGTGTCAAGGACTAAGCTGAGTGGCATCAGACTTCTCTCTACGGGGTGACTAGCGTTGCATATGCTAAGGGCCATGAGAAGGGGCCGGGGGTGGGGGACATGTGTCTGAGGGGTGGAGACATGGATCCCTCTTGGAGTGTCAGGGGAGAAGAGCTTCAGGGAGAAGAAAGAACCCCAGGCAGGGGGGATGGTCACACATCTTTGTATGAAGAAGGGAGGTTACAGGGACTGTGGGCAGATAGGAGTAGACAGTTTGGAAACCTAGCAGATGGGTAGGACACCTGGCAGACAGGTAGGATACCTGGCACACAAGTAAGACACCCAGTAGAGAGATAGGATACCTGGTAGATAGGTAGGACAACTGGTAAATAGTAGGACAACTGGCAGACAGGTGGAATACCTGGTACACAAGTAGAGCATCTGGCAGAGAGATAAGATGTCTGGTACATAGATAGGATAGCGGCCATAGAGTTAGGACACCTGGCATCAGGTAGGATACCTGGTAGATACTAGGACACCTGGCAGACAAGTAGGGTACCTGGTACACAAGTAGGGAATCTGGTGGAGAAATAGGATATCTGGTACATAGGCAGGATACCAGGAATACAGGTAGAACACCTGGCATCAGGTAGGACAGCTGGTAGACAAATAGGGCAGGGGAGGACACCTTGACAGAACTGACTGTGGAACTGTGTCCTTTCAGACCATCCATGGTGATGGAATCCTACACACGTGGAAACCTCTTCTCCTCACTAACCCCTGGCTGTGCTCTTGTTGACTTAGCACCAACTATATGCCCACACTCTGCCTTATCAGCTCACGGCATCTCTCAGCAACCCCAGGCTCCGTTCCATAGATGGACAGCCAATATTCGGACAGTTTGAGCCACTTCCCAGGTCTGTGGCTCAGCCAGGGCCAGGACCCGGATCCTTCTGAGTTCAGTCAACGAGAAACGTGTTGCCTATTAACAGCACAGGGCACAGAGAACTTTCTGGAGTGAGGGAGACATTCCATATCCTGGCTGAGTGTTGGTCACGTAGATGTGCACGTATGGCACAGCTTATTGCACACCTAAGAGTTTTGTATTTCACTGTGTTGTAACTTATAGCTTGACCTAAACGTCTAGATATTCTAGACTATTTTGAAATAGTCTAGATATTGAAAAATAGTCTAGATTTTGTGCTGAAGAAGCTCGATTGGTATATGCTGGCCGATCATTCCACCTGCCATCCAAGGTGGGACATGCTTCAGAGTGAAAGGGGGCCTTAAACACAATTAAAATGATATATTTTTGAAGCATTTTTTGATAAGTGGGTTTTAATATACGGATAGATCCATTGGAATTTTTTGAAGAACAAGTATTTTACAATAGACTCAACATTTAAAAATGTTCCATAAACTTGCTTGGGTGTTTCATCTAAGTCGCATTCTTTTTTTTCTTCTGCTAATACATTTGAAATTGTTGAAGCCTTAAACTGACTCCTCTTTGTTAGACCATAACATATTTAATTGAAACAATTATCTTTCCGCAGGTGCAGGGGGACCTGGTAAGCTCAAAACAAGTTCTGCTCTGCAGAAGGTATGTTCACAGGTTTTGTTCTTCCACGCTGAAATGTGTAAATATTTCACCCAAGTGCATTTACAGAGGCTGAGAACATTTCTTTGACAAACAGTCTTACAAGATAAAACTCATCAAATAAGTTGTCTGTTTTGAAGTCATTTCTATATATGATTTTTTTTTAATGTTTCTCCCAATTTAGATGCTGTAAAGTTGTACATCTTTTAATTTCGTTCCATTCTGGTATGGAATATAAATTTATTTAATTAAAAATAGGAAAAAAAATCGGGTTTCATTAAAAGACGCTTTCTACTAGTTGAGATATTCCAAAGCACAATTATGTAATTTCTAAATTAAATCCTAGGCTGTCGGGACTCACGTGGTTTCATTGGTTCCCTCCCTCCCTTGCTTATGTGGGGATAAAGGCAATGTCTTCCTTTTTGCATGCTTTGTTTTCAATAATTGTAATTTTCCAAAAGCCTCAGAAGCTGAAGTTTTTGTTGTTGTTTTTACTCTAGTCATTGGATTATTGCATGCAACCAAAACACAGAGGATTTGTTTATAAGAGGGTTTGATGCCATTATAGGACATTGGAAATTGATTTACAAAGAAGCTCTTCAAAGGCTCAAGCATTTCTAGAATCTTATTCCAGGTGAGCAGCAAGAGAGAACCCATGGAAGGGCTTTTTAAAATTCATGTTTGCTTGTCTTAAAACGTTGTAGTTCAGTTACTCTAAGTGTATACAGATACACAGTTGTAAATTTTTGACAACTATCACTTCTATCATTTGACTGTTAGATTGTCTCAGCCTTTCAGACACAAGTTTGAATTACCTGTGCCCCTCAACACATTCCTCCGTTTCTGCTTCGTATGTTTCTTACTTTAATAAGAATACGGCTTTTACCCTGAAACTCGTATCAAATATGTGCACATGTCATCACCATGTCAACTAAAAAAAAAAAAAAAAAAAAAAGCACAACCTAAAAGTTGAGAATTAGGTTTCATTTGGCAGACAAACCTGAGGACTTAAGCCCGGGATGGAGCCTCTCAGATCGCCCTGAGGGACGGCTCCTAAGAGGTAAGGGAGAAACCAGGATGTGTAGGGGTTTTTGCAGCAAAGACCAGGTAGTAGGAGCATCAAAAGATGCTAAATAAAGAAAACCAGACATCTCAAGCTAATGAATTTAACACTTTTCTTTGTATGGGAAGATATAAGGGTCTGAGCTCATTGAAACCATTCCTTTGATTTTCACCTCAGCTATCTAGGACCAGAACCCTGTGCTTTCCCATCCTGAGTTCCCTCAGGGCTCACCTTGGGGGCAGCTGTAAAGTGGCGGCTTGACGGCTGCAGCATCCTTTGTTTGCTGATAAGGCAGGCAGCATTTTTTATTCACAGCCACAATAAAACCGACCAGTTTTACCTTCAATGTGGAATTTTCAACCTAATTTGCGATAGCGCTCACCATGGTCTCAGGCATTTTGCTTCCAACAGGATGGAATCCTAAAAGCTGTATTTTTAGTTCATCGATTGGATTAGGAAATATCGAGCCAGTCTTGGAATTTACGGGTTCTCTACTGGAAGTACCAGATGTCATGATTTCAAACGGGCTTCCTTTCCAGTTTGCAAATCTTTCTTCTGCCAGTGGCCCTAACACATCCCTAGCTAACTTCTTGATCATTCCTTCGTGCCCGAGAAAACTTAAAATCTGAACTGAGCAGCCTGAGTTTGTGAATGTTGACTGAAAACCAAACGCACAGTCTAAAAGTTGAGAGTTACGTTTTATTCGGTGGACTTTCTGAGGACTTCGGTCCCAGACAGCATCTCAGATAACACTGAGAAAATTGTTCTGAAGAGGGAAGGAGGGGAGGGCAGAGCCAGGATATATAGGAGTTTTGCACCAAAGACCAGGTAGTCAGAACATCAAAAGATGACTGTTAATTAAAGAAAACCAGACATCCCAATTAATGCATTTAGAGATTTTCTATGTATGGGAAGTCTGGGCTCACTGAAATCATTCCTTTGATATGCACCTCAGCTCTCTGGGGCCAGCATCCGATGCTTTCTCATCCTGAATCCCCTCAGCGTGCACCATGGTAGGGGGGTGGATGCAGCAGCTAACTGCCGGGGGTGGGGGTTGGGGGCGGTGGCATCCTGCCTCCATCCTGAGTCCCCTCAGGGCTCACTGTTTGGGCAGCTGTAATGTGATGGCTTGATGGCTGCAACACCCTTTGTTTACTGATACGGCAGCAATATTTTTCATTCACAGGAAGAACAGCATTTAATCTAAATAAAAAATCAGCGTTTGATCTAAATGAAAAATCAGGCCTTATGGAGCCACGTGCAAGAAGCCTTCTGCAGCCACACATGGTAAGTCCCTGTCTTCGAGCAAAATCTTCTTAATATGACCGCTGAAGTTGGAAGTAGGGGCCGCTGTGTGGTCAGCCTCCTTCCTGCTACCCACAGGCAGAGGGGCCGCATGGAGGGCATTCTGTGCCAGCTGTGGCTTCAGCAGAATTTTAACGACCAATGGAAGTTCAGGACTTGTTTTTTCATTAAATGTGTACTTTCATTATCTTAGCTCGTTGATGACCAAAAAGTTCATTATAAAATTTTAAAAGCAATATCAAATAAAATAAATACTTGGTGGTGTATTTGTCCTGATGATAAAGGAAGGCTTGTTTGTAGCTGAGCCCATGGCTGCTCCTGTCTGTCTGTTCTAAGCAGGACTGCTGGCCTCTAGTCTTCACCGGGCTTCACACACGTCTGCACATAAGGTCCTACCAGCCCCACTGACTGCCCGTTGGGGGCTTTGAAGTCTTTCAGGTGGTGGCGCTGGCCACAGCACAACTGGCTGTTCACCGGGTTGGTCGGCGTGGGGCAGCAACATGAGACACTTCTCCCCTTGCTGGAGGGATGCCAGATGGAGGGCGTGCTCACTGTCACTCATGCATGAGCAGTGCCCAACGGTGGTCCCCACTTGGAGGCAGGTGAGACGTCCTGGGTCTGGAAAAGGTTGAGAGCAAGGCTGGTCTGTCGTCATCAGTGGTCTTTCAGCTTGAACCCCATGTGAAACTAAAACCTCTTGCTGCCTGCCTGTCATGCACTAGGAGGTGAGAGCCTCATGGAAACTGGGGCCAAAAGCTGGCATCTGCTGGACCACATGGCTCTCGACATGAACACTCATCATAATACTTGGTTTGAAAATGAAAAATCTGGCACAAATGCCAAACTGATGGGTGTCTCGTCAACATGTGCAGACTGAGACAAAGGTCACTCTTTTTTTTTTTTTTTTTTTTATAAAGGTCACTCTTATGGACTGAATATTGTCCACCCAAAATCCATATGTTGAAATCCTACCCCACAATATGATCATATTAGGAGGTGGAGCCTTTGGGAGATAATTAGGTCATGAGGGTGGAGGCCCCATGAATGCGATTAGTGCCCCTATAAAAGGGACCCCATAGAGCTTCCTTGTCTCTTCTGCCACATGGAGACAGAGCATGGAGATGGCCGTCTATGAACCAGGAAGCTGGTCTCACCAGACACCAGGTGCCTTGATCTCGGACATCCAGGCTCCAAAACTGTGAGAAATAAATGTCTGCTGTTTCTAATGCCCCCAGTCTGTGGTGCTCTGTTATTGCTGCCCGAATGGACCAAGACAGTCCCCCTCCTGGAGGACAGCCAACCATCCCTGCCCAGGAGTGTCTGGCCTCCCTGAGCCCCAGGAGCTGAAACCCTCTCCTCCTCCAGCCCCTCTGAACAGGGGAGCTGACCCTATACCTACTGTCAGCCCCTCCTGCCCCACTGCTTCCATGACAAACACAGTCTTCAGCGCTTGCTGTCTTTCCCTAACACACACCCCAGAACTCAGGCCAAATCTTCCGCATTAGAATTTCCAGCAGCAGGAACACCGACTCTTCCAGGGCCCTTCTCTATCCCAACCCCGCAAAACGGGAAAGCCTGGGGAGGGGGCTCCTTTTGGAGGTGTGATGAGCTGGGCCAGATAGGCGGGTTCTATCTCTCTGCTCTGCTCACTGACATGCACCTCATCTCCAGAAAAGGAGGTGGGGAAACCTAGCTGTTTGCACCTACCAAACAAAAGGGGATGAGGCCCCATGAATGAAGGGAATACTTGGTGGCATCTACCCGGGCTCTCGCCCTCCCTGGTCTGCACTCACAGCCTGGAGAGATTCCAGAGGCCCTGCTCCAGACTTATCTCCTCCACGTGGCAGGGATGCAGCTGGACAGATGCTCTCATCAGGACCCAGAGTGATGGGGGGTACATGGCTCCCCAGGGAGGGATGCTGTACAAATATCACCCACCTTTGGGCAGGTAACATCCCCCATCTCCCTAGTTTTTGCAGATGTGCACATTGAAACCCAGAGTCTTTCTCTGTCTCTACCAGAATCACACAGCTGCTTGGCTCAGGGTAGAGGTTTGAACGCAGGTGTGTTTGACTCCTGCAACTGTGTCCAGGTGAGCATCTGACTCCACCTGCTCAACCCCATTAGCTCACTTGGAGGTCACCCCAAGACTGGGCAGCTTCCACCTCTGCACACAGCCAAGCTCTGCTCATTCGTCTCACCCCCTGCACCCCCTACTCCCCAGCACAACCAGGGAAGGTGAGGAAGGTAACCTCCAGGTGTCACTCCCTCCTGGCTCCTCCCACACAAGCAAGACAGCAGACTGTTCACAGAGCACAGGAGCCCTGTCTGGAGGTGGACTGTGTCTGGAGCACCTCCGCTGGCCCTGGGAGAAGGCCACGTCCAGCACCTGCCTGGAGCAACCTCCCACAGGGTGTTAGTCTCTCTTACAACAGAAAAGAAATCAGTCCTTCCCCGAGCCACTTTGCACACCACGTGCATCGAGAGAGGATACAGGGCAATTTGTCCAAATTACAAACAGGAAGACATTCTAGACGGATCCATTGCAATTAATGGCAAGGCTTTAATTCCAGGCGCTTGTGTGACAGGAAGAATGACAGATGCAGAGGAGCCTGCCACTCCCTCCCTCCCTGGTTCCCGGGCCAACTGAACACTCCTGTGGGAGCCTGCCCTTCATTCAGCCACAGATTTTGCTTTTATTGAGCACCTACTATGTGCCCAGCATAGCTAAACACACTGTCAGTGTTTTTGGGGTCTGTCCAAGCAGGTCTGGGGCAGGAATGTAAGGATGAACCTGACCCCGGGGAGGAGGTGACCGGTGGCTTTGGGGTTTTCCTCTGGGGGTCTCCTGCTGCCCCAGAGTCATGTTTGTGGTCCTTTCGTTCCACAGAGGTTTACTACCCTCTTATGTCCTGACACCAAGCTACCTGGTGGGTAGAAATGATTAAGGCCAGAGCCGTGGCCACTCGTGTAGGCGAAGCACAAGAGAGAATTATCAAGGGAGCGGCAGAGGGCACGCTGGGGTCTGTGTGGGGTTTGCGGGGCCTTGATCTGACCAAGAGGTGGCTGGTCTGGGCAGGACGGGAGCCAGGCCAGGCTGGGGTGGGGTCTGGGAAGGGCAGGCCCAGCACGTGTGACCAAGGAGGGTGGAGAAGCTGGCACTGTGGGTGCCAAGGAGGATGGAGGGGACGTGGGCCCTGCCCTCTGGAGGTGGAGACGGAACAAACACAAACACAGCAATTCAGCTCCTACTTAGAACGCGTCGTGCTTATACAGAGGGGGCTCAGGGGAGCTGATTGTCAGATATTCGGGAGTTTTGTGAGTGGGTTTTTCTGCAGTTCGTAGCTTAAATCGGACCCCTTGGGAGTATTGACACCATGGGAATTGGCGAAGACAGTGAAACAAAACTTGTCCTTTTTCTTCTTTTTCCAGCTGGTTTGTCAGCAAGGAGGAGGAAGCAGGACCCCGGGGGGTGGGCAGGACGCATGTGGGGTACAGCAGCCTGAGGGGAGTGCGCTGGGGCTGAGTCTGTGGGGTGGTTAGCAAGGAGAGGAAACCAGGCCAACTCATGGAGGAACAGCAGCCCAAGGTGCAGGCTGGCCAGGGCCCACATACAGCCACAAGGCCATTTCCTGCAGGGCTGTGGGATGCAGCTGGGAGAGGCCCCGCTGGGGCTTCCTCTGTGGGGACAGGAGTGTGATCCACAGAGGAAGTTCCACAGAGGAGCCAGTGCCTTCACGGCTGGGCTGGGGGACAGGTCAGCTGGGAAGGCTGGACAGGCTGCTTGTGTAAAAGCCAGACCTTCCCACCACTGACACTGAGCAGAATCCTGGGGGCTCCTGGGCACGTAAGCCTTTCTGTGTCCCTTGTTTCTTGTTTGTAGGGAACAGACTCCAGCCCCCATGACCTTCCCTGAGTTTCAAAGAGCAGACACAAACAGTTGCTAATCAGGGAAAGGAGAGGATGCAGAGATAAGGGAGGAGACCACCTGAAGCCAGATTAAAGAAGTGCAGGCCCTGCACACACTCTGCCCTTGGACCATTGCTATAAAACTCCTCACCAAATCCCCTCGGGTTAGGACACACAGTTGTTTTTTTTTTTTTTTTGCAGTACGTGGGCCTCTCCCTGCCATGGCCTCTCCCGTTGCGGAGCACAGGCTCCGGATGCGCAGGCCCAGCAGCCATGGCTCACGGGCCTAGCCGCTCCGCGGCACGTGGGATCCTCCCGGACCGGGGCACGAACCCGTGTCCCCTGCATCGGCAGGCGGACTCTCAACCACTGCGCCACCAGGGAAGCCCGGACACACGGTTTTTGAGGCACGAGCCCATTGTGTCTCCTTTTTCCTGGCAAAGCAATAAAGCTATTCTTTTCTACTTCACCTGAAACCCTATCTCAGAGATTCGATTTGGCACCGGGACACAGAGGCCAAGTTTTCAGCATCAACAGCACATGGACATTGAAAACACTCCAAAAATCAGCTCTGTGTCTCCAAACAGCCTGGATTCTAAGTTGTTCCAGAGCGAGAAGTTGTGGGCATGGGGGTGTGGGGTGTGGGGACACTGACCGCTGGCCACAGGGCAGGGGCTCTCGGCAGAACAGAAACCGGTCCAGGTGGGCCAGGCCAGGCCTGCACCCCGACGCCGAGTCCAAAGCCCCCCATACGCTGAGCAAATGAGGCCCAGGGCTCCCCTCAGAGCCTCCTCACTGAGTTTCGAAGCAACAAGGAAGGTTTTTGTTGTGCCACTTGAAATTAAAATCTCTCCAATTTGTGGAATTGTCAGCTGCTGGAGGAAATAAAACTGTTCATCCGCTTAATCATTTCAATATGACATTTCAAGGTGGGCAGTGACATGGCAGGGAGCGAAAGTTGCCCCACTCTCAGCAGACACAGATCATGGAAACGATTATGCCCATAAGGTTCCGTTTGAGGGTTTAATGGAACTGGCCTGCCCTGCATTGATAAATAGCTCAAGTGGAGAAGCAGGCCCAGTGGGGGCGAGGCTTCAGGGAGGGAGGGAGGGAGGGAGGGGAAGGAGGGGAAAGGGGAGGGAGAGGGGGAGGGGAAAGGGGAGGGAGAGGGGGAGGGGAAAGGGGAGGGAGAGGGGGAGGGGGGAGGGAGGGGGGTGTAGTCTCTGCAGGGATGCGGTGGGTCTGTCAGCTCCAGCTGCCGCAGCAAATACCGCATACTGGGGGCTTAAGAACCAGACATTTGTTACTTATGGTTCTGGAGGCTGAACATCCAAGATCAAGGCACCAGCAGATGTGCTATCTGGCGAGGACCAGCTTCCTCTCTTGCAGACAGCCATCATCTCGCTGTCTTCACAAGGTGGAGAGAGAGCAACTCTCCCGTCTTTTAGAAGGGCACTAATCCCATCATGATGGCTCCACCCTCAAGACTCCCGAGGCCCCACCTCCTAATACCATCACATTGGGAGATAGGGCTTTTTTTAAAAAAAAATTCTTTTTCCTTTTTAATTAGTTAATTCGTTTTTCGGCCATGCCACGAGGCTTGTGGGATCTTAGTTCCCCCACCAGGGATTGAACCCATGCCCTTGTCAGTGAGAGTGTAGAGTCCTAACCACTGAACCAACAGGGAATTCCCAGGAAATCGGGCTTTAACGTATGAATTTGGGGACACAGACATTCATCTGCAGCAGGTGGTCACCAGGACAACACTTGCAGGAACGTCATCCCATAACCCCCAACGGCAGGAACCTGCTGTTTCACCCAACTCACCGCTGGCGTTTCGCTGTGCCTCCAGGCTGCCCAGGGCTGCGGTTGTGGGCCCCACTTGCAGGGAGGGGAAAGCAGGTGGTAGATGCTGACATGTCCTGTCCTCAAGCCGAGGGGGAGCCCGGTCTCTGGGGGCAGGTCCCAACTCCCATTCCTGTTCCCTCGTTTGTTCCCAGCTGTGTGATGCAGGACGCCCAGCAAAATACGAATTGCAGATAAACCATGTAGACTCTGGTGTATAGACAGCCCATGCCTCATATATTCGTAAAAAATTACTTGTTTATCTGAACTTCACATTTAACTGGTCCGGTACTCTATCCTGCAGCCCTCGACCCAGGCCGGCCTCAGCTTCTCTGAGCTTCAGTTTCCTCCTCCCCAGACAGTGTCCACCTGCGGAGACGGATGATTCCAGAAGACACCGGGGCAGAGCCCAGGGCAGCCCTGCCCAGCCTGGTGGTGAGGGTCTTGGCTGTCCTCCCTGTGTCCCAGATGCACGGGAGACCACCAGATAGCCAAGCCAGGCGACCACACGGGGACAGGGACAGGCCAGTGGTGGAAGATGTCCCTTAGCTAACGCCTTGTGGCTGGGGGACCAGATCACTGCCTGAGGAAGGGAGGGGGCAGAGGGCCCTGGATATGAGCAACACCACAAAGATACAGGCTAGAGAGAAGTCTCCATAATCAAAGAAGTATCCAAAGTCAGAGCCTGGAGAAGAGAGTGCTGGCCGCGCCCAGGATGGGGATGGAGGCGGGGGCCAAGTATGGGAGGGCTTTTCTTTGGTGTGCAGGAAACGAGGCCCTGGGGGTGCTGGGAGGAGCCGTGAAGGCAGCTGGGGTGGGAGGCCTGGGCAGGCTGGGTGGTGCCCTGGGGGTGGGAAGTGTTGGGCTGAACTGTGTCTGGAGAGAGTCCTGGGTCAGGGAGAGGAAGAAGCAGAGGAGGGATCAGGCCACAGCCTCCAGAGTTGCCAACCGTGATGTGGGACCCAAACACGGGAAGGGAAACTCCAAGGGTCCCAGCAGGTAATGGAAAGGCTGCCTTGTGAGACATGCAGGCAGAATTCCAAGGTGGCCCCATGATCGAGGTTCACCCTGGGGCCCAGCCAGAACGGTGACTTGCTTCTCTCCCATGGACTGTGGGGCTTTTGTAGATGCCATTAAGGTCCCCAATCAGCTGATCCTGAGCTCATCAAAGGGGAGGTTGTCCTGGGTGGGCCTGATCCAATCAGGGGAAGGTCCTTACAAGAGGGACCAGGGCCCTTCCCGGGTTAGGGACTCTTGTCTCCTGCTGGATTTGAGGAAGGAAGCCACCATGAGTTCTACAGCTGCAAGGAACTCAATCCTGCCAACAACCCTGAGAGCTCGGATGAGACCCCAGCCCCCGGCAATACCGTGATGGCAGCCTCGTGAGATCACACCCAGGACCCAGCCTCTGACTCACAGCAAATGTGAGATAACTTACAGATGTTGTTTAAGCCGCTGAACTTGTGCTGATCATCACGCACAGTAGAGGCTGTGCATCTCCCTGCACGAGCTCAAGGAACGGCTAGGTGGCCACCTGACAGGTGTGTTGGGTTGGGACTTCCCATCTGGGTGAAAGGGTGCACCAGACGGCTCACCCTTGGAATCTAGAACCCACTATTCCATGCATCTGGACAGACTAGAAGGTGGGCATAATTCATTCATTCATTTCAACACATTTTGTGCAAAGCATGTATGAGAGAAAAACCCGGTGGTGCGGCCCTCAAGCGGCTCAGACGCAGGTACAGAAGATCCGATGTCAGCATGTGGACACGTGGCAACTGGGCTAGGTGATCAAGGACTTGTGGTGCAGGTAGGGAATTGGGGAGGGGTTGACCATGCTGGGGGCCTGGGGGTCGTGCTTCCCAGAGGAAGGAGCGGCTTGGTGAGATAGATCACGGAGCCGATGAAGGTGAACCTTCCCTTGGATGCACCGAGGGTGCAGGCTGGCTTGGAGCCAGTCCCCCAGGTCTCCCCTCACCTGGGCCAGGTACTCCTTGGGGTGTGGCCTCCCAGGGCTTTAACTCAGGTCTCCTCCCACTTCTGCTTCTACCTGGGAGTTGGAAGCCCTCCAACAACCAAGTTCTCATGCGGAGGAGAAGCAGGGGAAGGATGGGAAAGTGGAAGGCAGTGAATAAAGAAGGCAGATGAGCATTTTCTCTCTAATTTAAAGGGACCCCTAGGCACAGGCTTTGGCTATCAGCCCATCTCTATAACCTGGAGGACCCAGCTGGTGCAGCCATAGCCTCTAACATCACCCAGATCTGCTTCTTCCTCTGTCCCAGTTAAGATCCAAGTTTCCACAGGGGATCCAGAAGGGTCCTCCTGCCATCTGGGCCTCCTTTCCAACAAGGCAGCGCTCTTTCTTGCTCTCTGAACAGCAGGAAATTTGCATTTTTAGTGCTCAGTGCTGCATATATTGATTGAAATTATACTGATTTGCATTTTCAAGGTGGTCAGCCGGTGGAGCTGTTTTTCTAGTGCACACACTTCTTAGAGAGAAAACGGAGCCAGAAGCCATAATCATGAGCGGCAGAGGACCTGGAATGAGAGAGCAGCTACTGGAGCCCTCCTTGGGGTAGGGGGTGCTGGGGCTCCTAGGACCATCAGCCCTGGGCCGGGACCCAGTGCTTGGGGCCTGGGGTAGAAGCTGGACATCCCTCCGGGAGGGGTGTGACGTTCAATGTTTAGCAGGGGGACCCAGAGTTAGGCAGACTGCCAAGGTCGGAGGACTCCAATAGTCACCCAAGACGACTTTCACTTCTGACACCAACACCTGTGGAGGGGAATCCCCAAACCACCCTTAGGTTTGATCCTTTGCTAGAAAGACTCACAGAACCCACTAAAACTGTTCACTCGGTTACGGTTTATTACGGGCAGGGATACGGGTCAGAACCAACCGAGGGAAGAGCCTGGTGGGCTCCAGATACAAAGCTTTCATTGTTGTCTCCCTGTGGGGTAAGGACGCACCCTCCCCCAGCATCAGGGTGGACGACACACACACAGCATCGCCAGCCAAGCAAGCTCCCCTGAGCTCTCGCAGGGCTCCATTAGATAGGCATAATGGACCGATGATTGATTGATTGGTGATCAACTGGTGATGGCTCGCAAGGTCCATCTCAGTCGCCAGGTTGGCTGAGTCGGCACGGCCCAAAGCACCCATCACCAAGTCATACGGGTGGTCTTCCCGGCGTGGCCAGCCCCGCCCTCACCAAAGGCCCTCCTGATCCTCCTGACAGGATGATCAGGTCACCCTTCAGAAGCCTAAGGCAAAGGCCAGACCACTCTTTAGGCAAAAGGCCACATTTTTACTACACAGGGGACTTCGCTGGACACCCGCCAAGGCCAGGCCACACCCCTACAGCTCTCGCTAAAGGACCCAAGGCAAGGAGGGGCTCAGGACCATCAGAGAAAGAGCTTGTGAAGTCCCGTGGCCCGGCTGTGGACAGAGGCTCTGGGGCTGTCTGGTGCCAAACAAGATGGAAGAACGCACCTGAACCAGGGCAGGGGGTGGAGACCGGCATCCCAGCCACGCCCCGCAGCTGTGCCCCCATCCGCCCATCCCCCGCTCCTGCTGCCTCCACTGGCTGGAGACTCTGCCCTCTGACATCAGCAGCGCTGGGCTGGTCCCTCTTCACCAGCTCAGTCTCCCGTCTGGGGGAACCTCTACGGTGAGGTCTGCCTGGCTGTCTGCCGAGGAAGGCACGAGCCCACCCCTCCTCCTCCAGTCGCTCTTGAGCCCATTACTTTGGTTTATTTCATTCATAGACTTTTATTGGGGGGGGGGGATACTAGTTTACTACTGATGCTCCAGCAAAAGTCCATAAACGTGGAGACGTAAAACAACACAAATTTATTCTCTTACAGTTCTAGACATCATAGGTCCCGAAATCAAGGAAGCAGGACTTCCTGACTTCTGGAGGCTCTAGGAGAGAATCCTTTCTTGCCTTTTCTAGTTTCTAGAAGCGCCAGCATTCCTTGGTTGGTGGCCCGTCCCTCCATCCTCAAGGTCAGCGGGGCAGAGTCTTCCAATCTCTGACTCTGACCCGCTGCCGCCTCCCTCCTCTGAGGACCCTGTGATGATGCTGGGTTCTCTCAGGTAATCCAGGACAATCCCTAATCTCAGGACCCTTCATCTACTCCCATCTGCAAGCAGAGGTCACATACTGGCGGATTCTGGGCATCAGGACATGGACATCATAGGGAACCATTATTCAGCCTACCATGGGGGAGGTTATCCATATATTATGTATATCTAACAGTGTCTGTTCGTTGTCTGCCCCCAACCCCACACCAGACTAGACGTCTCCTGAGGGCAGGGACTTGTTCACAGCTGCACCCCCAGGTCCTACTATGTGCCCTGCACGTGGTCAGGGGTCCGTCCCTATGCATGAAGTGAAGGAGAGAATCTAGTGTGAGAGGCAGTGGAGTGCTTGCTGTCTGCCTGTCACCGAGTGTCTTAGGAAGGTTCAGAGAGACAATGGGCTTGGGACCCAGGGAGGCCTGAGACCTTGCTCCATGCGCTGGGAGCTGCAGAGCTTCGGCCCGGGATAACCACCACGGGGGCTGGCGGGTCACATCCAGGAGACTGGACACGGCAACCCTGCTTCTGAGAAATGTTGGCAGGGGGTCCCAGGGAAGGGGCACTGCAGGAGGTCACCAACCCACCGTGGAGGCTGGTTCTCTCATCCTTGGTAGCATGACACAGACAGAGGGGTACCCCCTCTCCAAGGCTGTCCCCCACCCTGGGATGTTATTCCAACCAGGAGTCTGTGAGCCACAAATAACACCAAGACCAGGTCCGGGTACCTGGACCATAGGAAGGGCTCAGGTTTGGGGGTGCCTGGCCCCCTCTTTCAGCCTCATATCCGGAAGAGAGAAGAGAGAGACTCAAATTAAGCAGTTTTCAGGCTGTATCAGAGGGCTTGGGGGTGCCCGGCCCCTCCAGTCCCATCAGCTTCCTCTCAGGCACCAGAAGGTATGGCCTCACTGCTCACAGGTCACCAGGGAGACCCTGAGCTTGCCGAGAAGCATGGACCGCAGTGGGTGGGCTCGTGTAAGTCGGAGATAAACAACTGTCTCCACCTCCTTCCCCGTGGCTCCGCGGCCAGTCCTCCCACCAGGGTCCCCACCTCTCTGCATCCTTTGTCTCGCCCCTCCTGGCAGGTGGGCTGCTTCCTTTCTGGGCGAGTCAGACATCTTGAGCTCTGTCACTTCGCTATCCATTTGTTCTTAAAAGTCTCCAGAGCCCCAAAGTACGTAACCTTCCCTGGGCACGTAAAGACAACTTATGAGTTTTGCCTGTCCCTACAGAACCGATAGCAGAAAGGAGGAACCGCGTGGAGACCCTATTTCCAAGCAGCTCTCATCCAGTATCTCCTCTCGGTTAAACTAACCTCTCGTTCTCAGCCAGGTAAACCCAAAGGGCAGGCAAGAGCCCGGCATTCAGCAGAATTCCTGTGTGTCCTATGCTTCCAGAATGAATCCATCACTTATGATATTTAACAACGATGAAAGGAGTTGTCTACTTATTGGGGACCTCTCTGGAAATGACATCCTTTCATTTGTCCGAGGGTTTTATGATAACACAGGGGAGGGAGTATGCCAGGTGACCCCAGGGGCCATCCTGCAGGCCAGAGAGGGTTTAAGAAGCCCTGCTCCAGCCTTGGCTGGGATGACCGGCACTACCCACCTTCACACTTACCCACCCCGCTCACCCCTCTTATTCACCCACCCACTCGGTACACAGCTACTCAGCACCTGGCTGAGCCAGGCATTGAGTGGTCCCTCTATGCTGTCTTTCTGTGTCTCCTGAAAGCCTGGTGGAAGGGAAAGAGCTTTCTAAGAAGTGTGGGCGTTGCTTTGGTTCACAAACACCAAACTATACACTGAGGCTCGTGCGCTCCTGGCGGAGCTGGGCAGGGCTTCCCAGGGCAGTATCTGGGCATTTTCAAGCACCAGTTACTAAGATGGCCAGTTCGAGTTCTGCCCTGGAGGAAATGATGGTCCAGTGGGAGGAACAGAAGGTGATGTGGATGGAGATGAGGATGAAGGAAGAAGACAGAGGAGGAGGCTGGGGAAGGGATACCGGCCGTGGATTGTGGCAACAAAGAGGACACAGGAGGTGCTGTGGACACACAGAGGTGGGACACCTAATCCAACTGGGAGGCTGGGAAGACTTCCTGGAGGAGGTGAGACTGTACTGAGTCCTAAAGGACCAGGGCAGTTGGCCAAGGAACATGGGAGCAAGGAGGAGGAACTTTCCAAGGGGGTCCACTGGCCAACACAGAAGCCAAAGGGCCAGCGAGACGGTGCAGAGAACTTCAGGATGTACAGGGCATTGGCGGTGCTGGGGCGGGTGGGTGGCGTGGTGACGAGCACCGAGGAAGGTACCTAGAGGGGAAAGAAGGGCCAGGCCCTGAAGAGCCTCGGGTGCTGTGGGGTGCTGTGTCAAGGGTCTGTGTTGGATGGGAGGACTTGAGAGCCATTGTTGGATTGTAAGCCAGGAAGTGACATCACCAGAGCCATCATTCACTTCTCCGTAATTTACTGGGTATTTACTATGCATGACACACTGTTCCAAGGACTGGATCTATGATGCCTCATACAATACTTAGAACCCCCAAGAGGTAGAAACTATTATTTACCCTCGTTTGTACGGAAGCACAGAAAGGTTAAGTAACTTGTCCAAAGACAAACAGCTGAGATTTCCGATGCAAAGCCAGGGTTTGAACCCAAGGAGTCTGGCCAGAGCCTGCATCTTAGCCGTGCTTCCCTATTGCAACACAGATCTGGTTTGCCCTTGACCTCTGACTGGTGCCATGGCTCCTGGGAAGAGGGTAGGCGTCAGAGGGACAGAGTAGGCTGAAGAGAGTCTCAGAAGCTTAGACACTCAAGGAACAGCTTTCTGCAGTGTGGGGGGACCTTTTGCCCCTGACAACAATGCCTGGACCCCACTTGAAAGACAGATCCACTCTCGGGGACCTCCTCAGCCTATTAATCATGCTGAGTAGAAATCAGAGATTTTCCCATCAAGAGTCTGAAAGCCCCAGTTTCAAAGGATGTCTCTCGTTGTACAAATGAATAGCCATCTCCTTATAAAGCATTTTGCTTTGAAATTCTGGATGAAAAATCTGGAGCCCCAGTGATTGGAGTGACGGTAATAACAGTGTCAAAAATCACCATCATCGTATGGTACCGGGGTTTTCATTTTGAAGTTGGGGGAGAGCTAATTAGTGTTCTCTGACTTCATGCGCCAAATCTGAGCCTTGCCCTTCCCACAGCAGGAAGAACGTCAGCCAGGGAATGTGGCGCGTGCAGACATAGGGCTCTCATCTTGGGCTCTCTCGTCCCTGCCCCAGGCCTTCTGAAGATCCGGCAAAGATGCTTCAGTGTCACAGCAGGAACCCCTGGGACCACCAGCGACTTAAACATATTAGGATCCAGGACAAACATTTCTCAGCAGCTCAGGCCACGTGTCCAAACTGCATTGCTGGCCTCAGGAGGTGGTCATGTCTGTTCTGCCCCAAATACAGGGAAATCCCTCATTTCGGATGCAGCAGTTGCCTGCTTGAAGTTACTGATACCCAGAGTAAGGGAAGGGGAGCAGTGAACCATCATCCCTGGGCGGAAGAGCCAGGCCAATCACTTAGGATGCCCTTGCCCCTATGCTGCCCTCCTCCACCGTTTGCTGGGAGGACAGGAAGCTGCCAGCAATGAAGTCACAAGTTGCTCGCTTCATAGGACCATCCCCATCGAGCTGCAGAAAAACAAGGGAAACGCCAGCAAAGAGAGAAGGACAGAGCCTTCGGAAGTGATATGTGACCTCCAGTGAGGAAACTCATGCAGGCATGCTCACTGGAGGGAGTGACCTGCAAAGAACAGGCAGGGTGGTGCTTCCCTTTATGCATTTCAACCTTAGGTGCCCCCAATGGTCACCCCTTTCCAGTCCTGGACAGGGGAAGGTGGGGAGCACCCCACAGGCCCTAAAGCAAAGGATCCTTAGGGTTGTCCCACATGCTCATGAGTCAGAGGTTCTGAAATGAGGCTAGAAAAGACAGGATTCTTCAAGACAGATCCTATAATGGGGCGCCGTTGCGGCCAAACTGGTTCACCGACTTTCTTGACCCTGGTGAGAGCAAAAGTAGCAGTGTGTACCTTGCTCTCTAAGCACCCAAGTGAGCACCAAGTGGTCAGTCTGGCTGAGCAGGTGACCAGAGGCTGCAGGAGGGCTTGGCTTTGGGAATAGTCTGGTTAAACAGAGGAAGAGACAAAGATCCCATCTGGATCCCCAACCTTGTAGAAAACCCTCCTGAAATGTCTCATCGACTGGCCACTGGAAATCTCGACGTGGACAGAACAGGGCTCTCCTGCAGGCGGAGGCTTCTGTGGTCAATAGTTTGGTAGAAACAGAAAATTTTGTCCTCCAGGGCTCCTGGATATTCCTAACCATCCTTTGGGGTTCTGAACCAATGAGAGACCATGAGAGGAGCAGTTAGCACCTGTTGGGGGCTGGCGGGGAGACTTCACATGATCCTGTATTGGTCAGCTCAGGCTGCTATGACAAATACTGTAGACCAGGCAGCTTAAAGAACAGACATTTATCTCTCTCAGTTCTGGGGGCTGGAAACCCATGATTCTGCTCCTGGTGAGAGCTCTCTTCCTGGCTTGCAGACAGCTTCCTTCTCACTGTCCTCACCTGGCAGAGAGAGAGCAAGCTCTGGTCTCATCAACTTTTTATAACGGCACTAATCCCACCATGGGGGCCCCACCCTCATAACCTCATCTAAACCCAAAGGACCCACCTCCAAATACTATCACACTGGGGGTTAGGACTTCAACATATGAATTTTCAGGGGACACAAACGTTTGGTTCATAATACCTCGCAACAACCATGAGGCTGGCCAACCAGGAAGCAGGCAGGTGGGAACCAATAGCCATCAGGATGTGATTTTCTAACTCTTTCCCCTGAACTAAGTCTCTGCACTGGAAGTCCCATCTGGGAGCACAAGGTTGGGGCTTATGTCCCCCCATAATGATGATGGGGAAGATCCCCTGAACATTGACTCCACACCCCGCTAAGAACGACATGGCTGCAGTGTACATACCCACCTCACCCCACCCCATGGGGAGGACCTGTGTGTTAGCCACAAGGGCAGAAGGGCTACGATTCTCATCCAGGCCTGCCTGCCAGCAAAAGGCTGAACCAGGCTCCAGAACACGCTCTGCAGACCTGCCCCTGGGCTGCCCCCTGGAGCAGTTGCCTGGGCTAATAATATTCTCACTTTAAGGGCTGCTGTTGGGAGAAATGGAACAAATTTATCAAGCACTTGACACACAGTAACTAGTTTATAATGTTAGCTGGAATTAATATAATTATCAGCAGCAGCAGCAGCCCTCAGACACAGAGTGGGCATCTGATGAATTTTTGAATGAAGGGGTGAACGGCTGTGTAAGTTTAGTAACAGCACGGTGCCGACTTTATAGGCTCAGCCAGCCACAGAGTCTGCATCTCCTTCTTCGTTTAAAAAATTATTGTTATTAATGTAACTAACATTTTTATTAAAAATAACATTTCCAAATTAAAAAGATATGGCATAAGACATCTGGACCCTCACATCTGAATCTTTGTTCAGTCTGTTGCAATATGTCATTTTGGTTGATGTATCTAAGGAAAACCCAGCCTCAGACATCGGTGTAGTTGGAAAAGAGATGAGCGTTTTAATAGCTTTTTCAGATAATTGTGGGTATCTTTTTTGATACTATGTGAAAATTTGACAAGTGGTGGTTTCTTTCTTTTTTTATGCATACATCCAGTCTATTCTTTTTTTTTTTTTAACATTTGTACTGGAGTAAAATTGCTTTACAATGGTGTGTTAGTTTCTACTTTATAAAAAAGTGAATCAGGGCTTCTCTAGTGGTGCAGTGGTTGGGAGTCAGCCTGCCAATGCAGGGGACACAGGGTCGTGCCCCGGTCCAGGAAGATCCCACATGCCGCGGAGCGGCTGGGCCCGTGAGCCATGGCCGCTGGGCCTGCGCATCAGGAGCCTGTGCTCTGCAACGGGAGAGGCCACAGCAGTGAGAGACCCGCATACCGCCAAAAAAAAAAAAAAAAGTGAATCAGTTATACATATACATATGTTCCCATATCTCTTCCTTCTTGCGTCTCCCTCCCTCCCACCCTCCCTATCCCACCCCTCTAGGTGGTCACAAAGCACCGAGCTGACCTCCCTGTGCTATGCGGCTGCTTCCCATTAGCTATCTGTTTTACGTTTGGTAGTGTATATATGTCCATGCCTCTCTCTCGCTTTGTCACAGCTCACCCTTCCCCCTCCCCATATCCTCAAGTCCGTTCTCTAGTAGGTCTGTGTCTTTATTCCTGTCTTATCCCTAGGTTCTTCATGACATTTTTTTTTCTTAGATTCCATATATATGTGTTAGCATACGGTATGTGTCTTTCTCTTTCTGACTTACTTCACTGTATGATAGACTCTAGGTCCATCCACCTCACTACAAATAACTAAATTTCATTTCTTTTTATGGCTGAGTAATATTCCATTGTATATATGTGCCACATCTTCTTTATCCATTCATTCGATGATGGACACTTAGGTTGTTTCCATCTCTGGGCTATTGTAAATAGAGCTGCTATGAACATTGTGCTACATGACTCTTTTTGAATTATGGTTTTCTCAGGGTATATGCCCAGTAGTGGGATTGCTGGGTCATATGGTAGTTCTATTTGTAGTTTTTTAAGGAACCTCCATACTGTTCTCCATAGTGGCTGTACCAATTCACATGTCCACAAGTGGTGGTTTCTTAACGGTTAGTTGCAACATGGAATTCTATATCTGTACCTTCTGTATTGTATGACATTAAAATCCACTAGTTTACCTTGCTTCAAATGGATTTTTACCCATGCATGATTTTTTAGACAGCTCTATTGGGATATAATTCACATACCACACAATTCAGCCATTTAAAGTGTACAGTTCAATGGTTTTGGCATATCCGCAGACATGTGCAATCGTCAATGAATCAGTTTTAGAACGTTTTCATCACCTTAAATCATCTCAAACAGAAATTGTGCCCTTTAGCTATCATTCCCTATCCCCCCACCCCCACCCCAGCCCTGAGCAAACAGTAATCTGCTCCCTGTCTCTTGATTTCCCTATTCTGGACATTTCTCATCAATAACTCATACATGTCTCTTTGTCTGGTTTCTTTCACTAGCTTCATGTTTGCAAGGATCACCCATGTTGTAGCATGTGTCAGTGCCTCATTCCTTTTTATGTCTGAATAATCTTCTGTTGTGTGGAGGGTCCATATCTGGTTATCCATTTGTCTGTTTTTGAACATTTGGGCAATTTTGAATAAAGCTGCTATGAACCTGCAGGTACACGTTTCTGGATGGACTTTCACTTCTCAGTCTTTAGACCCCTGGTGGTTTCAATCCCCCGGGTGGTCTCTCTTTAATGCCTGGAAGCTTTGGATGTGGGAGTACTTGATTGATTAAGTCAGCATAGAATTTAAAGTCCAAACCAGGACACTCTGAGAGTAAGACAGGGCAGTGTGAACGGTCACTCCTGGACAACGGTCCCTCGGACATTTGGTCACTCTGCTTGCCAAGAGCCTCCCCTCTGGACACCCATGTCCCCCAGGATGGCAATCACCTTCTTAAGCATTATGCAGATGAGGCTACCTGCCCCTTTCCCAGTTTTCAAGCAAGGTTTAATAAGTCTGTGATGCCCCAGTCACAGAGAGTTTACTAACTTTCCCACCTGGCTGTTTGGCGTTTGGAACTTGACCCGAGGAATCTGGGCATGAAGACAACCCAAACCTCATCAGCCCCTAATCCCAAGTCTGGGTTCCAATGGGAGTTTTTGTTCAGCCTATGTTTTCTGAAACTCACTAGACTGAACTAGAGAACAACCTGAGAGAAGAGACTCATTTGTCTGATTCAGCAGTCACAGAATACATGTTGGCTCAATGACCACATGAATGGAGGGACGGTTGACTAAGCTGCTGGCTGCTCTGCCTGGAGAGAAGGTGACCCGGATGTGTGTGCACCACTGTTTTCCCACCAAGCTGCTCAGAGGCACGGGCCGCTTCACATCCCTCACAGCGCGCGGCACACCCTTGCCTACGGCAGGTCCTACTGTTCCTGTCGAGGAGCTTATTACTCTCATGAATATGCATGGATGTCACCCTGGCTTTCTTGTTGTGTGAGTTTCTTACTCTCTTCTGAGATGCAGACACTGTCATTCCACAGCCATTCACATTTGCTTCTGCAGGAAGATGGGCTAGGAATGTAGTTTGCAGGCTTCTAGCCCCTGAGAGCAGGAGGGAGCTCAGAAGGGAGGTGATGGTGCCGAGTACCAGACAACAGCCAGCCAGTGACCTTCAGAAGTGTTTCAATGGACGATTATGCATTTCTGTCTTGGATATCTGTTTATGGTCTGAATTCTACTCTGAACTGTAAGTCCTATGAGGACAGAGTACAGGTGTGTTTAACATTTATCAAAGTTTACCTGGCACCTAGGATCATGCACAATAAATGTTTGCTGCATGAAGAATAAATTAATAGCTGACGCATGTCCTCAGACGTACAGCAATTTCACTGACAGCAGCCCCTTCCTAAAAATGGCAACAATGTATGAGCATCTAACATGGCAGGAGCATTGCCCAGGCTTTATGATTTAACCCTCCTGAAGTCTGCCCTTTCCTCTCCCATTTGAAAGATGTGAGAACCACGGTAAAGGAAGTGACATAACTAGTCTGAGATCTGGGATGGGGTGGAGGCAACACTCGAAACTATTTGTTTGATTCTTAAAAAAAGAACAAACAAAACCTGTGTCCTTCTGACTACCGTTAGCTTCCTTTTGTTGCATACAAACGTCCCTGCTGGTTACGGAGGTGGGGGCAGGGGGAAGAGTCCTAGTAGCATCGCTCCTCAAAAAGATACCCTGGATTGCTGATGCCGCTTTATATAGCGTGGGAAAACGGAACTCAAGCTCATCTGGGAAGCCGTGGGCCTGATTCAGCTTTTAAACACCTGCTGCAGACACGGCAGACCCGTGCTGTCTTCTCTGGAACCTTCTGTTGGCTCCTGCAACAAAGGAGAACTCGGAGCATCAGATATGAAACCCAGATGAGCCAGGAGTCACCGTCTCCCGGGATACATGTACCTCTCTCGCTCAGTGAAATTTCCAGAAACAAACGGATGATGGATTCCTTAGCTTTACCACACCCACCCCAAGGCAGAACTCAGCTAAAGATGTGACATTGGTGAAACAGGCATAGATCAAGATGTTTAGGGGATGATGTGAAGACTTAAGCACCCTGTGCTATGTTTCTATTTAGACTCTTGATTCCAGATTGCTCTCAGGCATCCTCTTTGATTATAACCTTTGGTAGGAGTTGGGAAAATTCTATCCCAGAAAATTTAGAATCTTGAAGCAATGAAGACCTGCACCTGGGTTTCACCAGTCTTAGAGGTAAGCACTGGCCTGCCCTCAGTGAGGGTTACATTTAGTCGAAAGTTATAGAAAACTGGGATCAACAGAAGCTTGAACTAATGAGAGGTTTATTTTCCTTGCCTAACAGGTAGTCTGTAGGCAGGTAATTTAGGGTGCACGTGGCTGTCCACCATGCCCCCAGGGGCCTAGACTCCTTCTATCCCTTTGCTCCGGCATTTTGGGCATGCAGCTTCCACCCTCATACCTGTCACCTCGTGGTCACAACATGGTTGTTCCACCTCCCGCATCCCATCTGCATTCCAGGAAAAAATAAGGACAAGAGAGAAGGCAAAAGGCAGATGGTAAAAGGTCAGCCCCCTTCTAATGAACTTTGCCAGGCATCCCATCCAGCAATTTCTGCTTACATCTCATTGGCCAGAACGATATCACAAGGCACCCTGGGTAACAGAGGGGCTGGAATGTATCAGCTTTTGGCCAGGCACATTTATCACCTCCCCCACGACCACCGCCACCCAAGTTCTGTTAGCAAGGAGGATGGGGACAGTAGATATTGGGGGGGTCATCTGGCAGCACGTAACTGCAGCCACATTCTCTAGAGGACAAACAAAAGGGAACATTTCATAGAAGCACAGCTTCAAAGGTGAAATTAAGGACCAGCGTTGATTATGCAGAGACCAGCTCTACTGCGTATAAGAAAATGATGATCTAGGGCAGCAAGTCGTAGAAGTTGGGTATCGCTGTCTTGAACGCACGTTGCCTACCAGGGCTTCCGCTTTTTAACATATTCAGAAAGCGGGCAGTGAAATGGGTTTCTGTGACGTGTCCTTCGTATGTTACACTAGAGAGAGCCTTCGGGTTGCATTGGCCCAGACTGGACCATCGAGTCATCCTTCCGTGCTGGGGGATCCTGGACAATCCACTTTGAACTCCGTATGCATATGCATGTGATCAGGCCGGGTATTCAGTCGGCATGGCAGGGGGCAGCCGTGCCAGATATTACAATATTGAAATACCTTCCTACCAGCTGGAAACAGCATCCCCCCCACCCCGGCCCCAACGCCCCGGCCCCTCCCAGATTGCTGCCGGTCCTCTCCCAGAACCCCTGCCTGGCCCTGTGGCTGCAGCCCACCTCTACCCCAGGACCCAAGCTGCACAGTGTTAAGATGTTTTCAATATTAAGCCCAGGTGTGATAATATCACCAACCTCTCCGGGTGGTTGTGGCACTGAAAAGAGATCAGAAATGTAAAATCCATCATGATGGCTGATGCCTATACACAGGGGTGACCTTCAGGCTACACTGGCGTGAGCCAGCTAGGCGTTTGCTCTGCGCTGGGGCATTCAGTAAACAACGTCTTCCTCCCTCCTTGGCATGTTCCAGATCTTCCTCGAGCGGACGGTAATAGCTCGGACAAGACGTGGCTAGAGGAAGAAGCGGCTTTTCTGCTCAATTACTCTCCAGATTGGCTGAGAGAAGCCCAGATGTCACTTGAGCTGCTGCGGGGGGAAGACAGGGTCCAGGAATTACTGGCTGAGAAAGGGGCCATAGAAGGATCTTAGAGATGATGAGTACGTGGATGATGATGGCGATGATGATGTGACCCTTTGTGACTAATCACAGCTCTCTCTTCTAGATAGAAGCACAGCCCCCGAAGACTCATTATCTGACCACCTGTACAGTTAGGGGTAAGCCAATCACCCTCACCACTGTTGACAAGCGTCTGTCTCTAAATTAGTCGGGTGCCTTTGACTCTTAGGTAGGGGATGAGGTTGAGACCAGAATCCTCCCAGCCTTGAGAGTCAAAGATCCACCTGGAGTTCAGGGATAGAAAAGGGTGTGCAAACGCAGCATGCTTGCCAGAAAGCATGTTGCCTCCCTGTGAACAAATCCTGCCATTGTCAACTTTAGGGCCTCTGTGAAAACAAGATATGAAATCTTCTTGAATTGTTGGTACCCACTCATTTGTAGAGGTGTCACTCACCCCTCCCTGTGTGAGGTTTCTGTCTCCTCAGCCCACTGATGTCAGCCTGGACATGCCAGTTGCTTTTGCCGGTGAAACGTGCATGGAAGTATCACGTGCCCCTTCCCGGGGAAGCCTTAAGTGTCACAGTGAGGTTCCGCTGTGACTCTGCCCTGCGCTGTGTGATGGGGTGTCCGGGTGAGAGCAGCTCCTTCAGTCTGGGTCCCAGAATGATGATAACGTGCTGACGGGCTGATGGAGCAGACGGTGGTCCTGAGCATGAGTGAGAAATCGACCTTTATTGGGTTCAGCCACAGAGCTCTGTGGGTCGTCTGTTGGTGCAGCATCATCTAGTCTGAGCTGATGGATGCCGTTTATGAAGTGACTTGGAAGAGACACCGATAGCCCAGAATCAGTGGCATCCAGCTCTGCCCTTTCTGCTTGGAGCCCAGGGTCCCTGGAGCAGCCAGTAGCAGTGACCACTCAAGGGCGAGACCACATCCCCTGTTTGGGGAGCTTTTCCCCAGGGAGCCTCACTCACTGTTATTTTCCTGCACACCCCCAGGGCTTGGTCAACACAAGGAGCGCATCCTCATTCTCTCACCTCTCCTCCTAGAAGGGGTCGGACCTTTGGGGCCAGCGAGAGATGTCCCCCAGGCCCCTTACCTTCTTGGTAAGTGTGTCAACTACAAATTGGTACTTGCCATCTACCTCTACAGTGATTAAATCATTGCAGCTGCTGACTTTCAACATCCCCTGAAAGGAGTTCAGGGTGAAGAGCAGAAATGAGGCACTCTGTGCTCTGGGAAAAACTGGCAGAACAGGGCTTCAGATAGTTAGATATTTTCAGGAGCCAGTTTTATGAGCCTAATTCTTCTATCTCCTCGTATCTAGAAAAGCACAAAATCCTTCACGGTGACGTCTGCTCCTCATGACTGGCAGAAACCTTCTGCAAAAAAAATATGTGCTTGATTGCATGGACTCCCCCGTCACCAAAATCACATCCATACTGACCTTCTCCCCTACATCTTTGGAGCAGTTTCTCAGAGTTATCTGAAATGCTTCCTCATTTTGCCCCAAATAAAACTTAACTCACAACTCACATACTGTGCCTTTTTTTTAAGTCGGCAAGTGTAACCAGGGGCCTGACCCTTTCGTGTCCCTGATCCCCGACCCCCCGCTTTTCCTTAATACCCAGATGATCCATCTAGAGCTCCATCCTGAGAACTCTGTGGAGTCAGGCAGCCCTTCTTGCCCCCACAGCCCCCAACCACCCAAGGCCCGGAGTCTTCTGGAACGTGAGGGAGGAAGGGCGTTTTCTTCACATCTCTTCTGGAGTTAGTCACCATGTCCCAGTTCTTCCT
This sequence comes from Delphinus delphis, assembly GCF_949987515.2. Taxonomy (NCBI): domain Eukaryota; kingdom Metazoa; phylum Chordata; class Mammalia; order Artiodactyla; family Delphinidae; genus Delphinus; species Delphinus delphis. The sequence continues at coordinate 2,939,121 of NC_082683.1, forward strand.
CCTGGTTGTTTCGACTGCTGTGGTCTCCCCCCACCTCCACCTGCCCGGCAGCAGAGACCATCCTGCTCATCGCTCCCTGACTCTCCTCAACACAAGCACCACCGACCCGGAGCAGAACCGCCACACAGGACAAAAACCTCAGACTCTGGACTCAGTCATGTGAGAACATGTAAGGACTCAACTGGACGGCCCCAGGCCCCAGACACCCCCGCCCTGATTGCCTTCCCGCCCGTGTCTGCCCGCCCTCCAGACCCTCTCCTCTCCAGCTTCGTTCCCCAAACCTCCAGATCCCGTAATGCCGAAGGACTGCGACCAAATTGTCACATTATTTTGTGATGCAAATAAACGCTCATCCTCTTCACCCTTGTCCGTCTCAATCGAATCAGCAAATCTGTCATCACAGAGAATTGCTAAAAGCCTTGAAATGAGGGTTTTTCTCTATCCCAGACCAGATCAAATTCTTAGGCAGCCCTCTTTCCACCTGCGGTAGGAACCCATCACTTGCTCTGAGGAAGGGGAGGGACCATCTTTTTCTCTTTCAGATACACAAGTGTATTTGGATGGGTAGTAGAGACCTGGCATTTCCTCTGGCCAGGCCTGGGGTGCTGCAAGATTGTCCTGCGAGTCATTTTGTCAGGGGAAGTCTCAGCTTCCCTCCTAGCCTCTGACCCCCGCAGCCTTGCCCTTGCCCTCAGGTGGAGTTCACGGCTGTGTGCAGACCCACCTGGGAACAACTCAGATGTGGGCGGGAGGTAAGGGCAGGATTCCAAAGTCAGGGCACTTACCCTCCCCAGAGAAGGAAAAGTGCCTTGGAGTTCCTCCCTCCCACCCCTCCCCCTCCTCCCCACTGCACGTTTTAATAGGTGGGGGAAACTAGTAAGGCCGGGGTGCAGAGAAGATAGTATGAATGCTTCAAAGAAATGCATAATAATTTTAATGAGCATTTCCCTTCCATTTAAAATCACAAACTTAGCTACTTAATCAAATGTCATGCTTAAGACACATTTACCTCCTTGGGAGAAAAATGGAAAATGGCAGCTCAATTTGGCTTTGGATGGGTTTTAAAAATAGTCAAGTCTGTGAAGGCCATTAGGTAAATGGCCTAAGAGAGCTTCAAAGAGGGCCTCCTGGGGGGTCAGCCAGCTCCTTTGTTGGGAAAATAGGGCAGGGCAGAGGCGAGGGGGCTCCTGGAGGGCCGGGGCCAGCCTGTGATTCCAGGTTCCTGGGCACTGATTTCTCCTCCTAGGGGACCGGGTGATCTTTCCACAGTGGGTACGTCTGCAAACTTCCGTTTTGCACTTGCTGAAGCTGGTAGGCCTGTGTGTGTGTGTGTGTGTGTGTGTGTGTGTGTGTGATGACTTATACTCTCCTTCCCAAATTCCCAAAAGAGGAGAAAAATGAACTAGTCAGAAATATGAGATGCTGTCCAAGTACAAGAAACCAGTTACCTTAATGGTGAAATATGTCGTGGTTTTATTATGTTTCAGCCTGTAAAAAATGACAATGTTCGCATCAAGAGAAAAAATAAAAACAGACCGAATAATAGACGGTCGCTCTCTTTGGAGGAGTTGGAGTGATCAGTGTCCAAGGGTAATAGAAACGAGTGGGTCCTTGCCCTAAATCCGACTTTCCATCGTGGGTGGGGTGGAGGGCAACCTCCCTCCCCCCGCGGTTGAGGCGGCCAGGGCTATCTTGGTGCACCTCTGCTGTGTGACTTCCCCTCCTGACTCTGTCACTGCTTGGCCTCACAGCTGTTTCCCGAAAACACCTATATGTACTGTGTTCTCAACCCAGAGGTTCCTACCTGAGGTCTGGGGAATCCTCCAGGGTTAAGTGGGCAGAATTCAAGGAGTCTTTTCACTTGGATGGTGAAAAAAAAATCACATCCGAAACCCAACATTTCTTTGTTATAAATGTAGGCAGCAGAGCGAGGTGCTGTGACACGCCAGTGACCGCTAAACACAGAAACTGCAGCCTTTTGCCTCATGTGTCACCACGGCTGTGGGCAGCCCAAACTATGACGGCCGGGGGTCCGGACACCCAACTTGTGGCACGTTTGGGGTCTGAAGATTCGTTCCCTACATGATAAAAAGAGGTACATTGCTATATCAAAAATCTGTTTTAATATTTTGATAATGTGTTTCAATACACTTGGTTTCCTAAAAATCCTATGTATTTTCGTCTCTGCACTTAGAATCGTTCTGAGACAAGGTCCGTGGGTTTGCACAAGGCTGCCGAAGGGGTACCTGGAGTCGAGGGGCTCGGGGTCCCCCCAGGCCCACCCGGCCCCTCAGCCTTCTCCGGGGTTATTCTGGCTCCTGGAAGGGCCTCCCTGGTGCAGCAACCCCCCTCGTCCCGCTAGGTGGCAGCAGTGAGGGCACCGCTTCTCTCCCAGCTGCAGGGGCTCGGCTCTTTGTTCCAGGACGTCCCTCTGGGATCTGCCCCCGAAAGCCCTCAGGGAGAGAGAGGGCTCCAGGGGAAGACCAGCCAGGAGTGGCCAGGTAGGCAAAGTGCTGACTCAGCCTGCTGCTTCTTCGGACAATAACAGTGAAACCGTGTGTGAGGCAATCTCATTTAACCCCCACAAAAACCTCTGTGTGGAAGGGACTACGGAACCCATTTCACAGACATGAAAACTGAGGACCGGAGAGGTTGATAATGTGCCCAGGGCCCCACGGTGAGTGAACAGCGGCTCCTGGGCTGCCGGGTCAAGACTTGTGATCTGACCACCACACCTCCCTGTCCCCTGCCCCTCTCCTTCGGGGAAGCAGGTCGCCCCCCTCTGTCCTCCTGCCTGGGTGGAGGAGACCCCTACGGCTCTGAAGGACCTCTAGGGACCTCCAGGCCTGGCTCTGCCCCACAACCGCTCCCCCCCACCCAACGCCCTCCCCAGGGAGGCCTCTCCTGCTACTGGGGGTCCCTCACGTGGGCTGGGCGGTTACAGAGCTTCACTGGGGGAGGCACCTGCATAGAACACCTCTCGCTTCCCCCCCACGGACTCCCACATCCACACTTGCAGCACAAGAGCTGATTTCTAAGGCCTCTGATTTTGCACCTCCCTCGAGGGCGCTGAGAGTTGAAAGCACGGCTTTGTCCGCGGCTTCCCACGGAGTCAGCAGGTCTGGCCTTCAATGAGGAGTTTCACTGTAGTCACTTCTCAAGGACCCCGCCAAGGGCCCCTTCTCCTGTAGTTAAGGCCTTGCAAGTACAGCCTAACCAGGTAGGCCCAGGGGGAACTCCTGGGGCCAAGAGTCTGGGGCGCGGCGCCCTGGAACTCGCAGGAGTCCTCCTCCAGGGCCTGGCCGAGCAGCAGCTGCAGTCGGGCGAGCCGGGGCTGCCGGACGCCCAGCCCGGGGCCTGTTGCAGCGTCGGGATGCAGGACCGACAGGGCTGCGCGGGGGGCAGAAGGTCCTGAAGCTCTGACCAGGGACACAGCTACTTCTTACGCCAGGTCTCGAGGCACGCGCCCAGGCCGCGGGGAGAGAGGAATCCCGAGCAGCGGACCCTCCCCGCCTCCTTCACACTCCCGCGGCCTTTTCCGCGCAGCTCCGCCAGTAGGAAACTTTTCTCCCAGCCCCCGCCCCAAGCGCCCCCCGAGTGCTTCCTCGGGAACGCCCCCTGCCCAAAACCAGCTCTCCGGGTGCACTGGGCGCACCGGTAAGCGGGTCAGAACCTCGAACCGCTTCGCATGCCCTCCGGTTACCGTGGCAACACCACCCGGCGGCGCCCGGCGGTCCAATCCGAGCCAGCGGCCTCTCTCGAGCCTTTCCCAAGGTGGGGACCGGGACGAGGCCAGGGCTGGGGAAGGGGCGGCCGAGGCCCCGCCTGCGGCGTCACCAGGGCCGGGCACAGCCCCGTGCGGAGAGGTGGGCCACCGCAAGGCGAGGCGGCGAACGGCAGCCGGGCCGGGCAGGGGGCTCGGGCTCCAGTTTGAGGGGCGGGGAAGAGGGTGACGTGAGCCGGGCCGGGCGGGCGGAGTTGGGACCCGCTTGGGGAGGCGGGGGCGAGCGCGCGGGGAGGCAGACGCGCGGAGGGAGGCGGCCAAGCGGCGCGGGCGGCTCTGCGGCGGGCGCGGTGGGCGCGGGCGGCGGGGCCCCGGGATCCCCGCCCGCCTCCTCGGCGCGGCGCCGCCGCCGCGCGTCCCCACGCCCCGCGCTCCACGGCGCCCTCGCCCCGCGCGCCTCCCGCGCCCGCCTCCTGCTGGCCTCCCGCGCCGCGGCCGTCTGCGGAGCGAGCGCTCAGACGGAGTCCCCGGCCAACTTGAGCGGCGCCGAGCGGCAGCGGAGTCCCCGGCAGAGCCCCCCGGCCCAGTGGCGCGCGGAGGGGACCTGCGGCCGCCAGCGTCGCCTCTGCCCGCACCCCCGGACCTCGCCGCTCCCTCGGCGCGGGGCTCGGGCCGGTGCGAGAGCCGCGCCGTGAGACACGCACCGTGCGCGGCGGCGCCGCCCGCCTCCCTCTTCGCCGCCCCGGAGGGCGAAGCCGCCGCTCCCCCGACCCTCGCCGCGCGGCCGCGGCGCTGGAGCGCGCCCCTTCCGGGCCGGCAGCGGGCGCCCCCGCCTCGCAGCCGCCTTCGCCGGGTCGCCCCCGGAGGGGGCCGCGAGCTCCGCGCCCGGGCCGGAGGATGTGCGCCCCCGCGGGCCGCCCCGCCTGAACCATGCGCCCCAACGGCGGCGGCGCGCCGGCCGGCATGGAGCCCCGCGCGGCCGCGCTCTGACTCGCTCTGCGCCCCGCGGCCGGCGGGCGGCGGGCGGCGGGCAGCGGGCGGCGGCGGACCGAAAGCCGGAGACCGGCGCCGCGGGACGGAAGCGAGCGGGCGCGGGCGCCGCGCAGATGGCCGGGGCGAGCGAGATCTGAGTCTCTGCTCCCCGAAACGTGACCATGTGGATTCAACAGCTTTTAGGACTCAGGTGAGCGACCCGGCCGGCGCCGGGGAGCGTGTGGGCGCGCGGGTGCGTGGGTACCGAGCCGGGCTGAAGCGGCTCTTTGCTCGGTGTTACGAATAAAGGGACCCCCCTCTCCGCTCCCCGCGAACGGCCAGCCGGTGCCCCTGGAGCGGGGTCGGGCTCCGGTCCGGAGCTCTGAGCCCCGTGGCCCCGCCGGGAGCGGCCGGCTCTCCCGGGCTCCGCGCGTCCGGGTCGGGGCAGGGGCGCCCCATTCCAGTTTCCCGGGTTCTGGGGCCGGCCTGGGCGCACCCGCGCCTCCCGGCGCCAGCAGCGCAGTGTGCTGGCCGGCCGCCCCGGCTCACCTCCTCCCCGGGGCCCAGGCGAGGCGCGGGCCGCTGGGCGCGGCGGGCCGTGGACCCAGGGCGGGGGCCGGCGCTGCCGGGGAAAGCCAGGGCTCCGGCCTCCCGGCGAGAGCTTGACAAGCGGAGTTGGAGCAAACCAAAGCCTGATAGCCACGCCGCCCGCCTTTCCCCTTCCTCGGGGCCCCGTGACTGACTGAGCAGGGGCCTGCCGGGCTCCCAGCTGCCGATCCAGCTGTTTGCCGGTGACCTCCGGGCCCGACGGGCGCGCACAGCTGGCGGGCAGCTGGGGCGGGAGGCGCTGGGGCTCTGGGGGAGGGCGGGCGGGCACTCCCTACGGGCACCCCACCCCCCCGCAGGCAAACACCCCGGGAGCGCCCCGGGGGCTTGTCTGTGTCCGAACTCCAGGGCCGGCTGGAAGAGGGCGTTCGAGCTCGGAGCACCCGGTGGGGGTACCCAGGGAGACCCTTTTCGGCAAACTTTATCTGCCTGCCAGTGGTGCTCGGGTTTCAGCCCCTGCCTCGAGAGGTCTGGGACCCAGCAGGGCAGTTGTCCCCTTGGCGGGGCAGAATGCCTCCAAGCCATCGCCCTCCTGCCGGGGGGGCGCTCCGCGGAGCTGGTGCGTTTGGGTCCCGGATTGCATCCGAGACCTAGGAGGACGCAGGGGGAGGCAGGGAAAGCAAGAGTGCCGTTCTCGAGTTTGTCCACTGGGATGCACTGCGCTCCTGCGTTGGGGAGAAAGGGGCCGGTCTTTGCCGGAGCCGGTGCCTGAGCCGCCCCCATCGCCACCCGATAAAAGCTCGGGGGGAGCGAGCTGAAGGGAGAATCAAATGCGCGTCCTGATTTTGAGAAACTGGAAGCGGACGGAGCCCGCCAAGCGTTTCCTAGCTACCCTCGTTTTATGAGGCAATTCCCCACTCCTGGGGTAAAGACTGTTTAAAACATCTAGTGAAAACTGTCAGATGTTATCATTGGCGTTTTTTCTGGAAAGGGGCATTCCTTGTCTTGGTGGCCGGGTCGTGTTCAGTGGGCTGGGCTTTAAAAGGTTAATCCTGAAGCGGATTGCGTTGGATATTGGCTCTGCCTGAATCGATGTCCTGTGCTCAGACTAGCTGAGGTGTAGGCTCGGCCGTTCTGGGATGCACACTAAATAGAGCGAGGGCAGCTCTGCCCGGGTGACCCCTTCCAGGTGCCTTGCCGTCTGCCTCCCGGGTCTCAGCCAGACCCCAGGGCCTTTGGAAAGATCAAAGGAGTCCCTGCTCTGTGGAGGAGGGGGGTGCACCTTCAGCTCCCAGATGCCTCCTGAGCTGCTGTCTGGCACTACCTTCCTGATTGACTGCCGGCAAGTTATTTGAACTGACATCTTTTTTTATTACTAACTTGCTAGATTGAAAGATTAGTGCATTCTGATAAAGAGAGAGGAGAGTAAATATCACAGAAGAAAACCTCTCTGCGCGTTCAAAATTCACTAAAACGGTTCCTCTGAAGCATCCCTGAATGAGATCTACTTGGGATTTTGCTTTAGGAAATAGTTCTGTTGGTGATTTTGAAGTTTGACCTTTTGGTTTTTTCCCTTCAGTGTTAGCACAATAGATTTTCTGCAAATGCGCCTCTGAGGACGGGCTGTCACCTCTCTGGAAGGCTGACAGGTGAGAGCTCTGTCATGTCTGCGAGCCATCCCCTGGCCAGGAGAAGGGGCCGTGCTTGGAGGGTCTGTGCTTTTGCGTCTCACCAGGCACAGGGTAACAGTCACTGAAAGCCAGGGACGGCTTGCTTGAGACCTGGTAATGCGCTTTTTCCTTGAACACAGCCCGTCACCTTTGCTCCCAAGCCCCTCCATGGCTCCCCAGGTGAATGCTGGGTGTCCTGCTGCCCGGTTTCGGGCCTGGTTAGGTCAGGCAAACACGGAACCTGGGGCCAGGTGACAGAAGGCAGTTCTGGGCAGGACCTGAGGGCTCTCAGCTCTGACTTGCGAGGCAAAGTCTGGGCTTGGATTTTGCTCCTGTGTTGGAAATGAGCTGTGCGTGGAGCCTTTTCTTCCAAGGAGGAGGAACAGATTGAGTCTTTTGGAGCTGTTTTTATGCCTTTTTGGTGGTCGTTGTAGCAAAGCTCCAAAAGTACCGTCTGTCAGCTCAGATAAAGGTATCTCTTGAAGGTGGATCCAGAGCCTGGCCAGCTGCATCAGAGCTCGTTCTAGGAGCAGCTTGGAGGGGATGCTTACTCAGCAAGCAGTGCAGATTTTGGAGTTTGGCTGTCTGCTTGTGAGTGGCCTCTGAGGCCACGGCCCTCCACGTCACACCTTTGGGGCTTGGAGCGTGCAAGACACTTGCCTTGAGGTGTCCTCAGGGGGGCAAGGGCTAGCTGGTGCCGTGCTCCTCCCGGGCTGTGTCCCTTGCTGTCCCTCTGCCTGTTCTTCCAGCCTAAGGTTCTGTCGCCCCTTCTGTTCTGAAGGCCCTGGGTGTGCCTGGGGGGTGGGTCTATAGCAACATAACGTGACTCTCTTCCTTCACTGGGCACTTCACAGCTCCCCAGGCCTCGGTGAACAGTCCCAGTGGATTGGCTGTCCCCATCCCCACCTGTAAAGTCCTCCAGCAGCTGGGGCTGTGCATCCAGGCTTTAGAGGATGGAGTCAGAGGCTCTGTGCACAGACGTTGCCCTCCTCGTCAGTCCTGACTCGTGCCCACTTCCAGCTGCTGGTACCAAATTGATTGCCACTGGAATCCCTTGAGTGTCAGTGGCCGTGATACTCATCCGAGACAGTATTGCTGGAATAAATCACCATTTTAGGAGGCAGCTCACATCCTTCCTGCCACGCGGGTACAGCCCCCTCCCCTCACACGCACCCCCACCCAGGGGATCCACTGTCCAAGCAGAGGAGGGGGCAGTGGCCTCCTTCCGGTCTGTCCCTTCGGTTGATTTCTTTTACTCATCTGCTTCCTTTTCTTCTGTGCATCAAAGACGGCACAGAAGTGGGAAGCAGGGCAAGGTAGCTTGCGAGCAGAGACAGCTCTGCAGCTCCCTGAGATGCCTGTCTCCTGGTCCCTGGAGACGGAGCAGTTTGCTTCCCCACGACATCCTGCATCCTCCTAGATGGGGTCCCTCAGATGGCAGCGGGAGCGGTGGAATCCCGTCCCGCCCTTATGGTCTCCAGCCCACTGACCCAGGCACCATCAAGGTGTTTGGCAGGTGTGGGCTGGTGGTGCTTCCTCAGTCCTTCATTTCCCCGGCTGTTTTGTAGGAAAACCACAGGGTGCCCAGAGCACGGTGGGTCAGAGCTGCACCCTGGGTCACGATGAAGTGGGTGAACACGAAACCCTGACCCGGCCGGCCAGCGCTGAGCCTCCCAGAGCCCCTGGGCTCCTGCCTGGGGTTATGTAAGAGTCATCTGCTTTCCATACGTAGTTGCCAAGTTTTCTTCAAAGGGCTACAACTCAGTAGAGACCAAATTGATGTAGAGATTAGCTTGGAAAGCCAAATATATCCTTGATCTAGATTTTCATGTTTGAAGTCTGGCTCGAGAGGGTTCCTCCTGCCCGATGCCAGTCAGACAGGAGGGGAAGGCAGGAGGAGGGCTCGCTGCAGCTGGAGTAGACAGACCCCGCTGCCCCCGACTCTCTCTCTCCGAGACCCCCTGGAATTCTAAGGAGCCAGTGAGTCAGAAGGCCGCCCAGTGGGGAGTGGTGGTTACATACCTTGGATTAACTCTCAGTTCATAGAAAGTCAGAGGCTGAGGTCCACCCATGTCCGAGCTCTGGGGGCCCTTGGGTCCTGGTTACAGAAGAGCGTGCAGGACTCACCCCTACTGCTGCTGGTGGGCAGAGGCGGGAGCAGGGGCTAGCCACCGAATTGCCTCCCAGCAGCCTCTGGAGCAGCTGAGTTAATTGGATGCCCCAGCAGGTGCAAGTGGCTAGGTGGTGAGTGATGCTTCTCTCTTTGGAAAGGGCCCTGTGGATGGTGAGAGGTCAGAAACCCACCATTCATCTGTGGGGATCTTCATAGTTGGCAAATATCTCCAACGTGACCCAAAGAGAGGCCGGAGTGGAGGGCGGTGGGAACGGTGGCATCCATCCCGCCCTGTTGGCCCCAGCCCACTGACCTGGGTACCACCAGGGTGTCGTGTATTGGCAAAGAATAGGGTCCTGCTGCAGCACCAAGGGGGCTGGGGGAGGAGGGGCTAGGGCGTGTATTTGCATTTCCATCCCATGCGTGCACTTTGCAAGAGGCTGTCACTTTCTTTCCTTCTCCCCTCCCACCCAAGAAAAGGTGGGTGGCAGCCGTGCGGGGTCCATCTGTGCTTCAGCCTTCCCAGTCCACCATTGACGTGCTGGTTCTGTCCACTCACTGGGGCTTCTGTCATTCAGTGCACTTTCTCTCGGGTGGCCGGCCAAGGAGGGCTGGCATGTAGAGCTCGCTGCATCTGCTCTCCCACCGTTTTCAGCCCTGAATGGACAGCAACCTGGACCGTGTGGCCAGTAAGCCCTCCCTGCCTGCCCTCCCCAAGGAGTTGGTGTTTAGGCCTGTGTCTCACCTCAGGGTCTTCAGCTGGCAGTGGTGCACCTGTGCTCAGGCTCCCTCGTTGGCAGTAGGGAGGATCTGTGGACTGTGGGCTCGTGAGGGCAGGGACTGTCTCATCCTTCATCACCTCTTGAGAAGAGTGCTGCTGCTTAGTCGATGCTCAGGAGCTGTCTGTGAATGAGTCAATTTGCTGCCTGGCACAGTGCCCTTGCTTTACAAGTCTTGCCCTTGTGGTTACTCATCCCTGACTACAAACTGAGACTTAGGAAAGGCATGCCCAGCGGGGCTGGCCTTGGGTTGAGACTGTGTCCTGCCCCCAATAAATATAGAACTTCTTTAACCTCACTTACTGGTGCTCACGATTCCACCATTAGAGGTTCATTCATTTGGCTTGAGATTTAGTCACAAGTAGAATGTAGACATGTTCACGAAAAACTATCCCACTGAGCGCTTTCAGTTATTACCAGTTCAGTAGGAGTGAGCACATCTACTTTGTAACGTTCTGTGAGGAAAGGTGGGTGTAGAAGGGAAGAGAACTTGAAGGCAGGTGGCACAGGTCCAGCAGTGGGATGGAGGAACTAAGGTATCACCAAGGGAGGACCGGGAGACACGGGGGTGCAGATCAGGGGCAAAAGGCAAACTGATTGTCCTTAGAGTGGGCTGAGGTCTCCACTCCCCGTCGGCTTTCTTGGGGAACTGGGACAGTTTACGTACCTACTAGGGACTAACTAGGGGCAGGGCTAGTTCACCTGAAAGAGAAGGTTCTGGTCAGTATGAGTCCAGGTGGGCAGGTGGAGTATGTTGAGGAAAGTTAGTGACACATACACACCTTGACGTGTCTGCTCCTGTCTTAAATGTGAGCTGTGGAATTTGCACTGTATTTGGATAACATATGCATGCTTTTTAAAAAAATTTGAGGTATGACTTTCATAAACATTATATTAGTTTCAGGTGAACAACATAATGATTCCATACTTGCACACATATGAAATGAGCAGCACAGTAAATCTAGTTAACATCCATCACTACACAGAGTTACAGATTTTTTTCCTTAAGATAAGAACTTTTTGGGGGGAGAGAGGGATAAATTAGGAGTTTGGGATTAACAGATACACACTACTATATATAAAATAGATAATCAACAAAGACCTACTATATAGCACAGGGAAGTAAGTATACTCAGCATTTTGTAATAACTTATAAGGGAAAAAGATCTGAAAAGGAATGAAATCTATATCTATATATCTATATCTGAATCACTTTGCTGTACACCTGAAACTAGCAAGACATTGTAAATCAACTATACTTCAATTAAAAAAAAATTAAAAAATAAAAAAAACAAACAAAAAAGAACTTTTGAGTTCTACTCAACAACTTTCAAATATGCCATGCAGCGACAGGTTGGTGGTTGCCAGGGGTAGGGGTGGGGGTGGGGGTGTGTGAAATGGGTGAAGGGGTCAAAGGTACAAATTCCAGTAATAAAATAAATCAGGTCTGGGAAGGACTGATTTATTTACTGGATGTCATGTACTGGCTGTCATGTACAGCATGATGACTATAGTCCAGAAAACACGTCTGCTGTAACTGTCTGTGAAACGTAGAGAAATGCCCTGATCTCTGCGTTCACTCATGTCACTCATTTAGTTTATTCGTCAGTTCCTGAGCACCCAGGGCTGCCTGACCCTGAGCAGATGCCGTGCAGACCAGGAAATGAGTGGGATTCTGCCCCTAAAGACCCCTCACTCCAATAATGGAGGGGGAAATAAGCGTAGGGGTAAAAATACTCTTATCGGAGTAGAGATTAGCACTGTTCAGTAGAAATACTATACGGGCCGCATTGGTATTTTGAAAATTTCCAGTAGCCACATTAAAAGAAGAAGAAAAAAAAAAACAGGTGAAATCAACTTGAATGACATATTTAATTTTTCCAGTGTATGCAAAATATCATTTCAAGGTGTGGTCAATCTAAACCTGTACTAACGAGGATTCATTTTATGTTCTTACGCTGCTCTAAGTCTTGGGAATCAGGAGTGTGGTTTATTTTCACAGCACATCTCCTGCTGAACTAGTCACTTCTAGTGGCTCAGTGGACCCGTGGGTAAGAAGCTGTCATATTGGACGTTTTCCTATGGAAATTCAGAAGTGAGAAAAGTAAATGTTTAGAGACCACCACCTCCCCAGCCAGTGTGTGAGATTGGCACCATTGCTCCATTAGGAAGAGCTCCGAGGAGGGCCAGTCTGGCTAGCAGCCCTCCTAATTCAACAGTGGGTGTTTGCTGATGACAGCTCTGTGCCGGGTCAGTGCCAGGGCCAGAGGCAGAACAGTGAGCTGAGGGGAGAGCAGTGGCTGCTGCCATCAGGGGCCCTCTGTCTGGAGAGGGAGCTGGGCTGTGCAAGCAGGTCCTTCATACCAGCCGGGGTCCCATACTGTAATGAAACACTTTTGAAGAACTGAAGAGGGCGCTTGTAACAGGTGTCACAGGCCGGGGTCCGTTGATGGAGAGGAAAGACCAGTGAAAGGGCTTGCTGAACTCAGAAGCCGTGTCACCTGTCAGAAAGGAGAGCTGACCTCCTGGAGGGATGTTTCCGAAATGTGCCCCAGAGCCAGCAACTGGAATGAACACACCCTCAGGTGACAGACATCTTGGTGGCCCCTCCTAGCTCCAGCAGCGCACATTCACTGGACCTGACCTGAGGGGGGCGGCCTCCATCCTCTCTCCTGCCCCCCCCCAGCATCTGTTACCAATGCTGAGAGTCCGTGACACCTTGGGCCCATGGGAGGAGGAGAGATGGTGAATCACCAAGGCCTGGTTTCAATCAAGACCTTTAGGAACTTTGTAGAAGTAGGTGTGTGTGTGTATGTGTGCATGTGTGTGGTGTGGGTGGAGTGGGTGTGTCTTTGGGGAGTTTAGGGGCCAGTGGGCATCAAAGCTCTTATTATCAGGAGCTCTAACTCCAGGTGAAGAGATCAGGTTTTAAACAAAACTCCTGTAGGAGGGAACTTGCTATGTTTACCAGACTGAGGGTCTGGATGAGGAAGCCTGGAACACACCACATTAGGACCTGGCTTCTGACAGATGTGCAGAGAGGAAGCTGATTCCAACGGGGCTGGTGGGCTGCCTACCAGTGCTGCACGGATGTGACAGGGCTCTTGAAGGGATTTGGAGGGAGCACCGTTGCATTGACCAGCCCACCCTGTGCCTTCAGAAAACACCGATGGGGCACTTACTAAGTGCAAGGCCTCAGCACTGGGCATGGCTTCCTGGCAGTGGGGCATGATTTGTGAAGAGAGTGTACTTTGCTGAGGTGCCCTGAGTGGTCATCCTTTTCTTCACAATACAAATAAAGAATTTGTATTGTGGGACAATTCCACAATTTGGGAGCTCTGTCTGAATTAAATTGTAAGCTCTTTGAGCTCTGAGAAAGCTCCCATCTTGATCTCATCTAAATCTTTTTGAATGCACAGATGTTGTTAAGCAGGGCACAGGTTCATTGTAAGATCCCTAAATTCAATCTTAGGGAACTTCGGGGCAACTGAATTGCAGATCAAATGCCTTCTTTTGACCAAATCCAACGGTGCAGCTTCTTCAAATGGACATAATGCTTTGTCAGCTGTTGCAAAGATTCTAGCAAAAGAAGGGTGAAGAAGGACTAATCACCAGTGTCTCCAGGAGTGGGATCTCAGGAGTTCAGTAGTGATTGATGGGCCACGGTATACCAGGGCCCTGCCTGGAATTTTCATGCTATTTCATGGAATCCCTGGTCCTTAAAAAAGAATGCTTAGGTTGGAGGAAGGGAAGATCTCAGTGGAGAAGTTCTGGCAGCAGGAAAGTGCTATTAAAGAACAAACAAACAAAAAAACCCAAAAACAAACATTCTCAATTCTATGGACCAATATGGTTTGTGAAAATAGACCAAGAAAATCCTTAACAAAATATTAACAAATATGCAAATTCAGCAATATATAAAAAGAAGTGTATACCATGGCCAAGTGGGGTTCATTCCATGGATGCAAGGATGGTTCAATATTTGGAAATCAATCAGTGCAATCTATCATAAGAAAAGGCTAAAAAAGAAAAATCGTATGATCATATGTGTTTGATAAATTCTACACCTATCTGTGATAAGAACTCCTAGAAAAAAGCAATAGAGGAGCACTTCCTCAACTTGATAAAAAGCATCTATAAAAAGCTGCCACTGACTTCACACTTAATGTTGAGAAACTGGACACTTTTCCCCTGAGACCAGGAACAAGATAAGGATGTCCACTCTCACCACTATTATTCAACATAATGTTGGAAATTCTAGCCAGTGTGATACAGGAAGAAAAGGAAATAAAAGACATACAGAAAGGCAGAAATGAAACTTTTCCTATTTGCAGAGGATATCATTGTCTACGTAAACATCTCACGTGATCTGTTAACAAACCTCCTGAAATTAATAAGTGAATTCAGCAGGGTTGCAGGATACAAGATAAATGTACAAAAATGGATTGTATTTCTATCTATTAGTAGTTAACACATGGACACTGAAATGAAAAAATGCAATACCATTTACAATGGCTCAAAAAATGAAATATCTCAGTGTAAATCTAACGAAACTTATGCTGACAACTTGTATGTTGAGAACTACACAATGCTGATGGAAGAAATCAAAGAAAGTCTAAGTAAATGGAGAGACATACCATGTTCATGGATGGGAAGACTCAACATGGTATGAATGTCACTTCTTCTCAGATTGATATAGAGGTTTAACACAATTCTTATCAAAATCCCAGCAAAATATTTGCACATATAGATAATTCTAAAAATTTTATGTAAACATAAAGGAAGTAGAATAACTGAAACAGTTTTGAAAATGAATAATAAAATTAGAGGGGTCCATCTATCTGATTGTAAGACATTATACAGCTACCATTATCGAGACTGTGTAGTATCAATGAAGGGGTAGATATACAGATAAATGAAGCAGGACAGAGAATCCAGTGATAGACTCCCACAGATACGCACAGTTGATTTTTGACAAAGGTGCAAATTTAGTGGAGGAAAGATAGCATTTTCAACAAATGGTACTGGAACAAAAAGACATTCATAGCCAAAAAAAAAAAAATTCTCACCTTATACAAAATTAACCCATAATGGGTCACACAATTAAATGTAAAATGTGATTATAAAACTTTAAGGGAAGAAAAAGAGAAAACCTGAAGGATACGGGGCTACACAAATAGTTCTTAGACTTGACTCCAAAAGCACAATCCATAAAAGGAAAAACTGATGAATTCGACATCATCGAAATTTTAAAATCGGCTCTCTGTGAAAGACTTTTATGAGGATGAAAAGACAAGCTTCAGGGAAGGAGGAGGAGAGAATATCTGCAAACCACATATTTGTCAAAGAACTAGTATCCAAACTACATGAAGACCTTTCAAAACTCACAGTAAAAAAAATGGAACAATCTATTTAGAAACAAGTAAAGCCATGATGGGGTGTTGCACCAAAGAGGGTATTTAGACGGTAAAAAAAAAGCATGTGGAAAGATGTTCAATATCACTGGCCATTAGACAAATGCAATTGAAACCATAATGAGACATTACTGTTCATCTACCAGAATGGTTAAAATTAAAAATATTGACACCAAATCCTGGCGAGAATGTGGAGAAACCGGATCCCTCATACACTGCTGGTGGGAAGGTAAAATGTTACAGCCGCTCCAGAAAGCACTTTGGTAGTTTCTTATTAAACATGCAGCTGCCATACAGTTGAACATTTCACTTTGGGGCATTTATGCCAGAGAAATGAAGAATTCTGTTCACACAAAAACTTCTGGTGAATGTTTATAGCAGCTTTCCTTTTTTTTTTTTTTTTTTGCGGTACGTGGGCCTCTCACTGTTGTGGCCTCTCCCGTTGCAGAGCACAGGCTCCAGATGCGCAGGCTCAGCGGCCATGGCTCACGGGCCCAGCCACTCCGTGGCATGTGGGATCTTCCCGGACTGGGGCATGAACCCGTGTCCCCTGCATCGGCAGGCAGACTCTCAACCACTGCGCCGCCAGGGAAGCCCCTATAGCAGCTTTCTTTATAGATAAAGTCTCAAATTGGAAACACCCCAGGTGCCCTTAAGGGAGGTCAATGGTAAACACATCATGGTACCTTCACATCACGGAATAGTATTCAGCAATAAAAAAGAAGAAACTATTGATACATGCAACACCTTGCATTAAACCTCCAGAGAATTACGCTGAGTGAAAAAAAAGCCAACCTCAAGGATTACATGCTATATGATGATTCCATAGCATTCTTGAAATGGCAACATTATAGAAATGGAGAACACGGTCCTAGCTGTCAGGAGTTAGAGAGAGAGTGAGATATAGAAGGGAAGAGAATAGCTATAACAGGGCAACCTCAGGGACCCGTGTGGTGATGGGAAGCTTTCTGTCTTGACTGCATCCCTGTCAGTATCTTGCTTATAACATGGTACTGTGGTGTTTAAGACGTTACCACTAGGGGAACTGAGTAAGGGTGCCCAGGATTTCTCTGTGTTATGTCTTGTAGCACTTATGAACCTATAATTAACTCAAAATAAAAAGTTTTATTAAGCTAGTATTCTCTACCTCACTGTCAAAGGTTAACATCTGAGTGTGTGTGTGTGTGTGTGTGTGTGTGTGTGTGTGTGTTTCCTCTTTAGGCACCATGTATTTGGATTTAATGACAGTCACAGGTGATGTGGAAATGGGGAAAGGGGTACAAAAATTACCAAATTTGCTGTTTTGATTCTGCCACACCTTTCCGCGTGCAAAATGCGGCAGCGTATGAACGTGCGGTGTTGCTAATGTGATGAGATCCTTTACCAGTGACAGTAATGAATGACCTGGTGCATAATTATTGGATAAGAAGAGCTGTCCAGATCCTTACATAAATCAGGTCAGCTCTGAAAGTAGTGCAGCCTTTTTGGGGACAGCCCCACTTTCCTGCCCTGGCACATAGGGTGGCATCAGGACCGTGCTCCAAGGAAACACAAGAACAGATCAGTAAGACAAGGGCCTCAAGTTCGTGAAGGCATAGCGTTCATTTGTGTCTTTGCTGTTTTCACTTCATTTGGTCTTTATGATAAAAGAACTGGAGTGTGTGTGTGTGTGTGTGTGTGTACGCACATATGCGCTTTATTAATGCTTGTGGAATGAAGTTGGGTAATGCAGTGGGAAACTCTATGTCAGGTTTGACTGTGAGCCTCTGAGATCCCATGAACCAGACCTGTTACTTCTCTTTTTCTGTCCTTTTATGTTCAGCTAGGAGTAGTTCCAGAAACACAGTAGTTCCAGACCTTTCCGTAACCTGGCTTTGCACTAAGTGACCCAGCCAATCTGTACCACTTCAGTCTGTCCTCAGGATCCACATGACGACTCTGCAAGGCAGGTGTTGCTGCTCTCATTTTACAAAGGAGGAAACTGAAGCTCAGAGAGGTTAAGTGATTTGCCCAAGGTCACACAGCTGGCTAGTGGGGGAGCTGAGATTTGAATGCAAGTTTCATGGATTCCAGGGTCCATGCATGCTCTTCCCACTGTCCCCTATGGCTCCCATATTTTCTATAAAATCTCCTTCTCACTCCCCTGATTAAGTCACACACTGCCCTTCTGAGAGAAACAAAATAAGATTTAAACTAAACCAAACATAAAGCCGAGAAGGACCCAGATGCTGTGATGTCAGGTCAGCACTTTGTGGATCTAGCCCTGACTCTGACATCACAAGTCCTTCAGGCACCCACACTTTTAGGTAAAAGTTTTGTAGTCTAAGTGAGAGATGATTTTGCAGCAAAGAATTCATAAAATGTCATTGATGAAAACATACCTGTGCCACAGATACAGTTATTCAGTCTATTTACTAATTAAAAATAAATATGTCACCAAATCCAAGGGAGCCTCTCTTGAAAGCTCTTGTGAAATTAAACTGGGAATTAATGAATGACCACACTGAGAAAGCTGGGTTTAACATAACTTAGAAGTCTGGATAAAAAGGATTGCCCACCACCGCGTGCATGCGTGCGTGCGTGCGTGCGTTTATTGAGGTATAATTTACGTATCATAACATTCACCCATTTTAAGTATACAATTCAACTTCTAGTAAACTTACTGTGTGTGCAACCATCATTGTAGTCATCTTAGAACATGCCCATCCCCACCCCCGTAAGATCCCTTGTACTCTTCACAGTTAATCCCATTCCTACCCCCAGCCTCAAGCAACCCCTCCTCTGACTTTTGGCTCTATAGATTGGCCTGTTCTGAGCATTTCCTCTAAACAAGACCAGACTTTTTTTGTCTGGGTTTCTTCACTTAGCATAGTGTTCTTGAGGTCTGTCTGCGTTGTGGGCTTCTTTATTTCTGAGTAGCATTCCATTTTTTGGACATACCGCACTTCGTTTATCCATTCATGTCTTGATGGGCATTTGGCTTGTTGCGACTTTGTGGCTGATACAAATAACACGGCTGTGAACATTGTTTCCATGTCTTTCTCCACCCCATGTACTTTGTAGCCATCCGTGTAAATGCTTTGGCAGGGGTGGGGGTCAGAGAAGCCCTTGGCGTGTTATTCATTTAGTGGAAACGCACAAGCCAGGTATCCGGGATTCCACCTCTGGCTTTGGATTTGCTCCTTCCCTTCGCTCCGAAGAGAAGAGCTGAGTACACATCAGCCATTGTTTATTTGTTCATTTTTCATGGGATGCACATTTACCGAGTGTCGATTGTGTCTCCCCAAGGTGCTGCATTTTGGCGAGATAAAGACCAGGACAAAGTTTTCCATTCTGCCTTGGTACAAAGCTACTGTGAAGGGGAACATGTTGACTCATTAGAGCGAGGGCTCCTAGCTGGCCTGGGGGTGGCTCCCATGGCTGGACGGAGGCAGCCTGTGGCCTGGGGGTGGAGGGGCGGGGGTTGGCAGGTGGTCCTGCAAAAAGCTTCCCCACCGCAAAGCATCCTCTTGCACTCAGCCGGCAGAGCTGAGGCAGCCTGACGGGGGCAGCCGTGCTTATCTGGGATCCTGTGCTTTCTTCTGGTGGGGCAGTGATGCCATTTTAGGGAAATCCACCCTCATGGACTGTCTTCCAACAACAGCTATCATTTCAGATGAAAGAGACAGCGCGGGTCCAGAGCTTTTGGGTTTGCTGTGTTGGCTGCAGAACCTCCGGACCACGCCCACCTACTGGGGGTGGGTTGCCAACGTCACCTCACACAGGTCAAGGATGGTCCTGGGAGTTAGCCGTGATTTTGGAGATGGAGCAGGGTGAGTCCGCACCTGATCCTCTTTCCTTAAACGAACCTTTTTGGGTGAAGCTCTGCTGGGCTCCCTTTTGGTCCCGTTCGAGCACCTGAATAACACAACTTGCTTTGACAAGTCTCATCACTGTCCTCCTGGCCTGGCTGCACCCACGATCGAAAGTAAATGTTCTCCTGTGGATCCAATCCCCCAAACTGATGCAAAAAGCCATCTTAGGCAAGGAATTACCCGGGGATGGCCGATGGGCTTCATCGGTGCGCAGCCACTAGTTTACAAAACTGACTTTTCTAAGTGAGAATCAGTGACTACGTAGGGTTATATCTTGCATACTTACAAGGAACCTCCAGAAACCGTGGGACCAGACTGTGACAAAAGCCTCAGCCTCCAGGCCAGCTGAAGACCATGTTCTCATGCTTAGCAAGGAGCACATTGTGATGAGGGGGAAGGATCCACCCAGGAGTCTGTTTCCCTCACTCCTCCCACCCCCCTCTTTTTTGTAATGAGAGAATGCAGGACCGTACCCAGATGCTGAAAAAAGCTGTGCTTCCTGCCGAGGGACACGGTGGCTTTCAGAATGCAAGGATTCTTTAGGGAGCCAATTATGCAAAGACAAGAGTAAGCATGTTTATTTTTATGACACCACATTTCAAAATCCCAGAAAATGTTGGTGGAATGGCCCCATTAGGCGCCGGCCCCTAGTGCTGCGGTATCACACCGGGCGGGTATCGGGGGGTGCTGGCACGCCCTTGATGAAAGCCCCGCCCTGGGCTAATTTACTGCCCGTTACTACCCTGTCCCCAGCTTCCTCCTTCCCTTAGCATTTTCAGGCTAATTTGAGTCTCTTCACAGAAGCCTGATGCTCTAGAAAACCTGAGGCTCAGGCTCACGCAGCTGGCATCCGTTTCCAGGTTCTCGTCCCCAGGGTCATGGGGGAGATCAGGGCTGTGTTTTTGTTGCACCAGCCACTACGTGGCGCCCCGAGGGTGTGCTGCCCCAGGACTGCAGCTCAGGCTGGCTCCAGGCCTGACGGGGCCGAGGAAGAGTTTCTCCTGCAGCCTTCATTCAGCAGGCATGGTGGCCTGCCCCTGGTGCTGTGATGTGCTGGCCACGAAGACAAGGGACCCTCTCTGGCCCTGCAGGGACTTTTCATCAGGGCGGGAGCAGAGGTGCAGGTGGAATTGCAGGAGCCGAGAGGAAGAAGCAGGAGCTCCTGGGAAGACTTCCTGGAGGAGGTGGCACTTGGCCCCCATCTGGAAGGAGGAGGAGGGTGTGTCCAGACAGAGGGAGCAGGGTGGCTGCTGTTGCTCAGGGAGCACTTGTGGTGCATGTGCTTCACAGCCAGGGGCCTGGGGGGCAGCTAAGGGTCAGTGACTTTGTGAGGATGACCCCCCACCCCTAGGTGCCAGGAGTGGGCAGGGCCAGGTGACCAACCAACAGTGCCGAGTCAAGGTGAAAATTTCCAGTAGGAAAGGGAAGACTGGGGGATTGGTTCCTCCTCAAATAATGTCATGGCGGTCGCTGCTTCCTTTGCCCACATGTGGGTCCAAACCTGCATAGCAGTAAAGATGAAGGCCCTCTTCTTAAAGTAGCTTAAGGAGAGAGCTGGGGGGCAGGGGGGTGTTTGTGTGTAGGTGTGTGGGTGGAGGTGTGTATCTGTGTGGGGTGTGTGTATGTGGGGGGTATGTATATAGGCATGTGCGGGGGTCTGTGTGTTGTGGGGGGTGTGTGTGTGTCTATGATTGTGGGGTGTATGTTAGGTTTTGTGTGTCTTTGTGTGTCTCTATGTGTGTAGGGGTGTGTACATGTAGGTGTGTGTGTGTTTTTGTATCTGGGTCTGTGTGGTGTGTATGTGTGTGTTGTGTAGGGGTGTCTATGTGGAGGACTGTGTGTGTTTGTGTATCTGGGTCTGTGGGGTGTGTGTGGTACGTGTGTGTTGTGTAGGGGAGTGGGTGTAAGGCATCAGCGGACGTGAAAATCCCCAATTAACAAATCTTTGCCCTTTTCATCCATCAGTTACCAAGCAGTTCAAACAGTTTAATTGACAGAATCTCTCAACAGCCCTCCAAGGTCAGGAGACATCATTAGCTTTATTTCACAGATGGGTAAACTGAGGCAGAGCAAGGTTAAGCCGTTTTTCTAAGGTCTTGCAAAGTCAGCAAAGGAACTTGACCGGACTCCCGGGCAGCCAGCTGTCTAGCCCCAGTCCTGGGAGGGGGACACCGGAGAGAGCACAGCACATCCTTCTCTTGTTCTGCGTGTTGTGCGTGTCCTGAAGCCGGGAGCCCCCACCTGGGAGACGGGGTGCCTCCAGGGCTGATGTCCATGGCAGCTCCTAGAGGTGGTGGGAAGGGTGGACTTCGAACCAGCCCCCTCCATAATCTCCTTCGGCCCCTCCCATCATTCTAAGACCCCCTCTTGTGGAGGAATTCGAGTCCTCCTGAGCCACAAGCAGGTAGAATTTATGTCAGTGGCCACAGTGAGTCTTTGGATTTCACAGGAGGCACCCAGACTCGGCCACCAGGAGGGTTCCAGACTCAGCCAACAGCCTTTTTTTTTTTTTTTTTAAATTGAGGTGAAATTCACATACCAAAATTAACTGTCTTAAAATGTACATTTCGGTGGCGTTTAGTACAAACACAGTGTTGTGCAACCAGCGCCGCTCGCTAGTCCCAAACTGTTTTCATCTTCCAAAGGGAAACTTGGTACCATTAGCTGTCACTCCCCACTTCCCCTCCCTCATCCCCTGGCAACGACCCATCTGCTTTCAGTCTCTATGGAATTGCCTGTTCTGGACAGTTCATATAAATGAGATCGTACAGTATGTGCCCTTTGGTGTCTGGCTTCTCTCACTCGTCCAAATGTAGCCTGAGTCAGCGCTTCATTCCTTTTTACGGCTGAATAATATTCCATTGTACGGATGGACGTTTTGTTTTCCATTCATTTACTGGCGGTGATTTGGGTTGTTTCACCTTTGGCTATTGTGACTAGTGCTGCTATGAACGTGAGCGTACAAGTGTCTGTTTCAAACCCTGTTTTCGATTCTTTGAGGTGTGTGCCTACGTGTCAGCACTTCCCAAACATGAGTTTCATCCACACCTGCCTGGGTTGGAAATAGCTGCACCGCTTGTGTGATCTTGGGCAGTTCCCATGGTCCCTCCAAGTTTCCTCATGTGAAGGATGGGGCTGGGAGAATGGTCACTGCGTGAAAAACACAGCCCAGCGCCCGGCTGCCCAGTGACAGAGCCGACCCCAACCCCTACCCCATCACAGAGCAGCCAGGTTTCCGCTTTGCCTGTGGTCCCAGTGCTGGAGCCCTGGGCACGGAGCAGCTGTTTCATCTTTACTCCTAACACATCCCTAAGGGCAGAGGCTCGGGTGAGAAGCAGTGCTTTTTATAAGCTCTACACCAAAGAGGGATTATGAGCCATTTGGGGAGTGGATTAAAGCAGCTGCCCCTGGGATGAATCTTATTCTCGGTGGCTTTTGCTTCCCCTCTTCCTGGACCTCAGAGCTGAGCCATGTGGTCTATTGAAAAACACCTGAGCCGACGTTTATCCTTTTAGTGAGATGCCAGCCTGGATCCCGCAGTTAGGTGGGACCTCTGTGACCCAGCCGTGGGCTATGAACTTGGAGTTTCCCCGGTGATGAGCCTGCTTCTTGAGCCTGTTGCCTTTCCTTGAGAGCTGCCTCTTGCTAGCACAGAAGTGCGATGTCCACTCTGCTCTTGGCTCCTGGGACACTGCCACCCCTCTGGTCCAGTGCCCAGGTCCCTGATAAGCGACCCGGTGAAGGTCTCACCACCCGACCTCATCCATCTGTGGTTTCCAGTCCTAAGAACCTGCTGGGCGACGTGTGAAGAAAAAGTGTGAATCAGGAACAATCCCAAATTAACTGGAACATGGTTTACCAGAATGTTCTTTTGTCCTCTCCCTTTTGGAGGAAGGGGAAAAGCAAACCACAGCCCACCATGTCAATAGGGGGATTTAAGTTTTAGGAAAACATCTTTTAAGGGATGTCCTGGCATGGAGATCATTTGAGAAAATGTCCTGAACCTTATTCATCATTCCTCCTCAGTGGAGGTGATGGTAATAGTAACACTTGCTGGTATTTTAGAGTTTGCATCACACATCCCATGCATCATTTCACTTGTTCACAGTCATGAATAAAGTTGGGTGCTTTCGCGCATTTTAAAGTGGAAGAAACTGAGGTCCAGAGCATAATGGTGATGATGATATGGATACGAGGACGACAGCCTTCATAAAAAATAGCAATAGCAGGCGACTGTTACCAGGAGCTCACGATGTATCACGTAGCATGAACGCACCGTCTTTCTTAACACTCATGCCCGTTGGAGCGTCGGAACCTGGGTCTTCCCATCGAACAGGTGCGGGGCCGAGGGCTCAGGACAGGCCCGCCTTTCCCCATCACAGCCCAGGAGGTGGAGGAGAAGGACCTCTCCCAGGCCCTGCAGTCCTTCTCCAAATGCCCTCCCGAGTCTGTGCTCACGTCATATCCCCGTTCATCCAAGGACGTTGGCATGATGACATGGAAACCTTGTTAGCCATGCTTCTAAATCTAAAAGGTATTGGCCCATTATTTTTCCTGCTTTTGTAGATCTGCAGACAGAACAAAATTGAATCCGTGGGTAACCAGAAAATGTAATTAATGGGAACGCAGAGTTTCACAGGGAAGCTGGTTAGAGCCTGCTTTCGTTGTGATGGTCTAAGTGGGGACCTGCAGTGCAGACCTCCCACTTGCACGCAGGTGCTGCAGCAAGGTTGATACTTTCGGAAGTGAGCTCTCCAGAGCACCGTCCTTCCCCATTTGGTGGAGTCTTTCAGAACCCCTCAGCCACCATCCCTGGTTTCTGTGGCTTGAGGCTCTCTGAGCTGCTTGGGAATTGTTAGGACGTGTAATTTACGCTAAGTACTGGCTGTCTCCCGGGTGTGGACCATGATGGGGGGTTGTCATGGAGCCCATGTCTGTACTGGGTGGTGGGGGCAGTTGGGGTCACTCGGACCTTCCATGGATGGACCTTCCAAATGTTACCAAGGCTACTGGACCCCAAATCACTGGAGCATGAACATTGAACACACACATTGAACAAAAATGAAACAGCCGAACCTCCAGGAGCCACAGGGCCACACACGGTCAGATGTTCCAATCTTGGGGGCTCTACAGGGATGGAAGACTGTTTCTGTAGGAGCTTTGCCCATATGGTGTTGGGATATAGTCTGTTTCTGTTTGGGACCCTGCACTGTGCTTCTGAAGATGGTAAGCCTGAAAGTCTGGGAGCAGAATGTCTGGCAGAAACTCCTCAGATAGCCCCAAAGCAGCCATTTCCGGGGACCGGAACCCAGGGTAGGGGTGCTTCCATTGCAGATGCCAGCTCTCTCCAAGACCATTTCCAGGGAAGAGGCCATGTCTGTCTGGTGCATTACGGGATCCCCAGTGGTGTATGTCTCAGTGGGCGATGGGAGAGAATTGTGGCTCCCAAGCAGGTCCTGGTCTGTGACCATGATGCGATGCTTTGCCCTGAATATGCCACCTGAACACAAAGGGGACTTTGCAGAGGTAATTAAGGTCACTAATCAGTTGATCCTAAAATAGGGAGATTATCCTGGATTATCCAAGTGGCTCCAGTGTGACCACACATGCCCCTAGATACTGAGACAGAAAGATGGAGAGATGCAGCAGGGGAGCAGGGAGATTCGAACCAGTAGAAGGGTGTGACGTGGTGTGGATATGGAGAGGGCCACCCATCAAGGAAACGGGGACCTCAGTCCTGTAACCATGGGGACTGGATTCTACTGGCTGCCTGAGTGACCTCAGAAGAGGACCCTTCCCCGGGGTCTCCAGAAGGAGACGCAGCTTGTCAGTGCCTTGATGTGAGCTGTGCAGCTCTGAGCAGGGGACCAGCCACGCCACTCTGGACTCAGACCCACAGAACTGAGGTTCTGTGGTGTTTCAAGCTGCTAAGTTTGTAGTACAGGTGCAGTTTGTTACGCAGTGTAGCTGACTTATACAAATGACTTAGGTAACGAGGTGCCCTTGATGTCCAGTTTTCTCCCCCCTGCCCCACTCCTCCTGTCTCTCTTCTCCCCATCCCCTTCTTTCTTCCTTTCTCTCCTTCCCTCTCCTAAGGCTTTCTCAGAATTAGTGGTTCAGGAGAGGCTCCACTCCTGAGTCAGGAGCAGAGAATTTGGGGCTTTCATGGACTGCATTGAACTGCATTGCCCCCACATAGGGCAGCCAGATAAAATACAGGATGCCTAGTTATGTTTGAGTTTCAGACAAACAACAAACACGTTTTTGGTATAAGTATGTCCCAAGTTTTACACAAGATATCCTTATACTGAGAAAGAGCTGTTGATCTTCTGAAATGCAAATGTAGCTGGGTATCCTGTATTTTCATTTGCTAAATCTGGCCGCCCTAGTCCTGGAGATTACAAACAGGCTGAGAGCTTGGGTTGCAGCTCAGGACAGTGGGGAGGGAGAGCGCACTGGAGAGAGGATTCAGTGAGAACCTTTGGGCTTTAGGAGCTATTAGGTAGGTCAGGGGCCAGCAAACGACAGTCTGAGGGCCGTATCCCACTGCTGCCTGATTTTATAAATAAAGCTTTATTGGCACATGACCACACCCACTCACCTGTGTATTGTCTGTGGTTGCTTTTGTGCTACAAAGAACAGGATTGAGTGCTTGTGCCAGAGACCCCTACCCAGCCCACAAGCCTTAATCACTTGCTCTCTGGGCTTTTCCAGAAGCAGTTTGCTGATCCCTGCTGTGAGGTCAGAGGTCAGAGGGAAAGCAGAGGTGCTGGCAGTGGAGTGAAGGACTGAAGTCAGACACAAGGGCGTACTTTCTGACCAGAAGGGCAGCTGGCCGGGGCTTTGCACACAGTGGGTAGAAGCTCTTGGACACTGGTCTGGAGCTCAGGTTTGAGGAGAAGATTGCAGAGCCCCAGTTCTGACTGCACAGGGGACAGGGTGGAGTAAGCAGGATACACCCTCCTCTGCCTCCCATCTCCATATTTCGGGGTCTCTGGCAGAAAGTTCCGTGCAAACAAAAGCCTCCTTTCATCTGCATGTGCCTATTTCTGTCTCGTTGCCTGCTTCTGCTCTTCCTTCTTGACATTCAGCGTTTTCAAACACAGATTCTGCACAGGGCGTGAATCATGTTGCCATGTGGCCATGGAGACGTTGTCTGGGGTGCTGGCTCCAGCATCTCCTGCAGGCTGGAGAACGCTCTCCCTTCCCCCTGAGGCCCAGATGTCAGAGCGTCAGGACGGGAGGGAGGGGGCGGGACCCAGAGCTCATGCCGTGCCCTCCTCTCCAGCCCCCGTCCCTCTCCTGAGCCCCTCAGGAGCCAGTGATGGGAGCATGCTTATGCAGAGTCAGAGGGAGCTATCCCCAGGATCACTGTCACTTCCTACATGGGGTCTGGTGTTTGGGGGCCCCAGGACCACTCCCACTTCCAACACCAACTGAAGCATTTGGGGGTCCTCAGTACCACCCTCAGGTTCAGTAATTTGCTAGAGGCTGTCCCAGAACTCAGAAAAGCTCTTATACTCACAGTTAAGGTTTATTACAGGGAAAGGATTCAGATTAAAATCAGCCCCGGGAAGAGATGCATGGGTGGAGTGCAGGAAGGAACCAAACACAGGCTCCCAGCTGTCCCTTCCCCGTGAGTCAGGACGTCTCGCTTTCCCGGTGACAGTGTGTGACGGTGCACGTGGAGTGTTGTCCCCCAGGGAAGCTCACCTGAGTCTTGGTGTCCCATGTTTTCTCTGGGGCTCGGTCACGTACACCTGGTTGACTGCCCACGTGGCTGACCTCAGTCTCCAGTCCCCTGGGAGGTCAAGCAGATACTGTGAGGCCCAACCTCCCCCCACCCCCCAAATCAGACTGTTAGACTGTTTGGTGGCCAAGCCCCCAGGAAAAGACAGACACTCTTATCAGGCAGGACATTCCCAGGGCCTGGACCCACCTCCCAGTGGCCGTAGGCAAAGGGCAGACCTCTTTGGTCATGGTTAAATCCTTTACTACACAGCGTGCCTTACACCGGGGTCTGAGGGTCCCACATAATCCCACTGTGGACAGTGGTGTGGCCAAAGCCAGTTAAATGTTGCCCTGAAGGCCTTCTGGGCAGAATGACAGATGGAGAGTGGTTTCTCCTTGAATCAGCAGGACGTCCTGGGGTGTCCAGTGAAGTTGCTGCAAGAAACAGCATCAAAGCTGCCTCGTTTCCTGCAGGGACTCAGACACTTGCACTGGAGAGGAAGCTTGTGTCCTTGCCCAGGGACAGCAGCCCTGTCGGTCACTCGCTGCTCCCCCTCCGCTTCTGTGGCCTTAGGACGCTCAGCCTCTTTCAGGAGAGGACCCTTTGCTGCCTGGTTCTCGTGCTGCAGAGATCAGTGGGCACCGTGTGTTTGCCTCGTTTCATTTTGGTGCCTGTGTATTAGTCACACTCCTCCAATTCCCTCATCTCCTATGCACTTGCTCGTGGTTTTTCTTTTTTTTTTTCTTCTTTTTTTTTTTTAAACCAGTTCCAAAAAAAGATGATTTGTGTGAAGGGAGTGAAAATTGAGTTTATTTACGACAAATTCAAACTTTGGCAAAGAATTCCAGAAGAGGCTACTGGCTCCCGAGATGGGTCTTGTTGCGTCACCGTCGTATGTGAAGTTTCCGGTCCAGCTGGCTGGTGAGACTGACCCTCGCTTCTGTCCTCCTGGGGTCCCTGAGGTCAGCTTCTGCACCAGCCCTTCTCAGAGACAGTAAAGGGACCCTGTGAAGTCCGCCTTCAAATAACACACACATCAGAAGGAAGAAGGCAGGCAGTTTCTTGGGAACTGCAGCCCAGAGACTCCCTGGACATTGATCTGGGGGTGGGACAGATGGGCCGAGGGAGGGAGACCGGGGATCGTTGGGTCCCCTGTGCGTCTGTCATCGGGTTTCAGGGATGACACAGCCCTCAAACAGGCCTTGTCTTCCAGTGTCTCGCCAAGGGCCAGGCACCACAAAAAGGGCAACATGAGGATTTTAGCCTCTAGATGCCAGTGGGGGTATTGCGTTACTGAATTTGCTAAGAGTGGGTAATGTAGATGCAGTGGTGTTGGCTCCGGAAGTTAAAAAAAAGAAAGAGCACTGGGCAAAACTGCCCTGTGGGCTGCTTTCTGTTGGGTGTGAGGAGGTCAGGCCTTTGCCCAGCCCTGGGGCTTGGGGCTCGATTTTGGTGGGGAAGGGAGGGAGGTGGTGAAAGTCTCCACCTGCAGAAGCACCAGCTCACTTTTGTTTTCTTGACTCATCCTGGCTTCTTGGGACCGACCGCCATGCCCTCCCAGCCCCGCCCACCTGTCCCGGCCCTTCGTGGAGAAGACGGTGTCAGGCTCCACCTGCAAAGAGGCAGCCCTGCTGGTGGTCTTGCCCACACTCGGGGGGCAGATCAGAAGGTGACTGCAGAGACCCTGACCCATGCCCATCACCCTCCTTCCTGTTCCATCACAGAGATGACCAGGCTGAGCCTGTCCCACCCAAAACCATGGAGAGAACTTTCCAGAAGTAGAAGCGACCATCTGGAGGGTCCCAGTACCCAGCGTTTGCTTTGGCTTGTTTGTTCTCGCCCCCAGACCTCTGTCCCGACATATGTCCCTGGCCGTCCGTGTCCAAGCCCACCCCGCAAGACCCCATCCCACAGTTCCGTGTTTGTAGGATATTGGGGACCACCTAACGTGGCCTCGTTGACCCTCTGGTTCCTTCTACTGGGACAGATGCTCCAGGAGAGCAGAGCTCTGTCAGTCTCACCCCTGCTGGGTCCCAGCCCCCAGCACAGGCCTGGCGCATCCTCGGCAGGTGTCTGCACAGGGTTGGCTGACCCAGTCGTGGACGGGTGAGTGATAGATGGACGGAACACATGGGCACGTTGGAGCAGTGTGTTCATCTAGGAGGAGGGAAGGCTTGGGAGAGTCAGGAGGGGACCTGTGCTGCGTGAGCTGAGCTTCCCAGTCAGCAGGGCTGTTTAGGAGCATGTGTGGACCCTGTGACTGGACGGAAACGTGGGCAGGAGTCCCAGGGTGGCTGAGATTAGTTCAAGGTAAACAATGACGTCATTGTTGCAGGAGGTGTCCAGTGATGCAATCACCCGCTCATGGAGAGAGTGAGCTCCCCGCTAGAAGAGGCGTGTAAGCCCGGGCTGAGTGGCAGGTGGCAGGGACGGTGCAGAGGGGAGACCCCAGTAGACAGTCGGGGTGGGCTGTGATCTCAGGCGCGTTCTAGCTTGTTGGGCTCCCAAAGGCTGAGGACTCTGACCTTACGCCCCTGCTTCCCCTAATAGAGAGGCTGCCTGGTGTGCAGCCCCTGTCGAGCCAGCTGCTGAGATTAATTGCTTTTATATGTAGTAAGTGAGCTGTTCAAATAGAGGAGGGTCTCCACGGGAGATGGTCAGTGGCTTTTCTCTTCTATTCCCAGAGGGGATGGGAAGAGGATGGGAAGAGACGGTGGGGTCCCAGAGGGGGTGGGGACCCCACCCTCTCCTGACCCACTCTGCTTTGCCAAGTGGAGGACAGAGAGGGGATTAAGAAGGGAAAGAAGGATTAAAAAGGGAAAAAAAGCCCTAAAACCTAACATCTGAAACCAAAGCTGGCCTGCAGTGGGCATGAAGCTGTGGTTTGCAGGAGAAACTCTTTTCAAGTCGGTTGGCGGAGATTCACATGGGGTGGAAGAGACTGGCCTCATGAGAAGGAACCAGCTAATGTTCCCAATGAAAACGACATGAAAAAAAAAATGCATGTGCGAGTACATGTTCGGGTCATTAAGAGCCAATAGTGAATATATCCATCCCATAAATGATGAAATGAACCACTTTTTTTCCTCTGTTCATGGTGGTCCTTGGAGCTAACTACTGGTTCAAATCAGAATGCCAATTCACTCATTTTAAGAAGAAATATTAGAGAATTCCCTGGCTGTCTAGTGGTTAGGACTCCAAGCTTCCAGTGCCAGAGCCCTGGGTTTGATCCCTGGTCAGGGAACTAAGACCCCTCAAGCCACGCTGCATGGCCAAATATAAGATATAAATGTGGAGTGTGGTACTTCCGTTGTTCTCGTGAATAGAGGGTTTTCTTCCTGTAGGGGCTTGGTGAGTGTGGATCAGTGCAGGGAACCAGTAAGCGGTGGCTTCGGCAGCCCCCAGTGGAACGACTGAAGCACCTCCTGCAACATGTACAGGGATGACCCTTTCTCCAGCACTAGGGGCCACATCAGATTCTCCCTTAAGAATCTTCCCTGTGACCTCCAATTCATGGGACTTTTGCAGGTTCAGTTGAGGAAGAGTGTGTATTTGTGAATCACATAGACAGGTGCCTGGAACAGAAAGTGTGTGTGTCACTCACATCAGCGAATCTGGTCCCACTTTGTGCACTGCAGGGCCCGGCCTGTTTCTGAAGAGGAGCAGCGTTTGTATTAGTTATCCATGACTGCATAACAAAGCACCACAAACCCAGTGGCTTAAAACTATTCATAGGTACCATTTCCCACTTTCTGTGGGTCTGGAGCCTGGCCTGGCTTAGCTGGGCTCTGGGCAAGGCTGTCGTCAACTGTAGGCTGGGGCTGTGGTCTCTTCTGAGGCTCAGCTGGGGAAGGACCCACTGCCCAGCCCCTGGCTGTTGCAGCTCCTTGAAGAGTGCCTGACCGAGGGCTCCATTTCTTGCTGGCTGTCGACCCTTCACCCTGTGGCCCTCTCCATGTGGTAGCCTGCAACGTGGCAGCTGGCTTCTTCAAAGCCAGTGAGAGGGAGCGTCCCTTAGCAAGAGGGATGTTAGAATCTTAAGTGATGCTATCCCGGAAGCGATATCTCCGCCTTTCCTGCTTTCTGTTGGTTAGAGGGGAGTCCCAGGTCCTACCCACACTCATGGGAGTGAATTATATAAGGCATGGACACCAGGAGGCAGAGACCATGAGGATGGTCCACCACTGTGGTAAATTGCTCTGCCGGGGGTTCCAAATAATCGCTGACATTTGTGGACATAATAGGACCATGGGCAAGGTGTACCTACCTTGAAACATCTCATACTCACAACAACCCTATCATCATCCCCTTTTAACAGCTGAGAAAACTAATTCTCAGAGAGGTTCGGTAGCTTGCCCAAAGACACACAGCAGGTATCTGAGGTCAAGTGTGCACACCCATACCTGTTTCACCCCTGAAGGCCAAGAACAAGCTGCTGACTAGGACCCTGGGGGACAGCTCTATGCCATGAATCCACAGCTCCCCCTGGTCTTAAAGGTACACCACCTGACTTCGGACAGCACCCTGAGTGTTCTGTACTGCACTTCCTGATGCAGTCATTTCTCAGCAGCCCTCTTCACTGTCTGGTCCACCGTAGCATTTACTCGATTTGTGTTTTGCCTGTCTCCTATCCCTAGAATGTAAACCCCACGAGGTCAGAGAGTTGTATCCTGTGTCCCCAGACTCCAGAACAGAGACGTTCAAAGAGCAGACGTTCAATACATATTTGATGGGTCAGTGAATGAATGAATGAAAGACCCTCATGTCTTGGACTCTTTGGTAGGGACCTCAGATCATACGTGACACCAGCTGATTCGTTTTTGGGGGCTGCCATAACAAAGGACCCCAAAGGCGGGGGTTTTAAACAACAGGAGTTTATTATATCAAAGTTCTGGAGGTCAGAGGTCAAAGACCAAGGTGTCGGCAGGGCCACGCTCCCTCGGAAGGCCCTCGGGAAGGATCCTTCCTCGCCTCTTCCAGTTTCTGACCATCTTTAACATTCCTTGGCTTGTGGCTGTGTCACTCCAATCTCAGCCTTTGTCTTAGCATGGCTTACTTTTGTCTGTGTCTCTGTGTGCCTTCACCTTCTTCTTATAAAGATACCTGTTGTGTTGGTGTTCTCCAGAGAAGCAGAACAAAAAGAATATACATATATATATATGCACACCTAAAAAGAGATTTATTGTAAGGATTTGGCTTACGTGACTCTGGAACCTGACACATCCCAAGATCTGCATTCGGCCAGCTGGAGACCCAGGAGTGCCGATGGTGGAAGTTCCAGTCCAAAAGCCAGCAGGCTTGAGACCCAGAGAAGAACTAAGGTTTTAGTTCAAGTCCAAAGGCAGGAAAAGCCTGACGTCCCAGCCCAAAGAGGTCAGGTAGAAAGAGATCCTTCCTACTCAGCCCTTTTGTCTTATTCAGATCTTCAACTGATTGGATGAGGCCCACCCACAGCTGGGAGGGCAATCTGCTTTACTCAGTCTACTGATCCAAATAGTAATCTCACCCAGAAACACGCCCCCCCCTCCGAGACACACTCAGAATAACATTTAGCCAAAACCCCTTGGCCAAGACAAGCTGACATAAAGTTACACATCACACCAGTCATTGGATTCTGGTCCACATAATACAGCATGACCTCATCTTAATTACATCTTCAAAGACCATATTTCCAAATAAGGTCACATTCTGAGGTTCCAGGCGGACGTGAATTTGGGGTGTGCTGTTTATCCCACTGTACCCCCTTGGAAGGCAAAATCTAGGAAGGAGTTCAG
The DNA here is from genome assembly GCF_949987515.2 of Delphinus delphis. NCBI lineage: Eukaryota > Metazoa > Chordata > Mammalia > Artiodactyla > Delphinidae > Delphinus > Delphinus delphis. The sequence goes on from NC_082683.1 coordinate 2,971,699, forward strand.
TTGTGGGTCTGCTGGGCCCACGGCCTTCTCCTCAGTAGATGCTCGTGTGTGAATGACCATCACGGGACTGCATGGAGGCATCCCCCTGCTGGGCCTGGCTCTGGCCACCATCCAGGCCCCACTGTCCATTTCACTCCCTTGCAAAGCCATCCTCAAGGCCGGTACACATGCCGGCAGCGACGGCCACCTGGGGATGGAGAATTCCAGCTGTATTTTCAAGGGCCCTGGAGCTTTTACACCTAGACCAACAAAAGTTGTTTCTACCCCAGTAAGAATGCAAAGTCACTGTAGCATTGCTACTTAGGAGCTTGGGTTCCAGCACAAGCATCTTTCTAGCTGTGTTTTTATATGGACTTTCGGCTGAAGGGGAGTAGAAATGGAGCCTTTCTCTGCAGGATTGTGGTCTAGTGTCTTATAACGTATACAGCACATGAGCTAAATAATAGGTCTGTGACATTAGAATTCGGGTGGATTTGGAAACATTGTGAAGATAAACTTCTGAGCAAGTTCTGTTGGAAATGCAGTGTTTTCCAGCACCCGTTATTGGCTTAAAATCCTGAGGGGAAGAATTAAATAAATCAAAGAGACAGGTGCAGTTTTTAGATTAAACAGCCAAACTCATACAAAATCCCTTTGTCTAGACTGGACAAACGTCAAGTGTTATTTCAGACGTTTTGATGAAATGCCCACTGTTAACCGGCAGCCCGCTGAATGCCCGCACTGTTTGGTAAAGCCCCTTGGAGGCTCGTGTTTTCAGCACCGCGGACAGTGTGCAAAATTGCCACAGACTGCAACAGAGAGGGGTGTCCGCTGGGCCACGCTGGTGGCATCCCCGTCTGCCAGCCACAGGCCAAGGAGAGGAGGCCAAGCGCCTGCCAGAGTCAGGGCGGGATGCAGCCATGCCTGCTCCTCTGGCAGGCCTCCAGGAAGAGGCGCCAGGGCCTTTGGGGATGGCCCCAGGCGGGGCTGCTCCAGGCGTTTCTGCTCACTCCTCACCAGACAAGTCAGCTGGGGCAGAGGGGACGTGGCTGCACAGAGGCGATCCTGGGGCAGAAGCTCCTCATTCTGAGAAATCGCTGCGCCCCAGCGTGGGTGTGGAGAAGAGGCCTCCCTAGAAATGCCACGTCCTGAATTGGCACCTCTGGCTGTGTCCCCTGCAGAGGAGAGGCAGGCCACGGCCAGGAAGCCGTGTGCTTGGGATCTGACAGACCAGAGGGGGGACACTGTCAGCTCGTGGCTCCGGGCAAGTCTGTCAGGGTCTCTGCCCAGATCTCCCCACCTGCAAAATGATGAGGGTGACAGTAGCCGTGGTGACAGCATCTCTCAGCCTGCTGAGTGCTGGACACCATGCTGGTCAGTCCTCAGCACCCCTGTGATGACCTACGTCATTGAGGCACAGAGAGGGTAAATTCTTAAGGCCACACAGCCAGGAGGGGCCAGGGCTGGGATCGATCTAGGGAGTCTGGCTGAGGGTCCGTGGGTAACACCATGGCCCGTCAGGGCTGTGGTGCCGTGGATTCGGAGATGCTAAACGTGCAGGAAGCTTTTGTCTTACGATCGTGGTCGTGGAGGTGCTGGTGTTGCAGGGATGTGAGGCTGGTTGATGAGGGTCTCTGTGAACGGTGACCCATTGTCTACTGAGGTTGTCGTTGCTACAGTGGCCTCTCCCTGCTCGGGGATGCTCCGCCCGTGCCCCGGTCCAGCCTGGCCACCTGTCCTGCTTCCACCTTCGCCGTGTAGTTCCCTCCCTCGACCCCGCCCAGATCCACCCTCACCTGCGCCTGCACCTGGACCACCTTTCCTCTGCTCTCCAGGCTTGAGGCCACACCAGCCCTCAGAGGCCAACTCCTGTCCTCACCGCCCCAGCCCTGGCTGTCAGAGGCCCCTTCCCAGCTTCCTCTCCCAGGTGGCTCCTGGGTGCCTGCAGAGCATCTACCTGGTTTTGTATGATTTCAAACCCAAGGTGCCTTGTGTATTTCCTGTATCCCCACCCGCACAGCACCCAGAGCCATGCTGAGCCTTCACGGGGCTTTGGACGGGGATGTGATGATGATGATGGTTTTGTAAGGAGTGAGGTTGCATCGTTGTCAAGCTCCCCTTGTCAAGCCAGGTCCCCTCTGCCTTGTGAAGCCCAGTGTGCGGTGTGTGGGCTCCACCTGCCCCGCCTGCCAGAGACCCGGTTCTGCATTAATTCTAAGAGTCGGATGGCCCAAATCTGGACTCTTACCTGCTGTGTGGCCTTAGGTGCATTAATCACCCTCTCTGTGCCTCATTCCCATTATCTGTAGAAGGAGGTTAGTAACAGCATCTGTCCTTCAGGGGCACAAGAGGATTAAATTAAGGCCTTTACAGTGCCGTGCACAGTGCCTGCCTGCAGCCCTTGTTCCGTGAAGGGCCGCTGGCATTCCCACTCGGCCGCAGAGCTCGGAACCCCCATCCCTGGAGGGCTTGTGAAAACACAGATTCCTAGGTCCAGGGTCTCTGATTGCGCGGGTCTGGCCTGGGGCCTGAGAATTTGCATTTCTTACCAGTTCCCAGGTGATGCTGGTGCCACTCGCTAGGGACCCACTCTGAGAGCCTCGGAGCCTGTCCGTTCCGTTTCAGTGGATCTTCTGTGACCTTGGTGTGTGCGGAAGGCAAAGTGACTCCACGAACTTAGGAGAGCAAAGAGATGTGGGAAATGGCTTCTCGGTGCATTTTGGGGGACGGGGCTTCCTGTACTGGGTGCCCGCAGCTTTTGCACATCTTCCGGCCTCAGAGCTGCAAAATCACCATGAGACCCAGGACGAGATGAAGTTGTCACTCACCGTTTGTCTCATTCATTTCGCTGCCATTTGAGGTCCCTGCCTTGTGCCAGCTCTGGAGTGGGTACAGATGGGGCCACAGGGGCAGGAAAGGCCATCCCTGCCTGGGAAAGCCCCAGGTGGGACCTGGACAGGTGCCTCTGAGAAGGGTCAGGAGAGCGCGATGCACAGGGCTGGGGGCCCAAGGAGGGCATGCGGGGTGGGCGGGGAGCCCAGGGGAGCAGCCCATAACGCCAGGGAGGATGGGGCCCTTGGGTGTGCAAGGGCTGGGCTGGCCGGGCTCAGTGGACAGATTTAGTTTCCTGTCTCTGCAAAGCTCCAGGGTTCAGAAAATGGGCTGCCTTTCGCGTGTGCAGGGTGGGGAGTGCATCCCGGCTATTCGGGGGCAGCTGTTAAAGAGCTGGTAATTGTCCTCAGTGGAAACTGTTCTCCGTTTATTTGCTCCTGGCTCAGCATTTCTTGCAGGTTTAAGAGTTCACAGGGCAGGTGGGAAGGAGTGGGCCAGGAGACCGCCTCGCGCCTGGGGCGAGGGAGCTGCCCGCCACCCCTGTGAGCACGGCTTTCCCAGCCATCAGCTTAATGAGTGGCAGGAGGCAGAGTTCAGGGGAGCAAGACCCAAGGCAGCTCAGGGGCCTGCCTGTGGGAGGCAGAGGGTGGGGTTGGAGGGGCTGGAGCAGCAGGGAGGGGAGGGGAGGGGAGGGGAGGGGAGGAGAGGGGGAGGGGAGGGGGAGGAGAAGGGAGGGGAAGGGAGGGGAGGGGAGGAGAGGGGAGGGGAGGAGAGGGGAGGGGAAGGGAGGGGAGGGGAGGGGAGGGGAGGAGAGGGGAGGGGAGGGGAGGGGAGGAGAGGGGAGGGGAGGGGAGGGGAGGGGAGGGGAGGGGAGGGGAGGGGAGGGGAGGGGAGGGGAGGCAGCAACGTGAACAAATGCCCCGTATGTCCTGATTTCAGGAAGTTCTTTCCGTCCTGCTTCTTAGACATTCCAGACACATTGCCTTTCCTGGGTAGAATCCTGGGATAGAAGGTTTTGCAGGCACCTGGGGCTCATCACTTGCTTCCAAATAGAGCTGCGTCCTAACCATTGGAGATAGGCAGGCATCTCTCCATTTCACAGATGGGAAGGCTGAGGCACAGGGATGTCAGCTTGTCTAAGGGCAGCTAGTAAAGGCAAAGCAGGTACAGCGATTGAACAGAGGTGGGATCAGACAATCTCGTGAGCTCACCTGCCCCTGGAGGGCCAGCCAGGTTCTTCCTGGGGAGAGCAGGGCTCCTCGGTGGCCTTGGAGATGGACTCAGACCTGGTCCCAGGCAATTGTCTTCAACATTCTGTCACTGTAAGTCATCATGGCAGGGGGGAAAAGGCAGAATGACCAAGCCAGCCTCCTGCTGCCGGAGTGTCCCCTCTTAGCAGGCCTTCTCGGCAGGGTGTGATAGTGAGCGAGAGCCTGTCCACCGCCGTCCCATGTCTGTGTGACGGCCCATCTTCCTGGGTTCCGAAGGCCCGTGTTAGCGTGGTTGTGTCCAGAAGAAGGAGCTGCGAAATGCTCGCAGCCCATAAATCATGAAAAACAAGGACATAACCTTGATTCTTCCCGTACCATCAATACATTACCCAATTGAATCATAAAATGAAAGAGTGGTTCCATGTGTCTAATTCCGTAGGAAACATCAGCAGATCTCTGCATTCTGAGTGCTGTCTGCACAGCCCCTCCACAGGCTGCTTGAGGCTTCCTTTGATGGAACAAGTGTCGAGCAGAAAAGGGTATAAACGAGCTCCCACCTCACTGCCTTGCGTGAAGACGCTTATTTAGGGGATCTTTTAATGCCTCGCTGCCGGGGTTTATGTGCACACGGTCTTCAAGCTGCTAACAATTTGTGTGTCACGATTTGTGGGAGCTTGGTGGCAGCCACAATCCTAACTAATAATGCTGACAAGACCAGACGCGGCATCTCCGTCTTCAAGATGCTGCTGGCAGGCGCTCCTTCCCGAGACCAGGAACTCTGGGGCTGCAGCCCCCTCCCCAGGCAGGGGACGGACAGGTGGGATGAAGACCGCACCCTGGTGCCTTCTTAACGTGCACTGTGGGGCCTCCCCTTGCCCCCCAACCCCAGCATTCCCCCCACTGCAGGGGCAGGTGCTGCGGGTGGCCCGCCATCAGCCATCTGGTCAACCTGAGGCTACAGGGCTGAAGGTCTGTTTGCCAGGCTGGAGATGGCAGGAAGGGTCAGGGGACAGACACAGGGACCCAGGCAGCCATTGAAACGCACACCACATTTAATAGAACCCCTCCCTTTAGGGATCGCCTCCTGTTTTCCCAGGGAAACCCAAACTGTAGCCTGGATCTCAGGACCTTTTCTGCCCCTCTGGGGTCTTTACCCCAAAAGCACGTGTCAGGTAGCTGACGGTTGATAGTTGCTGAAGCGACGAAACAATTTAGCCTCATGTTTACTTCCTCCTTAAAACTCTTGGTAGGGAGGGTCTCCTCCATTCAGTGCCCCCTTATCAAGTGATCACACCTGTGTGAGTGTCCTGGGGCTGCTATAACCACAGACTAGGGAGCTCAGAACCACAGAAATATATCCTTTCCCAGTTCTAGAGGCCAGAGGTCTGAAATCAAGGTGTGCACAGGGCCGTGCTACCCCCCGAGGCTCTAAGGGAGAGCCTTCCTGCCCCTTCCAGCTCTTAGTGGTCCCGCGCATTCCTGGGCTGGTGGTCATATCCCTCCGTCTCCACATGGCCTTCTCCTCACCCCAAATCCCCCGCTGCCTTTCTTTTACGAAGATACTTGTCACTGTATTTAGGGTCCACCCAGCTAGTCCAGGGTGACCTCATCTCCAGGTCTTTAACTTATCACATCTGCAAGGACCCCTTTTCCAAATACGGCCACGTGCTCAGGTTCAGCGTGCTGGGAGGCGGACATGTCTTTTGGGGGAGCACCATTCAGCCTATGCAGCAGCCCTGTCACACTGAGCTCCTGCCGTGTGCTGGAGACATTGCATCCATCATCCCTGTTCATTCGGAAACCCTACCAGGCACCTTCTGTCCTTTGCAACTTACAGATGATGACACTGAGGCTCACGGAGGGGAGCTGCATGAAGGCTGTGTTGTTGGCCCAGGAAGCGAGCAGCTGAGCTGGCCTTCAGCCCAGGACTGTTGGGCTTCACGGACCAGATTCCTACCTTGATGACCATCTCCCTCCCCGCACCTGGAACCTTGAGCAGGGCTGGGTCAAGGTTTCTTTCTTCCCTGAGACTGTGAACCCTTAATTCCTTTGTGCCCCCGGCATAACCCCATTTCCAAAAGAGTGCCCCACGCACAGTTAATCGGCCTCAGTAAGTAAATGAAATGATAAACCCCAATCCTCCTAGATCCCTCGCCGATGCTGGGGGAGCAGGTAAGCTGGGCCAGGTCCCCACTGAGCCTTTCTGGTCAGGAGGCACCAGTAGGAATTTATCCCCTCGCTGCTATTCTGCCCATCTCAAAGCCAGCAGATAAAAAAGGAGATTCACTTAGATGCGAACGTGGAAAGACCATCCTTCTGGAATGTTTTATCTGCTCTTCCCAGCTGCAGTCAGGACCACTGGCCACAGCCTTTGGCTCTGGGCAAGGTGAACCCCTTGGTCTGTGTGTCCCCTTGGCCTTCCAGCATCCACCAATCCCTGTGGTCCCTCAGTGTGACTCACTGGCTGTATCAGCCCTGCTTTTAGGATTTCAGTGTTCAAGCAGAAGGTAGTCTCTGCTTCTGCAGTGGGATCAGGGTAGACAGAGACAGTGTCCCTAAGCTGGACCGGTATCCTTGCTGCCCACGCCCTGCCCTGAGCTGATCAGGGCAGCTGCCTGTCATCTGTGAACCGGATCCCCTGCTAGGAAGCCCCCACCCAGGGCGTATCAGAACCGAGAACATGGATGGTGACAAGACCAAGGATTCCTGGTCCCTCCCTCCAGAACCTTTAGCTTGGCATCTTCTTCCTGAAAGACTGATGAAGGTCTGTCTGTCTCTCTTCTCTCTCTCTGTAGAATCCACTCAACAAACATAGAAAAGATATTTGACTTTTAGAGCCACGATCAGAGTGAGGATGTAGGATGGAGTGCTTAGAAACCTCATGACATCCGTGTGGGCACTCACTCACCACACGGCAGAATCCTGGGGGAAATTAGGGAAGCCATGGATCGTTTCTGCAGTCTCTCCCAAAATTATCTGTTGTCTCAGCTGAAATTCAGAAATAGGTTTCCCTTAAACCCAACGTGGAAAAGTATCGAAACACCAGCACACCTTCCGTCAGCCTCAATGCACCAGTCGAGCCATAACACATCACGCCCCGTGTGAGGTCACCCTGGGTGGGGGCAGCCTGATGGGCAGCCTCTGGGTGGGGGCCGGAACCCCTGGGGTCTATGTGGTGGACCTGAGTCTTGGTTTCCTTTTTGAATGGAAATGAAGGGCCTAACATCTTATCTGCGTTTATCATCGGACGGTGGGGGTCAAGGGTTAAATGGTACCAGGTGGGGCAGAGAGCAGACAAAGTTTGAAGGAATGATAGCGGGAGTTTCTGTCCCCCATAACTAAGGCCTCTTTAAGAAAAGAGGACGTTCATGTGTGGGTTATAACCACGTGGGCCACAGCTGTGAAATGCTGAACTGAATTATGCGATGAATGTGGCTCTCATTCAGAGAAGGGGGCTGTCATTCACCCCCAGGACCGGGGTGGTCAGTGCAGACAGAAAACGGAGGGAGGCATCCCACAGAGGGACCAACACGGGTGCTGTCCATCCATCCATCTATTCACCCACCTGATGCTTGTGTGCTGGGCATTAGGGGGGCTGGGGTACAGACCAGGACAAACCTCAGAGCCTCAGGGGCCCCCCGCCAAGAAAAGGGGTGCACTCTAAGTGGGTACTGAAGAGGGCTGTGCCTTCAGAAGGTTTCTCTGGACCCGGCCTTTCCCGGGGATGCAGGAGGGTGTTCAGAGGAAGAGGCGTTCACGCCTAGGCCAGAGGATGCAGGAGCGGTGGTGAGAACGGGACGAGGGCGGTGGGGCTGGGCTCTGCTGGACAAGGCTGGAGAGGCGTCCCGAGAGCGGCCTTGCGAGACCCGTAGGGTCGGATGTGGGACATGCGGAGACTGGTTGGGGGTCGATGGCGTGTGGCCCGGGTGTTGGCCGAGCCGTGGGAGCGTCAGCGTGCTCTCAGAGTGACCACGTATGCATGGTCTGAGCGGCGGCGTGGCTGCCTAACCCCTATCCCTCTCAGGCTCTGAGGAGGTGGTCCCTCCACGGTCTGGTCAGGCCTTGGGCCAGCTCAGCGTGCCCGGGTCTCGGAGGCACGTGCTGGCCGAGGCCCGGGAGGGTCCAACGGGGAGCTGGTCTGGCTGATGTCTGTTAGCTCGTCGGCGGACTGTGGGTCCAAAAGGGAGAGGAGGGTGGGAGGGAAGGAGGGAGACAAAGAGAGACAGGGAGGAAGAGGCAGAGAGAGAAACAGGGAGAGAGAGAGAGATGTCCTTAGGCGAAATGCAACATGTGAGAAATTTAAAAATACATTCAAACATAGACTTATTTAGTGAAAACACTCAAGGTATAGCTTCTCACTTAAAAACAAAGTGATTAACTTGAGAACAGAATTCTGGGGGAAAAGAGCCCCGATTCTATGTTTTCTCTGGTGGTTTTCCTCGCTGCGGAGATGACCTGCGTACTGGGATCATGTCAACTCACAAGGTGCAGGGACGTCCCTGAGAGCATCGTTCCCCTCCACAGATGGGGAGACCGAGGCACAGAGGCACTGCAGGCTCCGAGGACCCCCGCTCAGAGCGGGCACGCAGGCAGCACACACCCGTCGGAGGAGGAGCGACTCGTCGGGGCTCAGGCCCACGGGCGTCTGAGGCTCCCTGGCAAGTGGGGTGGGAGACGAGGTCCCCATCCTTTGTCACCCCGTCTGTCTGGGGGCGACTAGGGCTCCTGGCTGACCTGGCACAGTGGCCCTGGTCTAGGACACTCTCTGTTCTCCATGGGGTGTTCCCGAGACCACGTAGAGGGAACGGGGTGTCCGGAACAGCTCCTGGCAGAGTAAAGAGAGAGAGAAACACACCGACATCCTTCTGCCCCAGAGAGGTTTCAGACACAATTACCGATAAATCAGAACAGCGCTCCCAGTATGAATTCAACCGATTGAGGCGGTTAAGTTGTGTGCCCTTGCCAAAGGGTGGCCCGATTAGCAGCCAAACAAGCAATTTGTTACACCTGAAATACCTGCTTTCCGAGCTGATGGCAGAGTGAGTGGCGCCTGGCGGAGCCCCCACGAGCGGGTGGGGGCTGGACCAGAGACCCAGCCCACCTTCCTTGCAGAAGGTAGAGGGCGTTCCCGGCAGATTCTGCGCATACGGCAGGCTAGGACCAGACCCTCCATCACCGACCCTCCATCACCAGACCCTCCGGCAGATTCCCTGTGAAAGGGGTGGCGGCGGGAAGCCACCAGGATGCAGGATGAGGACAGAGCCCCCAGGACCTGGGGTTTGGATTTGCTCCTTTGGGGGGGCTGCACCTGGATGAGTCTGGATTTCAAGCTTCAGCGTCCTCAGCCTTGAGACCTGATCGGGCTGTGAGTGCCCAGCGTCAGCGTGAAGGACCATGTGCTCTCCACGCAGCAAAGCGCTGGGCTTCCGTGAAGGGCAGCTCTGAAAGGTGGAGGAGGGACGGAGGAACGGGGCTGGCCGGCAGCATCCTTGTGAGGGGATGGGAGCCCCCGGCAGAGGCAAGTCAGAGAAGAGCTTTGTTCTTCCTTTCCTTCAAATGAGAAGAGGGGTGCCTCTCTCAGGGCGGCTGCCTGGCCCGAGGGCAGCATCCGGCTTCCACCGCTGCCCCAGGTTGTAACACAGAACCTCCCCAGCTCTGGGCACTGGTGGCACCCAGTGCACCCCTGTGGACTCATGGATGTATTTCCTGCTGCCTGACAGAGACAAACAGGACCTGGCCCTTCCCTGGAGGAGCATAGAGTCAAAGGGGTGCCTCCCCACTGCCCAAGGACAGAAGTGTGCCCAAATTCCTCCGGGAAGCCCGAGGAGGGACTGTACCCGACAAGACCCCACAGGCGGTTTTCCAGGCTCCGGCCCCTGTCATTGTTCCCTGGGCAGGGCTGGCCACGACCCTGCCCTCACCTCCGGGGTCCAGGGTGCTGAGCTGTCTCTGCAAAGATGTCCAGAGCTTTCCAACCCTTTATGACGGGTATGACCTCTTAAGGATGGGGGCCCAGCGAGCAGCCATCGGCTGCCCTCATAGATGTATCCTCTCCTCCTCAGGGATCTGCAACCTGGAGCTGCCCCGGGCACCCCAAGGAGGCCCTCGGGTGCAGGATGGCACTGTTTCTTTGCATTTGCACCGCCAGGCCTGGCGGGAGCTGGACACAGTCCTGGTTGAGAGAGGCAGGCTCCTCCCCATTTACGGAGCATGTGCCCAGACCAGGTCCCAGATTGACCTTGTTTCATTTACTCCTCACCGAAGGCATTCTGTCCATTTTACAGGTGGGGATGCTGAGGGCTTAAACCGTTGCCCAAGGCTGCACAGTCCACAAGAAGAAATGGGACTTTGCAAGTTCTCTGGACGCTCGAGGTCCTTGAACCATTTCTGGTGGAAGGGGAGAGTCCCCAGGCTGTGTAACTCTGTTCCTCCTCAGGGGGCATGCCCAGGGCTGGGAGTGTCCAGCCGCTCTCAGCATCCATGCCTCCCTCCCCCATCCTTCTCAGGCCGGAGCTGGGCAGGGCCCACTGGCCACCTCCCTTGGTCCCCCTCTGGGCAGCAGGGTTCATCCCCCGGGGTCTGTGGACGGTGCGGGCCGGTCAGCAGGGGTTGGTGCTGTGGGTGGACGGATTCCTCTGCCCCCTCGGTCCTCGGCTGCCCACGTGCCCTGAGAGGGTGGGGCACACAGCAGGGCTCTGGGGAGTTGCTGGGCAGCAGTTTTGGGCCAGCCAAGGGAGATCCAGGGAGGAAGGCGGGGTGCCGGGTCTCCTCATTCATCTGGACTGTGAACCCCAGAGATGTCTGGCGCTTGTCCCTCCTGAGAAGAGGGCTGCCAGGCACTTGGGTCATCTGTCCTGTGCCCGGGTTGCTGCCCTCTTCCCTCCCCTGCGTCCTCGCTCATCACCTTCCCTCCTGCTGACCCCAGACCCACACCTGGGAGGCGATGGGCATGGGCCGCCGGAGGGAAGTGCGTCCGTGTGATTCACGGTCAGGGTGACTTTTCAGTGCATTGGTGGGCAGGTCCCAAGAAAGGGCTGCCTGGGAATAAAACAAACCGAGGGAGCAGGGGAGTTTCCTGGTCAACAGAAAAGCAGCCCGACCCCGGGGACCCCAGGGCTGGGAGCCGCCACCACACGAGTTCAGCAGGATCGCAGGGCTTCAACGTGGCTCCCCAAATCCTCCTCCAGGAATCACTCGCCAAGTGCATCTCTTCACCCTCCACATGCATGAGGCAGATAGCAGAGCCGTGGTGCCCCAGGGCCACTAGGGTCTGAACCGTGTGCACCCGGAAGGTCACCTCCCCCCGATGTGCAGATGAGGAAACTGAGGCTGGGGAGGCCGGCTGTCCCTCCATCATCAGGTCATCGTGGGGACTGACTGAGCTCGTGAGTGTAAGAGTCCAGCCTCATCCCTGCCCCAGGCGAAGCGCTCGGTGACCGTTGAGAGGGGTTTTCTACACCCTGAAAGGACACGGGTCCTAGGAGGCCGCCAACCCCCGGCACTTTCCTTGGCAGCCCTCCTGACTGCTGTTGGGCCTTCCCGAGTGGACCCCAGAGGTCAAGCCATGGCATTCCTTCTGTTCTCCTCATCTCCCCTCCCTGGTAAACGTTGAATGGCATTAGAGACCTGTCACCTCCTCTGAGCAGCCCTCCAGGTTCATCCAGACAGAGCTGAATCTGCCCCAACAGGTTGACTGCCTTGCCCCTGGGTTATCTGTCAGGTAAAACCCTTGTTTTTCCAAGTGGACTGCAAGCTCCTGATTCATTCATCCATTCATTTATTTGTTTGCTCCCTCAATGAGTGAATGAATGAACGTGCATTTGTGAGCCAGGCCCTAAGGTGTGCACTGATCAGAGAGGGTGGGACACTGTCTCTTTGTTTCCAGATCCCCAGCGCCCATCACTGTAGCTGTGTAATCAAGGGTTGTGCAATCATTGGATGAAAACAAAAACTAACAAGCCCAGTTAACATTAGTATTAAAGCATAACTAATATTAAAGAAGAATCAAATTCAATAAGCGTCCACCTCAGGCTGCAGTTTTCCTCCCTCATCACGACTCTTGGAGGTCGGTGGGGTCATGTTCCTCTCCCATTTCGTGGGGAGAAAGTGTCTGAAGAAACCCAAGAAGGCTCTGTGATGCTGCCGGGATGCAGAGACCCACTTAACGGGGCTGGGGCTGGGGGGCAGGCAGTGGTCACCGGTTGCCGTGGGCAGGCACTGGGGGAGATGGACTCTGAGCTTCAGAGGAAGCTCGGGAGAGAGGAAGGTGGGAGGTAGTCGTGGATGGCTTCCTCGAGGTGGTGGGAGGCGATGGCCCGGAGGACACCCTCAGGACCGCCAGAGCCCCCACTCCCCCCAGCTGCAGAGGGGCCCTTCTTTCTCCAGATGAGGCTGACCACCTATGCACTGGGCGCCGGGGAACCGAGAGAGGGAGTTGCCTACCTGTGTTAGGCACCTGCGACCCCAGGGCACATGTGACCACGTCAAGAATGCTTGTCACAGCTTTGGGGTGCCCTTTTCATCTTCTGGATGGAGGACAGCAGTGCCCGGGACAGCTCCTCCCACAAACAGTGGTCCAGCCCAGATGTCCATGTGCGGAAGCTGAGAACCCCTGCGTGGGAGGGAGGGATGGGCAGGACCCGCTGAGCACATGTTTGGTTGGGGGGAGGGGCGGCGGGCTCTGAGGGCAGAGTTCTGGCTGTGCTACCTGGTAAACGGCAGCGCCCCCTGGCTGCGCTGATGGGTGTGCCGTTTTGAGGTGGGCAGGGGCTTAGCAGGCGCTGTGCTGAGTCCAGATCTGTGAGGTGGGGCTGTGCTTGTGAGTGACCCCTGCGGGCACAGTATCTGGAACCATGGTGCTGGATCCTCAGGAGAGAGTGACAATGAGGACCCGCCGCAGGCACTGAGCTCTGAGCCCTCCGGGCGGGAGCAGCAAGAGAGAGAGGTCCCTGTCCTGGTCAGCTCAGGTCGCCCCAGCAGCCACCGCAGACCTTTGTCCTCTCCCAGTCCTGGAGGTTTGGGCGGGGCTGGTTCTCCTGAAGCCTCTCTCCTTGGCGTGTAGATGGCTGTCATCTCCCCATGTCTTTATATGGTTGTCCCTCTGTGTGTGTCTGTGTCCTGATCTCTTCTTCTGAGGACAGGAGTCATGTAGAATTAAGATCACACACCTAGGGCTTCCCTGGTGGCGCAGTTGTTGAGAGTCTGCCTGCCGATGCAGGGACACGGGTTCGTGCCCCGGTCCGGGAAGATCCCACGTGCCGCGGAGCGGCCGGGCCCGTGAGCCATGGCCGCCGAGCCTGCGCGTCCAGAGCCTGTGCTCCGCAACGGGAGAGGTCACAGCAGTGAGAGGCCCGCGTACCGCCAAAAAAAAAAAGTTAAAGATCACACACCTGTAACTTCATTTTACCTTAATTACCTCTTTAAAGATCACATCTCCAAATACAGTCACATTCTGAGATACTGGGGTCAGGACTTCAATGTATGAATTTGGGGGGGGACACAGTTCAGCCTATAACAGGGCCTCGGGGAGGGGGGAGGTTGACCCCAAGGGGAGACATTGCTTGCGGGGCGGCGGTAGGCAGCTGATGATGGCAGAGCCCGTCCGCCAAGCTTGACACTCAGCTCTGCTGGGTTCTTCTGGGAAGAACTTCCCCAAACGTCCCCTTGCCGGTGGTGGCTGCCCCATCAGCCTTATGCCACGTTGTGTTTGCAGCCGAGCTCTGGACCCTCGACTTGGAGCTTCAGGCGAGAAACCTGGGATGGCAGGTCTCACAGCTGGGCCACACGAGGGGACATTGGGTGAACTGGAAAAGGGATGGCTGGGGACGCATGTTCACCTGTGTGTCCGTGTGTGTCTGTGTGTGTCCATGTGCGTGCACACGCGTGTGGTCCAGGCTTGTGTGGCCTGCACGTGGAGTGCCTCTCGGGGGTTGGATGAGTCCTGATTCCCAGCAGGACAGCTGGGGTGGGAGGTGGAAATGACCCGGGGAGGCTCTCTACCCAAGCCCCCGCCCTATACCCGCTCAGTGCTCTGTGGAGGTAGTGAGTTCCCCGTCACCGTCTGTGTTCAGTCTGAAGCTGGGAAGCTGTGGATGGCGGTGGTTAGAGCAGAGGTGTCCGTCAGGCAGGATGTCCCCCGGCTCTGTCTTCCCGCGCGGTTGGCTGGAGCCTGGCCTCCTCGCTCTGCACCCAGGCCCTGGGGGAGGTGAGGCCAGGTGGCCGCAGGGTGGGCCAGGTCCCCGAGGCACCGCCCACTGGCTGGTTACCTGGGGCAGGTGCGCCGATACCTCCGAAACGTACCTCCCCTCGCGGGTAACGTGGCGGAGTGGGGTTGCCTCTCTCGGGGGGTGTGGTTGGGGCTCGGCTCCCGGCTGTCCAGCATTACGCCTGGCGCTTCCCATGGCCTCGCCCGCAGCCCAGTGGGACTTGGGTCTAGGCGCTCCCCCTCTCGGTGGGGTTGGGCAAGGGTGGGGTATCGGCAGCAGAGCCTCTGTTCTTGGCAAGTCCCCTCCTGATGGGGACACAGGAACTTGCTGTAGTGGAGACAGAACCATGACCTACATTGTAGGGTTTGCACAGATGACTTCATGGACTTCTGGCAGTGCCGGCTCGTTTCCAAGTTACCATTTTCTTTCTCCCCTATCCACAGACGCAACCATCCCCTGCCCCCCAGGCCCCCTCTCAGGACCCTGTACCCCGTGCAGGCCACCGTATGGGTCCCTCCATCCCCTGCAAAGGCCCCGTTTCATCTCAGCCTCATTTACACTCAGGTACAAAAGACTGAGGATAGTAACGTGGTTGCAGCCAGGCGTGGAGACCTGAGGACTGGGCTCCCTGGGTCCCCTCAAGTGGGCTGGGTCTGCTTTTGACTGTGTGAGGAGGACCCTCCTTCTCCCTCCTCCCTGCAGTCTGCCCTTCACAGACTAGGCTCCGGAGGACCTTCAAGTCATCTGCCCTCCCCCCGCCCCCATCAGCTGCAGGGGCCAGTCGTCATCCTTCCTCTGTGTGATGTGCCTGGTCCAACACCGGAGCCTCCTGCGAGGTTCCGGACCTCTCCACGTTCTTCTGTAATTGCACCTCCTTCATAACGCCCGCTCCAAACTCTTAAACTATCGATTTTGTCTTCCTCATCGCTCATCTTCTGATATTCAGGGACCCACCATGCTTCAGCCACACTGAGCCCTTCTGAGCAGTGGTCCCAGCTTTCCCTAAGGGACGGTCCCGGGGGTTCTGGAGGTCAGAGATGGGCAGGCTTGGCCTGGAGACCACTGGAGAGAACTCGGGGGTCACAGCCTGAGCTGGTCCCTGGGGCTCCTCTGGAGGTCCACCACTCTTTCTCCCTGGACACACAGCTCCTCTGCCTTTGCCTCCTGTGGCCTGAGTCCAGCCTCCTCTTGACTCCTAAGCCACGTAGCCGGGCGCTTTGCCGAGAGCTCTGCCAGCATCTTGTCAGTGTCATACCCCCCCGCCCCTCCCGCTCGCACAAGATGAGCACATGAGCACCTCAGGAGACAGTGTCCAGAGGAGCCCGTACGCTGGGTGAGCGGGTGATGGAGAGCTGGGCTTTCGGCCCCAATCCGCCTGACCCCAGAACTCTCCCTCAGCCATCTCGCTCTTCCTTCCCTACACCCCGCCCTCCCCACCTCCATCAGGGCATCCTTTCATTATCCCTGCAGATCCCACGACAGCCCTGCTTCTGAGACGCTGAGAAGCAGCGATGCCTCCACTGTTGTCCACCCTTCTTGGTTGGCTCACAAAGTGCCGGGCACATGTAACAAGCTTCGTAAATACGATGTAACAAGAGCAACGCAAACTGAAATAGACATTTCCCGTGAGAAGGAGGAACTTCACTGGGTGCTTTGGAAGCTGCGTCATTTCTTCTCGAGTCCACTTTTTAGGGACAAGGCTATCCGTAGCGAGCCATCTCTCAGCAGGAGCGGTGTCTGAGATTACACGGAATGTTCTCTACGGGGGATGCATGTTTCCCAGTGCCAGAGAGGCAATGGGACAGTTCTCAAAACCTGAAACCTTGGAGGAACACATCCTTCCCAGAACCAGCTTCCCTCCGGGGCTGAATATTTATCTCCTTCAGCATCAGCTGCTTTCAGTTGTATTTTTAAGAGACTTCTTTCCAGAGAAAAACACAGCTACTATTTTTGTTCTTTTTTTTCTTCTGCAAGATGAGAGTAACAGCCGTTCTTCTCAGAGGGTTACCGTGCGAGCAGCATGGGACAATTCGTGTCGAGCGCTAAGCCCAGAGCCCCACACAGAGCTGGCGTTTAGTCCATGTGGGTGATGGTTCTGGCACCCGCTCTGCCCTTTCTGTCCATGATCAGCTCTGTTCAGCCCTTTCTGTCCATGATCAGCTCTGTTCAGCCCTTTCTGTCCATGATCAGCTCTGTTCAGCCCTTTCTGTCCATGATCAGCTCTGTTTCCATAAATATGCATTTGTGCCGTGGCCCTTATCTCTTCACGTGATTGTGTAAGAACTTTCCCGTGAGCATCTTCCCGGCCTGACAGCCCTGGCACATGGTACCCGGGACCTGTGTGCTGAAGGGTCACTGGTCTATAGCATCCCTTCTGCCCCACCGAACCCATCCTATATCTCTTGTTAAAAATGGACATAAAATAGGATTAAACTGGGTCCCAGTGAGGGACAGGAGACGTTCCTCAGCTCTCAACCCTGGACGCCCCTGGGGAGCTTCCTAAAACGTTACTGATGCTGGGCCTCCTCCCTAAAGATGCTGATTAGTGGGCCTGCTGCGGTGGAGCTGAGGCTCAGAGTTTTGTAACCATCCTTTCCCCCAACCAGGTGGTTCTCATGGGAGGTTTGGGCTGAGAACCACTGGCTGGAATTTGCAGAATTGACTTTGCCTTTCCAGGGTCTTCTAGACTTTGTTCTGAGTTGGCTTTGCTGGCGGGGATGGTTTCTCGCCCAGCTCATGTCTGTTTGCCTTTGCCCAGAGAGATATGCAGAAGACAGGCTTGACCCCGGGATGGACCAGCTCATGCTGGGGGTCTGTCTCAGACCTTTGCCCCCACCTGCAGAGGAAGCATGGGAAGGATGGCCCAGGGTACCTGGCAAGGCGGGCTGGCAGACCCAAGGAGTCTGCTCAGCCGCTGGGGCAGCTGCTGGTCACATCCTGGGTGCTGCCCAGAGAGGGAACAGACACCACGTTGGGGGGTCAGTAGCTGAGCCTCTCAGAGGACCAGCTGGGCTGGGGGCACTTTGGTGGCTGGGGGCTGCCGTTCCTGGATGGCCTGTCTGCTGTCCCGCAGCAGCGGGGCTGCAAGAGGGCAGTGGGGACCTGGCCACGTCGGCAGGGGCTGTAGCATCAGACACGCAGAAGCCCTGCTCCCCACTCCCGGGGAGAGAGCGTTGCCACCCACAAGGCTGCCCACCCACCGCTTGTCACCACTTCACTCCTCCGGAATGCTCGCGGGCGCGTTGCCCAGGCAACCAGAATGCCAGCACGTTGCTATCCTTCAGTCTCCTCCAAGCACCTGTGAAGCCTGTGAGCACCAGCCCCCGTGCTCCGAGTTCTGCAGACGCTCCACTCTGGAGCCCCTGGGGAGGGAAGATGGGCCCCTGGGTGCTGTCCACAGCCACGGGGGGAGTGGGGGGACCACGGCTGGGAGCCGAGCCTAAAGCACTCGCCATGGAGTCCCCGTGACACACTGTGGTGTGGGTACCCACGTTCAGCCCATTTTACAGGTGGGGAAACTGAGGTTCAGATAGGTTCCACTGACTGCCCAAGCTCACGCGGCTAGCAGGTTGGAAGTCAAGTAGCCAGCCCTGAGCCCCTGAGGTCAGCACCACACAAGGCCGCTTCTGGAGGCTGTGTGGATGAGTCATCTCCAAGCCTCTCTCCTCCTGGGGATAGAGATGGTCGTTCCCACCTCAGCAGGCCCCTGGAGGAGCAGACCATCCGCGTGCAGGCGTGTTTCTCGGCTTCCGCCCTGTGGACCTTCGGGGCTGGATAAGCCCGTGGAGGCCTGTCCTGTGCACGTGGGTGTTTTGCAGCTTCCCTGGCTCTGCCCACGAGATGCCAGCAGCAGTGCCTCCATCCCCAGCTTCTGACAACCAGGAACGTCTCCAGACCTTGCCGAACGTCCCGTGGGGGCACGATGCCCCCTGTGCGAGCATCGATGGTGTGAACGCCCTGTGTGGACTGTACAGCGTCACTGACATGCCAGGGCCTCTTGTCTTCTGCAAGAGCTTATGAAGTAATTCCCCAGGACCTGCAGGGCCCTGGCGGCTGGATGAGGTTGGGAGGGGCGTGGACCCCACCTGCTCAGGTCCAGCGCCCACCCAGCTGCCTCCCCGTGGGCGGAGCCTCTGTGCAGACTGTCCAGGGAGTGGAGTCACCGTGGTTACAGGTTATAGAGGGTCTGTCCTTGCTCTGCTTTTTCTAGCGTGTCCCTGTCCACACAGGTCTAGGGGTGTTGGGACCTAGTTTCTGAGCACAGAGATCTTAAGTCCCTGAGTCCTGGACTCGTGGTGACCCCAGCCAGGCCCCTTCATTTGTGGATCTCTTGTTGTCCACACCTGGGCCATGAGGGTTTGGAATGAAGACACCCACCCACAGATGCTCCAGGACAAAGGGGTCCGTCAGGAGACCGGTGTGCCTGTGCTTCACCCACTGCACCCAGGAGTAAGAGGGTGTCAAGAGGACCCCCGCCCCCGGGGCTGACCCCACGTTCCGGGAAGGAGGGTAGCCAGAGACATCTGGTCACGTTGGAGGTTTCTTTCCTGAACCGCTCCTTCTCTGTGTCAGAAACCACGTGTGCGCCCGACATCCACTGGGGCCGCGGGTGACCAAAACCTAGGCGCCCAGACCACCTCTCCTGAAAGGGAGCGATGCTTTCATCCCCGCGAGTCCCGGGGCCAAGGGTGGAGCCGCTTCTACAGGACATCACGGTGACATCGGGCTGGGAGCACCGTTCGAGTGACTCACAGCTGCGTTTGTTTCACTAGGAAAATTGAACCAGTTACTGCTTTCCAGAAGAGAGCGCGTGCTCTGCTCCCTTCCTGAGCTGGTGCTGGGGGATAGAGGCTGAGCCACCCGTGTCCGTGAGAGGGGAGGGCGGGTCTCTGCTCCTGAGATGTAGCCAGAGCCCCTGCTGCACTGTCCTGTTGGTGATGGGGGGCTGGGGGACACGGGTTGGAAGGGGGCCCCCCAAGTGCTCCTGGGCACCAGAGGGTCCTGTACGGAGGGTGGGGGGAGATGAATATCTCATGGTGTTGGAAAGCCGCGTCCCGCTCTCTCCAGGGCAGAGACCTTGGGGCAACACGGAATCAGGGATACCAGGACCTTTCCCCCACCGGGCACCAAGCTCTCCCTTCTCACGTAGAACCGAATGTCTCTTCCTGGTGGGATGTGCCTTCTGTCAGGAGAAGATGTGGTGGTGAAACAAAGGCTCACCTACTGGGAGTTTCACTTTGCCCAAAGGTCAGAGTTGAGTGTGGCCGCCATCTCCCCTTAGTTGCAGCGTTGGGGGTCCAGGATTTGTTCTCAGAAGGCTTGCTGCCTCCTCCATCCATCCCGGACCCCAAGCCTGCCGCCCCGTGGTCTCTGGGCTTCGCGAAGAGCAGCGTCACCCTGTCAGGCTCTAGGAGACGGGGCACCTCTGAACATCCTGAGAGCAAATGTCATGACTCTTCCCTCCAGCTCCCTGAGTGCAGATCCCACGGCTGGAGCACCCCAGCTTCTCGCTGCCAGCCCACAGCCCGAGCGCGCTTGGAATGTAGGTCTGAAAGGAAGGGGAAGTCCTGCGGGTCACCCACCATACTCTTCGCTTGGGACAGTGGCTTCCTTAGATTTGTCCCATTCCATGGCTTGACTGCAAAACTGGTGAGGTTTGAGGAGTTAAATACAAAGTGGGTTTTCCCCCCAGAGTGTGTGCTGTGCTTGGGGTCCTGCTTCCTAAGATGAGTGTGCAGAAAGGGGAGGGTCATCACTTTTCAGTCGAGACGGCTGGCAGACAGGACACCACAGGTGGCTGAGGTCATCAGCAGAGGTGGGTCGTGTTGACATCAGGCACCCCAATACCATGTGACAGGAGGGCTGTACCTCTGAAGTTCCTCCCAAGAACCCATCCCCCCAGTCTAACCATGAGAAAAACACCAGACAAATCCCAGTAGAGAGACAGCCTACAAACTGCCTGATCTGTCCTCCTGAAAACTGACAAGGTCATCGAAAGAAGGCAAGTCCGAGCATCCGTCACAGCCCGGAGGATCCCGAGGAGACGTGATGACTAATGTTACGTGGGATGCTGGAAGAGAGAACTGGTGAAACCCTAATACAGTATGGAATCTGGTTCATGATCACGGACCCGTGCTTTCCCTAAGTTTTGACAAACTCAGCATGGTGATGTGGGATGTTCACATCGAGGCATCTGGGAGAAGAGTACACAGGACCTCTCGGTGCCCTTGTGCAATTTTTCTATGAATCTGAAACTGCTCTAAAAAGAAAAGCTTATTTAAACAAACAAACCAACAGAAGTGGGGCGGGATCAAGAGGCTTCTGGACACAGGATCATGCTGAGGAGGGGCAGGTAGACTCAGCAGGGGCCCCAGGTGAAGGGATGCCCATGTCTGTAGGGGTTGATGATGTCCACCTAGGAACACGGACTCCCCCAGAGCCAGCTCTGTGCTGGAGGAAGCACATCTGTGTCGTCCCACCTGCGTCCTCGGAGTCATTTCAGGCTGTACCCTATCCATTATTGATCATAGATGCACGGTTCTTCTTAGAAGATGAGGAGACCTCAGTGCCACCTGCTCCAACCACCTCGTATGAGGCTGGGAACCTGGGGCTTGCGGAGTGGAAGCAACAAGCCCACGCTCAGGCCAACGTCAAACAGAATTGTTCCCACTGTGGCTTGTCCCCCGAACAAGCTGATGGCAAGCCCCAGAGAGACATCACGGGTGAGGGTCTTCCTCAGTCATCCAGTGCTGGGGTTGTACATGGGGTGCTTGTCACTGCTAGTGGCAGGGCTGGGACAGGCTGGCCACCTGTCGGATACCGCTCAGGTTCTGCCCCGTCCTGGAGATTCCGGGATGGCCTCTGGGCCGTGCAGACTCCTGCATAAACTTCTGGCCCAGCCCCAGTGCTCTGGCAAGCGGATGCCAGCTGCTTGCAGAAGGCAGCCCTGCAAACTCCTTGCTCGGAGAAAAGCGCACCCTTAAGTGGAAGGGATGTCTTTGTCTCCCTTAATTGACAGTGATTTTCTTCAGTGAAGAAAATATACAGAAGGTATCAAATTGAATCTCAATTTGCTGAATCTTATTAAGCTGTTCTTGGGGAAAAAGGATTTCAATAAAAGTTTAAAAGGGAGAGAAGCAAAAAGCCTGCCAACTAGAAAATAAAGTGGGATGGAGCAGTAGTTCCCAATTTGGGAGCAATCAGGTGGGGTGGGGGGTGGCTGGGAGCCTTTGTTCTTCATTTGAAAGTCTAGGCTGGGACGCTGCCGAGGGCGAGCCTTCCGGGGCCCGTCTGTCACAGGGTGTAGACGCGGCAGCCGGGCACTCCAGCAAGGATCGTGTGGACGAGTCTAAAGTCTCCACCGCATGTCCATTGCCGAGGCCGGCTGTGGCCCCAGCATCCTTTCTTTCCTCCCACCTGCCAGGGACAGGGAACGGAATTAGGACGCGATGCAATGTGCCCCAAGTCTGTCTACCCACTACCCCGGCACACATCCACTTCTTCAGATCTAAACTACATACCCTAAAATCCACGTCTTTGAAGTGTAGAGGTCAGTGTTTTTAATGTATTCACAAGGTTGTGCAACTGTCCCCACCGTTAATTCCGGAACACTCTTATCACCCCTAAAGGAGACCCTGTGACCATTAGCAGTCACTCCCTACCCCCCCGCCCCCAGCCCCCGGCAGCCACCAATCTACTTTCTATCCCGGTGGATCGACTGCTTCTGGGCATTTTTTGTAAACGGAATCGTACAGCCTGTAGCCTTTTGTGACTGGCTTCTTCGTGACGTTTTCAGGGTCCATCCACGTGGTAACGTATATCAGCACTTCTTTCCAAATAACGTTCCACTGTAGGGCTGGACCACCCTTCTTTACCCACTCATCAGCTGATGGACACGGAGATTGTTTCCAGTTTCCTCTGTTAGGAATAATGCTTCTGTGAACATTCGTGTATGCGTTTCGGCACCCAAGAGTGGAATTTCTGGGTCCACGTTGAGGAACTTCCAAACTGTTTGATGGCTGCACCGTTTCACATTCCCACCAACGACGCCCGAGACTTGCAGTCTTCCCACATCCTCGCCAGCACTCGGAATTGTCCCTCTGTTTGCTTGTAGCCATCCTCGTGGGGCTGAAGCGGTGGCACGTTCGTAAGGCGTCTGTGGATGCCCCAGGGTTTTGGGGAAGCCGGCCGCACTCGGCCTGCGCCATGGCCTGGCCCCCTTGGCGTGTTACCCGCTGGCTCTGATGGTTAGTGGCTCTGAGGGCCTCCCCTGCAGATGTGTGGGGTCCTCTGCCATCTTGAAAAATGGCTGATGGCACTGTGGATGCCTCCCTGGGTGAGAGGATCTGTGAGTGGTCCTCCAAGAACCTCTTAACCGTGAAATGAGTGTGGAGTTGGGGGCTTCCCAGCCCTGTGCTTAGCAGTGTCAGAGGGACACTGCAGAGTGTTCCTGGGGTCCTGCCTGGTTTCAGGACTAGCTGGAGGGATGAGGACAGAGGTCACTGGCTGCCCCTCACACGGTCCTCGCAGATGTGTCTGAATCCTCTCACACCAAGATGCGTCTTCACCCCAGGGGGTCCCACACAGGAGTCCAGGAAGGTCCAGGTTGCGCACAGAGGCAGCAGGCCTGGTGACAGAGCAGAAGGTTTGGGGCCTTTGGCCCCTGTAGAGAGACCAATGATGGGTCCCCTGCAGGCCCTGGAATCGGTCCCTGACCTCCCTATGGGAGGGTCTCTCTCTGCTCCCCCGCCCAGGCCCCGCATTTCCTGGCTCCTGGGTGTGGGTGGAGCCTGTGTCCTGACCTGTTCACCTGCCTCTGTATTCCCCTCTGTGAACAAATCTACCCGTTCAAAAGGAAAGAAAATGGACTTGAAGAGGAAAAACAAATCTAGCTCTCCCCACTGTTGCCACGGGTTGGCTTCTCTGCATAACAGCTGGGGGGCGTGGAAAGAGAAGGGTTTCCATGGTAACCAATTACAGCTCACGATTGGTGGAAAATGGCAGAAATACCCTGCATGTGAAGTTGTGTGGGGCGGGCAGGCACAGGCCCTGTTGTAATTTCCTGGGGCGATGCCGCTCCAGGTGGTGGTGGCGGCGGCGGCAGGCAGGTGTGTGTGTGACTACCGTTCACTCAGCCTGCCTGGCAGAGCCTCGTACTACCTGGTGGAGTCCAGTAATGCCTGTTGGGGCCTGGTGAGGCCTGATGTGACTGTGGTACCTGGGAGTGCCTGGTGAGGCCTGGTGAAGTCTGCAGGTACCTGGGGAGGCCTGAGGGTTCCTGGTAGTACCTGGTGGAGCCTAGTGGTGACTGGTGGGGTATGGGGGGACCTGGTGAGGTGGTGGGGTATAGGGAGACCTGTGGTGCCCTGTGAAGCCTGGGGGTACATGGTGAGGCCTGGGGGTGCCTGTTGAGGCCTAGTGGTACCGGGCGGGGGGGCCTGGTGAGGTCTGGTGGTGCCTAGTGGGACCTGTTCCTACCTGGTGAAACCTGATAATACCTGGTGAGGTCTGGGGGTTCCTGGTAGTACCTGGTGGGGTCTGGTGGGAGCTGGTTAGGCCTGGTGAGGTGGTGGGACCTGGTGAAGCCTGGGAGGACACGGTGAGGCATGGGGGTGCCTAGTGGGACCTGTTCCTACCTGGTGAAACCTGATAATACCTGGTGAGGTCTGGGGGTTCCTGGCAGTAACTGGTGGGGTCTGGTGGGATCTGGTTAGGCCTGGTGAGGTGGTGGGACCTGGTGGGAACTGGTGAAGCCTAGGAGGACACGGTGAGGCATGGGGGTGCCTAGGGGGGCATGGTGAAACCTGGTGAGGCGTGGGGGTGCTCAGCAGTGCCTTGTGGTACCTGCTGGTGACCAGTGGTGCCCTCCAGGCCGAGGCACCACACCTGTTGGAAGCAGCATCTCATTTCCCTGAGGGCTGGACTCGCGTGCAAATGCATAGAGAGGTGGGAGAACTTGAGCTTCTAAAGCATCCCCCTCCCTGGGCCACCTGTGGCCACAGAGGAGCCGCCCTTGGTGTGCACCTGGGGGCACCTCGCGCTGACCTGAATCTCCGTGTGCAGCGAGGCTGGCCCGGACCCTGCAGCACGCAGGGCTGGCCGTGCAGAGACCGCACGCCGGCAGCCTCTTGGCGCGGACGCATTAGCATAATGAGCAGTTCCTAATTTCTGCAGCCAAGCACTTGCGTTCTGATTGAAAAACTGGGGCCTTATTATTTGAGGATGTGTCCTTTTCGGCAATTAGCGCTCATTAATACAAGTTTCTTCCTTTCAACATGCTGGGGGGACAGCACGTTCCTAAGTGTCAGTGAGGGAAAAGTCAGCCCCAGGCACGTGGACACACTCACACAGACACGGACTGATTCAGTCCCTTTTAAAGTCACGTGACACCCTTGGAAGAAAACCTGCCAAACTCCGCTTCCCCAGGCCTGGTTCTACAGTGTTTCTGGGCTGACGACTCAGTGCAACACACATGCTCTCCCACCCCCACCCGCGACCATCCCTGAGCTCTGGCTTCGTGTCAATTTCTAGACGTGGCCTTGCTGACGAGCTCTGGCTTTGAAGGGCGCCTGTCCCAGGTCCTCAGTTACCTAAGCCGGTGGCAGGGCGCGGGGCCCGGGTCCCCCCCCCACAACGTGCACTGCATCCTCCCCTGGCTCTATCCTTGCCAGGCCCGGGGCGCGCTCAGCCTCGCTGCCCTCGCCAGGCCGTGCGGGTGTGCCCTCCCCAGCCTCCCTGTGCTGAGGAGGTAGAGGACAGGGTTCCCAAGGGCACCTGCACGGGAGAAAAGTATCGGCAGAACGAGCACTTGGGCAGAGTGGGCGCCCTGATGGACTCTCAGCTTCCCCGCAGCATGTCTTTTCCTGAGCGAGATCCAGAGGAGGGCACAGACCAGCAGCTTTCCCCGTGTATGTGTAACGGCATCTGAGGCCACGAGCCTGCTTTCAAATCGGCACATTCAACTGAGATACGAGGCGGCAGAGGGTGGGGCTGGCAGAGCGCGGGACCTGGCCCGGAGCAGTAGATGCTGGGACCCTGCTCCACATGAAGCCCCACAGGCTGAAACCCCTGTCCCTCCAGACCTCAGGACTGCAGGCTGCAGGCTAGGCATCACCCACCTCGGACCGCGAACGTCTGTGACCTGGAGGGAAGTGCCCGGGCCTTGGACCCAGGGTGTGGACCACGTTCCAGCCTGCCCGGGCCTTGGACCCCGGGTGTGGACCACATCCCAGCCCTGCCGTTCCCTCCCCTCTTGGCGCCTCTGTTTTATTAAGGGTCAGAGCAAAGCGGGGATGGAAGGCCCGTGAGGTCATCTCTTCAGCTGACAGACGTGGGCTTTGGAGACTCGGTTTCCCTCCTGTAAGCGGACGCTTTGTCCTCAGCCGGCCACGTGCAGGCAAGCTCCTTGGAGGTGAAGCCGGGTCCTGAGCACGTGTGGTTCGGCCTGTGCTGCTAAGATGCTAACAGACCGCGCTCGAGTCGGCCTTTGAAGTGAACTAACGAAGGGTTTCATTCCCCTTTGGAAGCTGGGATTAGCGCTCATTACAAGAAGAGCATTTCCTCGTCCTGGTGGGGGGTGGAGAGCGCCCCCCAGGCAGAGGCCCCCCCACTGATGCTTTTCTCTCTCTCCCACGCAGTTCCATGTTCATCCGCTGGCCCGGCTGCTCTCTAGGAAGCCATGCTTGGATCCTTATAGCCATGTTTCAGCTCGCCCTGGATCTGCCCGCGTGTGAGTCCCTGGGCCCGGGCCCCGAGTTCCGGCTGCTGCCCCGGCTGCCCCACCGGCCGCCCCGCTTGTGGAGTTTTAAGAGCGGACAGCCCGCCCGGGTCCCAGCGCCCGCGTGGAGCCCCCGGCCGCCCCGCTTGGAGCGTGGTCACAGTCACGGGCAGATGCTGAGTCCCCGGGCCCGACGGGCGCACAGACCCAGGGACCAGGTGGCCGCTCTGGGGCCCAAAGGGGGGCTGGCCAAGCCCCCAGCTGCTGCCAAATCCAGCCCTTCCCTGGGCCCCTCCTCCTCTGCGGGGGGCAGTGGAGCTCCCACGGACCAGCAGGCCCTCCTGCGGCGGGGGAAGAGGCACCTGCAGGGGCCCGCCTTCAACAGCTTTGACTTCCAAGGCAGCAGGCCCACCACGGAGACGGAGTTCATTGCCTGGGGGCCCACGGGGGAGGAGGAGGCCCCGGAATCCAATACATTTCCAGGCGTTTATGGCCCCACCACGGTCTCCATCTTCCAAACACGGAAGACAGCTGTGGCCACTGCCACCGCCACCGCCACCACGGCCACCTCCGTGACACTGCAGACTCAGGGGCTCACGGAGCCCCTGGACCCCAGGAGTGGGAAACCGGTTGGGGTAAGCACAACGGAGCCTTCCACCAGCCCCAGCAGAGACAGTGGCAAAGTCAGCAAGCCCCCACGGGTTCTGGGGGAGACCTCAGGTACGCCCACCTCTTTTCTGGTTGGTGCTGGGTCGGGGGGATATTTTGGGGGGGGTGTGGCTTAGGAGGGATGCTGAGCTGTGCCTGGGTGATGCCGTTTTGTGAGACTCTTCATTTCCCAGCAGGGAACCTGAAGCCATAGCCCCTCACGGGAAGATGGGGCGCTGTGAACTTGCACGTGTATATGTCCTGACAAATCTGGGCTGTGCTCTGCAAGGAAGGGCCAGGCTCTTCTAGCTGCTGGAAGGGAGCAGGGAGAGGGTCTCTCCCTAGAGGTGGCCCTGAAGTGGGCACTGTACCCACCCTGCCCGTGTAGGGGTGTCTGAGCCCCACCGGACACAGGGAAACATCTTCCTGAATGGCCGAACTTCAGCTCCTGGGCCAGCCTGGGAGTTAGGCGTGGGCACATCTGCTGGTAGAGACAGGGTATGCGGTGTCTTCAAAAACCCTCAAGGGTATGGCCCTAAGGAGGGGCAGCTGTCAGACTGGCCTAGAATTAGCAATTACCTTAAACAGCAGGAGAGCCGGAGGCCGTGTAGCGGGAGGAGCCTCCTGTGGTGTTAGCTGAGGCTTTGCGCACTGACTCAGGTGGGGGGTGTCTTGTCCCTGAAGATGGGTTAGGAGGTGTTTGGAGGATGGAGATCTGACAGATGGCTTTGGTTCTCCTGCCCGTGTTATTCTAGGTGTGTGTAGACAACTAGCATTTCTTGGCTTTGGAATATCTTGCTGCAACGTCGTTTTGTTGTTCCTTCTCCTCCTGTAGCTCCTCCAATTGCTTCGAAAGGAGTAGCCCTTGAAAATCTCCCAGGCCAAAGCTTGTCCCTTCGCTGGTAGGCCCCCTGCATGTACCCAGCTTCAGGCCGGCTAGGGGACAGCCAGAATCCTGGACCCCCATGTTCCCACCCACTGCCAGCATCCTTGGCTTCTGTGAACGAGCCATAGCCCCATGCCCCGCCATGACTCCCAGGTTTACAGATTGTGTCCGTGCCTGCACATCCCAGACTAGCAGCAGCATCTGCTGACTTGCAAAACAGGCTGCAAGTTCCAGGACATGAGCCCAAAGGGGGGGGGGCACCATGCAGCCTCCTCCACCCCCGGCTTGCTTCTCCACTTCCTCAGGGTTTGGACCTGACACGGATCCTCTACAGAACCCGGAGGACAGAGAGAACTGCTCGTCAGGGTCCCTCCGCAGCCAGGTTGCCATGCTGTCCCTTGCACTCCGTGTGCGCACCACATTCTGTATCCCGGCCGACAGGCAGGGTATGGTCAGTAGTTGGACAGGTTTCCAGGGAGTGGGTGGCCTTTGTTCCATGACCTACTTCCTTCCTTCACCTGGATAAGAGAACTGCGGTTTTTTATTCTGCGTGATTCTTCCCTTGAGAGCAACATATCTGTGGAAGCAAAGCCAAGCTCCACCTCAACGCCAGGGGCCGGGGGCCGGGCTGGAGGGACGGAGGCTGTGAGCTCGGGGGTGTCACGGGAGAGGGTCTGCGGGGCTGTGCCTCAGCTGTCTTCCACATAGCCCCCTTCTGGGGTCTAGAGACACACAGACCCTGCCATTCATCTTCTCCGTGCCAGGCGCCCAAGAGCAGCTCACAAAGCATTCGTTTTTACCTCGATAAACTCGCAAGCCATCATCATAATAGAATCTAGTGGTGCGTTCATTTATTGTCATCTCCTC
Source organism: Delphinus delphis (assembly GCF_949987515.2). Classification (NCBI taxonomy): domain Eukaryota; kingdom Metazoa; phylum Chordata; class Mammalia; order Artiodactyla; family Delphinidae; genus Delphinus; species Delphinus delphis. The sequence continues at coordinate 3,000,043 of NC_082683.1, forward strand.
TGCCTACGTCACTTACTATATAGACATGGATGAGAAAACGAGTTCCCATTTCTTCCAAATTACATTTGTCATTACTAACGTTAAATGCCCGGGATAGCATTAGAAGGCTTAGCAAATTAATTCATAGTACATTGGATATTGCTAACCCAGCTTGACAGATGCTTATCTGGGAAAAGATTTATGGTTCTCCATGATATAATCTGCTGCTAGATTAATTTGTTTAGCACAACAAACTTAAAAGGGGGAAAGTATGTGTGTTTGTTTCTAATGCAGAGAAATGTTCATTCTGGGAAGTGATGCTGGATGCTGAGTAGGGGCAGCCAGTGGTCCTCAGCTTCGAGTTCAAGGCAGGGAAAGAGAGGAAATGCTGATTCCCCTAACCGGGCTCATCAAAGCTCAGCGGGTCCTACATAAGTGATCCAAGCCCCAGGGCATTGAGAGCCCAGGCTGGGGTCCTGCAGATCCCCTAGTTAGCAGATGTAGACCTAGGCCCCCCAACTCGGAGTATGACTACTACTCACCCTTCTCCGACAGGATTTAAGGCAGCAAGGGTGGTCTTGGGGATCCCAGAGCTGTGGTCTGGGGGGCCTTGCGCACCACGGTGAGCGGTACGTGCTTCCAGGCTGCAGATCTGCATGTGAATCTGGGCTCTGCTGCATGTAGCTGGCTGACCCTGGGAAAGTTCTCTTCTCTGTTGGCTACATTTTCTTCATTTATGAAAGTTTAGAAATATCTCTCCTAAATGGTTGCTGTGAAGTCTCAGTAAATCAACCCCAAGTACAAAACACGGTGTCTGGCAACTAAGAATCCTCTGTCCGCGCCAGATGTTTTTATACCCAGCAAGAGTGACTCTGAGGAGAGGGTTACAGGCGTCAAGGACAAACAGGCCCAGATTTGCCCACTCACAGCTGGGGGGTGCCCCAAAGTCTGGAATGAAGGCTTTAGGAAGTGATATGAAGAATTTGATAAGTCAATTCTGTGGTCAAAAGAAGTGTCTTTGGAATCAGGTTTGGGAAGTTGTTTTATTTTTGCTTCTGTAGAGAAACGTTTAGAAGGGGAATGTCTAAACATTCCTGTCTGTCCATAGCACAGGCATTGGTGGGTGTAGAAAGGGCAGGTGGCTGGTGATTTGGGGCACTCTGAAATCTGTCAGGAGCTAACATTATATGGAAAAGCTGCTGGAATTGCCTAAGGGCCCACTTGACGTGGAGCAGGAGTCACGCTCCACGTACAGCGGTTGGGAAATCTCTCCTAGTTTTAGTGTGGTAGTTGAGAGTGCCACAGCCTGCCTGCCAATTCCTAACTTCATTTGTATTAGCTGCGTGAACTGGGGCAGCTTCCTTCTTATCTCTGTGCCTCAGTGGGAATTACAGAATTAAAAATCTCATAATGTTGTAAAGATTCAGTGAGATAGTACATACCAGGTGCTCAGTGCCTGGCACATCATAGTTCCCCAGGACATGTTTGCTGCTGCTGATACGATAATGATGATGGTGGTGGTGATGATGATAGAGATGATGATGATGATGATGGAAATAATGGTGGTGATGGTGATGGTGGTGATGTTGGAGATGATGGTGCTGGTGGTGATGATGAAAGTGGTGATGATGTTGATGATGCTGGTGATGGTGATGATGATGCTGGTGATGGTGATGATGCTGGTGATGGTGATGATGATGGTGATGATGCTGGTGATGGTGATGATGACGGTTTTGATGGAGATGGTGTAGACGGTGGTAATTACGATGATGGAGATGATGGTGCTGGTGGTACTGGTGATGGTGATGACAATGATGATTATTGTCCTTGTGATGATTTGCTGTCACGGGCTTACTGCTCCGTGGTGACGTCATTTGATGAGGTCCCACACTCTCACCCCTGGCCTTGGTGCTCTGAGCGGAGGTGTAGTTGACGCTTAGCCAGGAACTGCTTGGGGTGGAAAGTCACCCGGCTCAGGTTCACCAAGGCACTGAGCTGCAGCCTCACACGGTGCTGGCAGAGGCAGGGCGTCAGACGGTCAGCACTTCACCTGAGGTCTGGAAAAGAGGGCTCACCACAGTGGAGCGCTGCTCTCCAGTGACAGCTCTCTTGCTGGTCGTATTCTGAGTCTGGAATTACAGTGTCTCCCAGGAGAAAAACGGAAAAACGGAAAGTCATTTCCTGGGCTTTAATCTTAAACCTCATCAAGGGAGCTGTGGGCAGTTTAAGCCAGCCGGTTTCAGTCCCCGCGTTTGCCCCCTGCGGGATCTCCTGGGCATTTGACCTGCAGTTAGCGCTCAGTAAAGATTTTCCAGACCTGACGTTCCTCCACCCTGTCTGCTGGCCCCCGGCTCCTGCCTGCACAGACACATCTGACGCTTTCCCCACCTGCCTGTGTTCACAACTCCGGGAAGGTGCACTGCCCAGGAGGGCCCAGGTCCCCATTGTCATTCGAGATGTGTCCCCATCTGGATCAGTCACAGATCTGTGACACCCAGCAGCTCAAGGATGCGATGGCTCAGATGTCCTCCCAGTTCTGTCTGGTAATTTTTACACTGGAATCCACTCACGCATTTCCAAGGATGATTTCCAGGTTCCTTTGTCCTTGTCACCAGGGGGCCTTCAGTGTCCTCTTGGTGGGACGGGCTGGTGTCGTCTTCTCTCACCCTGCTGGTCAGATGACCTGAACTGGAAGCGGGGAGACCTTGGGATCAAGTCCCATGGTGATGGAGTAGTTTCTAAATGCCGGGATCGGAGGGGAAGGGAGAGAGAAGCAGACGTAACGGAGAGAGACACGTTCCTCCCCTTCTGTTTAAAGCTGCGGTGGCGGTTTAAATGCTGAGCCCCTTTTAATTAACTTGCTGGGTGTTTGCTGCCAGGGAAATGAATCCGTCCTTAATTTAAAGATATTTGAAGCAATGACTCACGAACTTCACAATTTCGAGTGGCTTAATTGGGACAAGAGCATCAACGAACAAGTGAGCTTGTGGAGCTTTTCCTCAACATCCTAAACTCGCAGACGGCGAGGCTGGTCTTCAGGGTCTTCACCGGGACTTCCCGTATGGGTGCGGTGTGGCTTGTGCCAGCTCTGGTTCTGGAGGGTGACCCGTGCTGGCCACAGGCGGGATCGTGTGTGTCCGCTGATGGCGCCGGGACCTGTCCAGCCTCCCTGAGCGCTCCCCTGCCTTTGCTGAGCAAAGCTGTGTTCACACCAAGTGGATAAATGGGCTGACTCATTAAAGCCGGCCTCGGGTTCTCCTGGAGACGACTCCATCACCGGCTTCCTTTTATTCCCTTCACATGCTTCCTGCTCCAACTTACTGCATTTAGTGCTTCTTAAGCTCTTTGTTTCCCTCCGGGCCTCATTCCCCTTCTAAGAGCACTTCGGGATCGGGAAGTTTCTTTAATTCTTATCCCAAACCATGGTGGCCGTCCTCCTGTGCTTTCTACCTGTGAGCGGTGACCCTCCACCCACCCTGGGCTGTTGTCCTCCCCAGGCCCTTGGAAGATGCCGGAAGAGACCTGAATTGATGCCTCCTCAATCTGGAAACCAGTGTCCTCTAAGGGTGCCGGTGGGGCTGCCAGTGATCCAGGGCCTGGGAGGCTGCAGGAGACATACCCCTGCAGGATGCCTCTCCCCTCCACGGGAACCGCATTCACAGATGCTTTTGATATACGGTGGTATATGGTTTCATCCACTCACAGGGAATGATTTTAAGTGTTGAAATTAAATATTAGACAGAACATCATTTTTAGAATTTTTATTTGACTCTGTTAAGAGAACTGGTCTCAGAGTTTCTGGCTTCTGATCGATTGCACAGCAAACCATCCACTCCTTAGTTGACATTAAATGCTGCACCTTGGGGCGGGGAGGGGCCAGGGGATGGAAAACCCATCCCTGTGCCCTCTTTACAAGGAGCTTAAAAATCTCTTTGGGAAAGCCAGACAGGGAAGGGCACAATAGACAGATGACAGTTAAGGGCGTGAGAGGAAGTGTCACAAACACCACGTAGGCCATAATAGCTCAGGTGTTATTCTGGAAACACAGATGGGGGAGGAGGGGCGAACGAGGAGAGTCCTGATGGACGGGGAGGGTGAACAGGGGCAGAGGCCAGGGAGGCCAGCGCTGCTGGAAGCCCAGAGGCCTGCCTGGTAGAGGGAGCCCGGGGGGGTGACCCCGGGACTGTGTTCTCACCTCTAGAACAGGATCTGGAAGAGAAAACCCTTGGGGTCCCTGGTCCAGCTCTGAACTGATACAGCAACGTGAGAGGCACGTGTCCTTCTGCCGAGCACCAGAAGAACGGCCTTGGTGCTGTTTCCCTCCTGTTTTGTCATCAGTGAAAGGAGAGCCCTGGAGAGCTTTGGCATTCCCTGCTTACAGCGTCAACAGCCTGCCTGCCAGCCGGGGGGCCAGGCAGTGGGCCCAGCAGTTCCCGGGCGCAGGCAGGCTCTGGGGTCATCAGGGTGGTTGCTGGCAATGGGGTTTCAGAGCCTCTGTTTGGGGTGAGACGTCACCCGTTCTGTCCCCCGCCCCTGCCCAGGAGTGGTCCTGGGTTACAGTGACTAACGTGAAAGGGCCCAAGTGATTATACCTGAGGAAGAAACAGTGCCATCACCTCTGCAGCAGGTAGGTTCTCAGTGAAGGTCAGGGCTCCCCAGAGCTCCCTGCCCAGTTCCGGAGACTCAGCCCCGCCTGCCGGGTGATGGACGTGCCACACGGTCAGATGGGAAGAAAGACCAGACCTCTGGTCTTTGCTTTCGATGGGGCTCAGCGACTCTCTGCCCTGAAGTCTGTGGTTAGGAGGTGAGGATCAGTGATAATAGAGGATGCGGCTTCCCTTTCCAGAAGTTTCCTTTGGCAGCAGGGATGCCGAGTCTGTCTGGGGAGCTGTGTGGGGGACAAAGCTGGGGCTGGTGGGGAGAGCCCCTGCCTTGACGGGACCTGCCCCAGGCCCTGGAGGCCCACCTGCGGGCCAGTGGCATGTCCTCGACTATGCACGTGGCCTCGGGGAGTCCCGGCTTCCCTGCCTGCACAACTGGGAAATGCTTTCCACCTCGCGAGGCCGTCCTGAGACTTGACCGTGTCGACCCCGGTGGAGCGCGGAGCTTGCGGCAGTGCCGGGGCAGAGCTGATGATGGAGTCCACCTCCTCTTGTGGCTACCTTGGGGGTCGGAATGGTGCCAGCGCTGGGAACGTGCTACTTCTTTTGTGTCCTTCAAATGCTCCCCGAAGGTATTAGGATGAGGATGTGCGGGCACCCAGCCAGAATTGTTCTAGCTCTTCTGTGACCCTTCTCTGCCCTGGAAGGATTTCAGCAATCAGACCTACCCCGGAGACCCAGCAGAACCCCCTAAGGAGCCACATCGGCAGCCCCGTGTGTGTTTTGGGGGGCGTCACACCAAGGGGAGGTCATGAGCTGGAGCATCCTTTGCACGAGGACAGCCTGCTTCTCTCCAGACCCTCCTGGAACACAACCCTCCCCCAATAAGTAGCCCAGGAAGGACTTGCCATGCTCCCAGCTCGGCTTCACTCTCCACGTTCTCAAAACTGGCCTGGGGGGCAGGGGGTGGTGCTGATGCTGAGGGAGGCTCAGCCATCGGGAGTCGGGGGGCAGGTGGACCCCCACCCAGCTCTCCTCATCCCCAGGCCAGGGCCCTTTCCATGACTCCGGGGGGACCCTCCCCACCACACACCCCTGTTGCCTGAAGCTTCAGGACATCCTGAGTGAGGTGGGGACAGGGGTCCTAAGTCCGAGAGGAAGCCGATTGTCTTATTTGCTTGCACTGTCTGGGCCATGTGTGAGGTCCAGTGATGAAAGAACCTTCCCTGTCCTCTTGGGCCTTCAAGAAGCTCCCGGAGCGGGGGGTCTCCACCAGCAAAGCCTAGGCCGGGGGCATGGAAGGGTCAGATGTGAAAACACGGTGTGCTTTCACACGCTGCCCAGAAAGGCCAGCAGCTAGGGCCCTGGCCAGGACTCCACGGGTGTGTCCTTGGGCCGAGGGCACAGCCCCTGAGAGACGCACACCTGGGTCTTCTCCTCTATCCCCCATCAGCATGAAGGAGGGCACCGGCATCCTCTGTGGGGACGGGGCGGGAGGGGCCACCCCGGAGGACAGAGGCAGCTGGAGAAAGCTGGGCTGGGAGGGGCGTGCCAGAGAGCAGGAGAAGGCCGGGGCTCTAGGGCAGGCCCCCTGACCATCCAGACGCGCGGCCCGAGTTCCGAATACACATCTGCAAATGCTCCCTTAACTCACTTCCAACGCGCCTACCTTTTCATGGAAAATACAGCCGCCGAAAGCAGGGGTTCTAAACGCTCGAGTGGTGCCCTGCGTGTGATTTAGAGGCACCACAGAGGAAGGTTACTTACGATAAAGGCTGGTCTGTGCACATCTTCACTGGGAAGCGTAAGGAGGTGGTCAAAGGCACCCTCTCCTCCCCCGCCCTGGGGCATCACCAGGAACATGATGCCAACACGAGCTGAGACAGGTGTCTTCTGGGCCTTGAGGGCACGTGACTTTCTGAAATGGTGAGCCGCTCTCTGCAACCTTGGGGACAAAAATAATACAGCTTCCTTTTGATGTGCGTGGTGGTTGCATTCTGGGAAACTTCGGTGCTCCTTAAAATCATGTAAAGAATACTCTGGGTCTGTACGTGGAGGCGAAGGAGGGTCTCCGGGCTCAGAGCATTCAGAACGTGCCTGAATGTGTGGCAGGACGTTCGCAGTCACACAGGACAGAGGGCCGTCTCGGGGAGCACGTCTGTCCCCCGCACTGCGGGGCGGGTGACATCACAGCGTTACTCAGCTGATGCCAGTCATCGTGACAACCAAATGTGTCCCCACATTCCAAGAGGCCCCTGCCCCCCGAGAATCCCGGCTGCAGTCCTAGGCCTCCCTGGGCCTCGCCCTCACCTGCGTGCCGCACACAGAAGCCGCCTTCTGTGTGTGAGTGTCCTGGGGCTACAGCAACAAAGCACCCCAAACTGGGGGGCTTAAAACCACAGAAGGTCATTCTCTCCCAGTTCCAGAGGCCAGAGGACCAAAATGAAGGTGTGGGCGGGGCTGGGCTCCCTCCACAGGCTGTAGGAGAGCATCCTTCCTGCCTCTTCCAGCTGCTGGGCACTCCGGTGTCCTTGGCTTGTTGCCGCATCCCTCTAATCTCGGCCTTGTCCTCAGATGGCTTATTCCTTCTGTGTCTGTGTCTCTCCTTATAAGGACACCCGTCATTGTATTTAGGGTCCACCCTGATAATCCAGGATAGTCTCCTATTGAGACCCTTAATGTAATTACATCTGCAAAGGTCCTTTTTCTAAATAAGGTCATATTGACAGGTTCCAGGGATTAGGACATGGCTATCTTTGAGGGGGGGGTCTGCCATTGAACCCACTACAATGGGAGGAGCTTTCATTAGCTCTGACTGGGGTTGGCAGTGCCTGGGGATTTTCTCCTGCAAAGGCAGGGAAAATTGCAGATTTTTTCATCTGCCCCCAGTCCTGGCATTGCTGGAGAGGTAGGCAGGCCTGCGGGGGGAGAGCATTAGCCCAACCCTCACTGACCCTCCCCCACGAGGCCAGAGCTGCCCAGAGGCCCTGGGAGCCACTGGGGCTTGGAGCAAGTTTCCTTTTGTATAATCTGAGCTTCACAGACAAGTCAGAGATCAAAATGCTTGAGGTCCCAGTGGCCTCATCCCTGTAGATCATCATTCACTCACTTGTTCATTCAGTTCAAGTGTTTACTGAGCACCTACTATGTTCCAGGCTCTGCAGTGACATCAGAAGACAGCACACACACGGTCTTTGTCCCCTCCAGGGGCAGCAGACAGACACATGTAAAAACACAAATAAGGAAACCCCATGTACGAACGTGTGCGAGGAGGATGCACATGAGGTGGGTGGGTGAGTGTGGCCGGGGAGGCAGGCCTCCCCACCCAAGGACCCGAATGATGAGAAGGAGGGAATGGCGGGGAAATGGAAGGTGTAGGCAAAGGAAACCGTGTGATGTGATGAGTGACAGAAGGGCTCCGGTGTGCGGGTCATACGAATTGGAGTCGGGGAGGTCAGAGTGGTGGCTGGGGCAAGGTTGCGAGGTGCTTGGGGGCGACCGTAAGGGCTCTGGGTTTTATCCTGAGTGTAGTGGGGTGAACAGAGTGCCGTAGTCCCTCAGAAGCTCCTGGAGGGCAACCGTAGGGGAAGGACAGGAGTGCGGGTGATGGAGGCAGCCCAGTGGAGAGGGGAGGCTGGCGGTGGGTGGACTTACTGAAGAATCGGACGGGGAAGTGAAGAGAGAGAACAACCTGGAAGGCCTCCAAGTGTTGGGTCTGATCAACTCGTGTCTTCAACTGAAAGTGGTGCCTGTGACTGAGACGGGGCAGCGTGGGCGGGCACAGATTGGAAGAGAATGTCGGCCGCTTTAGCCGTGTCGAGGTCAATCTGCCGTGTGTGCTGTCCGGGTGGGGACGTCTGCGGATTTCTGGGCTTGTGAGTTTGCAGCTGGGGAAGGTCTGGCCTGGGGCGGAGACTCAAAGCCCTCTGATGTCCGGGTGTGGGGGGTCGGGATCACCTGGAGGGAGTGTGGATCGCGTGAGACGGGGATGGACACAGGGCCCTGGGGAGTCCAGGAAGTGTGAGGAAGAGGAGGAGGTGGGGGGGAGGGGGGCAGGACGGTGGTAAGTGGAAGCCTGGAGGCGGGGAGAGGGAGGAGGAAGGGGGAGGGGAGGGAGGAGGAAGGGGGAGGGGGAGGGAGGAGGAAGGGGGAGGGGGAGGGAGGAGGAAGGGGGAGGGAGGAGGAAGGGGGAGGGGGGAGGGAGGAGGGAGAGAAGGAGAGAGAGGGAGAGGAGAATGTGGTCCAGTGTCAGAGCTCCTGGGAGGCCAGGGAGGTGAGAACCAAGGGAGCGTCACCCTTGTCCTGTGTCAGGGGTGGACTGCTGGAGGCTTGGTGAGAAGATGCCCCGGTGGAGCGGATGGGGGCGGGCGGTGAACAAGCAGAGGCGGAGGGTGGAGCTGGAGACTTTGTGCAGTCCGGGCTGCGAGGGAAGGGGGAGAGCGGAGGGGAGAGGACCACAGAGGTGACGCAGGACTTTGCTGTCTTGTTTTGCTGTTTGTGATGAGGGAGCGTTCGGGCATACTGCCTGCCCGCGCGAATGGTCCGGCAGAGAATGAAAACTCACGGTGGGGAGAGAACAGAGATACTGTGGAGGCAAAGTCCTTAAAGGACGAGGGGCTGGCCTTGGTGGCTGGAGGCCAACGTCTGTGCTCAGTGGAGAGGGCGGATGAGTTGGACTTCGGTAGACAGAGCGGAGGTGATGAGGGGAAGGCAGGTCTAGGAAGCCCTGCTTTCCCCAATGATGGACACCCCCCCTTTTAACTTGAGAACCTGAGCCAGCGCGAGTGGGAAGTGGCCCTGAGGGGCGTGAAGAGGAGGCTCTGCCCCCTCAGGCGTGGACAGACGGTGGGCAGGTGCACACAGAGATCAGCCCGGATGGAGGTGGGGCACGTGAGCTGGTGGGAGGGAGGTGTCTGGAGGGTAGGAGATGTGGGCCCGAGCCTTCCAGGGGCAAGTGCGGAGGCCGCGTGGCAGGAGTGAGGCTGAGTGTGGGAAGAGCAGAAGCGGGGCAGAGGGCTGGAGCCCGTGCAGGGAGGTGGGGAGGATGTGGGAGTCCTGGTCAAGAGCAGGTTTGGAGCAGGTTTCTCTAAGTTCCAACAGCAGCCACGGGAGAACTACCCCCACATGTGCAAGCCAGCTTCTGTCCACACTGACATTGGCAATGACCCGGACCCCACCTGTGGCCCCTCACCTGGTGAGGTAACCTCTGTGTCCTCACCTGGTTAGGTTGCAGGTCAGCAGACGTGGAAGAGTACATCCCAGCTGCCACCCCGTACCAACTCCTGCATCCCCTCTACCAGGGCCTTGCAGCCTCCACCTGCCCAGTCAAACCGGTTCTTGGGAAAACATCACCAAGTTCACAGAACATCCCGGGCTCTTTCTGCTGCCTTCCACCTCGAAGCCCATGAAAACGTCAGCCCCTTCCAGGCGTAAGGGTCAGTTTCTCCTCCGTGAGAGTCTTGCCCGAGGCTGGAGGCCCTGCCAGCCCCAGAACGGCCATCTGGAGTGCACCTTTTAGCAGTCTTCTCTAATCCACACCAGGACTGGCCCTGCTCCTGGCTGAGACTCAGACCCAGACTCAGAAACGAGTCCCTCACTCTTCCCTCTGAGGCCCAGGCTTTATGGGAAATCACATTCTGTCCCCGTACTTAGGTGGACATTCAGGGTGTGTGGACCCCAGGCCCAGGGCTGGGGCTGCATTCAAAACAGTGGTCAGTGGTCAGCTGCCTGCTTGGCAAGACTGGGGCGCACTTCTGGCCAGTGGACGGCTGACACATCCATGGATATCAGACTGGGCACTGTTTCCAGAGGCTCAGGAGCCAGTGAGCCGTCGAGGGCGGCCAGATGCAAGGCCAGCAGCATCTCAGCTCCTCTGGTTTCTCGGCAGGCAGCTGAGGACGGGCTGGTGCCTCCAGTCCATTATTAGGAAAACCGAAGCATCCAGGCAATGAACACGCTCTGGTCTACCCTCTGCCATGAGCTTCCATGGGGTGGGCGCCATGCAAGGCAGAGCCCCACCTGGAGCAGGTGGAGGCGGGCAGAGAGGCTTTACATTCCTGGGATACCCTGAAGTCTCGTGCCCACCGTCCTTCTGGCCAGATCCCCAGATATCAGTTCTTCCCATCTGCAGTTTATCCTTGGAATCTTGATCACCATCGAGACACTTAAAATCCCTGTCCATCCCCCCGAGGTGGACAGGCACCTCTCTGCTCCTGAGTTAAGAACCTGGCAGCTGGGAGGGTGGTGGGGGGAGAGGAGGCCTCCTGGGGTCCGGTCCCTCAGGAGTTTCCTGGGGGAGGAGTGGGTCCTGGGCACAAGGTGGAGAGGAAATCTCCTTGAGGAGATGTGGCCCAAGATGGAAGTTTCCAGGGGCTTGATGTTTCTCTCTGAATGGGCTAAGGCAAGGGCACCACTGGCCATGGAAGGATGGGCCTCATGTCTGACGGCCCACCTGGACCCATCCCCCTGATGGTCATTTGTTTATGCACTCACTCGTACAAACCCACTTACAGGCATCCCAGTTTCCAGGTTGTAAGAGTCAGCTGTGCTGTGTAACAAAGTCTGCAAGTTCAGGGGCTTAACACCACCTACTTGTCAGTTTCTGTGGGTCCTTCACTGGGTCCTCTGCTTGGGGTCTCATGGGCTCTGGGCTCCAGAGGTGTCAAGCTGGGAGCAGAGGTCTAACTGCTCTGAGGCTCCTGGTTACCTCCTACACCCGGGCCAGGTGCTCCTCTGGAGGCGCGACTAGGGGAGGGCCCACATGCAGCTCATTCCAGGCGTCACTTCCTCGTGGCCGTGAGACTGAGTCCCCCACCCCAGTGAACTCACTCAACTCCCCTGAAGCACGGATTTTAGCACCAGCTCTGCTACAGAAGCAACTTTCCTGGAAACGTCCATCTCGTGCCATATCTCCTCATGGAGTTTTCCTCTCCACCTTGGGCCCGGGACCCTCTCCTCCCCCAGCCCCCGTCCTGTGGTCTCTCTGTCATCAGAACCAGCCTCGCTGGGCCTGTCGCCTCTGTCCCGAGGACCCCCGTCAATCTCCCCGTCAGCCCCTGATGGTCATGGGGCCTGCGGAACCCAAGGGTGCTGCCCCCAGTCTCCGGCCCCTCTTGACCTGGCCAGCTCGGAGCCCGTTGTTCTCTTGTGTCCTGGGGAAGAAAATCATTGAAATGAATTATGCATCAACGCCTAGAGACGGATCCTTAATTAATACACTCAGCCATCTCGGCCTCCCACGTGTAAACAGCACCTCCAGTGAATGAGTAAATGGCTTGGCTCCTGACCTCAACACTGACGAGATCTCCATTTTCTTGTGTCAGGGGAGCCAGTCAGAGCGGGAGGAACCCTCGACAGGGTCTGTGTCCCCATGGGTGTCACTACGCTCACCGGGGCACTTGGGTGGTCCAGCTGGAGCATGAGGGCTGGGCATTACTTTAACTTGATCACCCCTGAAAAGTCCTGTTTCCAAATAAGGGAACATTCTGAGGTCCTGCGGGTTAGGACTCCAACATAGATTTTGTGAGGGACACAAGTCCACTCAAAATGCTTGTCATTGGGTTTAGGGCCCACCCAGATAATCCGGGATGATCTCGTCTTGAGATCTTTAATTTGATTACACCTGCAAAGACCCTTTTTCCAAATAAGGTCACATCCCAGGTACTCAGGGTTAGACCTTCAGCATCTTTTGTGGGGCCACAAAGTTCAACCCATAAAAGTACCCCCTGCTTTCTGCCCCCCATTGTCAACCGAATGCAGCTCCTCTCTCCTGTCTGTGTAGCCCTATGAGAGCAAATCCTTGAGGAGGGAGTGTTTGGTAAGATGGCTGTGGAGGGAAGGGGTTCTTCATCCCTGAGAACAGAAGTTTCTGGAAGTTTTCCTCGACCACACGTGGATTATTTAGCGTCCTATCAGAGGAGGAACAGGGAGGAAGAGAGACATGTCTGCAGCGTGTTTAGGGCAGAGGTTCTTGTAGAGGTTGCTTTTGTTGTTGACTTTGGCTTTGGGGGAAAAACAGCCCTAGAAGACACTGAAAGAGAATTCTAGGCAGTGAGCTTGGCACAGCTGTTCCAGAAGCTGGGATTAATCTGCAGCTCACCTAGAGAAGAAGCGGGATGATGGGAAAACGCTTAACTTCCTCTTGATCTCGTCTCATTCTTACACATTTTTAAAGACAAGCAAAAACACCAGCCGCTGTTTCCCCTGCTGGATATGTCAGTTCCCGGAAGGTGTGCGTGTTTCCCGCTGGTCCAGACAGCAGAAATGATGCGGGGCCTCCCCATTCTGCAGCTGCAGGTGGTACCACAGAGCCCGAGGCCCGCCTTTCAGGCCAGAGCCAGAGGGGAGGACGCGTCTCCGCAGGAGGAAATCACCAGCCCTTTCTGTCCTGCGGTGCTGAGCCCACACCTGCCAGATGGAGGCAGCCCCATCCTCCTGAAGCAACAAGGATTTCTGGAGCACCTGTCAGGGGCGGGGTGGAGCTGGGCATCCAAAGTTGCACAGAGAAGAACAGACACTCCAGCCCCCCTCTGACGCTTGGTCCCTGAGCAGGTCTCGTCCCCTCCCTGGCTGAATCAAACTTTGCCTGCACCCCTCCTTTTCCTCCAAGGAGAAAGTATGTCCTTCTCCCTTGGGTATCTCTTCTTAGTCTCACTCATAGATTCAGCTTCCGAAATTTAAAGGAGATTGTAGATGCTTTTACCATGAGAACATTTTTATTGTTGTGTTTTGAAGTAACTGGAAGAGCTGACATTTGCTCAGAGTCTTTCAAGATGTCATCTCCAGGGAAGAGCTGCAGCCTCATCTTGGCATTTTAAGTGCCCTCCGAGAGCTAAGAAAAGTACAGGATATCGAAGCATCTTGTTGTACACTTTAAATATATTTAAATTTGTCAATGATACCTCAGTAAAGCTGAAGGAAAGGAAAAGAAAAGTACAGGGCAGGGCAGGCAGACCGAGGGGCCGTGGGCCTGGTCAGCCAGTCATCTTGTCAGGTCAGCTTGAGAAGGAGGAAGAAGCAGGTGGTTTAAGGGACTGTGACCCCAAAGCTTGGCTGGTGGCATATGGAGGCCCACGGGGCAAGCTCACTCTGGCACGGGTGCTGTTTGCATGGATTTCCAGAAGGACCAGCTTCCACAGGCTTCCGGCCGCCCTGGGACAAAGGCAGAGGTGCTCACACGGTAGCATCTTAGGCTGGCAGCTTCTAGAGAGAAGCCGAAGCCAGGCTCTGGGATGGTGCCCTGCTCCCCACTTTTTCTCGGGTCCGATCCATGCTAGGGGGCCAGGGTTCTCTGCATTCACCATGAAAGGGGTCTGGGATGTCCATCGCCAGCAGCATCCCCTCCACGCTGCCCATCCTCCAAGACCCCTCCCTGGAGGCGAAGGCATCCCCTCCTAATCTCAGCTGTGAAAGTAACAGAGAGGGAGCCCCCAGAGCCTTGGGATGGCCGTGGGACGTGCCCTCTAGGGAGAAAGGCCCCACTGGGAGGGAGCGATGGGAGCTTGCCTTCCCTCTCGGGGCCAATGAGGTGCATTTCCACAGCCTCCCAGGTTGCATTTCCACAGCCTCCCAGGGTACAAGGACAAGCCCTTCAGCCAGAACCTCTGCTCAGAGGGCCCTTAACACACAGGTTTGGGGACAGCTGTGTCCCCGTCTTCCCCAGAGAGGCTGAGGAAGGGGGCTGCATGGTGATGTAGGACCCTTGGGGTCAGAGTGTACCGAAGAGGCTGTGCAGGTCCAGGGGACCCTATGCCATCTCAGCTTAGGACCCTGCTAGGGCGTCACCTGGCTGATCTGGGCAAGGCCCAGCCTCCCAGGAGGAGGTGGCGGGGAGGAGTAGCACACAGATGCTGGAGGGCAGCTTCCCCGCCTGGCAGTTCTGCTTCCGCCGGTGCTCTGGTCCACCGGCTGTCACCTGAGTCCTGGAGCCCAGGACATTGTGCCATGCATGGCTGGAGGTCCTCGAGGAGGCCACTCCGAATTACGCTCTGCCTCAGCGAATTACAGACAGCCTCATCGATGCTAGAACTTTCTATAAACAAGAGCATCACCCCCACCCCGGGTGCCCCACGGTGCCCGATGCCAGCAGGTATAGAGCAGCTTCGTAGAAGCAGCCCAGGACTGAGATAGCTCCCTGGCCCCCTGCAGGACCTGGGGTGGACCTGGGGCCCTGGGCCTCTGTGTGCACATCTGTAAAATGGGGTGACCTCTGTGCCAGGCCTCCCTCGGCACGTGGGTAACGGATGCTGGAACTCTGGGTGAGTTACAGTGTGCCGTCATCATCTCCCCTGCGTTCTCAGAAGGCCCTTGGGAGGCAGCAGGGCCCCACGGGGCTTGACTCAGGGTTTTCACTTGATTTATTTTTTTACGGACATGAAATGCGCCCTTCGGACTGCCTCCACTGGGGAGATGTGGGTCTGCACTTGCCCAAGGTCCCAGCTGCCCTGAGAACCGCCGTCTCCAGATCTTGGGTGTAGAAGCGGGTCATCCGGTAGGGAGAAAATGCCCAGGCGAATCCCATTTGCTCGTTCTTTCATTCAATACATCATTCATTCAACCAACCAGAATATATCGAGTGCCTGGCTCTGTGCTATGGGGCCTTTATAGTCGTCGGAATAGTCTCTGCCCCCGTCCTCGTGAAGCACGTGACTAGTCCAGTGGGAACCAAGTACAACTGAGCAGCTGCCTTCCCTGTTCCGAGAAGCCTGTTCGCATTGTTCCGGAAGAACGGAGCAAGGAGAGCTAATCCTGTTCCCAAGCACAGGAAATCCACTGGGCATGACCTGTGGGGAAGTTCCAGGGCGTCCTGAGCTGCCCCAGAGGGGTCCGGGATGAGCCTCCCCCAGCCCCCATTGGTGGCAGGGCAAGGGCCGGACAAGGCCACTGTGACTTGTGCTATTTCCCAGATGCCAGAGAAGATTCTGGTGTTGTGATCTGCCCACACGCCATCGTCTGTGTCAGAGCCAGAAATAGAAGGCGGAAGATTCTTGCTCTGATTTCTGTGCTCATAATTCTAGGGCAAGATGCCCTTACAAAGTGTGGATCAAAGGAGACGGGGGGAGAGCCGAACGGAGCTGTTCACGCGAGGGCTGGGCCGCACGAGCCAGGCCTTGCCAGTGCTCCAGTTAGCTGCATTTATAACCCATCAGGTCCAGGTGTCGACTGGGCTCAGCCCAGGGAAAAACGGGAGCAATTTGCAAAAGGCCCTTTCAACCATGACCATGAAAATCCATGTACAGACCCGCACCTCCTGAACCCCAGGCACTTGTTCTGGGGGGGAGGAAGAAAGGTGCCAGCTGGGATGCTGCACCTCCTTAGAAGAAAGCAACACATGAGTTGAGCCCCAGGAAATGAAGGAAGGGAGTCAATTTGCAACTCCTGCCTTCACTCTTAATAACTGGATGTATCTCATACCCACCAAGAGCCAGGTTCTAAGTGCTTGGCTTGAATTCAATCTTGTAAGAGGCACAGCAGTTCTGGGAGACAGACACTCCTCTGCTCCTTATTCAGCAGTGGCAAAACAGAAGCACAGAGAGGTTAAGTGACTTGCCCAAGGTCACACAGCCTATAAGGGATGGAGTCAGGATTCTAGGCTTTAGGGATGTTATTGTAATGCACTGCACTACCCCGGGCTTTATCTCCTTCAATCTTCTCAACAACTCTTTGGAGTCTATCGCACAGATTAGGAAATAGAGACTAAAAGAGATCAAGGAGTCTGTGACAGTCGCAGACTGCTTGGCCCCAAAGGCCTGCTGTTCCCAGCACCCTGGGCCTGTGAGAACGCACACGTATGGAGTCAGCCATCCCTTGGCCAAGCCTGGCTAAGCCTTCCTCCCCGCCATCCCCCCTCGTGGGGCCCTGGCCTTTCCCCTCCTCCTGACCTATTCCGACGTTCTTGGGCAGCCCCTTCTCAGCTGCCCACTCTGCAGCCCAAATGCAGCTTCTGCCGCTTCCCCAGGAGGTGCAGGCCCTGGGAGGTCCCAGCAAAGGCAGTTAGAGCATCTGAGGAAAGGGAGGGAAGGGTCTAAAGGTGCACGAGAGGGGCAGGAAAGCCCCCGCACCCCGACATAGCAACACCCCTGCATCAGCTTTGGGAAACACCATCCCTTTCCCCAGCTGCCTGGGGACCCAGCCCGACGTCCTTGGGCAATGAACGAACGACAGCCCTGCTGTCATGTGATCTCAGTTCACGTCCCACTGGACAGAGGGACCCACAGGGGTGACGCCCCATACAGTGCATGAGCTCTCGGTGGGCGTTCTTGGGAGGAAGGAAGGAGGCAGCCCTGAGGAGGAGCCAGAGGTGGGGGTGGGGTGGGGAAGGGGTCAACTTTCTCACCTCCTTCTGCGCAGGTTCCAAGGTCCAGGGGCGTCCTCTGTCCCCAGGGCCCTCAAGCGCACCTCCCCACCTCCCTCCGTGTCCCCGTCACAAGTCGGCTTGTCCACGTGTGCTGTCTGAGCTGCTGCCTGTCTTCACTGGGCGGGTGAAGGGAGCTCAGCTGGTCAGTGGATGTGGGGCTCCCCCCCAGGCCTCCGGCGGGACCCAGGGGTCCTTACTGCTAGATGGAGAAGCCAAGAGGAGCAGTCTGGGCTCAAATCACTTCAGACTAGATGACAGCCTGTCTCCCGTCCTGACTGTCACTTCTGGGAGAGGGGGATGGGCGATTCCCAGAAGGGATGGGGTAAGGCACGCAGGGTCCTGGCTGGAGACCCAGGGTTGGGGCTCTGCCTTAGAGGAGTCTGTCGCCCGCCACACACCCTGCCTGCAGACGGCCCGGGAGGTGCTCCAAGGCAGGCGTGTAGTGCTGGGGGGCCGGCCGCCCAGTGCCTCTGGGTCAGTGGCTGGCTCTGCCTGATCTGTTTCCTAAAGGCCCTGATTCTCTGTCTTCTGCCCTGGCCACCCCCAGCCAATCTAGGGAACCAGAACTTAGGAGAAGAGGGCCAAGCCTCCTCAAGTCTGAAAACCAGCTCTGCTGCGTCCTTGTTCTAATGCCTGACTGCTCTGTGCCTCACCTTTCTCACCTGTGAAACTGGGATACAAAAAATGCCTGCTTCATGGTGGTGTGAGGACGACAGGAGTTAATACTTGGAAAGTGCTCAGAACACGCCTGGCACACGGGAGGAACTATAAGGGGGTTTATTCCATACATTTCACAGTCTGCACGCAGCGGCCAGATCTGACGTTGCCACTCCCCTGCTCAGGAATCATCAATGGCTCCTCACCGTATACGAGAAAAGTCCATGCTCCCTAACCGGGCTCAAGGCTGTGGTCACCTCCGCACATGGCCTCTAGGGACCCTTCTCCTTCCCAGGGCCTTACCTCTGCTTCCGGTACTTGCCCTGTTCCAGAGCCACTGGCCCCAAACACTCCCCTCCCACAAATCTCTCTCTAATCCCGTGTGGCCAGAAGTAATCTCTTCCTTCCCTCTGCTCAGGTCGCCTTCCCTGTTGTGCTGCAGAAATTACTGCAAAAGAAGACTGGAACGAGGCCCTCCCTCCCCAGTGAGCCCCCAGCCCCTTCCGAGCAGAGCCCTGATAAGCGCTTTCTTTTTTCACCCTATATAACATATCGAGAGTAATTGCACCCACCGAGCTCCACAGTATCTATCAAATAAGTAAACGAACGGGATTTTTTTGCCCTGTTTTAAAATATTTTTTATTGAAGAATAGTTGATTTACAATCTCGTGTTAGTTTCAAGTGTATAGCAAATACATATATATGTATTCTTTTTCCTTATGGGTTATTGCAGAATATTGAGTAGACGTCCCTGTGCTATACAGTAGGTCCTCGCTGGTTATCTATTATATATACAGTAGTGTGTACATGTCAATCCCAAACTCCGAATTTATTCTTCCCTCCTCCAGTCAATTTTTTAAAAATCGATCTCCTAGAGGATTTTTTTAATGAAGAGTGCGCCCCTGTCGCTCAGCCCTCTGCCCCCTAGCCGTGTGCACTGGGGGTGCAGGCGGGGGAGCCCCTCTGAATTTGGGGTGCAGAGCTCAGGTGGGATCCGCCTAGGTCTCTGCGGGGACACAGGTGTCCCAGAGGTCCTGGGTGTGGAACAAGGCCTGGGTGGTTTGTCCTGTGAGGGCTCGTTTGCAGGCCCTTGTCGGGCGGGAGCCTCGCTTGATCCAGCATCCTGGGAAGGAAGGGATAGGCCAGGTAAGCCCAAGTGGTGCAGGTGTTGGGAAAATGGGGTTATTACCCGTTTTTGCATCGTTGCAAAGTGGGGATGGTCTGAGCTGCTTCTTGAGAGGCGCCTGTCCCTTAGCAGCCTGTAGTTACCGCCGGGAAGTGGATGGAGCACGTGGGCCCCCGGGTCTCTGGTCGGAGCCCAGGCACCGGCGGGGAGGGGCTGGAAGGCAGAGCCACAGGTTGGGATAAGGCGGGAGGCCTGCCTGCTCCTGGCCTCTGCCCAGCGCCCTGGCCAAGCCCATAAATTGCAAGTATTGATGATGACCTGGACCTGGCAGGGGCGGGCGCTTTGTTCTCTCTTTACACTCTTGCCAACGTGGCTGTCAGCTCGTTGCATGGAGTCAGGTCCAGGCTGCTGGGTCCCGGCCCCCCGAAGCCCATTTTCCTGGGCTTGGGAAGAAGGAAAGAAATGCCAGCCACCTCAATATAATTCTCCCCAGAGGCCAAAAGAGGAAGCCGTGAACTCGAGGTCGGGGGTGCCGTGTGTGTTTGGGGGTAACCCAGAACCCGCGTCCCAAGAGCTGGTTAGACCCCTGCTATGTGCAGGGAGCCCGCCTGAGGACACAAGAGCTCCTAGCCCTGGTTTCACCCAGTACTGAGGACAGATTTTACTCCTTCCCCCTAAAAGTGGTGTTTCTCTCCTTGTCGTCTATCAGAGGTGCAGTTAGACCCAACACCAGGGTCCTAGAATCACTGCAGCGTCATACTTAGGATGGCCTGGAGCCAGGACATCTGCCCCGGAGTAGAAGAAGGTCAAAGCCAACAGGGAGCACAGACTTTATTCACCAAGAATCAGATCTTGTGGACCTACTATGCACAAGCCTGGTGGCGGGCCCTGGAGAGGTGGGGCCCTGCTCTCCTTAGGCGGGAAGGGGGATTATACAGGAATTCACCCAAATGCATGATTGCAAACCACGGTGAGCATGCAGGACACCGGACACCGAGGCTAGGTTTACAGAAGAAGAATGTCCTTCCGATGGGGCGTCAGTGTGGCTGGGGAGGGGTGCAGTGGTTAGGGGTCGCCAGGCAGAAGTGGAAGGGGCGAGCCCTGGGGGCTGCATGGGACCAGCACGGGGTCCTCGGAGAGGTGGAAGAGCCAGTGCGTGGGGAGGGGGGCAGAGTGTGCAGGACGGAGGGGAAGAGCAGGACGTTCAGACCACAGGCAGCACTTCCCCGGGATCCGGAGACCAGGAGGAGCCCTGGAGGGTTAGAGCGACAAGATCCAACCTCTGTTCTCATGGTTTACTCTGGCTGCTGTGTTCAGGAGAGACGCCGGATCAGGAGGCCAGGTCGGGGTGCCGGTGCGGGGATGCAGGGGAAGCAAAGATGGGCAGGACCTGCACGAAAACCCTGTGGCTGGACAGATTCTCCATCATCACCAGCCTGAGACTGCTGGTACACACCGGGAGCTGAATGACACAGGGGACCAGCCGAGGTGCCCGTCAAGCAAATGGATCTTGCTTGGCCACGGGCTTGGGTCCTGCCAGCTTTGGGGAACCGGTCCATCCCGGCACAGCCCCTCCCCTCCGTACACACGACAGCCAGGTGACAGGCCCTGGAGAGCAGGTGACTCCATCACCCGACACCCCTGTGTTTCCCGGGTGGGTGTTCACCTGAGGTCTCATTGCTGCCTCCTGAGCTTTCTGGGGAAATAAGTCAAAAAGTTAATTTGATTTTGAGCAGATTCTTAAATCAGTTCCCAAGAGGCAGAGATCAATTTGCATTTTATTTTTTCTTACTGAGTCATCTTGGCTGGTATTTCACACGAGTTGTTGGTATTTTCCGTGTTCTCTCACTGCACAGAAATGACCCTCAGAGCATATTTTTAAAAGAAGAAAGCCATCTAAGGATGGGGAGGGAGGCAGCAGCCTCTTCTGTACACGTGACTTCTGTTCCTCACAGCACGAAGACTCACGGCGGCGCTCATCTCTGACTCTGAGTTGTGTATTTGGTCAAAGGTACATTTCCTTCTGCCTCCCCACCAGAGTCCAGCATCTCTTCCTGCGTCCTTGGCACCTGGATATCTACTGGGGGGTAGGGATCCCCTCATGCAGACCCTCCGCCAGCGTGGGCGTCCCCATGCAGAGCACAGATCCCTTCAGCTTGGAAGGTGAACAGGATCTGATGGGGCAGAGACCCCAAAGGATTGAAAGCAGCGACTCAAAGACCTATTTGTCCACCCATGTCCACAACAGTATGATTCACAGCAGTCGAAAAGTAAAAGCAACTCAAGGGGCCATGGATGGATGACCAGATAAACAGAGTGGTCCCTCTGTGCAGTGGAATATTATTCAGCCGTATAAAAGGAAGGACGCCTGCTACAGTACGGATGAACCCCGCGGACACTGCGCTCAGTGAAATAAGCCAGTCCCAAGAAGACGAATCGTGTACGAGTCCACTTACGTGGCTTCCCTAGAGTCATTAAACTCATAGAGACAGAGAATAGAAGGGTGGGGGCCGGGGGCTGGGGGAGAGAGGTGGGGAGTCAGTGTTTAATGGCGACAGAGTTTTAGTTTGAGGAGATAAGAAAATTCTGGTGATGGATGGTTGCACAACAGCACGAATGTGCTTAATGCCACGGAGCTGTGCGCCTAAAGAGGGTGAAGATAAATGTTGTTATGTGTATTTTTATCACAACTTTTTAAAAATTAAAAAAAAAACAAAACCTGACGCCTTCATACAGGGTGAGGACAAGGGTGTCCTGCTTCTGGCCCCGACCTTCGTCGGAAGCATGGGAAACAGAAGGGCTTTCTGGAGGTTCTAACCGCAGAGTTGCCGTCAGACTCTACAACCACAAATAAAGGGAAGTCCTTCTGCCAATGCACGTGGCTGAGGCCACTCAAGGGGATGTCAGAGCAGGGCAGTGACTGGAGGGGTTGAGAGATGGCCTCCTGCACGGGATGGAGCTAAGTAGACAGGCAAGCATGTGCTGGGAGCCCAGTTTCTCCCGGGGAAGAGGAGGCACAGATAAGGAAAGGGGGAAAGTGAGGATGATCTGAAGGTGTGGGTTGCATTTGGAGGGTGTGTTGGTTTTCTGGGGATTCTGCAACAAAGTGCCACAGACTGGGACAGGGGCTTAAAACAGGGGACGTTCATTCTCTCCCAGTTCTGGAGGCCAGAAGTCTGCGATCAAGGTGTCAGCAGGGCTGAGCTCCCCCAGAGGTTCTGGGGGATGATCTTTCTTGGCTTTGTCCAGGCTCTGGGGGCTCCCGCTGTTCCTTGGCTTGTGGCCACATCCCTCCAATCTCTGCCCCTGTCTTCCCTTGGCGTTATCTCCTCATGTGTGTCTGTATGTCCCCTTCTTATAAGGACACCAGTCACTGAATGTAGGGCCCCCACCCCTTCCCAGTATGACCTCATCTTAACTTAATCACATCTTCAAAGACACTATTCCAAATAAGGTCGCATTCTGAGGTTCTGGGTAGATAGGAATGGGGGGCGCTATTCAACCCGCTGTGGAGGGGTTGGTGCAAACTCATGGTTTCCCCCGTGATCATGAAGATGTTTCTTGACTCCCCAGCTAAGGGGCCCCAGGAGCAGCAAGACCCTGGCCTGAATTCTCTATTGAAGGGCAAGGGCTCCTGGAAGAGATGGCTGATTCCAGGGCTGGGGCAGGGAAGGGACAAGTCAGTCCTGGAACACCTTGTGCCAGAGAGTAAGGAAGTGCCCAGAGAGCTACAGGGATGTGTCTGAAAGATGGAGAAGCCAGCTTGAAGGGGCTTCCACTGACCGAATCTGCAACAATGTTGGGTACAAAATAAGAAATGATGGCATAACCGGTTGAATAAAGTAGGGGTGACTGAGTGGATAAATTAAGAGAGGAGACCCCTCTTCTTGACGGCAGGATGCCACCTAATAAAGGCAGAAGGAATGACAGAATTAAACAATTGTCACCTTCACAGTAATAATTAATACAGGCAAGAAACATCGACGGACCATAAAAAGGGTGGGTAGAAGTTGGGAGAACAATGGGACTTTCCATCTCAAATTGTCTCCCAGAAAATGCTTATTTTCACAAAGGGGAAGAAGTAACTTTGAAATGAAGATGCTTGGCGGACGCCATCTAGGCCCAGTGGTCCTAGTTGCCCCACCAGGGAGGGGACACGTGGAACTTCTGCCCTGGCAGATAGGAGTCACGGAGCACACAGCCTCACTTTGTGATTCCCCCTGACCCACCCGCCCCCCGCCAGATCTGCCACTCAGGAGGAGACGTCGGGCAAATCAAAATCACATGCTACAAAATGCCTGCTCTTTCTGTTAGCTTCCAAAATGCCAAGGTCGCAAAAGTCTAGGAAAGACTGAGAAATTGTTCCCAACTGAAGGAGACTAGACGCAAGCCAAAACCAAACGGGGTGTGTGGTCCAGGACCGGATCGTGCCGGGACCATCAGCAAAGCTGGCTGGGGCCTCTGGGCACAAGGCACATAGGTATCTGTCCTGTCCTCGCAGCCTTTCCTCTAAGTTTGAAATTGTTTCAAAATGCAAAGTGAAATAAATAACTCAATCTAAAAGCCTATCACCTTTTGCAGTTCCTCCCCAAGCCTCTCCCTGCATATGTTCACACAGAAGCAGACAAGAAAAAAAGTTCCTGCCATTGGAATCAACATAAGGCGTAACGGGGCACACTGTGACCCATCCCCAGTCAAAGCACAGCCAGGGACAATACTTTTACTCTTTTCTAAAAGCCCTGGACTTCAGAGGCCATTCCCACCTGAGTTGTTTCCTTTGGTAACTGCATCCTTGTAGGAAAAAACAAACAAAAGGTGAGAGGCAGTGATGGGAAAGACGACTGTCCCTCTGGGCCATATTCTAGTTTCCAGTTACCTGAAAGGGTAGATCGGTGTGCTGGCCTGTTCTGGGAGATGCCCCTCAGGTCCCATGTGCCCGGAGACCCCATACTAGTTCCATAGTTGCCTCCAGAATGTGACTCGGGGGTCCTGAAATGTGGCTCCACGGCAGTTGCCGTGTGGTCCCTGTCCCCAGTGACATCTGCCCCAGGCCAGGTATGAGAGGCTGTTGTTAAAGAAGAAATATGTTCTCTGCTGCGGGACCCATGGGGTCATTTGGGCTTCTTACTATTGGGTTATCAGAACGTCATCAGAGTCCCTGGGGCAGCAGGGCATAGAACAGAGGTGGTGCAAGAAAAGGTCGGAAACCCAGCACTGCTTCGCCAGGAACTTGTGTGTGGTGGGGCGGAGGCAGGGCTGGGGGAGGAGGACCGTGATGGGGCCGTGAGATGGTGTCTGAGGTTGTAGGGAATAAGGGGAAGAGGGCTCAGCAAGGGCGGAAAAACAGGGAAAACAAACGTTATGGAAACCGCAGGTATCTGTGCCTGCTCTCCCCACGTACCCATCCTCCCATGTGTCTATGTATTCGCTCATTCATTCGTTAGCAGCAGGCCATCGGGCAAATGCTGAGGCCTTGAAGGGAGCTCAGGATAGGTGGGCCCGAATGGTTCCCTCTAACTCTTCCTCCACCCACTCCTCCCCAGTGAGTTTGTCTTTTAGGTGTTGACCTGACCCTTTAAGTGCTCTGGGCAGCTGGGGCAGATTTGCATAGGGAAGGTCAGGTTGGCTCAACCCCATCTATAGAAGGTCTCGCCAAGAACAATTCCTGACTTACCTACTCAAAATTGATTTGGGAATAATTGGCCTCCTGATTTCAGTAATGCTCGTGTGCTGATTCAGTCTTGATGGTATAATTACAGGAGAAGGCGGGGCTGCAGCGTGCTGGACAGTCCCCCGAGCGCTCTGGAGGCTGGAAGCGGCTCGGGCTGGGAGGTGAAGCGATTGACTGTCTTATATGGGATCTGTCTGGACAGGCTGGGGAGAGCGGGGGAGAAGACAGTGCAGAGACACACGGCTTCCAGTCAACGCCACTGTGTCCTCGAGGAACAGCAGAGCGTGTGGACCAAATGGGCTCTTTGAGGACCTCGGTCACTTTGTCCAGGCCAGTTACGTGCATGTGGGTTTAGACCCAGAAGGAGCCTTGGCTCCCAGTTGCTGGCTGTAGCCATTCTTCCCATTCCCAGCCCCCAGTATAATCCTTATATCTATAGAAGGCTTTTTAAAGGACTCTCACACATTTTCTCCTCTGGCGGATGAGTAGGCTGAGGATTTAAGTGGTTTGTCCGAGGTCAATGAATCAATCAGCAGAGCGATTATTGAACTCTATCAGAGAGCGTGGCGCTGAGGGCCCTTGGAGATGGCCGCAGGCCTGCCCCAGCTGCGCAGAGAGGGGAGTGCGGATCTGAATGCAAATACAGGCACGTGTGTGCACACGCGTCGTGCATGCTGGTGTGCCCAGCCAGAGGCCTGCAGTGCACACAGGCACGCGTGCACCGGCACACACACTGTGCCCACACAAAGACAGATCGCAGCCTCAGGCCAAGCGCAGTGGTTTGCCCGAGGGTGGAGGTGCCACCGTGACGTGGTGGGAAAGCAGAGAGGACACGTGGGTCACGGGGACTTCAGGGGAGGTGGACCTGGGTGGAGCCTGGGGATCCAGACCCGTCTCCCCACCTTGAGCTGCTGCCACCACATCAGGGAAAGAACACTTGAGTCTCCTTGGAAGGAAAAAAGGAGGCAATCCCAGTGGAACCTGCAGCTGCCTTTCCCCTCTGCTGCTGGAATTGAAATAATCAGAATAATCACAGGCAATCAGGCTCAATAACAATGTGTAATGATAACAAACGGTCGTCAGAGACCCTTCAAGGTCTGGAGTTGGTCGGAGTCTAGGATGACAATTTCCTAAATTAATTGTTCCGGGGCCTCCGCTTAGCTCACGTGTACGGAAACAGCTCAGGGACGATTCGGCCTCCTTCCGAGCTGGGAGCAGGTGTTCTGGCTTCTTTGTTTTCTCTCCTATTTTGAAACTTAGGCTTCTCTCCACGCCTTTTGTGGCATTGCAGCCCCTGCCTTGCATCTTTGACATCAGGTACAGGTCTGGTGTTTTGATTAGGAAATAATAAAGTGCAACCCTGAGAAAGGGGTGTGAGGGGGTCCCCACTGGGGGCCCCTCCTCCTTCTGCCGGGACCCTCCCACTGCCAGTGAGCTGTGTGTCTCGGGATTGATTTACGCCCGGGAATGAATTATGCATGTCTTGGAGCTCCCAGAGCGCCTGGGTGGAGCGCCGAGGATGGGGGATGAAACGCTGCCTCTGAAAAGTGTGAGCCTCCCTCCCTTTTCCTTTTGGTTCCGAGTCCAGAGTAGGCGGGTCATCCATGCATCTTAGGGGGAGTCCAGCAGCAGAGGCCTCCGGGTCCTGGGAAATTCATTCTCTTAGATAAAATCCTTGCCCCATGCCCCTCTGCTGCTGGGCGAATGGCCCGCTCAGTGTTCGGCTGGGACTTGAGGACCTGTGGAGAGAGTATGGATTTTGAAATCATGCTGAGCTGAGTCTGAACACGGGCTCTCTCATGGACCAGGCAACTGGCAACTGGGACCAGCTCCCTTCCCTCCTCACAGAGCGAGGACAGCAGAGCCTGCTGTGACAGGTCACCACAAACCGAGGCCTTAAAATAAACAGAAAAGTACCATTCCACAGCTCTGGAGGCCAGAAGTCCAAGGTCAAGGTGTGGGCAGGGCTGGGCTCCCTCCGGAGCCTCCAGAGGAGGAGCCTTCCTGCCTCCTCCAGTTGCTGGGGGTTCCAGGCGGTCCTTGGCTTGTGGCTACATCTTTCCAATCTCTGCGTCTGTCTTCACATGGCTTCTTCCTTGTGCCTCTGTTGTCCCAAATCTCCCTCTCCTTTCTTTACTAAGGATGCCTGTCATTGGATTAGGGCCCACCCTAAGTCCAGGATGATAGAGATCCTTAACCAATTACAACCGCAAAGACTATTTCCAAATAAGGTCACATTCAGAGGTATTTAGGAATTAGATATACCTTTGGGTGGCACTGTTCGACCCACTACACCTGCTCTGTAAGAGTACTTTGTTGTAAGAAGAAGCACTACTGTGTGTTATGGCCTCCCAGCTCCTGGCATGCAGCCGTGACCCCACAAATGGTAGCTCATCACCGTCCCCTGCGGAAGGACCCAAACTGTCCTACACTGACCGCTCCAAGTCTGGCAGCAAGCTGATTTCACACCGTGACTGAAAATAGGCTTTGTGGCTTCGGATGGAAATCGGCACATTTGGTATTAACTATTTCCACTGAATTCCCTTCTTTTGCAGCTCAGAGGGCACCCGGCTTGGGTGGTAGTGGTTGAACGGAATGAACCCCAGAATTTGCTTTGCCTGTTCGTTTGGTTGGTCACAGCTTGGCTTCCAGAAGTGCTCCCCAGCTCGAGAAATTGCCTCCCCATATTGGGAGTTCGGTTGATGTGGTAGCTGGTGGCCTTGGGTCACCCCGTGCCATGTCGGGAGGGGCTGTGTCCCTGTGGTCACTGTGCTGCTGGGACGGAGGGTCTGCATATGAGGCCAAGGGTAGCAGGGGCTTGCTCCGTGCTGCCAGCAGACGAGCATGTCTGTATCAGGTCCATCCCGGGCCTCTTTCCAGAAGCCCCTTCCGTGGACACGTGGCTGCCTGAGCCCAGAATCCAGCCTTCACTGTTTGTGTTAGTGTCTTCTGACTGCCGTGACAAAGCACCACAGACCGGGCTGGGGCGAGGGAGGCTTCAAACGACAGAGACGGACTCTCAGAGCCCCGAGGCCGAGATCAGGATCGAGGTGATGGCAGGGCCGTGCTCTCTACGAGCGCCCTAAGGGAGGATCCTGGCTCTTGCACTCCCAGGTGACTCTCGGCTCAGAGCCGAAATGCTCTGATCGCTGCCTCTGTGGTCACGTGGCCGTTTTCTCTCCGTGTGTCTTTGTGCGTCCTCGCCTGTTGTCGTAAGGGCGCCCGTCACATTGGATCAGAGGCCACTCTGCTCCAGCGTGTCCTCGTAGCTGATTACATCTGTCACGACTCTGTTTCCGAATAAGGTCTCATTCCAAGGCCCTGGGGGCTCAGACCTCACCCTATCTTTTAAGGGGGGCACCATTCCGCCTGTAGCACCGTTTCTCAACCTGTGTCACATTCCAGGCACCCACCACCACACACAGTGCAGCCCAAAGGGCTCTGTTGTTTCAATCCTGTTAACTTTGATTCATGCGTGTTGTGCATGTGTGCACCTGTCTGCCCGTGCGTGTACCCGCGTGCACCAGGGGGACACACTGGAGGCGTGGACGCACGTCAAGCCATCAGGGCAGGGCTGCCCGGTGGCCTCACTGCCCTCCAGGCTTTTGTGCTAAAGATGGAGACGGGAGGTGACCAAAGGGACCCGACAGCTGACCTCATCATCCTTGTAACTTCTGAAGTGGTTTTCCAGTAAACCTGGAGTGGACGGCGCACGTGGCAGCTGTCGTGTTGATGGGCGGAGGCATCTGCCCCATCCTTTGTAGCGGGTCCCTGGGGGTGGCTGAAGTGGGGCACGTGCCATGGTGAAGGGTGAGGGGACGCAGGGAGCCTCAAACCTCCTGTGAAAAGCCTCGTCCTCCGTCACTGTGAGAGGACCCCTGCTATCAAGTCTGATTGGACCAAAAGGAAGTGAGGGAGGGGTCTGACCTTCTGAGAGACACAGAGATAGAGAGAGAGAGAAGGACTTTGCCACCTTTGTCCAGCGCAGTACGTAGGGCAGCCATGAACGAGTGTTCTGATTCCATTCAGTTCCAGAAATCAGGTCACGTGACGAGCCTGGGATGCAGCACTCTCTCCAGGGGGTGTGGGCAGGAGCCAGGGGGGTGGGGACCAGCTCACCGCCAGGGTGTGCCAGTCTGGACACGGCTCACACTCACGGCTGCGCCCGTCTGTCTGGGGTGTCTGTACCCCAGCTTTATACTGGACTTGGCCTTTTCCTCTGAAAAGCAGAGCAGGCTCGTGGGCAGCCCAGAGGACGGTATTTCACCCAGGAGGATGGAAGGCAGTTGAAACAAAACCCAAGGGAAAAGCATCCCTGCTCTCTAAAAAATGTGTTCCCACTTCCTGTGTGGTAAGGGCCGGTCCCTGGGCCCTGACACGCCAGCCTGGCCTGGGCAGAAGCTGAGTGCATGGGCGACTCTGGACACAGTGGCTGTGGGGCTGGACGGGGGCCCTAGTTTCTGGACTCGGCCGCCCGCTGGCCCCTAATACGAACAGACCTACTCCCGCCCCCACTTGCTGCTGTCCTGCTGGATGGTGATCAGTGCCCGCAGGGAGAAAGGGCAAGTTAGCCAGGGAAGCCACCAGGCAAAGTGCAGGGCTCAGTGGGCGGAGGAGACTCCATCAGATACACGAGAGGTAAAGCCACAGTGTGTCAGTGACCAAAGGAGGGGCAGGCAGGAGGGAGAGAGACAGAAGACACTGAGATCGTCCACCGAGATGGATGGGCAAGGAAGGGACAGGTTTGGTTTGTGCATGAGGGGCTCAGAACTTCCCCAGGGAGATCCCAGCAGAGGCAAGCATGTAGAAGGTGAGGGGTCTTGGTAAGAGAGGATGCCACAGCACGGTCAGTGTAGAGACGGCAATCAGAGTGCTGAGACCTGCCAGGGTTGGCCAGGGAGGGCTCCCATGCAATCTCTGTGTGCCCTGTATTCGCCATCCTGCAGAGCAGGGAGGACCAAGCGGTCTACCTGGCACATAGCAGGTGCTAAACAAGGAGGACTGACTGTCATGTGGTAGAGTCTACACTGGCTAAGTAGGAAAGAGCCTGGTGCAATTCCTGGTGTGGAGCTCTCCATGAGGGTCGGCCCCTATCCTTCCTCAGCTTCTCGACATCACCGGGTTCATCAGGACCCGGGACTTTCTTGCTCCTCTGAATCCCTTGTGTTGCTAAGAAAAGACCTTGACCTCCCACACTCCCCATGCCCCACCCAATCACAGTCACCTGAATGGTTCAGTCTTCCAAGGAGGGTTTGCCTGTCAAAGACCAGGAGCTAAAGGGTGGAATTCAAGGCATGAGACAAAGGCTAGGTCCTCAGGGTAGAGGGAGACCTTGCAAAGCTGGGGACGGCACATCCTGATGCAGGGGTGCCAGTGGGTTCTGTTCTGCCCAGGACTCCTCATGCCCTTTGCACAGACTTCCTGCCAACAATGACCTGGGGGCTCCTTAGCCAATGGCCTTCGTTCTGACCACCCAACAGGTCCTTTTCCATGGCCTTTTCTGATCATCCCATCCCTGCCTTTGAAGATCATGCATCTCCTCCTTTCACAGAATCTTACTTCTTTGCTTCTGCAAAGGCCCTTGTGCACTAATCAACCCCAAATTTTCAAAGTGCTTTTTAGTGAAATCTACTATCTCCAGTGTGGAGAACAGGTTGAAAGGGAGCAGTACAGTGTGAACAGAAGTGGGGACCCCAAAGCCTCCTTATTCGTCCTTCTCGACCCCCTAGAAGGTACAATGTCAAGGCTCAGAAGAACATTTGGATAGGGACCACAATGTAGGCCTAGTTCCCCGCTACACAGATGGGGAAACTAGGACCCCAAAAGGAAGCAAGAACTGCCCAAGGTCAATCACATAGGAATTAGCAGGAGTATATTCTGTTTTCTTCCAAAAAATTCATACGTATTATTTGTACATAAATATATAAATTATTCATATGCATTCTTTATATAGAAGATATTAGTATTTACCCAGTTCTCTCTTGAAATGCTCCGTCTTGTAATCTGTTTTCTTTAATAAGAGATTAGTCACTGTTATTTGAAATGTGGTGCTACAAAACCTGGATATTCCAGGAGGCTACTTTTTCTGTCTGTTATTTTGTTTTTCTCTCTTGATTTTTGTGCATTGGGTCCTATCCCCTACTGTGTCTGGTAATCTTGTGTTAGATGCTGGACATTGTATCCGAAAAGCTATAGAGATCATCTGAAACTTTAGACTAGAGGTTGCCAAAGTACAGCCTGTGGACCAAACCCTACCTGTTTTCTGCTTTTGTACGTTACAGGAGCTAAGAATATTTTTTTAAAACACATTTGAATGGTTGGGAAAAAATCAAAAAGATATTATTTCATACTATGTGGATATTATCTGAAATGTGAATGTCAGTGTCCACTTTTTCGTTGGACTCAGCCCCACCTGTTTGCTGGCGTTGGTCTGTGGCAGCTTCTGAGCTACAGTGGCAGAGGTGAATGGTTGCAGTGCGGACTATATGGGCCACGAAGCCTAAACTTTAACGTCTGGCCCTTTGCAGGAAGAGTCTGCAGACCCCTGCTTAGAGGCTGTTCCTCAGGCGGCAAGGTTGCAATTATGAGACTGGAAGCCGGGTTACCATCTTTCTGGAAGGCCATCCTCCTTGGAAGGTTTCAGCCTCTGTTATGTCTGTAGCCCACAGATGCCTCCTTGACTCCAAACAGCTGTCATCTGGGGGGGTGGGAGGATAATGCCTTTTCTGTTCTCTGAACTCTCAGGAAATTCCTGGCTTCTGACTTCACAGACTGAACTTGAACATTTTTCTGTTTCTGCTTGTTCTCTCTGATGGGGTCTCAGGCTTGTGCTTTGAAAGCCTGTCTTGAGAACATGAGTTGGAATGTTGCAGGGACCCCAGAGCAAAGCAAAGAACCGCTGTTTTCCCATCGGTTTCCTTCTTCCTCCCCTCTCCTGGGCCTCCCACCATCAGGCCTTCCTCCCTGCTCCCCTGGCATCACGGGGACTGGTCCCAAAGCCATCACTGCCTGGACCTTTTATGTCCTGACCTTGCAGCAACCTCAGAGAGGCAAGATGCAGAGGGAGGCCTAGCCCGACCTGGGCCAGGTGCTTCCCAGCAGGACTGGCAGGTGGCCCTGCCTTGGGTGGGTGTGGTTCTCTCCTAGTGCCCCTCCCTGCAGTATACTACAGGCATGGACTGCTCCCATCCTGGTGGGACGAGGGGCATCAGACCACCGCCTGAGGTCAGCGGGAGGGCCAGGCGGGGCTGTTGGGTGGAGATGGTGGTATGGGGGCCTTTAAATGTGGCTCTTTGTTTATTGTTTTAACAGAATGGTAGTTAGCAGCGTAAAGACTGCAGCAGCAGCTATTTGGATTTAAGGATATTCCCCACTGAGAAGCCTTTCAAAAGTGGGCAGCTGGTGCTGGGAGTGCATGCCTTTCCCCTGTTCTCTAATACCCCCCACCGCCCCCATCAAAATTGCATTGGAATTTCCCCAAACTTTCTGGCTACAAAGAGGTTTTAATGGAACCTGGGGATAACCATCTCTCTCCTGCTGGCTCCGATGACACTGTCAGTGGACTTTGAAGGTAGACCTGACAGCCAACTGGGCCTCCGGGCTGGGCTCTGTTTGCAAACTTAGCACAGTGCTCCATGGAGACTGGGCCAGACCTTCCCACCCTGCCCCTCAGGCTCAGTCTAACCCTGAAAGTTTGGCTTAGAACTCGCAGAAAGGCTGTCACAGATGGGGTTTTGTTCCCTACATCAATGAGATGACTCTCAGTGTAGAAACAGAGCAGTGGCCAAGGCAGGGCCCCAAACCAGGAGAAGCAAGCCGAAAGCAGCTCAGCCAGGGCTGATGTACGGCTGCCTGGCTCGGAGCCTGGGACCCTGTGCTCCAGATGCTCTGGGCGGGTTTGTCGTGGACAGGAACCCCGGACAGCTCTTCTCTGGCTTTTTAATCTCCAAAGCAGAAGCTTGTCCCAGCCAAGATTAGGCAACAAAGATCGTCCCCCCGGATCAGCGATTCCCACATTGAGTTCCTTGTCTCCGTCCGCAAACGTTTGTTGACAGCCGAGGGTGCAGCAGCAAGTGAGCGGGATTTGGAGAAGCAGCAGAACCACACGACGGGGTGCGTGCTCCTCTCCTGCGCCCACGTTCTGTGCAGCTCCACGGGTACTTAGTTTCCTCAGCATCTGGGGAAGGCTGGGTTAAACCAGCTTTCTGAAATCGGCTTCTTTTACGGAGGATGCTCGAACCTGTGCATCACAGATCTCTAGGAGGGGCCTAAGCTGCACGCACAGAATTCTTATTGTTTTTGAACCCGGAGAAGAGCCTTTGGGGAGGCAGGGTGGTCCCTTCAGGTGGGCTGCCTTAAGGAAGCCCACGGCCCCCTCCCTCACCCTTCTCTCTACCAAGCAAATCAAACCAATCCTCCCAGGTCCTCACCCTTCATCCTGTGTGTCAGAGCCTGGCGTTCATGAAGGGAGAGCCTGAGGCTCATGTATAAGTAGTTGTCGGGGACGTGACCACAGTGAATAAGTCTGCGAGCATTAGATGCCGCATCTCAGATGATTGGTTCTCTGAGCTCTGGACTGGAAACAGCCACACCCCTCAGGGAGCTGTAATCCCCCGCATCACTCCTGCCACAAGGCCTCCCAGGAAGTCCCACTCTGACCTTCACCCATGCAGTTCCTCCTCTTTCCCAGGAAGAACCATCCCCTTCCCTCTTCACCTAGTGTATCAGTTAGCCATGGCTCTAGCGATGCCACATAACAAACAGCACCAAACCTCAGGGAATGCAACCATACCAGGAAATTCCTGGGGTTCGTGCACATGGCTGGGGTTGCTCTGTCTGCTGATCTGGGCTGGCTTCCATCCCAGGATTGAGGCTGTCAGCTCTGCTCCACCTGTGCCCCATCCCCCAGTGGTGTCCTGGGCATATTCCCATGGCAACAACAACATGCAAAGGAGCCAGCCTCGCACATAAACCCATGTCCAGGGCTTCCCTGGTGGCGCAGTGGCTGAGAGTCCGCCTGCCGATGCAGGGGACACGGGTTCGTGCCCCGCTCCAGGAGGATCCCACATGCTGCGGAGCGGCTGGGCCCGTGAGCCATGGCTGCTGAGCCTGCGCGTCCGGAGCCTGTGCTCCGCAACGGGAGAGGCCACAACAGTGAGAGGCCCACGTACCGAAAAAAAAAAAAAATAAACCCATGTCCAGCCTTGCACATAAACCCATGTCCAGCCTCTGCTGCATCACTGGCCCAGCCCAGAGGTGAGAGCTGGGGCAGGTCACCATATCAGGGGCTGGGGGTGACAGGGGCACTCCAAGTGACAAAGATGGAGGGAGGGAGGAACACTTGGGGCCACCATGGTGACATCACAGCCAGGGGACTAGTCTGAGGGTCTCAGTCTCTTGGGGACCCTTTCTGTGCCTTCCTGGATTGGCTCATAATAGGCCCTCATGGTACCTCTTGTCATTGGATCCTTTGTCACAGAGCAATGCACAGTTATTTCTGAGCGTGTTGGGTGGCACCTGCCCCCTCGGTCTCTGACTGCAGTGTGCACAGGGTGGGGACACACCTGCTTTTGTCCCCAGC
Organism: Delphinus delphis; assembly: GCF_949987515.2. NCBI lineage: Eukaryota > Metazoa > Chordata > Mammalia > Artiodactyla > Delphinidae > Delphinus > Delphinus delphis. Next base: position 3,034,012 of record NC_082683.1, read on the forward strand.
TGCAGCTTAGTGTCTAGCCCAGTGCCTGCACACAGTAGGTCCTCAATAAAGATCCCCTGAATGTACATGTGTCACTTCCCTATCTAGCAGGGACTGTCTGCAGATGAGGTGTCACCCTTCAATCCTGTCTCATTGGGGGACGTTCAGGGCCTGCGTGGGACCAGGGAAATGATGGGTGGCCGTCTGAGGTCCTGCAGGCAAAGCACGGAGTCGTGGCCCAATCCCGCCTCGCTCATCAAAGGGCACATCACGTGCCACTGCTTGATGACAGCGTTCCCCCAGCCCCTGACGGCCTGAGCACAGAAGGCGTTCTCATGAGTGACCCTGGAGGATGCAGGAATCAGCAGGCAGCTTCCATCTGAAATCATGTTCTCAGAGCCAAGCCCCACCCAGACACGCTCTTTCCTGTACCCAAGACCCTGGGCCAGGAGCAGCGGCGGCACCTGCACTGCAGGGGGCACCAGGCTAGTGGGTCATCCGCAACCTTCAGAGCAATTCCAAAGGTAGGAAGCTCGAAGCTCCAGAGCTGAGGTCGGAATGCAAGTCCAGCCAGGTCCAAACGTGGTGGAGTTCATTATTACACCTGTCGCTGTCCCATGATTGTCCTTACCTGTGACACACCGACCTGCGAGGGGTCTTCTGTCTGAGATTGCTGAATCCCCCTCCAGTACTCAGCCGGCATCCGAGAATCACTCACTCTGTCCTTCGCCTGGTATCTGCCTGTTGACTGCGGAGCCACGCTTAGGTCTGCTCCTCTCGGATGGAGCCATCAGACAGGCATGTGTGTCCTGGGCCATGGTCAACACGCTGAAACATCACTGAAAATAGAGAGGGGACAAGGTCACACACCACAGGGAGGTAAATACCCCACAGTCTGGGCCCCCATCTGTCTGATTTGGAGAGATGTCTGGGGCACAGGGAATGTGTTCTAAAAGAGAGCCTTAAATAAAAAGATTAGTGGAACTAAAGCCTCTGGGACTGGACGGTGAGTGGGAACCAGGCTGTGGTATCTCTGAACATCCTGGGGCTTTTATTTATTTATTTATTTATTGAAGTATAGTTGATTTACAGTGTTGTGTTAGTTTCAGGTGTACAGCAAAGTGTGTATATATATATATATATATATATATATATATAGAATCTTTTTCAGATTCTTTTCCCTTATAGGTTATTACAAGATATTGAGTAGAGTTCCCTGTGCTCTACAGCAGGTCCTTGTTGGTTATCTCTTTTATGTATAGTAGTGTGTGTATGTTAATCCCAAACTCCTAATTTATCCCTCCCACCTTTCCCGGCGCCCTGGGGCTTTCTGGTACGGATGCAGCGCTGGTCCTCCTGTTTATTTGGGGCACGTTTGTAGGGAGTCTGTTCTGGGCCACGCTCTGAGCCGGCAGGCCCAGCCCTCTCCTGTAGCAGGAAGGCAGCCTGAGCCTCTGCCCAGACTCCGAGGTCACGATCACCAGGATGTGTGCCACTATCCTCCACACACCTTCTGTGCGCCACCTCCTGGTCTGGAGCCCTGGCAGCACAGGCCTGCAAAGTGGGAAGGTGCAGGTGGCATCGTGAGGGTGGCTCTGGGGGGTAGGTGGGCAGACCTCACTCTTTGCCTAGAGGTTTGAGCCATTCACCGTTCTATGGGCTAAATATAGACTCCGTCCTGATGGTGGGTGCTGGTTCTGATGGCGAGTAATCTAGTCACAGACTTTGCAGCTGACACGTGGGACCCAGAGCTCCAGCTGCCGGGGGCCCAGGACCATGCCGCTCTGACAGCAGAAGGTCCTGTGCTCTCGGAAGCGCTGGCTGGTGGGGCACCGTGTGCGTCCCTCCACTGCCCCCTGCCCCCCGCCCCACCGCGCCACCTCTCCTTAGCATCAGGCAATACCACTGGCTGCTCCCCGCAAGTCGCCCCTCCCCAGCCTGCCATCCTTTGTTGAAATATTCAAATGCTGTTGGGAGTTCTGTGAAGGAAATGGGTCATTTCCATTTTGGCTACTGAGCTCAAAGCTGAGTATCAGCTGCTTCTGTTCTTCAATGGGAGGAGCAATGAATTCAGCGTGTGTGTGCGCGCGCGGGTATGCGCACGCGTGTGAGTGTACAGGCCCTGTGTGCGTGTGCACGTGTGTACCTATATGAGCCTCCACGTTCTGGGGGGGATCAGCAAACAACACGGGAGAGGTGGGGACGGTGACACACTTAAGACGCCCCGATGTGCACACTGCCTGGAAGTTCAGGACTCCATCCCATCTGCGTGGTTTGCATTTCCCTCGGGGACTGGCCTTTTTGCCGGAAACAATGCTGCCTGCCGTTAATGAGCAGATCTGACCCCCATGTCCGGGGTGGCCAGGGCCCCAGGCTGGGGACCCATTTCTTGGGCCCCCTTCAGCATCCTGGTTGCTGCTGCCCACTGAATCGGAGACCAACCGAGCAGCCAGATGGATGGGGCCTGGCTTCCATGGGTGACCCACGTGCATAGCCATTAAATCCAGTTCAGAAACCCTCCCGAGCCTTTGCCACTTGCTGAAAGGTGCGACCCTATGGCTCTGCCCTCTGACCCACGTGGTCATGCAGTAGGAGAGGCACATGAGAAAAGGGTGGGCAGGATAACAGAAGTCACCCCTCACTCTCTCTAGCTGCCCACCCACCCCTCCAGTCACGCCACATGCACTCTGGTGCTGTCCCCTAGGGCAGGGGTCCCAAACTTTCCCATAAGGGGCTACACAGAAAATATTTTAGGCTTTTGGGTCACACCACTCAACTCTGCCTTTGTAGCACAAAGGCAGCCTTAGACAACATGTAAATGAATGGACGTGGCCTTGTGCCAATAAAACTTTATTTACAATGTCAGTCAGTGGGTGGGACGTGGCCCAGTTTTCTGACCTCTGCTCCAAGGCCTTGCTACGCTGAATGTGGCATCAGCGGCCCCAGGAGCAGGTGAGATGCAGGATCTCAGCCCCTTGGGTGGGAGGCCGGCTGAGTCAGGATCTGCATTTAACACCATCTCCAGAGGGAATTTGTTGCCATAGGGGAGAGAAGAAGCAGGGCTGTCCAGGACCAGCCTCACAGTTGCACAAGGAGGATGCCTGCCCTTAAGGAGAGAGCAGTTAATGACTGCCTGTATCCCCCGAATAAACCTTCCCTGGGCTCTTTTTGCAGATGAGGAAACCGAGGCAAAGCGAGTGTGTCCGTGTCCTGGGGCACAGGCTGGGGGTATAAAGTTATACAAATGTGTTCTCAAAGGTCTGGAGCCCAGGAGCCAATGGCAAGGTGTCTTCAGGGCTGCGCTCCCTCCAGAGGATCCAGGGAGGATCCTCCTTGTTGCTCCAGCTCTAGGTGCCTGCAGTCCCTCGGCTTATGGCCGCATCCCTCTGGCCTCTGCTTCCATCTTCACGTGGATTTCTTCCCTGTTCTCTCTGTGTCCTCTTCTCCTGTATGCCTTATAAGGGATAACCAGGCATTGCTTTGAGGGCCCGCCCTGGATCTAGGATAACATCATCTCCAGATCCTTAAGTAATTCATTAAATCTGTAAAGACCCGATTTCCAAATAAGGTTTTATTCCGAGGTTCTGGGCGGACGTGGATTCTGGGGGGACACTGTTCAATCCACTACAGAGAGACCAAATCACGTGTCCCAGTGTCGGCTGTCTTGAGACTGGTGACGTGTGCGGTTAAGACCGTGCCTCTGAGTGCACGGCCACCTCCCCGTGTGATGGCCCAGTCGGGGGACTGGCTGAAGGGTGTAGGGTGAGGGAGGCAAAAGAAAGAAAAGGAGACTGTGGCTCTGGAGTCAGCTGTGAGGGGATCGAGATTTTACAAATGCAGGGGAGGCTCTGGGCCTCCCGACCCTAAGTGACCCCCTGGCGTGCCTGAGTGTCACAAGACTCAGAAGGTGTAGTAGCTTCCTGGGGCCCCCATGATACTGTCTCACAGCCTGGGGGTGTTTAAACAGCAGAGTTTATCCTCTCCCTGTTCTGGAGGCCGGAAGTTGAGGCCAGTGTTGGCAGGGCCGTGCTCCCTCTGAAGGAGCTGGGGAAGCATCCGTCCTGGGCTCTCTCCTGGCTTGTGGCAGCATCACTCCGGTCTCCTCCCTGTGTGTGTCTGTGTCCAAATTTCCCCTGTTGACAAGGACTCCAGTCATACTGGATTGGGGCCACCCTCCTCCAGCATGACCGCATCTTAACGAATTACAGCTACAACGACCCTATTTCCAAACAAGGTCATGTTCTAGGGCAGTGGGGATCAGGGCTTCAACATCTGCATTTGGAGTGGGGGGACACAGTTCAGCCCCATAACGTGGAGCAAACCCTGCTGCCTGTGAGGGGGGTCTCCCAAGCTCTCTGTGCCCCGCACCCCACCCTCCCTAAGATCCCAGGTCTGAATGGGCAGAGCTTGACCTTCGGGTTGAGGAGGGACAGAGCTGGGATTTGGCTGAGAAGACGGTGCTGAGAAGAGTGAAGGTAGCTGGATGCATCCGCTGGGGTCTAGATCTGGCTGCCGTGTGACCGTGTTAGGCCTCAGTCTCCCTCCGTCTCCTCATCTGCAGCACTGGGTTCTAAAGTTCAAAGTCTCCAAAAGCAAAGGAAGTTCTCAACTGAGGAACTTGCCCCCAGATGTGGCCAACCCAGGGATGGGACAGCGTTAGTTGAGGCTAATGTCAGGAGACGTTATCCGACATCAAGTCCCTTTTGGAGGCTGCAGACAGCAGAGTGCATGTCATCATCCCAGGACCATGGTTCCACGGCCATTGGCCAATGCATGCAGAGAAAGGACAGCGTCGCTCCAGTGGGCTATTCAGGGGAGCAGCTAAAGCACAGGCCCGAAGAAAGCCTGCTTGGGTTCGAGTCCCATGTTTGCTGAGTCTCGACTGTGTGTGCATAAAGGGTTAAGCTTGCTCAAAGGAAATTTCTTTTTTTTTAATTTATTTATTTTAATTTATTAGTTTTGGCTGTGTTGGGTCTTCATTGCTGCACGCAGGCTTTCTCTATTTGCGGCGGTGGGGGGAGGCTGCTCTTCGTTGCGGTGCGCAGGCTTCTCCTTGCGGTGGCTTCTCTTGTTGCCAAGCACAGGCTCTAGAGCACATAGGCTTCAGTAGATGCAGCACGTGGGCTCAGTAGTTGCGGCTCGTGGGCTCTAGAGTGCAGGCTCAGTAGTTGTGGCGCACGGGCTTAGTTGCTCCACGGTATGTGGGATCTTCCCAGAGCAGGGCTCAAACCCACGTCCCCTGCATTAGCAGGCAGATTCTTAACCACCACCACCAGGGAAGCCCTCAAAGGAAATTTCTTGACCCCCCCTCCTGGGAGGTCACCTCTCAACCCTCGGAATGTCCTGCCTGATAAGAGGGTCTTTGTTTACCTGGGACCTTGGACAGGGCACACAGTCTATGCTAATAAGGGGATTTACGGTGGGGGCCTTGGGCTACTGTGTCGGCTGACCTCTGGACGGGCTGGAAACCAAGGCCAGCCACATGTGGGAAGTCAGCCATGTGGACGTGACCAAGCACCAACCAAGAATCTGGACAGCCAGGCTCAGGGGATCTTCACTGGCCAGCCATCCCCCATGCATGTTGTCACCATGGTCACTGGAAGGAATCAGTGCTGTCCACGCCTCCACTGGCAGGATGACTGGAAGCTCCTGGTCTCTCCTGGACTCTTCCCGTTGCTGACTTTAATCTGTAGCCTTTAACTGTAATAAACCGTACCTGGAGTATAACAGCTTTGTTCAATGCTGTGGGTCCTTCTAGGGAATTATGGAACCTGAGAGTGGCCTTGGAGACCTCCCAGGCTGCACTGTGCAACCTCCCTGTGGAAACGGGGAGCATTTTTGTGCCCACTTCATGCGGTGGTGCTGAGCTACATGTGAACTGATTCACTGAGAACCACGGGTGGCATCACTGCCAACAAGAGTCACTTCACTGCATGGATTGGCTCGGTGGCCCATGAGTCAGTCCTGCACCCCTGCCCTTAGCCCCATCCCTGCTATTAGTGAGGATGGGGCTGGAGGGAGAAGAGGGGTCATAACAGGGAAAGGACCATATTTCTCACGTCACAGCCACAGAGGGTGTCATCTCCGGATGTGTCTGACCCACCAACCTCATGCTACCTCAATGATGGTGTCCGGGGAAGTCAGTTCAGATGGTGCGACGTGGGTTTGAGGAGTGGACACCCATTTCTTGTTGTTCACGCGTTTCTCCTGTTAGCAGACAGCCTCAGCACCTTTGATGTTTGGGTCCAGATCTTTCTTTCTTATGGGGCCATCCTGTGCGTTGTAGGATGTCTGCCGGCATCTTTGATCTCTACCCACTAGACGCCAGCGGGACCACCCCCATCCCCTGTGCCTTCTGACATGTTCAGACATCTCTGGCTGAGGACCGTGGTGGCAGCCTGGCTCTGAGGTCCTTATGGGGTGATTCCTTGAGGTGTCAGCACAGCTGTTTCCTGGGTGAGCCTGTGTTCTCTCCACTGACGTCCTGACCTAGGCTGGAGGGACTTCCAATGGGTCGACACATCATCTCAGCAGAGTCTTGGCTTCAAGCATGTCCATCACTCACCCCATGGAAGGCTCTTCAGGGTCACTCAGAAAATGGTGTCTTCGTGACCCCGCCACCAAGCAGGTGTCCTTGTATTTCTGTGAACGCCCCAGTTTTAGAAGGTACATTTTCCCTCCACAGCCTGCCCCCCACCCCCCAGGTGGCCGACTGCCTCAGAAAGAGCCCCTCATCCTTGGGGTGCCTCTTCCTCAAGAAAATGGGGCCGGCCTCTCGCCTGTCCCGCCATGGATGCTGAGAGCTTCACCATGTTCCCAGAGACCATTTGTCAAAGACGTCCTGTGCAGTCAACATTTTGCAGTGTTTGTGGAAAAGGAATGGTCTCTTTGCAGTGGAATTGGCATTGCTGTCACCTGTCACTGTCATCACTGTCACCTGTCCAACCCCTGGAGGCAGACATTCTTGGATGCATTTGTCAATGGGTCTTTGTTTCCATAATGCAGGCGCACAAGAGCCCTGCTTTGTACATGAGCCACTATAAACCCAGAAATGCCATCTCTTTGCCTCAATTCCAGGCTCTTGTTCCTCCCTCCATCCAAGGGTACCTACCACCAGATGAGCCCACGCCACCCCTCCAGGACTAGAGGGAAGGTCCTGCAGTGGTTGGTTCCTCACATGGACAGTTAATTCGGCTCCATTTAGTAAGAAATTCATCCAGACCAGAGATGGATTACCAATTTCCCCATCAATCTTCAGGGCCTGATCTTATTACAAACCACCACAAATATAACCATAAAAGCCCTATTGATTGATGCAGCGCTTGGTAATCCATCTGTCGTCATCCATTATTCTGGGAATAATTTTTCATTATCTGCATGGCAGCTGATTCCTAGCACATTAGTATACAGTGGCAATTACCAGGAGCAGAAAGAACCCCTGAATTAGCAGGAACAATCACACCTGTCAGGACAGGGAAGCAAGACTCCCCACACAGCTTGCTCTGTGCTCTGGAACCATGTCTGAATGGCAAAGAGTTTGAAGATTAATTCAATATTGACCTTGGAAGGTGGAGAGGAGAAAGTGGGTTGCTTTTGCCCCTTTCTTAGGGGTCTAGAGTGCAGGTTCCCTTAAAGTAACCACCTTGTCAACCCAATCACAGCCCACCCAACAGCTGGCACAGAGGCTATTTGAGGATGGCCTTGCCCAGGATCAGTAAAGTTTATAGCACAGATGTTCCTGTCTGCGTTATTTAATGAGCACCAAAGACCTGGCCAGAGGGAACAACTGGTGTGAGTGTTGAAGGTGTGAGTGTTGAGAGAGTGGGGTAAGGTCTCTCTCAATGCAAGAATTCTATGATCTGAACATTTTTTTAAATTAATTTTTATTGGAGCATAGTTAATTTACAATGTTGTGTTAGTTTCTGCTGTACAGCAAAGTGAGTCAGTTATACACATATGTATATCCACTCTTTTTTAGATTCTTTTCCCATATAGGTCATTACAGAGTACAGAGTAGAAGTTCCCTGTGCTCTACGGTAGGTCCTTACTGTGTTTTACACAATGAGGTTTCTTTTCAACCCTAATGGAAAAATTGAGATAGACACATAACGGAATTATTTCTGAGGGCCGTTGGAGGGGCTCAATTGGTAAGATTCTCACTGATCTTCACTCTCCAAAAAATCAAGAATCCGGTTATTGAGTATCACACACAGTGATCTATTCTCAAGCTGGCTTCACATGGACATACCCAGTAGGGCGAAACTGCCCACTGCGGGTTGTTATGGACCCACTTGATAAGACAGAGGCTTGGCTGTCTTTGAAATTACCTTGACAGTGGCCAGTGAAGGTCTCAGAAGACTGTAGACCTTTGATTGTAGAGCAGGAAGGTTCTACAGAACCAAAAGTTGGGAGTTGGAGTCCCGACTTCAGCCAACCGTTCAAAATAGATTCTATCCTTCTATTCAGTTGATCAGCCACACCACCTTCAGCTATTCACCTAAATCAGGGTCTGCAAACTATAGCCCGTGAGCCAAATCTGGCCATTGTTTGTTTTTGTGAATAAAGTGTTATTGGCACACAGCTGTGCTTATTGGTGTGCCTATGACCCACGGCTTCTCTTACGCAGGGTTGAGAAGTTGCAACAGAAACCATACTACCCGCAAAGCCTAAAATATTTACTATCTGGCGCTTCATGTCAAGGTTTGCCTACCCAGGATCCACACAAACTTAAGGGACTTACAAAGATGGGGAAACAACTTCTGGCATTTGGGGAGGCCTGAAGGATAGGACAGATGCTTGACACACTACCCAACTTCTCATGAGTGGTTCTATTATCTTCTTAGGAGTGACCTCCCAAAGAGAGGAAAAGGATGAGGCATCCTTACGGGGTTTCCATCTTCCAATCTGCTTCCTACAAATATCGTTCTTACCACATGAAGACCCAGTCCTTGTTCAACCATCATGACTGTGGGGTCTGTGGGGTCTTCTTGTAGCCATCGATTCCTTATGTCTGGGGCCCAGTGACCCATCAAAACACATGGGCCAGGAGTGGAAGTACAAGGCTGTTTGTTTGCTTTGCAAGAAAAGTACGTGAGGAGCAGTAAGGAGTTTGCCTCTAACCAGTTTTGTTACCAAGAATGTGGTTACAGATTTGTTCGTCTGGAGTTCGATGTTTGATTTTTCCCTGGAACTCCAGTGTAGAGAATTGCCTTGTGTCCTGGCTCTGCAGGATAGGCAGTGGATTAAATTGATCATGGGTGTGAAGACAGGCGTAGAGAAGTCTTTCTAGAGAGCATAGCTGTTATATTATTCTTGTATTTCTGCCCAGATGATCCTAGCTGGTTATTAACCTACATATCATTTTTTTCCAAATTTTAACTTGGCAAGTCCTATGGAGAAATTTCACACAGAAGGCAGGAGGAGGACCTCCAGAACAAGGCAGATATTGGAATTACGTCATTACCTTTCTCCCTGCTCCCCTAGTTTTTTATTCTCTACTTTTCAGGTATCAATTTAATAATATGCCACACAGCTACTCTTGTAAGGTACTGTGTCAGGCATTATGTGTGTGGTGAGGCAGGCATGTAGGAGTGGATATAAAGATGGTGAAGATTTGGCTCTTTCTTAAGGGCCTCAAAGATTCATGAGAACCTCAGGCAAAGGGCTGGTCTTCTATTCTTGCAGTCATCAGTGAGGGGGTCCCTTGAGCCAACTGTCTTCCCCTCTGGGCCTCAGTTTCTTTCATCCACCAGAAGGAGAGAATCAATGCTTTCCCATCCTCACCGACAGAGGGAGTGGGAGAGAATTAAACATCTAAGATACAGCTGTTCATGGAACACTTCCCTTCCAAGGACTTTGGTCACTGCAAATACTCAACAGAAGAATTCCCTGGGTAACATGATGTGAGGTCAAAAATCCGGTGATGGCCTGGGGTCTTCTCTGGCCCTGTAGACATTAGAGCACGGACCACAGAGTGCCCTGCTCTTCCAAGGGAACTCTCAGTGCCTCTAGCTGGGCTTGGCCTGAATTTGGACAAATCCCTACTACTCCTGTCGGCTCATTCCCATTCAGTGTGCTCGTTTACACTCCATAGATGTTGATTGTTCCGACCTAGAAGATGGCATGTTTAGCCCAAGAAACAATGGTTTAGTTCTTGCCATGGAGTTTGGGGGTGTGACCTGCCAAGATGGCTGAGAGGCTTTTGGAATGAGCCTGGAGCACTCCTTAAGAGATCAATCCGTGGAAGGGGTGGTTAGGCTCAAGCACCAGCCTCCATAATTTAGAAGATTATTCTCCTCAAGAATATAGAGGGTAGAGGTGCCAGCCTCTCTCTTGGAAGATGCAAGGACCCCAGATCAAAGCCCAAACTGAGATGAACAAAGTCTGAGCTCAAAATCATACAATACTACTGCTCTTAGTGTGGGCTTTGGGACCAGCGCATTCTATATGACCCAAGGAATTTACACAAGCTTGCCCAGATGATTTTCACTTCCATAATTTATGATGATTGTATCTGCCTCTGAGGGTTGTTGCCAGGAATAAATGGGATAACACACACCTGACAATTGCTAATACTTGTTGAGCATACTTGTGATCACCGTCATCACTACCAACATCAATACGATCACGATCACCTTCATTATCACCATCAGTATCACCACCATCATCACTACCACCATCATCACCATCACCATTTCCATCATCACTATCACCATCAGCAACAGCACCATCACCATTATCATCATCACCATCAGCAGCAGCAACATCATCACCACTTTCATCATTAGAATCACTATCAGAATTGTCATTGCCATCATCATCACCATCGTCACCACCATCAACCATCATCACCACCACCATCATCACCATCATCACCATCAACCATCATCACCACCATCATCATCACCATCATCACCACCATCAACCATCATCACCATCATCATCACCACCACCATCATCACCATCATCACCATCATCACCACTTTCTCAACATCACCACTATCACCAACTCCATCATCACTATCACCATCAGCAACAGCACCATCACCATTATCATCATCACCACTTTCATTATCATCATAATAATCATCACCAGCATCATCAACATCACTACCATCATAATCACCATCACCATCACCATCATCAGCCTCCTTCTCATCACAGGAAGCACAGACACAGGAGGAGCACATACTCTTCATGACAGCATGGCCATCTCTTGACTGGACCAGAAGGATTGTGTAGATGGAGGGTGAGGGAAGACCGAGCAGGCATCTTTCCTGGTTGTCCGTTAAACTGGACATCCATTTCAACCTCCCTCTGCCAACAAAGTCTGAGTTGGGTCTCAGGGAAGCTGGTGAATACATAGAGATTACTGAGGCAGCTGGGCACTTCATGGTGAGATTGAGGGTGGTCCCTATTGGCATAACTAGCTTTCAGCCCCACTGGCAAGCTGATTTGGCAGTCCTAGAGGGAAGGCAAGCCGGCTCAGAAATTTATAGTACATGCCACATATTGGGCACAGGTGCATGGGAAGCCATTGGCCAGAACCAACAGTGAACATTGCCACTTAAAAAAATGTGCACCGGAGAATCTGTTCCTGAGGGTGGACACCATGGCTGAGTTAGTCAAAACTGTCACTGACTGGCGTGCAATAGGTGCTCAGTAAATTATTCTTGAATCCATGCATAAAAGAATGAATGAAGGGAGGCCCATGGCATTCATGGATTTTTCTCGTTGTCCAAGTGGTGCCTATCCTGCGGACTCAGGAAGGGAATTCCTTGGGGCAAACGGAAATAGCCTGGAAGAGAGGCCGCCAGGAAGAGAAAGCTTGTTTTCTGGTCATGCCAACTTTGAATCATTTATTAACAACTCCCCCCATGAGGATCATATTCGGTAGAGAGGTCACACCTGTTTGTGAGACTGTGTCCTTGAGAGGCCGCCAGAAGAATCTTACACTCTGAAACCCTCCACACTGGACCATGCACACGTGGTGTTCTCACCCCAGGACACGCCGGGTTCTCAAGTGTGATGGGTAGTTCTCTGCACATGGATGTCTGGAGTGGAGAGAGACAGACGCTCAAATGGCGGAGGTGAAGGAACATGGGGAGTCAGCACTCCCAGGGGGCAGGGTGCTGCCACTTGCAGGGGTCTCTGCTGAGCCCCTCACAGCCTTTGGCCCCCAGCCCTCAGGCATGGTTCTTGCTGACGGGAGGAGGGTGGGGCCAGAGCCCTGGACCTTTCAAGTGTCCCTCACTGACCAGCAGATTCAACCCTAGTGTCCACGTCCCAGAAAGGATGTAACAGATGAATTGTCAGGAAACTAGCCAGGGAGGGGACCAGAGGTGTTATCGGCCTGTCTTTTCTCTCTCCCTCTGCATCTGTGGTTGATGAAAGATGATACAGGAGGAGGGGGGCAGAGGAGAGAATTCCTGTCCTCTACCATCCTGGTCCTCGTGTGGGGTTTGCAGACAGCTCTCGGTCAGGGCTCTGGCTGCTTCTGGAGTGGCCAGTCCTGCTGTCCCTGTCCTGCCATTTCCCCTGTCCCCTCCCCCCACCACGTATATACACACACAAGTGGAGACGGAGCCGCGAGGCCAGACTGCAGATCCTCTTCTGGGACTTCGGGAAGCATCTGCGGCTGGGCCTGGATCTTTTATTCCCTGGAAGCTCATCTGGCAGTGAACTTCTTGGAAAGTGTTCTAGAAAGGGGAAGATGCTCCCCAGCGATCCAAGTGCCTGAGTCTATAAGGGTGTCAACATACATGTCTCTCTTCCCCACCTTCCCAGTAAATCCTGGGCCATCCTGGCTCCTCCTGGGTCTGGCCAAACCCTGCTCCCACTTGCAGGCCAGCTGCCCTGGTGCCCAGACTTGAGGAGCAGAACTTACCCAGGTTGGGAGGAGAGAAAGGAGGGGTGACAGTGCTTACCTGTGCCAGGTGAAGGGCTCGGCAGGTGCAAGAAAGGACACAGCTGCCCAGGGGCCGGGTCATAGCTCAGGGACTGAGAGAGGCCAGGCTGGGGCTTCCCTTCCTGGGCTCCAGGTGAGAGCAGCCCTGGTACCCACAGCATGTGGCAGGCCCTGTCAGCGTGGGCCCCCTGCCAGGGTGTGTGCACAAGATGGGACCCGGGATTCAGAGCCGGGTTGATGGGACAGGTCGCCACACCCCGCTTCCTGGGTCCCTTCATCTCATGCCCCTGGTTTCATTGCCCCCCTCCCCCTTTCTCTGTTTCCAGGTTTGGCGGTCCATCAGATCATCACCATCACCGTCTCCCTCATCATGGTCATAGCTGCTCTGATTACAACTCTTGTCTTAAAAAACTGGTAAGGATCCTCGGCCCTTCTGGCCTGGAAACGGGGATCAGTAGGGGTCCCCGGGGAAGCACGCACAGAAAAGTTCTTACTTTTCAAACGCGATCTCGGTTCACAGCCCAGGGAATTGTTTCTCTGTTTGGGATGGAGAACAGCATGCAGCTCCTGATCTGCTAAACCCGCTCACCTTTGCCCCGGGCAGCTTGGCTGGCTGGTGAGGGTGTCGCTCCCTGACACTGCCCTTCTGGTGGCTTTCTCTGCAGCAGGACACGAGCCCGGCCTCCTTGACTTAGTTCCTCAGGCAGCAGGTGTCCTGTTCCCAAAGCCCATCCCTTGGATCCCAGTGCACCTTTGAATGTCACCCTCCCAGCGCAGTTTATCCTTATTTCCCACCAGCAGCCTGGGTGGGGTCCCTGCCTGCCCCTCCTTGTCCTGGGCTGTCCTGGTCTCTTTCTCCTGCCTTCTTCTCACAGCCGTTCTGTGTCTGCTGAACTAGGTTACTGCTTTGCTCCAGGCGGCCTGTCTTTGCCTATTTCCTCCTGGAAATTGGCCTACTTTGAGGTTGGCCTTGGCTGGGTGTACACACCTGCTACACCCCTGGGAAAATCAGGGAGCTTCTGGCTAACCCTGCTGCTCGCATGCCTCCCAGGCCCCTGTCTGCCTGCAGTCACTCCTCCAGCAAACGAGGCTCCTGTTAACATCAAAGCTGAACGGCCCTTGTAGAGTCATACGCCCAAATCACCCCCTGCTGACCAGTGGTAGGAAGTCAGACAGGCTGATGGGAGGGAGCTGCCCTCCCATCCTTCTGTTACCTGCAGCCTCCAGGTAACAGAAATGCATGGAAATGCAAGAGAAAGCCAGTCTCCAGGATTAGAGAGGGTGGGGAGGGGAGTGGCATCACCCAGAACAGACCAGCGAGGCCTTGACGCTCCTGATGGCCGGCAGTCCCAGGACCCGGGGCATTTTCTGGGGCAGATGACAAGGATAACTGTGAGCTCCCAACAGGGCATCTTGGGCAAGGCTGGCTGTCCAGAGAAGGGGCTCCGGAGCCCTGGACCACAGGGATGTTTAGCGGGTCCAGTCCCGCTGGCCATCTTGGTGAGGGAAAGCCCCTCCCCCAGAGGAGTCCTCGGACTTCGTGACTTTGTAATAGGCAGGCAAGCTTCCTCTTGGTTTGCCCACACTTTTGGGTTTACAGCAAACCCTCAAAGAGTCCTTTGGGAAGGACAGCTCAGGGCGGTGGATGAGTGGTTCCATGACCTTGGGGGTGTCCCCTGGCTTTCACATCCATCTTCTTACCTCCATTTATGGGTGGATCTTCCCCACCAGCAATCAGGATTCCTCTCATTGGGAAGACAAGGCAGGAAGTTAACACAATGTATGGGGAGACGGGCTCACACTCCCGCCCCTTGCAGAGCCCCCTCGCTTCGCACAGGCTCTGAGCGTGAAGGGGGGGAAAGGAGGAGAACTGGTGTCCTGATGAGGCGCCCCCCGTCTCCTCCTCTCTTCCCTCCTCTGTGGGGATAGCGCTTCCTTCCATCCTTGTGAACTTGCCCCTCCGGGGGTCGGGAGGGGTCCCTGCGTACCTTCTCCATCAAATCCCTTGGCCAACAAGGGTGGGACCCCCGTGTCTGGTCTACACAGTGTCTGGAAGCCTCTGTGGTCCAGAAGAACAGGGAATTAAGGTGGGTACTTCCCGGGGCACAAAGCACAGTTCTCTCCATCGGTCCCGATGGTCCAGTTTCATTTCCGACTTGTGAGCCTGGGCAGAGGAGGGGCTGAGGATAAGGGTTCCCCAGTTTTAACTCTCCCCAAAGATAATTGCATGGTCCATTCCAAATGAACGATGGCCACCCCGACCCGTGCACATGGCTTTCCCCATGGGCACCCATCACAGTTTCCATCCCATCCAGGTGTTCCTGGGGAAACTGAGTCAGCGCCTCTGCCCAAGCTGACATTCTTTGGCCAAACCAGGCCTCCGCTCTCCGATAACACAGGTCAACCCCTTACCTTCTAATCCTCCCAGCAATAATGGCCGCATTTAAAACTCAAATTTTATTTTATTTTTATTTTTTGAAAAAAGAGCTGATCGCTTGATTGTGGTTGATCTTTCTGAAGAGGCCAGGAATTACCGTTTAATATTAAATGATGTATAATTCATGCCTGGAGATAAAGGTTCCAAGTGTAAGCGCCGGAGGTGTTTGTGGGTCTCGGCGTCTGCCCATCCCCCCACCCCCACCCTGACTCCTCTCTCCTCCAGCTGCGCCCAGAGCGGGAACCCTCGCAGGAACAGCCACCAGCGGAAGGCAAACCATCAGGAGGAGAGCTGCCAGAACCTGACGGACTTCACGACCGCCCGGGTGCCCAGCAGCCTGGACATCTTCACGGCCTATAACGAAACCCTCCAGTGTTCACACGAGTGTGTCCGGGCATCTGTGCCCGTGTACACCGACGAGACGCTGCACCCAGCCGGGGAGTACAAATCCACGTTTAACGGGAACCGGTAAGCACAGGCTTGGGCCAGACCCGGCCGCTGTCCCCTCCTGGGGATGCAGGGGCTGTTTATGTGTCAGGCGGCCTTCCCATCTCTTTGTGATGGTCCAAGCAAACACAGGCAGCTAAGTTTGCTGAGATGAGACCAGAGGGGCACAGTAGACGTAAAACGGTGCCAAGACACCCAGCCGCCGGGTTCACTTCCAGACCCCTGCGCTTGGTGGACGGACTTGTCTTACCCGGCCCTGGATCCCGCATGGCGGAGGCTGAGCGGGCGTTATGGTGCAGACTCCAAAGCCAGCCTCGCAGTCCCAAGCCTCCCAAATGTCAACAAATCACGGTCGGTCCCCTCCCCGGTCAATATCTCTGAACTCCCATCGCTAAAATGTCAGCAGCAAATCTCGCAAAGATATCAAATACCAACCAGACTCCCGGTTATTAAACACTCCTTTTTATGAATCATATGTAATCCCTCAAAGAAGACATGCCTCTAAAACCATCCCTGGGAATATTTAAGAAACCCTTGAGTCAGCTTCTGAAGGTTTATCCGGAATTAGATTAAAACATCAATAGCTATTTTTTTTTTTAAAGGGAGCACACACTCATGAATCATTTTGTAAATTAAAAGAAAAAAGAATTCTCCGATAACTTAGAGATCTTAGGAAGAAATGAGCAGGACACCAGGCCGGCTTGAGGGGCCCACAGTCAGTGGCGGGAGTGGCGGCTGGGGACACTGCCCAAGGTGCCCTACGGGGCTTCTCCCGGAACCCAAGTCGAGGAGACTCGGGGGGACCTTCAGCTGTTGTGCCCGTAGTTAATGTCACTTTGTCCTGTCCTGGAGAGCGAGTGGGTGTTCCTTAAACACCTTCTGCTTCTCCTCTCCTTGTGTCTCCACACCAGACTCTGCCGTATTGTCTATCTGAGATGCTCCCTCCCCAGAGGAGGAGGGTGGAGAAACCTCAGAGAGCAGAAACCTCAGGACCATCCTTCTAAATGACTTTGCTTTTACTCGACAGCATTTGGGGAGCTCGTGGGTTGCACTCCAGCCTTCCAGAAGGACGAGTTCACAAAGAGTTGGCAAAAGGATTTTCAAACCATTTCACTGAATGCGTGTGCGCCTGTCTGGATGTAAATCCCGGCCAACCAGTGCTTCAGGCTTTGGGGGAAGAGGGGGAAGGGAGTGGATGGGTCTTGGTGTTTCGCTGTGTCTCTCTCTGCCCCTATGTCGTAGGAGAGCCCTGTCCACGTGCAGGGTGGGCATAGCTGGCTGGTGTGGAAGCGCTGGATGGAACAGGTTCTTGCCCTGGGGCTGAAGGCGATGCTCTGTTGGGTCTCACTGGCCTTGGGAAATGGTAGCTCGGTCTCAAAGGGGATGAAACACCTGGTGGCAGGGGGGGTGCGCGTTTTAGTCATCAGGCCCTGCCCTCTCTAGAATGTGCAGTAAAGTGGGTAGAATCTCTGCCCTCAGAGGCAGAGACCCTGAGCTTTGCCTTGTCCTGGAAATCAAACACTGAAATCTGGAGATGGTACCACCGTGGGTCTCAGCACCAGATTCCTCCCATGTGTGGATCCCTCAGGCTGCGTGTCCTCCGAGGCCTTCCAGGGTAGAAGGGAGCCCTGGGCAGCATGGGGAGGGGAGGCCAGTGGGTCCAGGCCGAGCATCACCTTCCTGGGATTCTTTTCGACTCGAGAAGCCAGTTTTCTGCCACAGGTCTGAGCCGGCCTGGTTGTCGGGTGTTATGTACCAGCCCTGGTGAGCCCGTTTTTCTGCTTACTGCAGACCCTCTTCTTCTGATCGGCATCTTATTCCTGTGGCCTTTGTGTCTGAGAAATGGTTTGAAATCTCCTGCTGACTGGCCGAAGGCTTTTTTACCTCCTGGGGGCAGGGCAGACGCCATGTGTCTGTTTTATGGTACGTACCTCTTTTATTGGACCTTGATTGGTTTTCCCTTGACCTCCCCTTTCCCACCCCCGTCTCGCCTCTGGGATAGCTGGGAGCCCTTCTGGACATGGCAGGTGAAATTCCAAGGGCATCACCGTTCTGGATGCAAACCAGAGAGTTGGGATTGTGGTCTCTCTGCTGCACTCGTTAGAAATGCCCCATGTCCTGGTGGAAGGGAGTAACAGACTCAGGAACCCCCTGCTTGGCACCCTGCCCGTTTCCGTCAGTGCCGTTCCACCCCCTAGGATGGCCTGTAGGGCAGGGAACACCAGTTCTGGAAACGAGCTACAAGTATACCTCTCATTTCCCGCAATGAGAAGAGCTCAGGGCCCCAGCCAAGTGGGCAGACGTCACGCCTCCATCACATCTTTACATGGCGGGGAGAGGTGGGAGAACACAGAGTGGAATTAAAATACAATTTTGAAATATAAGTATAAGAGATAAGAAAGACAATGGTAAAGAAAGAAAGTGAAGAGTTGAGACATCTACTAATTTGAAGCCAGGGGCAGGTACCAAAACAGGATGAGTTTTCCACGCTCTGCTGGATAGGAACATTTGGTTTGCTTTCAATGATATTGACTTTGATGCTCACGTTAAATTGCTTTCTTCTGTGCCGAACCTCCCAAACACGCGCACTGCTGGGGGGAAGAGCATCTCACCCCGTGACTGCACATTCTGGATGCACAGTCAATAGAGGCGACCAGGGTTTTTGGTTTTTTATCGTTTTCTCTTCTGATGTTATAGGTTTTTCAAAGGATGACATCTGCTTATCCACAGAGAGCATCTTTTTCCCCCCAGATATTCCTTCTAAGTGTGACATCAGATCCCTGCCAGGAGTAGGGAACCCAATTTCTAGGCTTATTGATATTTAAAAATTTTTTTTCCTTACTTTTGCTCATCCTCTGATACGGGGACTGAGCGGAAAATGCCATTGTCAGAGTCAGGGGAGGGCCTGGGGCGAGGGTGGTGTCTTCTTGGGGTGCACATGGGGCCCTCAGAGGCCTCTGCTTGCAACACTTAGCTGGGGTCCGGGGGGCCCAGCTGCTTTGAGAAGCAGGTGTGAATCAATCAGTTCCTAATCCCAGCCCTAGTGAATTGCATCTTTGCTCCAAATCAAATCTGCAGCCCTCACTTCCTGTCCCAAAGCCAAAATGATCCACTTAGCTCTGTGTTCAGCTGGTGGATGAAGGAATATGATGAGATTAAAAGGGAAAGTGACCCTCCCCACCCAAAGGCCTTTGCTGAGATGTGCAGGTGAGGCAGGTGAGAGGAGGTCTGTCCCCAGCATTCAAGGGCCAGATGCCCTGGGCATGGCTCATCCACCAGAAATGTGTGACTTTGCCTGGATATGATTCCTCATTAAGGCCACGGGTGAGCTCCCTTTGGAGTTCTGACCAGGCCAGCGATGGGGAGCCTGCCCGTTAGCTGCGGAGTTTCTGCCTGCCTGATGAGGCCTCTGCAGGGCGGCCAGGTGGGCACCAGCATCTCTGTAGGGATTTCAAAAATGCATAAACGCATAAGGCCTTGACCTGGGAGATGCCAGCCGTGCGCATCAAAGACCTCTGCTCTCTTCCTCCAAGAGCTGCAGGCCTGCGGCCCTGGAGGTGGACATGCCTTCCACTCCAGGTAGCACCAACCTGGGGCGGGGTGGGGACAGTTCCCTAATGGGACATTCACATGGCAGCTCACTGGAGCACTCTTGATGTCTAGAGACTCATTCGGTCTTCTCAGCAGTGCATCTTACAGAGGAAACTGAGGCCCGGCGAGGGGAGGTGACTTGCCTGAGGGCAGTCAGGTTGTCAGTGGTAGGGCCACGTGACCCCAGGTCACCTGGCTCCGGGGCCATGCTCCGACCACCGGTCAGAGAGCCTTGACTGCCATCCCCCGTGGACGCCTCTGCCCCATTCTGTCCCCGGCCCGACCCCAAGTGGGAAGAGGCTTGGGTTGTGGGAGATGAGGGTGGGCTTTCCAGCTGCCTTGGCATCCCTGCTGGGGACACTCAGCCTGACTCTGCGGGGCAGGGACATTGCAGGTGGGAGGCCAGCCCCCGAGCCTCCAAACGCCTGGGCCGAGGACCTCCTCATTCACATCGGAATATTGGAGCCACCTCCCCGGCTTTAAAAGAAAATCGAACTGGGGGGAAAAGTGCTTTTCTTCACGTCTTTGCTCCAGAAGACCTTCCTGTCCCATTAGCCTGTTTCTGTCTCCAGCAGCATGGGGCACAGAAGGAGTGGGGTAGGCTCTCCCCACGTGCCACCCTAGCTGGCCCTGGGGACCATGTTCTCCAGAAGGTGTCTGGACCCCACTTCCCAGCTCCGCCCGAGGAGCTATTTCAGGACCACCCCCATCTACAGGAGGGGGCACCTCTGTGTTGGAAGAGTTCAACCCACTCACGTGGATCTCAGGTGGGCAGTTTGGGGAGGTGAGAAGAGGCGACGGGACTTACTGGGAGCTTGGCCACGCTCAGACACCGTGCCTGCAGACTCGGGGCAACGGCTGCCTCCAGCCATCTCCTCCCGCAGACACGGACCAGGAAGACCCCGCGAGCAGCCTTGTTAGTCCTTGATAAATGCTTCCACATCCCTTCGCTGTGTCTCGGACGGACTGTTTATCACTCACTGGGAGGAAAGCATTTGGATTCAAAGTATCCCTGATGCTTACAATTAGTGCCTGGACATGAAGATGGAGTGGTGAAGAGCCAGGAAGACGGTTCAGATTTACTGGGGTTCTTATTGTCCCTTAAATAAATAGCAATTAATACTAAAACATTCAATTAAGGTTTAAGAGCCAGCGGAGATATTTATCTCTTGCATAACTGTTAAGCCTCTCCAAATGCATTTTTAATGATGCTACAGCAGTTTGTTGCCGCACCGTCTTGCGTGTGCACGCTAACCCACACGTACAGCTGGGACCTGAGCCCCGCCCAGTGCTGGGGCTTGTGCACACGGGTGACCCAGCCTAGGCAGAAGTTAAGCCTGTTTGCCTAGATTCAACCTCTACGAGAGATTCCGGCAAACCCTTGCTTCAAACCCCCTCCGTGGTGGAGCCTGATTGAACGCTCTGGACAAGACAAAATGAGGTGGCCTTTCCTGCTCCGAGGAAAGGGACCTTGGACACACACCTTTCATTGGCTCTTGGGCTAATTTCCTGTCATTTTTCACGTAGCGAGTAAACTTCAGGAAACCTCATCAGTGTTCAGATCTTTCCGTCTGCCAAGGCCACTTCATTCTGAAGCCAGCCTGACAAGTCATAAAAGCTCTTGCATCTGAAGCAAGTGAGAAATAAATCATGTGTTATTATTATTTTCAAAAACACGCCAAAGATATAACTAATAAAAAAAAAAAAAACAAGAAACGCACCTGAGCCTTCCCACTGTGTTCTAAAACATACATTAACAGAATATCCAGCTTCTGTAAATCAGAGGAACATTTTCTTCAAAGCAACATCCGGACCCTCCTGGAAACCATCCTCTCCCCAAGCTGAGAACCAGCACCAAGGAAACCGGTGGGGAAGGAGCTTTTTTCGGGAAGTGGAGAAACTAACTAGAGGCTCCACGCTCCAGGAGGCCTTGCTGCCTTCTGCCTGCTCTCTTTGTTCTGCAAAAGCTGATGCTGATCTTTAAGCCCAGGACCCCCTGTGTGGTTCGCAGCCCAGGGGTGCCCAGGAGCCGAGCATCCCCTTCTGGGCAGCAGAGGGCACTGGTTTCTCCCAAGTCAGAATTCATCCCGGATCCGATCGCTCAGATCTCTCGGCAGCCACAGCTTTGCTTTCTGGCCCAGAGTCTTGCATGCACGCCCTCGCCGGGTACACAACCTCGCCGGTGCCCTTCTCCAAGCAGGACGCACCTCCCCCTCCCGCCCCTTCCAGGGTTATTGCCAGGCTGAGAGGCTCTTGCTCTGAGCCTTTGGAGCAGAAAAACCCGAGCCCTCCTCCACGAGCTGAGTAGCAGCCCGGTTTCAGCTGGAATGTAGGGCAGGCCTGGAAGATGGCCAGGTAGCCTCAGACCCCTCCTTCTTCTTGCAGGGGACAGTCACCTCTGCAGGAAGCCAGCACTGCTGTTCCAATGGCAACTCAAGGCGCAGAGTTGGACCCATCGCTCCCTCTCTCTCTCTCTCTCTCTCTCTCTCTCTCTTTCCTTTTTTTTCATCCTGAGATGCCATATAGAAGCAGATGCTGGAAGGTTTGGAAGAGGCTTGGCCCCCAGGTGGCCCAGGAGCCCCTCCATCCATCCTCCCAGACAGGCAACATGTGAAGATCATTCCAGGCAGATAAGGGTATAAGGACAAAGCTCCTTTCACAGAGATGCCTCTTCTCTGAGTTTCATCCAGTGTTGATTTTTCTCCCCAGGCCAGGCTCCAAGCTGGCACCTGGGCAAACCTAGGTGGACCTGGCAGGCACCCTGTGACACTTGGGTGACATGTGACATATACATGCTCAGATACAAACCAGTGCAGGTCGTCCTGTGCCTGAGGAGCCGTAGAACTGATGCTCCAACAGAAATGAAACAGAGAACATGTTTAGGAAAGGAGAGGGTATCCGCAAAGGCCTCCCCAGGGAGGTGACCGTCAGCAGAAACTTGGGGGACTTCAGGTAGGAGATGTGCGATTTGAGGCCAGGGTGCCACCTGGAAGGGGGAGAGGGAGAGGGAGAGGGAGGGATGGGGGGAGAGGGGGCGGGACCTCGTCCTGAAGAATCTGAGGAGACACTGTAGAAGCACTGAAGACTTTTAAGTGGCAGATACTATCTGTTTGGAAAAACCCCTAGGAGACACTAGCCCCAGGGAAGGAGCAGAAGCGGCACCTCCCTTGATCTGTCTGGTTAAGGTCACAAGAAAGGACAGGAGAGCAGCCCCAGGCTACAGTTCTCAAGGAAACCTTCCTTCTTAGGGAAGGAGGCCCTGTGGCTCACAGCCCCACCCTGGACCCGCCTGAGGGTGGAGAGGGGCGCGGTGGTCATCCTGCTGCTGGGACAGCAGGCAGCAGCTCAAGCCGGAGACTGTCCCAGGACTGGGCAAATGGTCACTAGGCCCAGCTTTTGGTGTCCCCATATTTTTTCAATGTATTTTTAAAAATTTTAGAATTGTAGTAAAATATACGGAACATAAAATTGATCATTTTAACTGTTTTTAACAGGACAATTCTCTGGCATTAAGTACCTTCACCATTGCTTTGCACAGCCGTCACCGCCGTCCATCTCCAGAACTCTTCATTTTCCCAAACTGATTTTCTGTCTCCCTTAAACACTAACTCCTCCAGCCTCTAACACCCAGCATTCCACTCTTCATCTCCATGACGACTCTAGGGACCACATATAAGGGGGTATCACATAGGATTTGTCTCCACATTTTTTTAACTTTCAAAAGATTAGAAAGGGGCTTCCCTGGTGGCGCAGTGGTTGAGAGTCCGCCTGCCGATGCAGGGGACACGGGTTTGTGTCCTGGTCCGGGAAGATCCCACATGCCGCAGAGCGGCTGGGCCCATGAGCCATGGCCTCTGGGACTGCGCGTGCAGAGCCTGTGCTCCGCAACGGGAGAGGCCACAGCAGTGGAAGGCCCGCGTACCGCAAAAAAAAAAGATTAGAAAACAGACATACAAGAGGGACATTCCTCTCTGTTTTAACTACCTCCCACCCCCAAATCCTAGAAAGCGGAGGGGGCGGGAGGGGCCAGGGCACAGCTGGAATAATGCCGCCGAGAGTGGTCCAGCACACATCTGACGGGATGTCCGTTTCATCACACGCGATGACACCCCTGCTCACAGCAGGCAGGCCATCCCACAGGAGTAGAGTAGATGCCCCATGTTGGCCTCCTGGAGTTGCCCAAACAGGTGTCATTTAGAGATAAAAGGCAAGGCAAGGTGATGAGCAGGGGCCCTGCCTTCCTCGTCCAGACTGGGAGGGGTCCTGGAGAGGGAATGGGCACCGCCACCCCCTCCCCACGTGGAATAGACTTTGGCATGCCAATGCCCTTGGAGAAGATGACGGAGTCAGTGCTGACCAGATGCTCTCCTGCGGGCTGCAGGTGTGTCACCCCACCTGGATGCCCTTCAGCCCTCTGTCCTGTCAAGGATCACCCAAGGGGCTTATTTGATTCAGGAGAAAGAACCCTACCTCCTAGTCTCTTTCGAAGAAGGGTGCCATGACCTTCTTCTTTATACCATTTGAGGGCCCACATTTCCTGCAGTGTGGGCGCAGGTGAGGGCTCTGAGTGACAGCAGAGAGAGGCGTGGCCCCGTCCTCATAATGGAGCTGCAGCTTTGAGCCAAAGCCCCTCTGGCCCGAGCCGTGGGGCGTCCCGACTCACCTGGCCGTGCCTGGGATGGCTGTAGTTCTCTGAGTCCCTGGGGGATGCTGACTTCGGAGTCTGTCACTGAGGTAGGATGACTCTGGCGTCCCCATTTTCCGAGGTGGCACCCCAGGCTGGGCAAGAGCCGCCGGCTTCTTTGCAGCCCTCTGACCTGGCCTGCAAGCATGGTGGTTCACGTTCTCTCTCTCTCCAGCAAGATCACCTCTTGGGGAGATCCGGGAGGTGGTTTTTCTGACGCAATCCATTAACCTCTCCTGAGTCCCAGCCTCAGCGAGCGTCCAGCTGAGCAGTGGATTGAAATGGACTCCATTGCTTCCCATAGCCCCTCTGTGGAGCTGGCGGTCTCTCTGCCTGTGGTGGTGGGAGCTGAAAGGGAGCGAGCAGGATGCTGGATGCATTCAGTCACCTGCAGGCCTGGGGTGCCACACCCCTTGTAAGTTAATGCTGGGGGTGGGCCTGGCACCCTCTTGTGAAGCCCAGACCCCCTCCCACGTAGGCAGGAGGACCACTCCATCCGTTACCGTAGTTAACACGAGGTTCCCCCCGGGATTCCTAGCATGTGTACCAGCCCCTGGTGACCAGGTCCAGTGAGACAGCCTTGGCATCCCCAGGACACTTGAGTGTCATTAGCCAGGGAGCTGTGCACCTGGGTCTCGGTGACCGAGGCTCAGAGGAGTTGCGTAGACACCTCCTGCCCTCAGCTCGCTGCCATTTAATCTCTCCTTGTTTTCTTTCCATGCAGGATTCCGTTGGTGAACCTGTAAAAAAAAAAAAAAAAATTACAAATTACAAAAAAACACAAAACCTAAAACTAAACTATCTAAGGGGAGTGTCCCCACACCTACCACTTCTGTTTGCCGGTGGGGAACTCACAGAGCAGGACGCTATAGGCCAAATATATTTTTATAAAAATGCCGACGCCTATGGGGAACTGCCTTCTCCGAGAGCTTCTTTGGGGAACAGAAAGAAGATGGTCCAAGAAAAAGAGCTGGAGACAGAGAAAGGGCAGGAGGACACACCGGAAGCTGGGATTTGTACTGCGATTTTGAACCTGTGCCAATAATACCATTATGTGCCATGTACTGACCCGAGAGACTTGGTGACAAAGCCGACGCCAAGCAAACCGCGAGGAGAAATCTTACAGAAAACAGGAGCGGGCATCTCTTCCGACAGAGCTGCTCTTTCTGGTTAATGTACATATATAAATATATAAAGACACACACACACACACACACACACACACACACCCCTTTTTTGTACTGTAGCAATTTTTGAAGACCTTCAATGTTCCTTTTTAAAGAAAAAATGTGTTCTCGGTCACAAAATCTGATTTCTTTAACATGCTTAGTATGAACAGAACGAACTGGTGTTTTCTACTTCGCAAACACACACAGGCATACATGTGCATACACACACACGTACGCACATATATATGCATATATCGGAAATGCAGTTCCGCGAGCGAGCGTCTTCTTCCTGGTGACCTGGTGTCCCACTGCCATCCGTGCCAGGTGGCCTTGATGCATGCCAACTGGCCCTTGAATGGCAGGTCCTGCGTTTGCTAGGCGTTTGGTGAGTGGCGCGATGTGTGATTTATTATCTTGGGCCAGAACGAAGAATGCCATGGTTTTATATACATCCATACATGTACGTAATCTGTATACACATAAATACGATCTTTTTTCATTGACTTGTTTGAAGAAGCTCCCTAATAGCCATGTGCACACGTGTGTGGCCAGCCACCTACAGATGGGCCTGAGTGTCAGATTGGGGGGGCTGGTGGATCTTGGCCATCTTTGTGTGATACAGGCATAGACCGAATTAAAGAAATTTTCCAGTTGCAAAAATTAAAGGAATAGATCCTTGTAATGTGTGTGCATATGTCAGAGCAGAACTCAGAAATATGTGAGCTCCCCGTTCGTTTGGCAAAGAGGGTCAGTGTACTCTGCATTTCTTTCCCACATGTTGGCACTCAGAGGTTGCCTGCTCTTTCTTGAGCCCACGAGTGACTTTAAATTTTGGTGCACATGGTGGCAAAGATGCTGTCTCTTGTCGGCTCCCTTGGTCAACCTGTGTGCTCTACCATCAAGAATTCTACTGTGGAGCCTCCCAGTGGAAATAGGGGCCCAGACAGGAGTCTCCTTACAGAGGATCCCAACCACACACTTCACTGAAAATACTCCCTGCCAGCCCTCACCTTACAAAGGCGCCCTGATGCCCCATCGTGTGGTTAGTGGGGGGCGCTGTAAGGGATGGGGGTGTCTATCTGGGCTTCATGCTTCCCAGTTAGACAGAGGGCGTGTCCTCCTTCTGGGGACCCCAGATTCGGTGCACATGGCCTGTCTCCTATGAGTGATTTCAGCAGTAGGGCTTGCAATGCCACAGACCAGGTTGGCAGGCAGGGAACTAACTTCCCCCACCGCCCTCCCACTTATTGGTCAGGCCGGTGACCCGATTCTTCCACCAGGCTCCCTCTGCAACACCTTGAAATGTGCTTGAAAAGTTGGCTTTGGTACCTTTTGAAATATGGGAGAGTGAAATGATGCCAGTGGAGGGAAAACCTCATTTTTGTCACACCCATTAAGATTGGTATTGGTGATAACTGCTCCAAAAGTAGGATTTTTGGTTTTTGTTTTGTCACTTCCCATCTCCCCGCAAAGCTTGAACAGGACGCAGCAAACATCCATCCCTGACATCCATCGCCTCCAGGCTCTAGACTCACTGCACGGCCTGCGCTCCACTCTCTACCCGGCATCCAGCTCACACATCATTATCCTCGGGTCACTCTCCCACTGGAGGGCGGCTCTGGGGCCTTCCTGACTCAGGTGAGCACAGCGTGGTGTGAGCACCAGCTGAGGGCTGTCAGCATCCTTCAGGGCCGAGGGACCTGCTGCTCTGTGTCAGATGCTCTGAGACGAAGGTGGTGGCTGAGGGGCCTGTTCTACCACTGACAGCAGATCCTGGGATTCCTGCAGGGATGCAGCTCAGCGACTACTGCGTCGCCTCTGACTGCAGCTCGGCCCTTTCCCCGGACCTCAGGCTGCCCTCAGGATGCCTGAGCACCAGGTGGTACCGAGCTTTGCAAGGAACCTGAGAATAACGACCCCCTCCCGCCCCCAACACACACACACACACACACACACACACACGCCCCTTGGCTCGCGCCCAGGGCAGGGCTGGGGGACACACATACGGCCACCAGACAAGCCACACTTGCAGTTCCCCACCGGGAAGTCTAACATCTGTCGAGACAAATCCACTTTGGGGAAAGCTACCATTTCATGATGATTGAGGAAGTGTGTGTAGAGATGTTTTATTTTATTTTTTTAATGGTTACCTGGAAACATGATCTCTATACAAAGAGATAACAAATGAAAGTGAGCAGGCTTACAAAACTCAGCTCCACCCACAGTCAAGTCTATGAAACAATACAATATGGTATTTTTCCTGAATCAGGCCCCGTGTACACGTGTCCAAGCATTGCATGTATCTGTGTCTGATGAGTTTGACCCGGCCACCCTTCCTCAGCCCTGGGGTGATGTCCTGGGTCAGTCAGTGTTCCCTCTTCTAGGCTCCTTGGATTTCAGAATCCATCAGCGATCCCTCTGTGATCAACCTCAGAGCTGTAACTTCTTAGGCCCCAGGGCCCCAGTTCTTACATTTGCTGTAGCTTTTTTTTTTTCTTCTTCAAGAAAGGTATTCAAAGGAAGGTACTCATCATATTGTTTGGTGAGGTCCCCAAAGACGTGTCCACCTCCATCTTATCCCCTCAGGGAGTCTGAAACCCCACAATCATCAGCCCCTGGGCAGCACATCACCTCTGTCCCTTGCCTACCTATCGACTCTTAAAACTTTTAAAACAACAGGGCTTGGCTTTCAGGAACTCTCTGCTGTGTGGTCAAGTCTATCTCTAGGCTTAATCACTTCTGTGTGTACTTGACGCCATTTTTATCTGGTTGAAATAACGAGTGTAATTCCTTTCATTTACAAGTTCTGAGTGCCATGGGGAAGATGCTCCAGGCAAGATCAGGAAAGCCTCCTGACCTTTTCCTACCAGACTCAGAGTCCAGCAGTGTCAAAGGAGAGGCCACTTAGGAAGCCATGTTTTCTCTGCAGTGTTTCCAGTCCTTCCCAGTCCTGAGTGCGGGTGGACTTCTTGGGTTGCTTTCAACTCCCAGACATTCATCTCGGTCCTCCACGGAACATTTTAAACTTAGAAGCCTACACTCATCAGCAGATCCCGCCACCTCTCTGAATTTGACCACCAGGAATTCAGTAATTACTGCAGGGACCTTGCCCTCTTCAAACATTCTTACTTCGGACAAGTTTGTTACTCTTTCTCGGCCACATTTCAACATCAATCAGAACTTTCCTTACAGGTTTTGGTCTTCAGGAATTCTGTGTGTGGATGTCCACTCCCATGTGTTAGCTCATGAAATGGACACAATAGAAAATAGACCCTTTTGCCCTGTGTGGTCTCTATTTGACTCTATTGCCCATAGAGATCTTCCATCTCTTTCGCTTCTTCTCCCAGATGGTTCAGCATGATCAGTAGCTCAAGATGCTTATCTTGGAAGATAATAAGAGGAACCAGGGCTGAGGTTCAGGGCTGGGACCAGCAGCTCTTTTATGGTCAGGCCGGATCTTCTCATACCTTTCATTTCAAAACGGCATGCGTACACACTTTTTCTTTGTCTACATTTTGACCCTCTTTCATCAGGGAGATCTCAGCCTAAGTGAGTCTCGACATTCCACTGGGCTCTCTTTCCCTGGCTCTTCCAAGGAGCTATTGCACAAGTTAGGATGGGAAAAGATACTGAGTCCTGTTGAGATTCAGCTGTCATTCTTGCTGCAGCATGGGGGTTCTTTAAGAAGGCACTACTCCTGTATGCACTTAGGAGAGAAACATCTCTTTGTGGCTCCTGCAATTAGCTGAAAATCCATCCATCTGCTTATTCAACAAAGACTTGTTGATCTTCTGCCATGCTGGTGATCAGTGAGGAGCAAGATGGACATGGTCCTGCCCCTATGGGTTTTACTTTCTGTGCCAGATAGAGGAAGACAATTGACACAGAGCAAACAATAATTTCAATAGAACGATGAGTGATAGGAAGGCAGCAGAGCAGAATGATAGGAAAGAAAGAAAGAGAAATGGGAGTTGTCTGGGTTTCTTCATCTGGCCATCATTTCCAACTGGGAAATCATCACTTGCTTCCTGAAGGTCGGTCTGAGATTGAGGGAGCAAGAACGCCTTACTCTTATTTCCTGGATAAAAATGCAGTGCCAAGGAATAAGATGTCCTAGCCATGACAAGCTCTTCCACCCCTCAGTCATTCTAGCAAGGAGTGACATGGCAGGGGAAACGGAGAGATGGGACCAGGATGAGCTATGTCACCCAGGTGGTGAACTGGGTCTCCTCCTGGATGGCTGTCCCCCTCTCTCCCAGGTCCCCTCCCCATCCCTAGGTTGTCAAGTCACCATTAGGTCAACCAGCTCTCAAGGAGGACAAAGGAATTCAAGGACAAAGAGGAGGCGCACTGGACACCAGGGGCCCCAGGGAGAGCCACCCCTCCTCATTAGAGAAGGCAGCTGCCTTTTCCAAAGTTCAACCTCAATACAGAACATATTCAGTAACATACTTCTTAAACAACATCTGCTTTTATTCCAAAACACGCTATGATTCATGTAATTGTGGAGTGGTTACTTCGGTGCAGTTTGTCAATTTCCTATGCCGTACTGTTTTTTGATAGTTTGTTTGTTTTCCAATGTAAATAGCACAGCCTACATAAATGAGCCAAACTCTCACCATCTGAGAATCTTTGATTATTCTTCCCAACTTGTGCTTTTTCGCCTACTCTGAGCCAAGATCTCTGTGTTAGTTACACTCAGCGTTATTACTGGGGCTTCCATCCAGGTCTTAAATGATTGATTGCCATTTTGAAATATGCTTCCAGCCCTTCATTCCAAAAACTGTAAGGCATGGTTGGGCAGTTTTGCATTTCTGGGTTTCGAGTTTGCATTTGAATGTAAAGAGTGGGCTAAACAGAGGTGTAGGGAGAGAAGCAATATTTTTAGATCACCCCACCCACTAAACAAACAGAAAGATTGAGCTTCTTTGGACCACAAATGATTCTAGAAAGATACCAGCCAGCAAGCCTACTATAGCTAAACTCCAGAGTTCAAATCGGTCATCATGTGAGCATGCAAGTAAGAAATTTAACTATGGGCCAGTGTCTCTTTATGCCAAAGGGGCAGCTGTAACATTTGCACTTTGTCAGGGGAGCAGCCCCACCAGAGCAGCCAGCCTCCCAGGGTAGGGGGTGGGCTCACACGTACCCGCTTCCACTCTGCTTCACTGTAGTTGAGTAGGTTCAACAGCTAGTCTGCATTGATGAGAAAGCTGTGCACACAACGGGGCCAAGAATATGAAAGGGCAAGGAGAAGGCAGGTGAGATGCTTGTGTGGGCTCTTGAAGGCAGTAGTACATGGACAGAGCGGGGTTGGGGGCGAGGGCCTTCTCTCCATGCATTCCCAGACACCACGACAGCGACAAGTCCACACTTCACACTTGTAAACGCATGGCCCACACCCAACTGTAAAGGCAACTGAAGAGAATGGTCATCTGGGTTATAATATGTGTCTGTGTTGGAGCTGGAATGCTAACATCAATCCTTCCAGGAGCCCCATTGCGTTTCCCACTTGATGGTTTCCCTGTTAAATGCTCCAAGAGTTACTGGGCGTAGAATCAAGAGGGTAGTTTTGAATGAATCCATAAATCTAAGTCTTATATGGAACAGCCTCAGCTTAAGAGGTGGGTATAAACTGGGCCAGCCCTGCCATCAGGGACACAAAGCTTTATAAGCACTTAGGGTGGGGGGAGTGTAAATAGCTAGTGAGTAGTGGGGGAAGGGTCAGTGAACCTGTAACAGTGGCCCTGTTATCTCTTCCATGTAGGTAGGAATCAGAACACACATGTACCATGGAGCGCATAAATTGAATGGGTTAATAGAATAAGCCGAGAGGGTTGCTAAGACATCCCCTGGGGCTGAGTTAACTCTTGCTCCTATCTTGAATCTCAAAGTAAAATATCTGCTGAGTCATGGAATGGACGCAGAGAAGGTCAGATTGTAGGAAACCCTTCTTCATAAAGTTAATTATTTTTTCCTAGGTGGTCTCTGTCTTAAAAA
This sequence comes from Delphinus delphis, assembly GCF_949987515.2. Lineage (NCBI taxonomy): Eukaryota > Metazoa > Chordata > Mammalia > Artiodactyla > Delphinidae > Delphinus > Delphinus delphis. The sequence continues at coordinate 3,065,226 of NC_082683.1, forward strand.
TAAAATCCCCTGGAGACCTGGATTCTTATCAACACCCAAATATTTGCAACACCAAATAACTCCCCAGAAGCTTCATTCGTATGTGGACTGTCCACACTGGTGGGGTTCTGTTGGACTTTTGAAATTCTGCAGTAGATTCTTCAGTGTTGATGTTTGTAGCTTTGGGATTGGTGAACTGGCAGTTCACGCCAGTCTTACTGACTGTGGCAAGTTATTGCTTCCAGAGAAGTGGGGAGAACTTTTTTCATGGGAGAAATGAATCTTAAGTTCTAGTTTTGGGCATCATCATGTACCACGAAGACTTGTTGCCACTAAAAGTCTGGGATGGGGAACACTCCGAGGACCCCCGATACAATTGTTTCAAGTCACCACGCAGGAAACTACAAGAACGACCACCATTGTCCCAAGCCAAAAGGGACACTTTCAAAGCCGTTGTGACACCCCAAACCCAATTTCCAGCCTTTGGGGGATTAATTGGAGTAGGAGAGAGGGGTTTTTCTGAAGTTTTAGGTTGCTGGAATCCACATAGCAGTAGAGCAGTGAACCAATAGCATTGTTCTTGACAAGGTTTCGTGTGGCAGTGGCTACCACCAGAAAGAACTCTCTCCCTCTGCCTCCAAAGGCTATTTTAGGCTGGACTCCACTCTGTATTATCTCTCCCTTAGGCTTATGGATTTCTAACATCCAGTGTTGTTGTGACTGCCTACAGGTTAAGGTCTACAAGGCAACGTGAGTATTTTTTTCATGATGAACTTACAGCGAGTAGACATGAACTGACATGAAAGTTCTGGAAAGGAGAGATTTCTAAGGCACTGTTAAGTATTGTGCCATTTCCACATACAAGCACAACTGCCAGTCAAGGGCCTTAAAGACAGGGATGGGTGGTTGGTTTTGAAAAGTCAGCAGGCTTTACAGAGCCCACCTGTGGCCACACACGCCTTGAGTTGAACTGTCATGTCCTACAGAAAACACATTTTGTTTCATTACTTTTGTTCTTTTGCTTTTCATGTGCATTTGGGTTGCTTCCTCTGAAGCCAGAAGGGTGAAAGGACTTGAACGAAATCGGTTCTCAGTCGACTGACCATAAATTTGATCCTTTGATGAATTCCCAGCACAAGATGACATGGAATGACTTGGGGTTCAGCAAAGGTTTCAGAGATGCATACGTGTTCTGCTTGGTGGGAAGATGAGCACTGTCCATGGCATTTGCTGCTCCCTGAGATGTTCTCCAGTAGTGGGGAGAGGAGATGTGGGAACTTGCAAAGTTTGGGAATGAAACGTTGAGATTTCGGGAAAATATTGTAATCAGTTTGGGGTTCTGGATAATTGGTTTCTTAAAAACTAGAGAGTGTTGTGGGTTTTTTTTTTTTTTTCTGCTTTTTTTGGGCAAACCCATTGTAATCCTTTCTTCCTCTTGCCTCCCTTGGAGAAAAAAGATGGTGGGCGATGGAGCCCAGAACACACTTAACCTTTAGCTAAAATTATTTAAAGGAAAACAGAACAACAGCCAAGCCTCACCTGACCTTGAATGACTTTGTTAAGTTTACTTAACTCGTGATTGATACATGGATCGACAAGAGATTAACTGATGTTCTGTCTCTCTACACATGCACTGTTGAACATGAGTTAAACCCTTGAACATGACTTAGACCCAGAACGCATTAAACTGGACATTGGAGGAAATGTGAGACTGCACATTGCTTATCTTTCCAAAGTCTTTTATATTTTTTTCAAAAGGAATAAATGTTTACTGAAAACATTTAGAAAATATCAATAACCAAACAGAAGGGAAACATCGGAAGCCCTTCAGTTACTGTCTAATTCAGTGGAACCTGTTCATGAAGGGCTGAGTGAGAGACAGCAAGTCGCAGAGATCTGTCCATGGTAAGCACGGTTGACCTAGCTGGCTCCAATGTACGTTTTTTAAAAAGTTAGTCCAATTCGCATTTGAGCACATCTTTGCCGGTTTAACTTGTCATGGACTCAAGTCTTCGCTGATCATGAGAATGCCTCTATGACTAAGTGGAAAATGCAGTCAACCATTTGGATGTTTTGTTTTCACATCCATCGTCAAGCATGGATCCCTGGGCACATCTGGGTGTTTGGGGGGTATACACACAATACTCAGAGAAACATCCAAACTCTTGGCTGGATTCTTCACATGGGGCATCTATCTGAGGGTCAAAGACCTGAGAACCAGAAGGCTCCATGTTCTTCGCGATACCCCTCGTGTAGTTGAACCACACTTGAATTCACCAGGTCTAAGTACATACATTTAAACATGGACCCATTTCTCCCTCTTCTTCCCCAGCTCACCCGTGGAACTAGGAAACTCACAAACCATGAACCTGAACCACAGGACAAGAAGGTCAATGGTGATGGCCACCCTGGCTCATTTTCACAGCTGTTAAGCTGAATGTTTTAGAACTTTATTTTCCTCCCCTCCTCCCACTCATGTATAGAAACACTGGGTTTATTTTGATTTTCCTAAATTATTTTCTGATACAATAAACTGTTTACTGTTTATTTATACTTTTACATGGATCACTTGTTATTTTTCCACAGAAAAACAGAAGCCTCTCTCTCTAAGTGTTATACATATATATCTATGCCTCAGCTGTCCTTATAGACATATTTATATATCATCTTCCTGAAACAAATTATTGTAGTTTATTGTTGTGTTTTTCTTTAAATGCATCTCATAATTATGTTAATAAACAGAAATTACATGATATATTGGGGTGGGGGTTGGGGGGCTGGGTGTGACTTCCATACAGGTGAACTTTTATTCCAGATTTTTTTAAGTTGTTTCTGTATTTCAAGACTATGTAATTTGGAAAATATTGTCAATGCAGCACCTATATCAACTTTGCTTTGTATATTTAGTACTCTGATGTTGCTATTAAAAAAAAAAAAACATAATATGAAAAAAAAGAGACAAAAGAATCACCATTAGTTCAGGCCGTGACCTCAAAACGACTTTTCCTAAATGCTATTTGTCTATTGATTTATTTTTTAACAGTATTATATGAAACTTACTCTAAGAATATGGGTATTCATGTCTATGTCATGGTTCACATATTCTAAGATTTCCTCCCTGTATATTCATTATTTCCAAACCAATTCTTTCCCAGTTCAACCACAAAGAAAACGTTTCCGGGTCTCCGGGTGTGGGTCCTGGGCTGCTTGTAGCCGAGTCTGTGCCAACGGGGACAGTCCCACAGCACTGTACCCGAGACCACAATTACCCCCAAAAGCAGGCTGGGGGTTCCCCATTGAGCTTTTGTGGATGGTCTGAGTCCAGCTCACATCTGCAGAGATTTCCTGCAGAGGAAACTGCCCCCGAGAGGAAAAGAGGCACAAAACTTATATTTGTGCCTATCTGTGCCAAGGAAGGGCGCCCATCCTTGAGCCAGGGGACACACAGAGCACGCGTAGTTTACAGAGACAGAAGACGGGCTCAGATCAGGCTCATGATGTGTGAGTACGGACCCTGCCACCAGCCCAGCAGTTCTTCATCGGGGCAGTCTTACCCGCCCAGGGAACATCTGGCAATGTCTGGAGACATTTTTGGTGTCACGCTGCAGAGGGGTTGCTCCTGGACTCTGGTGGGTAGAAGCTAGGATGTTGCTAAGCATCTTACAACACACTGGATGGCCCCCAAAGCAACAGTCAGACCCAGATGTCCACAGCGCCCAGGTTGAAAAGCCTGTCCTCACCTTCAGGGGATGCAGGCTGCACTCTGCTCTGGTGGTGGGCATGAGCCTTGCTCCACTGACGAGGATTAAAAGAGGATGCCCTTGCCTCAGCGGCAGAGGTTTCCCTGCTCCCAGGGCTGCAGGCTCTCTGGTTGAGTCTGAGAAAGCAGGGACCTTAATTAAGGCCGTCTTCTTTTTTCAGGAAATCACACTATCAGCCCAGAGCGTTCCTCTTCGGACAGCGCCTGTCCACACACCTGCTGTGGTCTCAGTGTTGGGGATCCCTTGAACACACTGCCAAAGTCCTATACACCATCAGCTGTCCCAAGATACCAGGAGCTCACCTGGCTTGTGCAGGACCCCTAGCCCAGGGGGTGGGGCCGAGCTGAACCCAGTACCTCACCCCATCTGCCCACCTCCAGCCATGGCCTCACAGACCTCCAGAAACATCTCTGCAGCACAGTTCACCAGCTGCTAAGTTTCCTGGCCCCTCTTTAGGTACATCCATTGCCAAGGCCAACATCCAGCCTCAGGAAGACAGGAGAGAAGGGGGCAGGGAGCTGGGGTCCCAGGGATTAGGCAACACAAAAGAGCTGACCTGCACCTCAGGACCCCAGCTGAAGGTCTGCAGAGTTGGCGAAATGAGGCCTCGGCCAACTTTTCTGAGAAGGAAAACACATTCAAGGATGCAGATGTGCCAACGATTGGAAGCAGGGGGTAGAGGATTCCTTTCAAGTTCGAATGAGCATCCTTCCCCCCTAATTAGCTCTGGAGTGTAGGTGGCACCCCTCCCCCGCCCACACCCCGTGCCCACTGCAGGACCCACAGGTGATTTACGTGTTGCCTCATCCAGCACAGCGGGGACAGATGCGCTTCCACTCTGTCTCCTCTCGGAGCGGTGCCTTTGCCTTTGCTCCTCTCTCACCCTGGGAGCCTCCGTGGGCTTCTGAGGCTGTGAGCCTGCAGATGGCTGTGGTGACCAAGGACTCCCCAGGGAGACCCTCTTCTCAGTCTGTGAGGGGCTTGATGCCCTGAGACACATTGATGAATGGGATACATAACTGTCTTTAACAAGCAGAAAAAACAATACCACTTTGGTCATTTAACTGATATAAACAAATCAACAGCCTGGATGCCATCAAAATAAATTCAATTTTCTCACCAGTGAGAGAGGGAAATTGGGATTTTAGAGTCCATTTGCTAGTGTGTATAGCCCTTGCCTTTGAACTGAAGCCAAGGACATAAATATGGGGTCTCAGTATAGCTGAATACATTTGGCAGAGCTGACCATGATGGGTGTCCAAATGTGTAAGCCCAGCAGAAACCTCTTGGTGCTGGAGGGAGGCTGGAGATGTTTCCCCCTCTCGGAGTATCGGAGGGACATGGCCTGTGACACAAGGTTTCTTCAGCAACCGTCACCACTAACTGTAGGGAGGGCAGGGAAAGATGTTTACGGGGAACTAAGGGCCCACATCACTTCCCTCAAGAGGAAGTCAATTCAGCAAAGATGAACACTTGTCCACCACAAAAGCAACTCAACGAACCACCCAGGCTGAAAAAGACCACAGGATTCTAGATCCTCCAAGTCTCCTGGTCTACAGGGACGCTGCCTGGAGACATTGCTGGTTGTCACAATTAGGGAAGAGGTGCTACTGGCATCTGGCATGTGGAGGCCAGAGATGCTGCCACACCTTTGTCAGGTACAGGATGGCAAAGAATGATCCAACCCAAATGTTAACAATGCCGACATGGAGAAACCCTGCTTTAGGGGAGTTAAAGTTGACCTTCTTTCTGCGGAGGGTAACTTTTAGTAGACTGGGTGTTGCTTCTCCAACACATCTGGTCTGCCACTGGTTGGCTTCCATGACTGACCGTACAGTCTTCATTAAAACACCAGCTCTGTCAGGAGACAATGGTTGCATCACCGGCGGCACCCCAGGCAGCAAAGTGCAGGCTCCCCTTTCCCCGTTTTTTTTTTTCTTTTTCGGCATTTGCTTTCTTTCTTTCTTTTTTTTTTTTTAATTTTTAAATTTTATTTATTTTATTTTTTTATACAACAGGTTCTTATTCTTTATCCATTTTATACATATTAGTGTATATATGTCAATCCCAATTTCCCAATTCATGACACCACCACCACCACCCGCCGCTTTCCCCCCTTGGTGTCCATACATTTGTTCTGCACATCTGTGTCTCAATTTCTGCCCTGCAAACTGGTTCATCTGTACCATTTTTCTACATTCCACATATATGTGTTAATATATGATATTTGTTTTTCTCTTTCTGACATACTTCACTCTGTATGACAGTCTCTAAATTCATCCACGTCTCTACAAATGACCCAATTTCATTCCTTTTTATGGCTGAGTAATATTCCATTGTATATATGTACCACATCTTCTTTATCCATTCCTCTGTCGATGGGCATTTGGGTTGCTTCCATGACCTGGCTATTGTAAATACTGCTGCAATGAACATTAGGGTGCATGTGTCTTTTTGAATTATGGTTTTCTCTGGATGTATGCCCAGTAGTGGGATTGCTGGGTCATATGGTAATTCTATTTTTAGTTTTTTAAGGAACCTCAATACTGTTCTCCATAGTGGCTGTATCAATTTACCAAGTGCAAGAGGGTTCCCTTTTCTCCACACCCTCTCCAGCATTTGTTGTTGGTAGATTTTCTGATGATGCTCATTCTAACTGGTGTGAGGGGATACCTCATTGTAGTTTTGATTTGCATTTCTCTAATAATTAGTGATGTTGAGCAGATTTTCATGTGCTTCTTGGCCATCTGTATGTCTTCTTTGGAGAAATGTCTATTTAGGTCTTCTGCCCATTTTTGTACTGGGTTGTTTGTTTTTTTTTAATATGCAGCTGAATGAGCTGTTTATATATTTTGGAGATTAATCCTTTCTCCATTGATTCATTTGCAAATATTTTCTCCCATTCTGAGAGTTGTCTTTTCATCTACTTTGTAGTTTCCTTTGCTTTGCAAAAGGTTTTAAGATTCATCAGGTCCCATTTCTTTATTTTTGTTTTTTATTTCCTTTACTCTAGGAGGTGGATCAAAAGATATCTTGCTGTGATTTATGTCAAAGAGTGTTCTTCCTAGGTTTTCCTCTAAGAGTTTTATAGTGTCCAGTCTTACATTTAGGTCTCTAATCCATTTTGAGTTTATTTTTGTGTATGGTGTTAGGTAGTGTTCTAATTTCATTCTTTTACATGTAGCTGTCCAGTTTTCCCAGCACCACTTATTGAATAGACTGTCTTTTCTCCATTGTATATCCTTGCCTCCTCTGTCATAGATTAGTTGACCATAGGTGCATGGGTTTATCTCTGGGCTTTCTATCCTGTTCCATTGATCTCTATTTCTGTTTTTGTGCCAATACCATATTGTCTTGATTACTGTGGCTTTGTAGTATAGTCTGAATTCAGGGAGTATGATTCCTCCAGCTCCGATTTTTTCCCTTAAGGCTGCTTTAATTATTCAGGGTCTTTTGTGTCTCCATACAAATTTTAAGATTTTTTGTTCTAGTTCTGTAAAAAATGCCATTGATAATTTTATAGGGATTGCATTGAATCTGTACATTGCTTTGGTAGTATAGTTATTTTCACAATATTGATTCTTCCAATCCAAGAACATGGTATATCTCTCCATCTGCTTGTATCGTCTTTAATTTCTTTCATCAGTGTCTTACAGTTTTCTGCATACCAGTCTTTTGTCTCCCTAGGAAGGTTTATTCCTAGGTACTTTATTCTTTTTGTTGCAATTGTAAATGGGAGTGTTTCCTTAATTTCTCTTTCAGACTTTTCATCATTAGTGTATAGGAATGAAAGAGATTTCTGTGCATTAATTTTGTATCCTGCTACTTTACCAAATTCACTGATTAGCACTAGTAGTTTTCTGGTAGCATCTTTAGGATTCTCTAGGTATAACACCATGTAATCTGCAAACAGTGTGAGTTTTACCTCTTCTTTTCCAATTTGTATTACTTTTATTTCTTTTTCTTCTCTTATTGCCATGACTAGGCCTTCCAAAACTATGTTGAATAACAGTGGTGGGATTGGACATCCTTGTCTTGTTCCTGATCTTAGAGGAAATGTTTTCAGTTTTTCACCATTGAGAATGATGTTTGCTGTGGGGTTGTCATATATGGCCCTTATTATGTTGAGGTAAGTTCCCTCTGCCCCCACTTTCTGGAGAGTTTTTATCATAAATGGGTGTTGAATTTTGTCAAAAGCTTTTGCTGCATCTATTGAGATGATCATATGGTTTTCATTCTTCAATTTGCTAATGCGGTGTATCACATTAATTGATTTACGTATATTGAAGAATCCTTGCATCCCTGGGATAAATCTCACTTGATCATGGTGTATGATCCTTTTAATGTGTTGTTGGATTCTGTTTGCTAGTATTTTGTTGAGGATTTCTGCATCTACATCATCAGTGATATTCGTCTGTAATTTTCTTTTTTTCTGGTATCTATCTTTGTCTGGTTTGGGTATCAGGGTGATGGTGACCTCATAGAATGAGTTTGGGAGTGTTCCTTCCTCTGAAATTTTTTGGAAGAGTTGAGAAGGATGGGTGTTAGCACTTCTCTAAATGTTTGATAGAATTCACCTGTGAAGCCATCTGGTCGTGGACTTTTGTGTGTTGGAAGATTTTTAATCACAGTTTCGATTTCATTACTTGTGACTGGTCTGTTCATATTTTCTATTTCTTCCTGGTTCAGTCTTGGAAGGTTATACCTTTCTAAGAATTTGTCCATTTCTTCCAGGTTGTCCATTTTATTGGCATAGAATTGCCTGTAGTAGTCTCTTAGGGTGCTTTGCAATTCTGTGGTGTCTGTTGTAACTTCTACTTTTTCATTTCTAATTTTATTGATTTGAGTCCTCTCCCTCTTTTTCTTGATGAGTCTGGCTAAAGGTTTATCAATTATCTTTATCTTCTCAAAGAACCAGCTTTTAGTTTTATTGATCTTTGCTGTTGTTTTCCTTGTTTCTATTTCATTTATTTCTGCTCTGATCTTTATGATTTCCTTCCTTCTGCTAATTTTGGGTTTTGTTTGTTCTTTCTCTAGTTCCTTTAGGTGTAAACTTAGATTGTTTATTTGAGATTTTTCTTATTTCTTGAGGTATTGCTATAAACTTCCCTCTTAGAACTGCTTTTGCTGCATCCCATGGGTTTTGGATCATCGTGTTTTCATTGTCATTTGTCTCTCGGTATTTTTTGATTTCCTCTTTGATTTCTTGAGTGATCTCTTGGTTATTTAGTAACGTATTGTTTAGCCTCCATGTGTTTGTGTTTTTTACATTTTTTTCCCTATAATTGATTTCTAATCTCATAGCATTATTGTCAGAAAAATTGCTTGATATGATTTCAATCTTCTTAAATTTACTGAGGCTTGATTTGTGACCCAAGATTTGATCTATCCTGGAGAATGTTCTGTGTGCACTTGGGAAGAAAGTCTAATCTGCTGTTTTGTGATGGACTATAATATAAATAACAATTAAATCTATCTGGTCTATTGTGTTATTTAAAGCTTGTGTTTCCTTATTAATTTTCTGTTTGGATGATCTGTCCATTGGTGTAAGTGAGGCGTTAAAGTCCCCCATCGTTATTGCGTTACTGTTGATTTCCTTTTTTATAGTTGTTAGCAGTTGCCTTATGTATTGAGGTGCTCCTATGTTGGGTACATATTTATTTATAATTGTTATATCTTCTTGGATTGATCCCTTGATCATTATGTAGTATCGTTCCTTGTCTCTTGTAACATTCTTTATTTTAAAGTCTATTTTATCTGATATGAGTATTGCTACTCCAGCTTTCTTTGATTTCCATTTGCATGGGATATATTTTTTCATCCCCTCTCTTTCAGTCTGTATGTGTCCCTAGGTCTGAAATGGGTCTCTTGTAGACAGCATATATATAGGTCTTGCTTTTGTATCCATTCAGTGAGCCTGTGTCTTTTGTTTGGAGCATTTAATCCATTCATATTTAAGGTAATTATCGATATGTATGCTCCTATTACCATTTTCTTCATTGTTTTGGGTTTGTTTTTGTAGGTCTTTTTCTTCTCTTGTGTTTTTCACTTAGAGAAGTTCCTTTAGCATTTGTTTTAAAGCTGGTTTGGTGGTGCTGAATTCTCTTAGCTTTTACTTGTCTGTAAAGCTTTTGATTTCTCAATCAAATCTGAAGGAGATCCTTGCCAGGTAGAGTAATCTTGGTTGTAGTTTCTTCCCTTTCATCACTTTAAATATATCATGCTACTCTCTTCTGGCTTGTAGAGTTTCTGTTGAGAAATCAGCTGTTAACTTTATGGGAGTTCCCTTGTATTTTATTTTTCGTTTTTCCTTGTTGCTTTCAATAATTTTTCTTTCTCTTTAATTTTTGTTTATTTGATTACTATGTGTCTTGGCTTGTTTCCCCTTGGGTTTATCCTGTGTGAGACTCTCTGTGCTTCCTGGACTTGGGTGGCTATTTTCTTTCCCATGTTAAGGAAGTTTTTGACTATAATCTCTTCAAATATTTTCTCGGGTCCTTTCTTTCTCTCTTCTCCTTCTGGGACCCCTATAATGCGAATGTTGTTGCGTTTAATGTTGGCCCAGTTTTCTCTTAGGCTGTTTCCATTTCTTTTCATTCTTGTTTCTTTATTCTGTTCTGTGGCAGTGAATTCCACCATTCTGTCTTCCAGGTCACTTATCTATTCTTCTGCCTCAGTTATTCTCCTATTGATTCCTTCCAGTGTATTTTTCATTTCAGTTATTGTATTGTTCATCTCTGTTTGCTTGTTCTTTAATTCTTCTAAATCTTTGTTAAACATTTCTTGCATCTTCTCAATTTTTGCCTGTATTCTTTTTCCGAGGTCCTGGATCATCTTCACTATCATTATTCTGAATTCTTTTTCTAGAAGTTTGCCTACCCGTATTTCACTTAGTGTTTTTTCTGGGTTTTTATCTTGTTCCTTCATCTGGTACATATCTCTCTGTCTTTCATCTTGTCTACCTTTCTGTGAAAGTGGTTTTTGTTCCACAGGCTGCAGGATTGTAGTTCTTCTTGCTTCTACTGTCTGCCCTCTGGTGGATGAGCCTATCTAAGAGGCTTGTGCAAGTTTCCTGATGGGAGGGACTGGTGGTGGGTAGAGCTGACTGTTGCTGTGGTGGGCAGAGCTCAGTAAAACTTTAATCTGCTTCTGTGCTGATGGGTGGGGCTGTGTTCCCTCCCTGTTGGTTGTTTGGTCTGAGGCGACCCAATACTGGAGCCTATCTTGTCTCTTTGTTGGGTTTAGTGGTGGACTCTGGGAGGGCTCACACCAAGGACTACTTCCTAGAACTTCTGCTGCCAGTGTCCTTGTCCTCATGGTGAGACACAACCACCCCCACCTCTGCAGGAGACCCTCCAACACTAGCAGGTAGGTCTGGTTCAGTCTCCTATGTGGTCACTTCTTCCCTTGGGTACCAATGTGCATACTACTTCATGTGTGTCCTCCAAAATTGGAGAGTCTGTTTCCCCTAGTCCTGTCAAATTCCTGCAATCAAATCCCTCTAGCCTTCAAAGTCTGATTCTCTAGTAATTCCTCCTCCCATTGCCAGACCCCCAGGTTGGGAAGCCTGATGTGGGACTCAGACCCTTCACTCCAGTGGGTAGACTTCTGTGGTATAAGTGTTCTCCAGTTTGTGAGTCACCCACCCAGCCGTTATGGGATTTGATTTTATTGTGATTGCACCCCTCCTACCATCTCATTGTGGCTTCTCCTTTGTCTTTGGATGTGGGGTATCTTCTTTGGTGAGTTCCAGTGTCTTCCTTTTGTTGATTGTTCAGCAGTTAATTGTGATTCTGGTGCTCTTGCAAGAGGGAGTGGGAGCACGTCCTTCTACTCTGCCATCTTGAACCAATCTCTCTTGGCTTTTACTTTTTAACCTGGGTTATTGCCTGCTGGAACAAAGTAACACAAACTGAGTGGCCTGGAACAAAAGAAATTTATTGTCTCAGCATTCTGGAGGCTGAAAGTCTAAAATCAAGGGGTTGTCAGGGCCATGCTCCATCAGAAAGCTCTGGAGAAGGACATTCCAGGTCTCTGTCCTGGCTTCTGGTTGTTCCTTGGCTTGTGGAAACATCACTCCAGTCCTCACATGGCATCTCTTTGTGTGTGATTTTGTGTCCAAATTTCCCCATTTTATAAGGTACCAGTCCTATTGGATTAGGGCCTCACCCTGCTCCAGGATGACCTCATTTTAACTTATCATAGCTTAGGTGATCCTATTTCTAAATAAGGTATCATCCTGGCATCCTGGAGGTTAGTTAGGACTTCATCGTGTGTGAACTTGGGAGACAGAATTCAGCCCAGAGCACTGGGAGACCAGAGTGAGGTGTGGTCACTAGGATTGAGTCCAGCCCCATTTTTCCCTGTCCTATATCTGCCCCTAAAAAAAGTGAGGAGCTGGAGGCTGGGAGGGGTAAATCCAGAAGGAAGTTTCAGGTTTCCCCTCCCCCCATATAATCTGGGGGGGTTGGTGACAGAAGTCTGGTGGGGGCATCAACTTTTAATTCTGAGGCAGCTGGTTTTCTATCTGGAAGCCCAGCTGGCCTTTGAAAGAAGTGACTTCGTTTTAAAGTGACTGTCCCCAGAATAGTGTTTTGCTTTGGTTTCGGGTTGCCAGATAAAGGTGAAGCAGCTGTCAGGATTACATGTGGTAATAAAACATAGAAAAAAGGGGAATTCTAAATACATAACCCCCTGCACAGAGGGCAGTTGCAAAGACAGAGAGTTGCCTCTTTTTTCCTTCTTTTGCATCTGTGATTCCTTATTTCTGGTTCACGTCTTCCCGGAAGCCCCACACCTCCTGATGGAGGGTTCACCCTACAGCATCTGTAGTGTCCCCATAAATGTCTGCTGCATTGGTGAGGGGAAGGGAGCCGCCGTTCCTGGCAAGAGAAGCTTTGGGCGACTTTGCCTCGTGATCCAGTGGGCTCTTCCTTTCATCTCTCCCTGAACTCACCTTTGGCATGTGAGTACCTGAATTGGAAAGGACCCCTCTCCCCTCTGATCTGTCTGCACCCAGCACTTTATGTTCTCTCTTCTCCACAGCTCTCTCTGCATTCCCTAAATATTCAGCTTTGAACTTGGCAGAAATGAGGCAGCAAAATCTCTTGCCTTCGAGGCTGTGATTTTCCAGGCTTGCGGTCAAAGATGGCAAAGCAGGAAGCAGAGGTGAGAAGGTTCAGGAGATGCTGAGGTGCAGGGCAGGTCTGCAGTGGTCCTAGGCTGGTGCTTGACGCTCCACTCAAACCCCGGCCCAGAAGGTCCCCGGAGCTCTCCTTGGTGCTTAAGATGCTGGGTCAGTTCACTTGTTCTCTTTGTCTTGATAACACATCTTGAGAAGAAGCAGTGTGTAGACATACTGCTGGTAGTTTTAGAGATAATCACCCAGAGTGCAGTGGCTGAGAACATTCTACACAAACTAGAACTGGAAAACTACAAGGTATTGCACTTTTTTTTTTTTTTGGATAATGACACTAACTGAGCTATAGACATAGGCTAGACCTTCCTAGGACCTCAAATCACCTCCAGTGCGTCTTATTAATACCAGCAGGCTTCCTGGGGCTGTCATCACTGAAAGTAGCTGAGTCAGGAGAGTACCCAAGCGTTTTGAGAACACTTCACATTTATGCTGTTGAAGTCGTGCATTGATATTGTTCAGTCTGTGAACTGAGTTACTTCACATCCTCCCCACAACAGCAAGGGACCCCTCTCCATTATACTAGATTGTTTTGGGTCGTGGAGAAAAAATAATAATAAGGAAGCATTATCATGGGCATCTGGTTGAGTTTTGTTCTCCCTGGGAGAGAAGAAATCACACCACAATCACTCCAAGAATGCAGCAGACACCTGACTCTGTAGCACATTCTCTGGCTGGGCTTCTAGACCTTGTGCTGTGGTGAGTAATGGTTGGGCTATGAGCATCCCTCAGCCAAGTCCTTATATATGATAACATTATGCAGAAAAATAATGAGAATGATTGACAGATGCTGCTCACTTTGGGACAGAATTAATGCTTAAATCAAGCTGGCAGTGGGCAGGGGGCTTGTGGAAAGAAATTAGGGAGGAAGCTGTATTTCAATTGGGAAGCCCTGGGTGCTTTCTGGGAAAGTGGGGCTCCTGTAAATGAAATACAGCTCTGAGCTCGCATTCTGTCTCCTGTGGTTCATCTGAGCCGAAGGGGTTTGTTCAAATGTTCTGAATGTTATTTTCAAAGAGCAAATGAACATCTCATTCTGGAATCAATGACACAGGAAACAGGCATGGAAGGAGGTGGGCTGGGAGAGAGGGCAGGAGGCAACATGGAGTTCTGCCCAACTAACAGCCAGTTCAAGGCAGGCTGCAGGGTGTGTGGAGCAGAGACACCCATGGGTCTTGGTGGGGCAAGAAGTGTCACACCTGGCACTTTTCCTCTGAACATCAACAGGCAATAGGACTTGTCTCGCTAGGTCAGTGTGGGGGTGTATACAGCCTGGGAAATATGAGAGAGACCAGCCCAAGCCAGACTGCATCCTTCCCAGTCTGGTCCCACTCTAGACCATCTCAGTGCTGGACACATCCCACACAGACCATCTCAGTGCTGGACAAGAGACTCACAGTCAGACGAAATGGGTCTGGTTTTGAAAGTGTCCCAGGTGAAGCAGACGTACCCCGCTGGAGCAGGTTCACTTTCTCAGGTGTTGAGGAGCCACTGGAGCTTTTGAGCAGAGGCCTGATGTGAATGGAGCAGAGTTTGAGATAAAAGGGCACGGACAGTGGGTTGGAGGGAAATGGGACCAGAGCCAGTGGTTGGAGAGGAGACATGACAGCAGTCAGCCAGGGGACAAGGCCACCGAGGCTGACCCACGGCCCGGAGGGAGGATCTGCAGGTGGGAGGGACAGAGCACAGAGTCATCTCCATGACCATCTGGGGCCAGGAAGCCAGATGTCCATGCTGGAATATGGCCACACACAAGGCTGCTCCAGGCACAAGTCTCAAAGGTGGTGGGGTGGGCGGGGGTGGATGGTTTATGCTGTAGTCCGGGAGAAAGCAGACACCAGGATCCCAGCCAGGACCAGAGGACGCCATTCTCCCAGGCTCTCCCCCATGGCCCCATGTCTAACCCATTGCCCACTGTGATACCTGGAGGGTGGGTGGAAGGAGAGGCACTTGTCAATGAGTGAAGAAGGACTTGGGGTGTGTTCTGTCAAAGGGGGACTGGGACCTGAGCAGAGTGTGGGGGTGCCTAGTGCTGAGGAAGGCAAGGGGGCCACCCAGAAATCAAGTCCCCATCAGTAGGAAAGCCGGTTCTCCCCATAGCTCTTCCTGCTTCCGCAGTAATGGATCAGACCCTCCCCTCGCTATCTTTCCCATGTTGTTCTGGTCAAGCCTTGCTGCCCTTTCAACCATCCATTTGCATCACCTTCTTGTCGGTCTGCCCACCCTCTCACCTCTTCTCACCACCCATCACAAATCAGACCTCAGATACTTTCTGCACAAAATCTCTGTTGGCCCAAATGCCTTCACAGAGCTCCCAAACTCATTTGCTGTCTGTGTTTGTGATAGTCCTAGGGAAGGCTTGGGTTTTCATTTTATCTGCTCACTCAGGGGATGGATGCCCTTGAATTCACTTTTTGCCTAGGAAAAAGGAGACCTTTAGAAATTGATACCCAAGGGAAGGTTTATTTTATTCAATGGAAGACAAAGCCTAATTCTCTCTCTTTTTTTTTTTTTTTGCGGTATGCGGGCCTCTCACTGTTGTGGCCTCTCCCATTGCGGAGCACGGGCTCCGGACACTCAGGCTCAGCGGCCATGGCTCACAGGCCCAGCCGCACCGCAGCATGTGGGATCTTCCCGGACCGGGGCACGAACCTGTGTCCCCTGCATCGGCAGGCGGACCCTCAACAACTGCGCCACCAGGGAAGCCCCCCTAATTCTCTTAAGGGTATGTTTTACCTTCCCTTGATGGTGGGTTATCACTTCTCAGCTGCACCCAGGTTTTCTGGCCCAACTTTATTTGTGGTTAGGCCAGTGAGTTACAGGTATTGACTGTCATCTGTGCCCCTTTTGAGGGCTGACCAAGGTGAAACCCACCACCAAAAAGGGATTTCTTTTTTCTCCTTTCATTAAGTTCTAGGCTCTGGCCAGCGATGGGTGTAAGAAGATCAAACATCACAGAAAACATGCAAATCAAACCGCTGGACACTCAGGGGCCTTTGCTGGGCACCCGGGAGAGACAGCCTTCCCCTGCTTTACTCTTTCCTGGCTGTGTTCCAGAAGCACAGGCGTGCACCCCATGGCACCCCGCCTACAGTCTGGGATGTTGGGCTGAGCACGGAAGG
Organism: Delphinus delphis; assembly: GCF_949987515.2. Lineage (NCBI taxonomy): Eukaryota > Metazoa > Chordata > Mammalia > Artiodactyla > Delphinidae > Delphinus > Delphinus delphis. The sequence goes on from NC_082683.1 coordinate 3,081,284, forward strand.
AGCGTCTGCCCAAGGAAGACCTTATAACGTCAACTTCTGGAAATATGATGGGACAATGGCCAAAACAGGGCTTTATCCTTTACTGCTGCAGTCCTTCTGTTAGCATCTCATAAAGCCCTTGTGCATTCTCGAGAAAAGGTGGTAGGGCCATTCCTCTTGTTTCTGACACTTGGGTGAGATAAACCACAGGAGAATGAAATGAAGGTGTGCCCAAAGCCTGGATATATGCTGCCAATAGGAAGCTTCTTTTGTCCCTCAAAAGACATCACATTGGATGGGCTCCTCCTCATGTTCCCAGTCTTTTTGGTCCCCTCGCCATTTGTCCTATGCTTCAACCCCAGGGAACAAAGCATTGTTTCCCCTAGTATGACTTATTCTTTGGGGTCCATGCGTTAAGTTGTTTGCTCAGCCTAGATTGTTCTTCTCCCAGGAAAAATAATTCAAACTCTCCAAGCACAGCTCAACTCTAATTCCTCCTCCTCCAGAACACTCTTGTTTCCAGCTCCTCTCTTGTAACACCTGCCCTGACTTGGGTTTAGTCCACCCCTGCCCTGTAATCCTACCACATTGGGTCTGAGGTACAGTGCCCATCACTCTAATAGATGCACTGGAGGCCATGGTAGAGCAACAGGTGACATCTACTGAGCATACAGAGTCTTCCCTGACTCTGGCCAGCAAGAGATGAGGTCAGTGATCTGGTTGTCTATTGCTGTATAACAAGCCAGCCCAAAGTTAGTGGCTAAAAACAAATATCATCATTCTATTTTTTATCTCTGACTCTGCTGAGCGTGGACTGGGCTCTAGCTGGGCAGTTCTCCCTCCAGGTCTCTCACCTGCTTGCAGTCAGATGGTAGTTGGAGCTGGAACCCTCTGAAGGCTCCAATGCTCATGAGTCTAGATCCTGAGCTGAGGAGACTCAAACATCTGGGACTCCTGCATCTCTCTCTGTGTGATCTACCTGTGAGTGTCTGTTTCCTCATCTCTAAAGTGGTACTGATAATATGAACTATCTCGGGGATTGTTTTCAAATTCAAATGAGCAGGTAAATACCTGATAAATATCAGCTGATATAGCGGTAATTGTTTTCATTATCAAGAAGACTTGGGAGCTGCAGAAAGTCTTTGGATACTTAACAGCTATCACTAGAATGTAGGACACTTGTCTACACAGATTCTGAGGGAGGAGAGAGGCCAATGGATGGAAGTTATGCAGAAGATTCTGTGTGATTTCTAACAGGAAAATGGTTCAGAAATGGAACAGGCTGCCATGACAAAGAGTAAGTTCCCATTATTGAATGGGTTCAACACAGCCTAGCTGACCATTTACTAGGGAGAGGCAAGGGGATGGCTGCACCAAATGGAAAATTAGACTAAGTTCCTTCAGGATTTTTCTAACTCTGACTTCCTATAAGTTTCTGATTCTGTTATTTCCATTAATGGGGCCAAGAGCATTCAATGTAAACATAACCCTTATTTCTTCATCTATACATTCACTTATGCAACCAATAGTTATTGATCATCCCACAAGTGCCAGGTCCTGTGCTAAACATTGATGATAGTGATTATAACAGCTCATGAATACATGGGGTTCATGAGCCTCATCCTAGAATCTAGTGGAGGATACAGACAGTTACAAAACCATGTAATAGGAGACATGCTCTATTGGGAAAGAAACCCAGGCCACCAAAGCTCATCTGTGGAAAAGTAGGGAAGGAAAATTTTGAAAGAAGGAATATTTTTTAGAACTGAAGAATGAGTAGAAATTTGGAGGGAAAGTATGGTTAGAGGTAACATGTGGAAAGGAAGAGTGGGCCAAAGAAAGGGAATAGTGTATGGGAAGATTCAGAGATGAGAGAGAGCATGGTGAAGGGGAGTAATAAAGCTCTTTAGGTGCCCAGGGCACAGGGTATGGAGTAGACAGTTTGTAATTGAAGAGCCCTGTTGATCATTGAGAGGTATTCTTGTTCTTCTGATATATGTACCATCACTCAGCCTTCTCCCACAGTCTGTCATTTAGAAAGGTATTATTTAGTTGATGAAGACCAGTCCCAGTTATGTTGTAGTAGAAATAGAGAGAAAGGAGTGGATTTAAAAGATCCTCGAGGAAAAATTGGCATGCCTTGAAACTGGAAAATTCACAGTATTCTAAAGGATAACTGAACACAGGCACTGGATATTGTAATATTCAAAATGTCTAGCATCAAATAAAAATTACTAGACTGAAAAAGTAGACTAAGTGACCAATTACAAGGAGAAAACTTATTTAATAGAAACAGACCCAGAAATCAGAGATGGTGGCATTAACATTCAAAGTTCTTAAAACAGTAATCATAACTATGCTTAAGGGCTTAATGGGAGATATCAAAATAATGAGAAAAAAGATATTAAAAAGCATCTTAAACTGAAAAATAAATTATCTGAAATGAAAACTTCCCTGGATCTTAAATTGAAAAATAAATTATCTGAAATGAAAACTTCCCTGGAATAGTTTAACTATAGATTAAATGCTTAAGAAGAAAGAATCAGTGAAATTGAAATATAGAAGTAGAAATTATTCAATTGAAACATAGAAAGAAAACAGACTGAAAAAATAAATAAACAAAGCTTTAGTGATCTGAAGGACAAAATCAAGCAGTGTAACATATGTGTATTTGGAGTCCTAGAAGGAGAGGATGAAATGGGGTCAAAAAATATTTGAAGTAATAATGGCTGAAATTTCTTCAATTTGATAGAACTATAGCTCACAGATCCAAGAAGCCTCACAGACTCTAAGAGGAAAACAAAACAATACAAAAGCAAAAACAAAAACAAAAAGCCACATTATTACCCAATTCTTGAAAACTAGTGATAGAGAAAATCTTAAGAATATTCAGCATAAGAAAACACACCTTCCATACAGCAGAACAAAGATAAGACTTATCTTACATGTTTCATCAAAACAATGAAATATAGAAGACAGTGAAAAGACATCTTTAAAAGGGGAAATAAAGACTTTTAAAGACAACAAAAGCTGAGGGAATCTGTGGCCAGCAGACTTGTACTAAGAAATGTTCAAGCTGTTCAAACTGAAAGAAAATGGTATCAAAGGAAACTCAGATCTACCCAAAGCAAAGAAGAACACCAATGATGGTAAATATGTGGGCTAATTTAAAATAGGCCCTTTTCATCTTGACTTTTAAAAGATAAATTACTGTTTAAAGCAAGAAATTATAGTGTTCTGTGGAGTTTAATGGAGTAAAATATCTGACAATATTAACCCAAAGGGTGAGAAGGAGAAATAATTTTTTATTATTGAAAAGTGGCTATACTAGACATGAAAAGGCATAAACTTAGTTGAAGTTAGATAGCCATTGGGACTTTCCTGGTAGCACAGTGGTTAAGAATCCGCCTGCCAATGCAGGGGACACAGGTTCAAGCTCTGGTCCGGGAAGATCCCACATGCCATGGAGCAACTAAGTCTATGCCCCACAACTACTGAGCCTGTACTCTAGAGCCCATGAGCTACAACTACTGAGCCCACGTGCCACAGCTACTGAAGCCTGCATGCCTTGAGCCCATGCTCCATAACAAGGAGTAGCACCTACTTACCACAACTAGAGAAAGCACATGTGCAGCAATGAAGACCCAATACAGCCAAATATAAAAATAAGTAAATAAATTTATTTTAAGAAAAAGCAATTAAAACCATTAAAAAAAAGAAGTTAGATGGTCATCAGTTAAAATGTGTATGATGATCCCTATAGAAACCACAAAAAATTAAAACAAAAAAGGTATAACCTGGGATGGAGATACAATGAAATACTAAAAGATAGTCTAAGTAAGGCAGGAAAAGAGAGGAAAGGAGAGCAGAGAGAATATGACAAAAATAGAAAGATGAGAGTCTTGGACATAATTGTGTTGATAATTACAATAAATGTAAATAGTCAAAGTATTTAAATTAAGGGAAGATAACATCAGACTGGAAAAAAGCAAAATCAGTGGGCTGCTGGTAAATGCTCAACCACCAGCTCCCTGCAGGAATACAAGCCCTAATTTGTATCAGTTCCTGATTTATGTGGTGCAAATACTACCACTATGGTCAAGTTCAAGCTGCAACATGACATCCACCAGCTTGCAAAATTCCTGTAAAGTTAACAGTCAGCTCTTATGAGCCAGTATGAACATGCTTCAGCACATCACTGATTAAAAAAAACAAAACAAAAGAAACCATGTATGTACTGTCTACAAGAAACACACTATAAAGACGCTGATAGGGCTTCCCTGGTGGTGCAGTGGTTGAGAGTCCGCCTGCCAATGCAGGGGACACGGGTTCGTGCCCCGGTCCGGGAAGATCCCACATGCCGCGGAGCGGCTGGGCCCGTGAGCCATGGCCGCTGAGTCTGCACGTCCGGAGCCTGTGCTCCACAACGGGAGAGACCACAACAGTGAGAGGTCCGCGTACCACAAAAAAAAAAAAAAAAAAAAAAAAAGACACTGATAAAAACAAGTAACTGATAGGTTAAAAGTAAAAGAATAAATGGGGGGAGGGATATACCATGCTAAAAATAATCATAAGAAAGGTCAGATGGCTACATTAATTTCTGACACAGTCGATTTAGGACAAGAAATATTACCAGGGACAAAAAGAATACTTCATACTTCTTCTATTCATCCAGAAGACATAACAATTCTATGTACACAACAAATAACAACTTCAAAACATGCTAAGCAAAAGCTTACAGAACTGAAAGAAGACAGACATATTCATGATTATAGTTTCAATAGTCCTTTTTTGCTACTGATAGGAAAACTAGATTGAAAATCAGGGCACTACAGAAGACTTGAACAACACTATCAATCACTTTGACCTACTTGGCATTTATAGAAAGTTATTCCAATCAACAGAAGAATACATTTTCTTTTCAAGTGCATGTGTAACCTTCACTAATTTAAGCCATATGCTGGGCCATAAAACAAGTTTTAATAAATTTAAAATATTAAAGTCATATACAGCATGTGTCTGATCATAATAACATTTTATTAGAAATGAAAGAACCAAAAAGGTATCTGGATTATATCCAAACCTTTAGAAATTAAACACTCTTCTTTAAAAACAACAAAAGTTGCAAGAGACATCAGAAAGTATTTTAAGCTGAACATAATGAAAACAAGGAAGAAATCACAAAAGAAATTAGAAAATATTTGGAACTGAATGATAATGAAAACACAACAAATGAAACTTTGTGTGATATAGTTAAAATAGTGCTTAGAGAGAAATTTATAATTTTGAATGCTTGTATGAGAAAAGAATAAAGTTCAATAAAGTAAGATCCAGATCAGTGATTTAGTTTTCCCACTTTAAGAATCTAGAAAGAAAAAAGCAAATTTTAAAAAAAGTAAGTAAAACTAAGGAAATACTAAAGGCAAGAGTGGAAATCAATGAAATAAAATATCATCAACAAGAGAAGGAATTAATTAAATAAAAAACTGGTTCTTTGAAATAGCCATAAAAATCATAAACACCAGCTAGTCTACTAAAAAAGAGGCAAATCAAAATCAGATAAGACAACATATCAAAATGAAAGTGTGATATAGATCCCCCCCAGACAATGAAAGGGAAATATTGGAAACAACTTTATGAGAATAAGTTCAACAATTCAGATAAATGCACACATTCCTTAAAAGATACAAGTTACTAAAACTGATACAAGAATAAGAAAGTTTGGATAGCTGTATATGTATTAAAGCAATGGAATTCACATCTAAAGACATTCCACAATGAAAACTGATCCATATGGCTTCATACTGGTGAATAATAACACAGTCCTGAGGAAATACTAGTCCTACATAACCTCCTTCAGAGAGTAAAGCAATAAATACTTCCCAGCTCATTTATGATTTGAGAATGAAAGACAGAACAACAACAAAAATCTACAGATGAATATCCCTTATTAAATTAGATGCAAAAATTCCAAATACAATTTTACTAAATCAAATTCAGATATACATAAAAGAATAACACCAACTAGTGCTTATCGCCAGAATATGAAGTAACTTCACTATTCAAAAAATCAATTAGCTATTCCATTACATTAACAGAAAAAAGGGGGAAAATATGGTGATTTGAATAGATTATGAAAAAGCATTTGACAATTTTCAAGGCCCATAATGTTAAAAACTCTTAGCAAAGTAGAAATAGAAGGAAACATCCTCAGATGATAAAAGACATCAAAAAAATGAAACAAAACAAAACAATCTATAAGAAAACAAAACAAAAGCACACTTAATGGTGAAAGCCTGAACACTTACAGGAACGTGGCAAGAATGTCTAGTCTCACTATTTCTATTCATTGTTTTAGGGGAGCTCATAGACAGTAAAACAACAGAAGGAAAAGAAATAAAATGCATACAAATTGGACAGGAAGCAATAAAATTGTCTTTATTTGCAGATGATAAGATCATGTGTGTAGAAAAATCCTAAGGAATCTCCAAAAACGTTACCAGAACAAGTAACTAAATCTAGCAAGTTATCTGAAAAGTCAATATACAAAAATCAATTTCATTTCTGTAATAGCAACAAACAAATGGAAAATGAAACTTAGAAATAGTGTCACTTATAATAGCATCGAAAAAGCGAAATATTTGAGGATCTATGTGTAGTCAATATAGTTATATACATCTAACTATATACTATATAAAATATGTAAATATGTGGGAATATATATATATGTGTATACATACAAAAACTGTACACTGAAAAACTATAACTTTACTGAAAGAGACTAAAGAGCTACATAATTGAAGAGGAACATCTTATTCAAAGACTAAAAACTTTAGATTAAGATGTTAATTCTTCCCAAATTCACACATAGATTTGATATAATTCCAATCAAAATCCAAGCAGAGTTTTTGTTTTTTTTGACAAACTGATTCTGAACTTTATCTGGAAATGCAAAAAGACCTAGAACAGGCAAAATGATTTTGAAACAAAGAAGAGACTTAGTCCTTTGGGGCTGCTATAACAAAAATGCCATAAACTGGGTGGCTTAAACAACAGAAATATACTTTTCACAGTTCCCAGGGCTGGGAGATCCAAGACCATGTGGTGAAAGAGGGGAGGAGAGAGAGAGGGAGAAAGCAAGCTCTCAGGAGAAGGGCTCTAACCCCAACTGTCCTGGGGGACCCACCCTCACAGCCTCATCTAAACCCAGTCACCTCCCAGAGACCACACCTCCAAATGCCATCCTTGCACTGGGGGTCAGAGTTCCATATGAATTTGGTGTCGACACAAACATGGATCCAAAACCAGCAGCAAAGTGGGAGACTTGCCATATCTTGATTTCAGTCCTTACCATAAAACCACCATAACTGAGACTGTGTGACAGCCATAGAGATAGACATAGAAGTCAATGGAACCTAATAGAGATTAAAGAGATAGGGTCATATTTATATGCTCAAATAACTAGCAAAAAAGTTACAAGGTAACTTAATGAGGAAATCATAGTCTTTTCAAAAATGATGCTGAGTACCTCTATGCAAAAAAAAAAAAAAATTAGCATTGATTCTTATTTCACATCATACTCAAAAATTAACTTGAAATGGACCACAGACTTAAAGGTAAAAGCTAAAAGTATGAACTTTTGAAATAAAATATAGGAGAAATCTTCATGATCTTGAGGTAAGCACAGATTTCATAGGACTGAGAAAGGAAAAGGAAAAAAGATTATAAATAGGACTTCATTTAGCATGGAAAACTTCTGCTTTTCAAAGAAAAGAAAAAAAACACCACGGTTAAGAAAATGAAGTTAAGTCACAGACTGGCAAAAAAATATCTACAAAACATATTCCTGATAATGAACTTGTATCCAGAACATGTAAAGAACCCAATAAAAGAAGACAAATTGGTTTAAGAAATGGATAAAATACTTCAACAGACACTTCACAAAAGAAGGTAGAGACTAAAATTTTTTTTAATTAAAATAAATTTTAAAAATTTTTGAAAAAGAAGGTAAAGGTGTGGCCAACAAGCATAATGAAAAGGCTCCCAGCATTCTTTTTTTTTTTTTTTTTTGCGGTACGCGGGCCTCACAGGCTCCAGACGCACAGGCTCAGCGGCCATGGCCCACGGGCCCAGCCGCTCCACGGCACGTGGGATCTTCCCGGACCGGGGCACGAACCCGTGTCCCCTGCATTGGCAGGCGGACTATCAACTTCTGCACCACCAGGGAAGCCCCCCAGCATTCTTACTCATCAGAAAATATAAATTTAAATTTGTCAATAGCTTTGGAATGGCTAAAATGAAAGGGAAAATACAAGTGTGGCAAGAACGAAAGTGCTCAGACATTGCTGGGTGCACAGGGCACTTTGGAAAGCAGTTTGATGAACAGTTTCTTAGGAAGTGAAAATATACTTCCCATAAAATCGAGCAATTTACTCCTGGATATCTATCCGATAGAAGTGAAACTGAGTCCACACAGAGACTTAATCACAGACATTCATAACAGCTTTAATCATTACAGTCCAGCCTGGAGAAGACCCAGCATCAGCAGATGACTGGGTGTAGAGGCTGTGGTATAACCACACAAAGGAATATGTCCAGCAGCACACAGGGTCCAAGTACGGACACACAATAAAGCCAATGAGCAACATGAGGAAAAGTGATAAAATGCACTTGCTATATGGTTCCACGAAGATGAAATTCCAGAATAGGCACAGAGCAGGCCAGAGGTTGCCTGGCGCCAGGGGCCAGGGGCCAGGGGCCAGGGGCGGGGCGGGTCACTGCAAGGTGACTTAAGGTAAGTTAAGGTAATTTTTGCAGAACAGAGATATTCTGTGTTTTTTCAGGGATGGTTACACATGTCTTTATATTTGTCAAAACTCATCCAAGTCTGCATTTAAAACAGGTGCTTTTGTTTTTTGTAAATTACACCTCAATGAAGTTGATTTTTTGTTTTGTTTTGTTTTTTCTTTAATTTTGCCTTTTATTTGTGTGTGTGTTTTAATTTTTAGTGAAATATAGTGGATTTACTATGTTGTGTTAGTTTCAGGTGCACAGCAAAGTGATTCATTACATACATAATATATATATTCTTCTTTAGATTCTTTTCCATTACAGGTTATTACAAGTTATTGAGTATAGTTCCCTATGCTATACAGTAGGTTCTTGTTAGTTACCTATTTTATATATAGTAGTGTGTATATTTTAATCCTAAACTCCTAATTAATCCCTCCCCCTCCCTTTCCCCTTTGGTAACCATAAGTATTTTTTCCTATGTCTGTGAGTCAATTTCTGTTTTGTAAATAAGTTCATTTGTATCATTGTTTTAGATTCAACATATAAGTGATATATGATATCTGTCTTTCTCTGTCTGCCTTACTTCACTTAGTATGATCATCTCTAAGACCATCCATGTTGCTGCGAATGTCATTATTTTGTTCTTTTTTAATGGCTGAGTAATAGTCCATTGTATTTTTATACCACATCTTCTTTATCCTTTCATCTGTCAATGGACACTGAGGTTGCTTCCATGTCTTGGCAATTGTGAATAGTGCTGCTATGAACATTGGGGCATATGAACATAGATGCAAAAATCCTCAAGAAAATACTCGCAAACTGAAGTTGATTTTTAAAAGTGTGAAGGAGCTGGGGAGGAAGTGGGTGAGCCAGGATGTAAAAGCCCTCAAGCCACCAGCTAAGAGTCAGGATGTACCCTGTGCAGATGGGCTGATGAGGCTTCCATCAGGGACAAGCACGTGGAGATTTGGGTTTCACGCTCACATCTGGCACTCGTATGGATACGGAATTGTAAGAGGCCGTACGGGAGACCTTGGGCTGAAGCTACAAATGTAGAAAAGCATGGAAAGTGAGAACAGCCAAGAAAAATCATCAACGAGGAGGCTTTGGAAACTGATTTGCTGAGGGGAGGAGAGGCAAGGCTCTAAAAAGTCTTCAAGTAGGGACTTCCCTGGTGGCACAGTGGTTAAGAATCTGCCTGTCAATGCAGGGGACACGGATTCAAGCCCTGGTCCAGGAAGATCCCACATGCCACGGAGCCACTAAGCCCGTGCCCCACAACTACTGAGTCTGCGCTCTAGAGCCCACGAGCCACAACTACTGTGCCTGCATGCCACAACTACTCAAGCACGTGCACCTAGAGCCCGTGCTCCATAACAAGAGAAGCCATCACCATGAGAAGCCCGCTCACTGCCACAAAGAGTAGCCCCCGCTCGTCACAACTAGAGAAAGCCTGTGTGCAGCAATGAAGACCCAACGCAGCCAAAAATAAATAATAAATAAATAAAATTTAAAAAGCCTACAAGTAAAATGTTTTTAAAAGATATTCCCATAAAAAAGGGTGAACATCTTGAACAGACACTTCACAAAGGAGGACCTATGAATGGCCAAGAAACACAAGAAAAAGTGCTCAGTATCATTAATCCTCAGAGAAATGAAAAAAAAATTTCACTAGACTATACCCCTTTGCACCTATGGGCTTGGCAAAATTGGACATTATGTACTGTTTGTTGAGGGTGTACAGACAGAACACGGAGTCATTGTTACAACCACTTAGTGACCCCGTTGCACATTATCTACCAAAATTAAACACACATATTGCCTCTGACCTATTGAATTCATTACCAGGAGTATACCTGGTGAGAAGCCCACCTGGACATGTGCACGAGATTAACAGTCTCAAACTGGAAACAAGCCAGACTTCCATCAAGGTGGACTAGAATCATGAACTGACACTGAAATACTTAAGCAGCAGTAAAGAGATGAATGAACTACATGGACACGTGTGGATGAATTTCACAAACGAAACGTCAGCAGAAGGAAGCTAGACACACAGCATGATTCCGTGTACGTTACATTCCACAACAGGCAAGGCTGACGTACCATAATGATGCGTAGGGATGCACAACTTGGTGGTGTCACCATAGCAACAGCAATACCGAGAGCAAAGAGTAGTCATCATGAAAGTCAAGCTAGGGCCCTCTCTGTGGAAGGGACATGAATATCTTCCTGGGGCAATGGCAGCATTCTACGTCTTGATGTAGGTGATGGTCACGTGGGTATGTGGTTTAGAACTACCCATTAATCTGCGCAGGCATGCTTTATGATTCCGCTTTAAGATCAGCAGAATACGGGGTAGTCACTGAAAGCTTCAGACACATGGGGCCACTGAGCACAGCTGCCCACAACGCCTGAGGGAGCCACACACGTAGATGCCAATGACCCCAAAAGGGAGTCAAGAGAGTAGAACTGAGCACCTAGTCTGAAGCCTGGAGAGGCAGCCTCTTCAACGGAGAAGCATGAGGAGGTGGAGAGAGACCAGGAAGGAAGGACTAGAAGGCAGTGTAAGGTCGGATCTTAACAAACGGCACCGCGAAACAGAGGAAAGCTTCAAGTGAGCTTTATTAGGGAGCGCTCCCGGGCGAGGTTCACTGGTCCGAGAGAAAGGGGCCAGAGAAGTCGCGCCCAGTCCTAGGCGTGGGAGATTTTATTGAGGTGTAAGGGAAGGGTGGTTTGCAGGGGGTGGGGTTTGCTATACAGGGTCATTCCTTATTTGGTGAGGATACAGCAGGGCCAGTTGTTGGTTGGTCTGTTGTGGGGCGTAAACCCATTTTCCCTTCCCGTCAGCCCCATTGTTTTCTGGGCAGGAAGTTAGAGTCTCTTGTTGATTTCCAGAACAGGTGAGGTCGTTATGTCCCAATGCCTCTCCTTCCTCATACTGGTCGATGTTTTCTCTTACCCCCCCGGGCCTCCTTTCACCCGGGCCAACGGACCTTACAGGCAGGAGGTCACCCAGCACAGTGCAGAGATGGGAGAAGGACCCCCAGGGAGCACCTCCTCTGGGAAGCCCCTCCTCCCAGGGGTCCCCTCGCTGGACCCTACAGCCCTCCAGAGGCTGCCACCTCGTTTCCCCACCAGAATCCAGACTCGGCACGACACCCCAAGAAGCACCTGGAATCAGAGCTGCCTGTGGTGGGAGCCCCAAGCCCCTCCCAGGGAGAGAGCAAAGGATTTGCTCTGAGAGTGAAGAGGGCTGTAACGATGACAAAGACCTAACTGCAGCCTCTCCCGCAAAAGGGGACTTAGGTCACCTTGTCTGTGAGGGTCCATCTGTTTTATAGAGAAAGCCAAGACCGGAGACAGGACATGACCTCCTCAGTATCATGAGAACTTACAGGTCAGGCTAGAGGAAGCCTCCCAGCCAGGTTCTTCCGCTTGATGGCCTTCTCATTTCTTATTCTAATGTATGATTCCTGGTGGGGAGAAATGTTATTCTGTTAACATATTTGCATGATAATAGGAATTCAACATATTAATGGAAGGAACGCTAGCCCAGGGAAGGCCAGTGAAGCAAGACTTTGCCACTGGGGTTTCTGGACTTGCTGTGAATTTGAGAAGAACCCTGGGCCCCCTCCCCAGAGAAGGTGACACTAGCCCAGAATTGTGTGCATGCTTTGAGGGGGTTTGCAGACACCCTCTGTCCCCACCAGCCCATCCGAGGCTCAGGCTAACCCCTGTGAGGGAAGCCAGCTTTAGTCCTAATGACTGTGTGATGGTGGGCAGGAGGGAGAAGGCCCCCATCGTTGGGAGAGAGAGGGAATGGGGAGAGAGACAGAGACAGACAGACAGAGGCAGAAAGAAAGAGTGACAGAGAAATTCTCTTCTGTGTTCCATTAATAATAAGACCAAGTAACAACCCACGTCTACCAAGTGTCTATCCTGAACCAGGTGCTGTTCTAGACACATCACAGGAAACAGCTTTCTTACAATTAGGAGTTCGCATTAGAAACCTGCAGGGCTCCCTGTGGCCATCCAGGATCTTTGGACACCCTGAGCAGAGACAGTGGCATGAGATGCTGAGTCCTTGGGTCAGGAAGGGGTCTTGGCCACAGCACTTCCGGTCCAGGTGGGCTAGAGGCCCCTGGTTTATTATAAAAGCCGAGCAAAGAACAAAAAACTCAAACAGCAACACAGCCCACCCATCATTAGCCTCTGTTCAAGCCTAAAGATTGTAATTAAGGCAAAGAAGAACATCTGGGGTATTTTAAGCCACAATTGGTGTATCATTTTGAAAAATGGAAAGCTGGATTCTGAAACCACAGGTAGCAGACCCCGAGCAAGACATAGCAATTCCTTTTGTAAACAACTCTTTGTACCCCTGCTTCTCAGCCCCCACTTCTTTTTATTCAGACCAGAGGCCAGCTGCAAGTCCTTTCTGTGTGGCAACTGCAATACTGGACCAGGGTACCAAACTAAGGGCCCCCCGATGATGCCTTGGAGGACCAGGTGCCGAGAGGAGCCCATCCTCCTCAGCCCCCTGCAGACTAGCCGTCACCTTAAGCTGACCCCTGGGGCCACACTTGGAGACCCCAGGGAAGATTCTGCACTCTCCCACTATTGGTTTAGACTTATGGTCCTCATGCACACACAGACACACTCAACAGGGTGCACAAGGACATCCCCATCCTCCTGGCCCATTCACCACGTGCAATGTACACAGACAGTGAGGCAGGAGACAGATGGGCTCCAGGTTAGACATTTACGGATAGAAATAACTTCCAGGTAGAAATAACAACAGGAACAGGGTAAATAACTGGATTCTGCCTTCAGTGGACACTTTAAAATGACAGTAATGGCAGGGACAGAGAGGAGCTGAGCCCTGCCCAGATAAAACATAAAGAGACCACATATTTCTCATTCTTGAGGTCAAGGAGACCTTCCCGACTACACATGCAGAGAAGGGCTCCTTGGAGGTCTAAAAGGGAGGGGACACCACTCCATAGTAGGTGATGCCAACCTTCCCATAGACCTCTTTGCTAGAATCCATCTTAGCTAAGAGATGTGCACGCACACATGTGAGGACCCTGAGTTATACCAAATACAGACTCAGAACCAAGCAAAGCAAGATGACTGGCCAGAGTAAATCGGAAGAAATGCCTCATATAAGTGATTCAAACTACCACAAGGGTGTGACTCTCTCTCTGAGCCCGCCCCTGTGTGCCTATTCACATGTACTTTTTTCCTCCTAATAAACACTTTACTTGTTTCACTACTTTCCGTCTCTCTGTGGAAATTCATTTCTACAAAGCTGACAGGCCAGGGGCCTTGTCACTGACCACTGGTCCTTGGTGGTCTAGTGGCTAGGATTCAGCACTCTCACTGCCGTAGCCCGACTTCAATCTCTGGCCGGGGAACTGAAATCCTGCTTCAAGCTGCTGCAGGCCGAGGGCACCAAAGATCAGTGGTACCCCCAATCGTGGTTAAACATCTCCCACCCCTTCCAGCACCCGGCACCCTGCAGCCTGCCCACAGATGCATTCACTCATGAATTCAGAGCCTGATAGAGCCCAGCTAACGCAGGCTCCTCCCCAACACTGGAACCAGGAGCCCTGTTGCCTCTGCCTTCTTTCTGCTCCTTCTACTTGTGTTAATTCATCTTTCTCTCCCCTTTAGGGAAGCACGGAAGGGGCTGCTGCCAGTTGGGAGCAGATAATATCTGTCTGACACCTACTGGGCATAAAGGTCAATGCAGCGACGTATTGATGGGTTGGAATTGTCCCCAGTTCTTCTTGATGATAAAGTTGTTTGGGATACAATTGCTGAGGGAAGGCAAAGGGGGTTTGCAGGGGTACATGTGCCGTGAGCCTAAGAGGGTGTGCAGAGTGCCTGGGGGTGTGTGTGAGGTGGGGGTGTGCACACACGCGGGGCAGGGTCCATGTCACCTGTGTCATGGGAATGAGGGTGTGTAGGAACATGTTCCTGTAAGCTTGTGGGGGGAGGGTGGCAGCGACTTCTGCTGGTGATGGCATGTCTGTGAGCATGTGGCTGGGGCCACGAGGAGTGTGTCTGTCACTAGGAAGTAGATGTGTGGACCTGTGGACGTGTGGGGTGGTCCTGGGGGATGTCTGTGTGCATCTGTGATGTGTGGGAGGTTGGTTCTATTCAGGTTTGGGGGTGGAGGGGTCTTTACATTTCCACAGGATGTCCTTTCTCAGACATGAGCTCTTCCCTTATGCTCTTCTAGCTAGAAGACGGACATGCAACTTTATTTAACAGATGAGAAGTGGGGTTTCTTGGGTGTTTTCATGTTCTCAACTAGAGAAGTAGCCACGTGTCTCACTTAAACACACACACACACACATATACACACAAGCCTTTCACAATCTCAGATACACAGGAAACAAAGCCCTCTCACCCCATGAAAGGTAAGTCCAGGGCAGCAGGGTACTAAGAAGAAAGCTCTGCACAGCACGCAGCCAGACTGGGCATCTGCACTGCGCCCAGGGCCTCCGTGATGACCTCTGGCCATCAGTCCAGCAGCTTTGCCATAGTTCTGGTTTTAGGTGCAAAGAGGCTTCATTAGGGTCTGCCCCAAACAGATGGTTCTGGAAAGCGTTGATGGTGAGGATGACGATGGTGACGTGTGAGATATTTTAATGTGGCAGGTGCCTGCCAAGTGTTTTCTGTGCATCATCTCATTTAATCTTCACAAGGACACTGGTGGGTCTACATCTCTCCTCCCTGAGACTCAGGGAAGAGGGCTTGCCAGGGTTACCTGTGGATGACTGCTGGCTGCCCGTCACCTTCTGTTGATCATCTCATCTCCCAGAGAAAGAACTTTAGCTGGAGAATGGCTGCCTGTAAATAGTCTACACTTTCTACCCATCCTGTACTGGCACATATCAAGATCCTGTGATAAGTTCAGGTCAGAGGGGTGTAAGTAAAAGCCAGCCGTGTGGCTTTGCAGGAGCTCTTTCACTAGAATGGATCAGCTCTGCCCTCCCCTGGTCCTTCCCCACTTCCAGTAAGAGCTGGTGCCTCTGTGACCCACAGGTGGATGCTCCAAGATAAAGATGCAGAGCTGCCTTGAGATGCAGAGCTGCCTTGCTGGCCATGGAGCTTACTTCTCAACTAGAACACTAGAGGGAAAGTTTCTTCCATGTTAACCTGGTCCCCCGGCTAGAGCAGTGCAGACTGTTATCGAATTAATACAGAAATTGTCATACTTACACCGAAAAGGTGCAGGTTGACTCAGTAAGGTCTCAGATCTTGCCAGCTAGAAGCTGGGGCCCCTGAGTGCATCCTTCTGTGAAGTTTCAAAACACCGGGAACACCAGTGAGGGTGACCCACATCTTGAGAAAGACGGGTTGGGAAGAGTCAGAATGTTGGAGACTGTGGCCAACCTCTTGTTAATTTTAGCAAAGCCCAGCAGAAGAAGAGACCAGACAAGCACCAACTGCTCTTACAGGCAGGTAGTGGAGAGAAGACTGGCAGCCCTGCTCAGAGAAGGCCCTCTGCCGGCATCCAGCCACCAAGTGGATAGAAATGCAGGACCTTGCCGATTTAAGAAAGTCAAATGCTTTTGAACCCCAGATGATTGGATGTAAGGGTGGGGCCTCTGCCTTTCACAAGAGCCCCCCTCCCCATTACTACTGTCTGACCAGATGGTAGAGCCCTTCCAGCTGACAGCAGACAGGTGGAGGGTGGGACTTCCCTACCCAAGTCTACCATGTCCAATGGCCTCAAAGAAGTCATCACTGAGGAGAAAGGAGAGGGGTTATCAGAGCACAGAGGCCTGGAAATGGATGAGGGGCTGCAGGCTTCAGCCTCATGCAAAAAGAGGACTCTGCCTGTGATCACTCAGGCCTGGAAGAGACTGGAAACCTGTAAGACTTGGAGAACTCATTCACAGAACGATAGACAGAATGAAAAGGCAGAGGACTTTGTACCAGATGAAGGAACAAGATAAATCCCTAGAAAAACAACTAAATGAAGTGGAGATAGGCAACCTTCCAGAAAAAGAATTCAGAATAATGATAGTGAAGATGATCCAGGACCTCAGAAAAAAAAATGGAGGCAAAGATCGAGAAAATGCAAGAAATGTAAATACACTAGAAGGAATCAATAGCAGAATAACTGAGACAGAAAAACGGATAAGTGACATGGAAGACAGAATGGTGGAATTCACTGCTGCAGAGCAGAATAAAGAAAAAAGAATGAAAAGAAATGAAGACAGCTTAAGAGACCTCTGGGCCAACATTAAATGCAACAACATTCACATTATAGGGATCCCAGAAAGAGAAGAGAGAGAGAAAGGACCCGAGAAAATATTTGAAGTGATTATAGTCGAAAACTTCCCTAACATGAGAAAGGAAATAGCCACCCAAGGCCAGGAAGCACAGAGTCCCAGGAAGGATGAACCCAAGGAGAAGCATGCCGAGACACATAGTAATCAAATTGACAAAAATTGAAGACAAATTATTGAAAGCAACAAGGGAAAAAAAAACAAATAACATACTAGAGAACTCCCATAAGGTTAACAGCTGATTTCTCAGCAGAAACTCTACAAGCCAGGAGAGAGTGGCATGATATATTTATAGTGATGAAAGGGAAGAACCTACAATCAAGATTACTCTAGCTGGCAAGGATCTCCTTCGGATTCGATTGAGAAATCAAAAGCTTTACAGACAAGCAAAAGCTAAGAGAATTCAGCACCACCAAACCAGCTCTACAACAAATGCTAAAGGAACTTCTCTAAGTGGGAAACACAAGAGAAGTAAAGGACCTACACAAGAAATGCATAACAATTAAGAAAATGATAATAGGAACATATATATCCATAATTACCTTAAACGTGAATGGATTAAATGTTCCAACCAAAAGACACAGGCTCACTGAGTGGAATCAAAAACAAGACCCATATATATGCTGTCTACAGGAGACCCACTTCAGACCTAGGGACACATACAGGCTAAAAGTGATGGGATGGAAAAATATATCCCATGCAAATGGAAATCAAAGAAAACTAGAGTAGCAATACTCATATCAGATAAAATAGACTTTAAAATAAAGAATGTTACAAGGAGAAGGAAGGATATCATATAATGATCAAGGGATCAATCTAAGAAGAAGATATAACAATTATAAATATATATAAACCCAACATAGGAGCACCTCAATGCATAAGGCAACTGCTGAGAGCTGTAAAAGAGGAAATCGACAGTAACACAAAAATCGTGTGGGACTTTAAAACCTCACTTACACCAATGGACAGATCATCCAAACAGAAAATTAATAAGGAAACACAAGCTTTAAATGACACAATAGACCAGATAGATTTAATTGAAATTTATAGGATATTCCATCCAAAGACAGCAGATTACACTATCTCCTCAAGTGCACATGGAACATTCTCCAGGATGGATCATATCTTGGGTCACAAATCAAGTCTCTGTAAATTTAAGAAAATTGAAATCATATCAAGCATCTTTCCTGACCACAACTCTATGATTAGACATCAATTATGGGGGGAAAAAATGTAAAAAACAAAAACACATGGAAGCTAAACAATACTTTACTAAATAACCAAGACATCAATGAAGAAATCAAAGAGGAAATCAAAAAATACTGAGAGACAAATGACAATGAAACACGGTGATCCAAAACCTATGGAATGCAGCAAAAGCAGTTCTATGAGGGAAGTTTATAGAAATACAAGCCTACCACAAGAAACAAGAAAAATCTCAAATAAACAATTTAACCTTACACCTAAAGGAACTAGAGAAAGAAGGAAAACAAAACCCAAAGTTAGTAGAAGGAAACAAATCATGAAGACCAGAGCAGAAATAAATGAAATAAAAACAAAGAAAACAATAGCAAAGATCAATAAAACTAAAAGCTGGTTCTTTGAGAAGATAAACAAAATTCATAAGCCATTAGCCAAACTCATCAAGAAAAAGAGGGAGAGGACTCAAATCAATAAAATTAGAAATGAAAAAGTAGAAGTTACAACAGACACCGCAGAATTGCAAAGCACCCTAAGAGACTACTAGAAGCAACTTGATGCCAATAAAAAGAGAACTTGGAAGAAATGGACAAATTCTTAGAAAGGTATAACCTTCCAAGACTGAACCATGAAATAGAAAATATGAACAGACCAATCACAAGTAATGAAATTGAAACTGTGATTAAAAATCTTTCAACACACAAAAGTCCAGGACCAGATGGCTTCACAGGTGAATTCTATCAAACATTTAGAGAAAAGTTAACACCATCCTTCTCAAACTCTTCCAAAAAAATTTCAGAGGAAGGAACACTCCCAAACTCATTCTATGAGGCCACCATCACCCTGATACCCAAACCAGACAAAGATACTACAAAAAAAGAAAATTACAGACCAATATCACTGATGATGTAGATGCAAAAATCCTCAACAATATACTAGCAAACTGAATCCAACAACACATTAAAAGGATCACACACCATGATCAAGTGGAATTTATCGCAGATGCAAGGATTCTTCAATACATGCAAATCAATCAATGTGATACACCAGATTAACAAATTGAAGAATAAAAACCATATGATCATCTCAATAGATGCAGAAAAAGCTTTTGAGAAAATTCAACACCCATTTATGGTAAAAACTCTCCAGAAAGTGGGCATAGAGGGAACCTATCTTAACATAATAAAGGTCATATATGACAACCCCACAGCAAACATCATTCTCAATGGTGAAAATCTGAAAACATTTCCTCTAAGATCAGGAACAAGACAAGGATGTCCACTCTCACCACTATTATTCAACATAGTTTTGGAAGTCCTAGCCACGGCAATCAGGGAAGAAAAAGAAATCAAATAATGCAAATTGGAAAAGAAGAAGTAAAACTGTCACTGTTTACAGATGACATGATACTATACATAGAGGATCCTAAAGATGCCACCAGAAAACTACTAGAGCTAATCAATGAATTTGGTGAAGTTGCAGGGTATTAATGCACAGTAATCCCTTGCATTCCTGTACACTAATGATGAAAAATCTGAAAGAGAAATTAAGAAAACACTCCCACTTACCATTGCAATGAAAAGAATAAAATATCTAGGAGTAAACCTACCTGGGATACAAAAGACCTGTATGTAGAAAACTATAAGACACTGATGAAAGAAATTAAAGATGATACAAACAGATGGAGAGATATACCATGTTCTTGGATTGGAAGAATCAATTTTGTGAAAATAGCTATACTACCCAAAGCCATCTACGGATTCAATGCAATCCCTATAAAATTACCAATGACATTATTTTACAAAACTAGAACAAAAAATCTTAAAATCTGTATGGAGACAAAAAAGACCCTGAATAGCCAAAGAAATCTTGAGGGAAAATATCGGGGATGGAGAAATCAGACTCCCTGAATTCAGACTATACTATAAAGCTACAGTAATCAAGACAATATGGTATTGGCACAAAAACAGAAATAGAGACCAATGGAACAGGATAGAAATCCCACAGATAAACCCATGCACCTATGGTCAATTAATCTATGACAAAGGAGGCAAGGATATTCAATGGAGAAAAGACAGTCTCTTTAATAAATTGTGCTGGGAAACTGGACAGCTACATGTAAAAGAATGAAATTAGAACACTACCTAACACCATACACAAAGATAAACTCAAAATGAATTAGAGACCTAAATGTAAGTCTGGACACTATAAAACTCTTAGAGGAAAACCTAGGAAGAACACTCTTTGACATAAATCACAGCAAGATATTTTTTGATCCACCTCCTAGAGTAATGGACATAAAAACAAAAATAAACAAATGGGACCTAATGAAACTTAAAAGCTTTTGCAAAGCAAAGGAAACTACAAAGAAGATGAAAAGACAACCCTCAGAATGGGAGAACATATTTGCAAACAAACCAACAGACAATGGATTAATATCCAAAATATATAAACAGCTCATGCAGCTCAATATTAAAAAACAAACAACCCAATCCCAAAATGAGCAGAAGACTTAAATAGACATTTCTCCAAAGAAGATATACAAATGGCCAAGAAGCACGTGAAAATCTGCTTAACATCACTAATTATTAGGGAAATGCAAATCACAACTACACTGAGGTATCATCTCACACCAGTTAGAATGGGCATCATCAGAAAATCTACAAACAACAAATGCTGGAGAGGGTGTGGAGAAAAGAGAACCTTTTGCACTGTTGGTGAGAATGTAATTGATACAGCCACTATGGAGAATAGTATGAAAGTTCCTTAAAAAACTGAAAATAGAATTACCATATGACCCAGAAATCCCACTACTGGGCATACAGAGAAAACCATAATTCAAAAAGACACATGCACCCCAATGCTCATTGCAGCAGTATTTACAATAGCCAGGTCATGGAAGCAACCTAAATGCCCATCGACAGATGAATGGATAAAGAAGAAGTGGTACATATATTCAGTGGAATAATACTCAGCCATAAAAAGGCACGAAATTGGATCATTTGTAGAGACGTAGATGGATCTAGAGACTGTCTTACAGAGTGAAGTAAGTCAGAAAGAGAAAAACAAATATCGTATATTAACGCATATATGTGGAACCTAGAAAAAAGGTACAGGTGTACCGGTTTGCAGGGCAGAAATTGAGACACAGATGTAGAGAACAAAAGTATGGACATCAAGTGGAGAAAGTGGCGTGGGTGGTGGTGGTGTGATGAATTGGGAGATTGGGGTTGACATGTATACACTAATATATATAAAATGGATAACTAATAAGAACCTGCTGTATAAAAAATAAATAAAATTAAATTTTAAAAATAAAGGACTTGGAGAACTGGTTTGGCAAACAGAATACAACCTTTGCTGGCAAGTGCTGTGACTGAACCTGAAAGTAAGTGTCATCTCCCCAAAATTCTGTCCCTTAAGTGGACACTGCCTCTCTCAACTGCCCAAGGGAAGCCCAGGGGTAAGAGCCGGGCTATGAATGAATGATGGATGAAGAGCTGCACAGAGAGCAGAGCCGAGTCTGACCAAATATCAGTTCACTTCATACACAGGGAGCCTTCAGAGTCCTCACCAGCAGAGGCAAAGCCAAGTTGTGTGGGGGTAAGAGATGTACAATTTTAGGGCCCTCTTGTACTTAAAGTGCAAATATATATGCAAAATTAGATCCTGGAGTGGATGCTTATTATTTATTTATTTATCATTTTTTTTGTTGCTGCTGTTGGCCATGCTGCACAGCTTGTGAGATCTCAGTTCCCCAACCAGGGATTGAACCCAGGCCACAGCAGTGAAAGTCCAGAATCTTAACCACTAGGCCACCAGGGAACTCCTTGGATGTTTTTTTAAAATGAGAAAAATGTCATAAAATATTTGAAATCTTAAAAGAGATAAAGAAGGTACATTTTCTTCTGCTTTACATTTTTGGCTTCCATTAATCTCCTTCTTTCCCTTGTATTTGAATTTTGGGTGTGATCCATAATTCTGTAAGAATTTAAAAAATCCATCCAAAATCAATGCATTTAACTACTGCTGCTGTGTTGTATTGAGCTACACCACGGTATAATCAAATTATCCCATACTCTATAGGTCAGCTCATCAATGAATGTGTATAGTTTTGTCATTGAAACATTTATTTCATCAGCTGTTTCACTGGGTTGGTGGCATTGCATGTTGTTTCAGCTAAAAATTCTAGACTTGGTTGAGATGAGAGACTTTGGTTACATCAATACTGGATCCAGAACTTGACACACATACCTGCAATGTTTTGCACAAATATGGCTGCTGGTCATTTTGCTAGAGTTTTGTGCCTTACAGACACAATTCTAGTAAAGTCTACTTTGCAATTTCCACCATGAAAGAAAACAATAGGCAGTGAGTCTGTAAAGGTACACACAGCACTTTCGATGTGTTCCCGAGAGCTTCTGTTTTCGCAAGTGGATGAGAATGAAATATTTCCACACCGCATGTTTGGAAGAATCCACTGCCTGCTAACTTTGGCTGTGTGTTCTCCAAATCATGTTTCTCCTCCACCAAATATGTAATTTTAGAGGTATTCTTATTTCAAGGTATAACCCCTGCTCCTGCATGTTCAGGTCACGAGTCTTGGTGAGTGGGCACTAGGGCAGCAGGAGAATTTCTAGAAGCTATTCCTACAGCACACAGCTCCAGAGCCTTGTAAACAGAAATACAGCCCACTAATCCCAGGGTACCCCCAACTCTACTGCCGTGTAGCCACATCCCAAAGGCCACTCCAATGCCCACAGACGGGAAAGGTGATGTGGCAGGGGCATGCAGGAATGGAAAGAAGCAGTGGCTTAACCGTTGCAGTTGCAATGTTTTCTGTGAATTGTATAAAAACATACCACAAATGCAATCCTCAAGAAACCCATGAATCATTTAAGTAGGGAAAAAGTGAAGAGTTAGAAAATATTGGAGGAACCGTTGAGATTGTTTGGGGCTTGATCTCGTGGTGCGCTTTCAGAGATGATGTGGGAGAGGGAGAGAGAATGTGATTTTGCATCATGAGATAGAGGCTGGACCCCAACTTCCTGTGAGACCTGGGCAAATCGGTTCCCTCTCTGCCTTTCCATTTCCTGGTGAGTAAAACCAGGCAGTAAGAATGTCAGCTCCATGTACCTCCTCCACTTGTTGTGAGGACCAGACCGCTGAGCGCAGCAGGAAGTGCTTTGTAAACCACGCTGTGTTCTAGAGAACTGAGCTATTATTGAGGCTCTCAAGTTCAGGGGAAAGCTGGAAATCAGCCTCCGTAGAGCATGTTTCATCACTGCACGCCAACCAGGAGGACAACCTCGATTCCAAGAGGGCACTTGTCTGAGTGCTTCCACTTGCAAAATCCCTCTTCATTTTTCCATTGCTCATTAATGCAGAAAAAATGTCTGAGGACCTGCTCCATGCCAGATGCTGGCATTACAGAGATGAAGAGGCCGATGAAGTCCCTGATCTCATTTAAGTCATGGAAGTAAACCTGGAGACAGATGAGACCAGACTGGACCAGCCCTTCTTCACTGCTTGGCAGTCATGGACTGGAGTCTATTCTGCCATGAGCCTGATTCAAAGATAGAACAAACCACAACCACTGCTGGATCTGGGCAGGTCCAGATCCATCCTATCTTCAAGCCAGGCTCCTTGTTGTGGTGGTGGTTATTGGTGGTGTGGTGATGGTGGAGGTGGCTGTAGTTGATGAGGTTGTTGTAGCTGTTAGTAATGGTGGTGCTCTTACCGAAACCAAGCTCCTACTGCTCACCACACAACAGGTCAATAAATCAAGAGACGCATGGTTGGGGCAAGGAATAGTGACTTTATTCAAAAAGCCAGCAGACTGAGAAGATGTTGGACTAGTATTCCAAAGAACCATCTTACTCGAGTTTGAACTCAGGCTTCTTTTATACTAAAAGAGGAGAGGGTGTTGGTCATTGCAGACTTCTTGGTGCCAGAATCCTTTGTTCTTGCAGCTGTGCACAGGTCAGGTCATGATGTTCCTGTAAACCTCCAACAAGACAAATGTTATTCTCTGTTCTTCAACCTTTTATCTCTATATGAAAGGAAAAGTGTTATACCCTTCAAGGTCAGAGCCTTGAGAAGGGGCTGTCCTGTATATTTCAGACTCTAGGCAACATTCTTAACTTGTTACAAAGCAACAGAATACAAAAGTTAAAGGAAAAGGAACAGATCCACTGTGGAGTCAGATTTGTTCTTCCCTAAGACAGTACTTGTTGTTATGATGATTGGTGTCATGGTGGTTGGTGTGGTGGTGGTGGTGTTTGTAGTGGTTGTTTTGATGTGGTGGTATTTGCAGCTGTTGATTTTTTGTGGTCATTGTAATTGTTGGTATGGTGGTGCTGGTGGTGGTTGTTGTGATTATTGTTGCATAATATTCTTATGGTCCTGGTACTGGTTGTGATGGTTTTAGTTGTTGCCATGGTGATGGTTATGGTTATTCTTACAGTGGTTGTGTTTATTGTTGTTGATGTTACTGTTGCTAGGGTGGTGGTGGGAGTTGGCATTGTTGCATTGTTGTAATGGTAATGATGGTTGTAGTTGTTCTGATGGTGATGGTGATTATTGTTGATGTTGTGTAAGTGTTGGTGATGCAGTGGTATTGTTGGTGTTGATAGTTGATGGTGTTGTTGTGGTTGTTGTAGTGGTGGTGGTTGTGTTGTTATTGACAATGCTGTGGCGGTATTAGTGGTGTTGGTAGTTGGTTGTGTTACAGTATTGCAATGATGGTGGTGGTGGTTGTGATGTCACTGAGGTGGGGGTGATGGTTGCAGCTGTTCTTATGGTGGTGTTGGTGGTGATTGTGGTGGTGGTTGTGGTGGTGGTTGTTGTTGGTAAGGGGTAGCGTTGGCACTGTTGATGGTTGGTGCTGTTATTAGGGTTATTGCAATGGTGGTGGTGGAGGTGGTGGTTGCAGTTGTTATGGCGGTGTTGGTGGAGACTGTTGTTACAGTGGTGGTTGTGTTGGTACTTGGTAGTGTTGCAGTGATGGCAGTCATGGTGGTGGTGGACGTTGTGATGTCACTGTTGTGAGGTTCGAGGGGGAAGTTGTTACTATCTGGAATGTATCTGTTTCCAAGTGCATTCACTGCGGCCTCCTTTCCAGGATAGCCACACAAACTTACTTTAATTATTGATGGAGAAGTTAATTGTACCATGGAGCTTCTGCAAATCCCAAAATGATAGTCTTCAAACATGCTTTCCTTGCCACTTATTATGGCCCTCTGTTCACAGGCTGTGATCCAGCCTTCAATCTTTGTGACTATGTTCTGATCGCAGCCAATTTAAATAATTCTGTCAGTAAAAATTCCACAAGATGCTATCAAACATTTTATGAGTCTAAATATATAGCACCAACTGTGCCTAATCATCTTTTCTTTTTTTTGAAATCCCATTGGGAGGAAACTAGTGATAAAGAATATCTGGCGTAATTTGCTCCTTTGAGTCTCTCATTATTATTCAGGATTCCCGAATCTTCCATTTCCTCTCCTAATTTTTCCATTGTTTTATTTTCTTGAAGATAATCTGCTATGTGACATCTGAGAGCAGATTTGTTCAGCCTTTGATGAACATGGGGCTCCTGCACATGACCCTTTATTCACCAGCTCACTGTGGTCTCTCACCGTTGGCATCTCCAGGGGTGTCGCAGTCCGTGGACTTGTGCTCCGATCCAGCTGACCACTGCTTGGCCGTGAGCTGGGGATTATGTGCTGAGTCTTGGTTTCTTCATCTATAAGTTGGGCATCATCACGCCAACCTGCAGGGCTGTCCTGAGGATGAGCCACGATCTGGACACTGAGCTCTCAAAGCTGAGCCTGGCCCAGAGACAGCAGCCCCTTTGGCAACAAGGCCCAGTGTCCTCTAAACAACAGAACTGAGCAGCCATTTCTTCATTGGCCAGCACATCCCTCCTTAGGTACCTCTGGCCAGACGGGCCACCTTCGGGTGCATGGGCGTGGCCCTACCTCCTCCATCCCCAGGGCTTTTTGACACACACCTGACACACAACTTGGAAAACAGCAAGAACACAGCAGCCAGTCCTTGCCCTGGAGAAGCCTGTGTTCTGGTAGAGAAGTGAGGAGAAGCAGGGCTGGCTTCACAACCTACAAAGCTCAGGGCAGAAGGAAAATACGGGGTACTTAATAAATTATTAAAAATTTCAAAGTAGCAGGGGATTAAACCAAACACAGGGCCCTTCTAAGTGTGGGGCCTTGTGTTTCTGAGCAGATCACATGCCCATGAAGCTGTTTCCAGGGATAAAGGAACACCTGTCATGACAGGCCATGCTGGGCCCTTTATGTGATTTATTTTATTTCACTGACTTAAGAGACCCCCAACGTAGGTATTTGAATCCCTCATTTATAGAAAAGGGAGACGGAGGACATAATATGTTGAGAGATTTCCCAAGCACACGTCAAAGTCCATGTTCTACTGGTTAGGCTGGAATTGGGTCTTTGGTAGCACCTGCCGGCTTTCTGTGAGGAGCCCCAGACAATGTGGAGAAGGAGGCAGAGCATCCTCTCAAACAGCCTTGCTCTAGGCCCAGATCTGCCCTGACTGTTCAATGCAGAGTTTCTGGGTCCAGGGTTCAAATCCCATCTTTACCTTCTACTAGCTGGATGACACTGCACCAATCATTTAAACCCTCTGGGCCTCAGTAGCCCCATTTGTGACACAGACAATACTGTACCTGATGATGTTGAGAGGATTGCGTGAGTGAAGAGGAAAAAAACATTTAGAATTGTGCCTGACGTATTAGAAATTCTGTCCTTGTGTTACATAATAATACCTTACTTGGATTTGGGATAAAACGTAGGCTTTGTTTTGGCAAATGGAAGGAGGTGGCTACCTGCATCACTCTAGTAGGAAGATTAGAAGGTTGGGAGAGTGTGTGGCCCACACACTTACCT
Source organism: Delphinus delphis (assembly GCF_949987515.2). NCBI lineage: Eukaryota > Metazoa > Chordata > Mammalia > Artiodactyla > Delphinidae > Delphinus > Delphinus delphis. The sequence continues at coordinate 3,108,489 of NC_082683.1, forward strand.
CTGGGACTTACACCAGTGGCAGTTCTCAGGCCTTTGGACTTGAACTGAATTATATCACCTGGTTTTTCTGGGTGTCCGGCTTGTGGATGGCAGACTGTGGTACATGGTCTTCATCACCACGTGAGTCAACCCCTACAATAAATCTCCTTATATATATATAATGTATATTTTCATATATAAATGATATATACGTGTGTGTGTGTATATATATATATATATATATATATCTCCTATTGGCTTTCTCTGGAGAACTCTGATTAATCCGAGCCCCTATGTCATTGTTCAGCTCCAGGGACTGAAGTTGTGTTTTCTGTGTTCACTGTTATTTCCCCAGCACACAGAACGGTGCCTCGTGGGTGCTCAGGAAACATTTATGGAATGAATAGGTGAGCAGGTGGAAGAGACAGGGGACTGCCCTGTGCCATGCCTGGGGACTGGCTAAGGAGGTCTTCAGTTCTCCAGCAGACCTGCTCCATATCCCAGCCTGAAGAGCGTGGCCCCAGGGTAACTGCAGCTAAAGAGATGGAGCTTATGTCCCCTGAGACAGACACCCCCCCCACACACACACTGCATGCCTTCTGGGTATGTTTCTTCCCTGGAATCTTAAAGAACAAAGGAAACTCCAATGATCTGTCCCTGGTCCCAATATTGTGAAGACCCAGGCCTCTGGCCCACATGTGCCTAAGACACGGACAATGTCTTTGACCAGAGGGACACACCCTTAGCCCTAAATCTGCCATCCACCACAGTGGACTGGAGATCAAAGTTTGTGACTAGATCACAGACCACAGATGAACATTTAGTTACATTCTCATTACGTGTCATTGTCTGCACATGTTTTCATAGACTCTGTTCTATGGGGACAAAACTGACTTTTTAAAAAAATCTCTCTATTCCAAAGATGTAGAGGGATATGGCTCCAGGTATGGTCATACGGACTGAGAGTCTATGGAGCTGAGAGGTGTTACGTGGTGAAATGTGCCCCCCAAAAGATGCTGAGGTCCTAACCCCCAGTGCCTATGAATGTGGCCTTATTTAGAAATAGGGTCTTTGCAGATGACCAAGTTAAGATGAGGTCGTTAGGGTGGGCCTTAATCCAATATGACTCGTGTCCTTATAAAAAGGAGAAATTTGGATACAGAGACACACACAGAGGGAAGAGGCCGGGTGATGATGAAGACAGAGACCAAGGTGATGCATCCTGATCTCAGCCTTCCAGCCTCCAGAACTGAGTCAAAGATTTTGTTTTTTAAGGTCCCCATCCTGTGGCGTTTTGTTACAGCAGTCCTAGCAGACCAGCACATGAGGGGTGACACTTACTCATGCTGTTTGCCAAATATTTCTGGTTCTTCTCTTGGGCATACAGGAGGGTCACTGTTCCCTCATCCTTTTAAGTTCAGGGTGACCATAGGACTTGCTTGGCCAAGGCATGTAGGCTAAGAAGTGTGTATAAACTCTGGGGAGACGCTCCCAAACCCACGTGTGACTCACCACATTCTCTCTGTCTGCTTCCGTGATTATGGGAGCTGTGCTGGGATGAAGACTCCCCAGCTTCCCTCTCTGAAGGGTGACAGTTATCACGGGTCCTCTACCATCCTGCAACAGGCCTTTAATGCATGAAAAAATCTTTGGTTATGTCACACTACTGTGATTTGGGGGCTACTTGTTACAGCAGCATAACCTGCCCTATCCTAGTTGATACAGGTAGAATGGCAAGAAAGAAGGGAAGGAGGGAGGGGAGAAAGGAGGAAGCCTGTTTGCTGGATGATGATGCATTTCCCTCCTAGAAAAACTGAACTCTGGGGTTTCCATTTGGCTGCCAGATGTGCCCATGAACTTCAGCGATGATCCTGTTGGTTTAGACTAAGAGTGCATGCGTGCATACCACATATGCATGCATGTTTGCATGGCTAATTGCATGCACACATGTGCATGTTACTAGTCACGCAACTCCCTTTGGAGCCCACTTTGAAAGCCGACAATGCACTTGTGCTCAGGGGACAGAGTGCATGTTAGTCAAGTCAGAGACACTTCCTGTGAGCATCTGAAACAAGGTACCTTCCTCCCACTCCAGATCCAGAGCCTCTCACCTGGGGCTGAGCTGAGATCCCAGTAAAGAGCTAATGTTATAGAAGAGCTGGTGTCAAGGTAATTTGTCATAATAAGCCTTTTCCACCTGCGATCTCCCTCAGCAGAATTTTGAAATATGGCAGAAATCCATTTAAGGCAGAAGAATGATAACAGACCCACAGCTCAAGAAAACCAAATATGTTTGAGCAAAATCAGTCTTCATCAGAACGAACCCATTAAAAAACAAAACAAACAAAAAACGCTGTGCCTAGTTCTATGTAGGGCATTTGCATATTTTTCAAGTTCTTAACAGAGAAAAATCACAAGGCGTCAGGATAGGAACCTCAAGACAGCTCCCATTCCCTTCAAAATGAACAAGAGATGTCATTTTTAATGAAGGGAGAAGAAAGATGTCTTTAATCCTCCCACCACTCTCCCTCCTCTGCCCACAAATTGGGAGCCCTCTCTTTGCAAGCTGCTGCAGAGAAGGGAACAGGGAAATGGCCCAGGTTGGTTTGAGTGGGGCTTATTAGTCTTTTCAAACTCAACAGCCAACTGCCTTGTGTGGCCGGCAGTGAACTGGACGTTGACTCCACAGGACGACATCTCCTGATCTTGTAGAGTTCCACGGGTGCTGAGGCTTCTCTGAGCCAGCCCAGCATAGGCTTTAAATCAGCAGCAAGATGGAAGGGCAAGCGGCTGCCCACCAATATGGCTTCCAGAGGGTTGCTCCTTTCAAAAGAAATAGTTGATTTTAAGCCTCTGTTCACACTGGAAGCTTTTTAAGCCAGAGGGACTTTACAGGACAGATTGTGGCAGGCAGAATTTGAAGATGGCCTTCAGGATCCCGGGTCCCTGCTCTGCATACCCCTCATAATTCCCTTTGCTTGAGTGTGGGTGGGACTGACCTAATCAGGTGAGCCTTTTGAAAAGTCTATGAATCAGAGAGAAAAGGAGCCAGAGACACCCAAAGCCACAGAGATGCTCTCCTGTTGGCCTTAACAGAGGACCCTGCCTTGTTGTGAGCCACGTGGCAAGGAACCATAGATGGCTTCTAGGAGCTGAGAGTGGTCCCTGGCTATGAGCCTCAGTCCCACAACAGCAAGGCACTGAATTCTGTCAGAAGAACATGAGCTTAGAAGAGGACCCTGAGCTCCAGAAAGGAACCCAGCCATGCTGGCACCTGAATGGCAGCCTTGAGAAACCCTGAGAGGAGAGCCCAAAATTTTCTCTGAAATCTGATCATGTGGTGATAATGGAAATATTTGATTTCAATGTGGAGAGATAGCATGTGGAGTGGCAGCCCACTTCCTGCGTATTTGAGAGTTGGGGTTGCCCAAAGCTGACACCAGAGGCAAAGGCATAGCACAAGTCCAAGGCTGCAGTCAGGGCAGCATAATCTGACTGTGGTTAGAGAGGTAGTCCCAAGATGTTGAACATCTTGTTCAGTTTTTCTTTGTTTTCAGCTTCCATCTTTTTTTTTTTAACATCTTTATTGGGGTATAATTGTTTTACAATGGTGTGTTAGTTTCTGCTTTATAACAAAGTGAATCAGTTATACATATGTTCCCATATCTCTTCCCTCTTGTGTCTCCCTCCCTCCCACCCTCCCTATCCCACCCCTCCAGACAGTCACAAAGCACCGAGCTGATATCCCTGTGCCATGCGTCTGCTTCCCACTAGCTATCTACCTTATGTTTGTTAGTGTGTACATGTCCATGACTCTCTCTTGCCCTGTCACAGCTCACCCTTCCCCCTCCCCATATCCTCAAGTCCGTTCTCCATGATAAAAAAAAAAGCCAACTTTATCTTTCACATTCTATTTAAGTTGTAAAAATGAGAAAATATTGAATCAGTTAAGATTCTTTCTATTGAAAGTGGCAAAACTTGATAGAAACTGTCTTAAGCAAAAATGTGAATTTATTGGCTCATGCAACTGAAAGTCTTGGCATGTATTCAGCTTAAGGCATAATTATAACCAAGACACAAACACAGCTCTCAGAGCTTTCATCTCTCAGCCCTGCTTTCCTCTGTCAGCTTCAACCAGGGAGTTCTAGCTCTCCCATTGCGGTGGCAGGATGGATGAGCCTGCTCCAGCCTCACAACCTCTCACATTGAGATGGACAAGAAGAATGAGAGTCTTTACTGTAGGTAGATCCTGGAACCTGGCCATTCACTAAGTCCATGTTGGTGGTTAAGAACTCAAGCTCTGCGTGACTTCTTGGGTTCACATCTCTGCTCTGTGTCTTTGGGCAAGTTACTAAACCTCTCTGGGCTACATCTATAAAAAGAGATGGTACAAACTATATAAGGTAGATGTGAGGCTTAGATAGGTTTGTGCAGACTGAGTGCTCAGGGTAGTATATGCTCATAGTAAGAGCCCAGCCAATGTTAGCTACTGTTGTTATACTCCTTCCCTGAATCTGTCAGAGGGCAAGGAGAGGAATGACCTGGACTGATTGCTTGGGCTGGGGTCCTGTGTCCCTGCAGACAACCTAGATGGAGAGAGGAGAATGGGCAGACCCCCACAATAAATTTATGTTCTCCTGGGGGGAGACATACCCGTGTTGTAACATTATGACATGAGGGCAGGGATGATCTGGAATGGTGCCAGCTCAACTCACTGTAATTCTACTGACTGCAGGTCACTTTCTCTCCCTCTGGTCCTGGAGGAAGAAGCACTCATCCTGTGTAAGAACTGTCCAGAGGGCGCTGGGAGGTCAAACTCACCACCCTGTTAACCAGTGACAAACACAGCATAATGTTAAAAACTCTCCAAGCTCAAGAGCATCTCCTGAGCTTGGCTTCCATGGAGACTGCTTCCACCCCTGGGGAATCTATTCAGAATAAGGGCTTCTGAATTATGAAGCTAAGGATGTGAAACGATTTCCACCCAAAGGAAGCTGACAGTCAGCTCATGAGGTGACTCACAAGGCAGGAGTCAGGATCGGGGGATGGAAGTGAGGTTGGGGTGGGTGGGGACACGGGCTCTGATGCTTGTAACTAGGAACTTCTGGAGGAGAGTTATGTAACGTCCTGAGCCTCAGTTTCCTCATCTGTAAAAGGGGACAATACCACTTACCCCACTGAGTTGTTGTAAACCTGACAAGGTGGCGTGTCACCTGGGCTTAGTGAGCAGCAGTCTCTGGGGCAGTGTGAATGTGTAAGGTTGCAGCACACCTCTAAGCCTGCGTTAGGAACAATCTTGACCTGTCCATTCGTTCACTTATGAAAAATGGTACCACGCGTGGGTCTGCCTAAGACTGGGGCCCCCAGGATGCATCTCCCCCATTCAAGCCTTCCAACCACAGTGAACTAGGGGATGGATCTCTGTTCTGAACTCCATTTTCAAGTTAACTTTAAAATCTATCCTCACAGAGGGCTTTACCTATGAGGAAAGCAGTGTTAACAAAACCCTCTCAATGAGACCAGATTGCAGAAGAAGCCATACAAATAATCCTTCCCCAGGGGCACCCGAAGCTGCTATGACATCATGGTCCCAAGTGTGCCCAGCAACCACCAGCTCAACAAACAGGTCGTGGGCACCAGGGCTTCTAGATAAACTTGCTCATTGCTCTTCCTGTGGCTTTTAGCCCCATGAATCCATCTCCCCTCTGCAGGATAATTCTACACTCTGATCATTTGGAGGGTGTCCTTCTTGGTTGCTTGTAAGGCTGGTCTTAATTATCTGGGAGTGTGGGTCTTGGGCAGGCTGCTTAAACTCTCTGGGCCTCAGTTTCCCCAACTACAGGCAAGGGAGGAAGCCAAGGTCATCTCTCAGGGCTGTTAGTGCAACTGGGGCCAGCGAAGGAGCCATCTCACCAATCCACCAAGTCTGCAGAGCCAGCAGTGACACAAGCTTCCCCCTCATCCTCTGCCTCCTCTTCTTAGCCTGTGGGATGGATTTGAGGGTAAATGAGATAACGTAAGTGAAAGATCTCTGTAAACCAGCAGTCCCCAACATTTTTGGCACCAAGGACTCGTTTCGTGGAAGACGATGTAGTGATTCACCGCCGAGAATCCAGAGACGCTCCC